>NW_026693334.1:0-600000 GCF_021218885.2 Marmota monax
TTTTACTTCTTGCGCTTTAGGATTCTTGTTAAGGAAGTTAGATCCTAGGCTGACGTGGTGAATATTTGGGCCTATTTTTTCTTCTATTAGGCACAGGGTCTCTGTTCTAGTACCTAAGTCTTTAATCCACTTTGAATTGATTTTTGTGCAGGGCGAGAGAGGTTTACTTTCATTTTGTTACATATGGATTTCCAGTTTTGCCAGCACCTTTTGTGGAATAGACTACCTTTTCTCCAGTGAATGTTTTTGGCACCTTTGTCTAGTATGAGATAACTGTATTTATGTGGGTTTGTCTCTGTGTCTCTATTCTGTACCATTGGTCTACATGTCTATTTTGGTGCCAATACCATGCCATTTTTGTTACTATAGCTCTCTAGAATAGTTTAAGGTCTGTTATTGTGATGCCTCCTGCTTTGCTTTTCTTGCTAAGGATTGTTTTAGCTATTCTGGGTCTCTTATTTTTCCAAATAAATTTTATAATTGTTTTGTCTCTTTCTATGAAGAATGTCTTTGGGATTTTAATGGGAATTGCATTAAAGCTGTATAACACTTTTGGCAGTATGGCCATTTTGACAATATTGATTCTGCCTCTTCAGGAGCATGGGAGATCTTTCCATCTTCTGAGGTTTTCTTCAGTTTCTTTCTTTAGGGTTCTGTAGTTTTCATTGTAAAGGTCTTTCATCTCTTTTGTTGGATTGATTCCCAGGGAGTTCATTTTTTGTTGTTGTTGTTGTTTGTTTGTTTCTTGAGGCTAATGTGAATGGAGTAGTTTTCCTAATGTCTCTTTCAGTGGATTCATTGCTGATGTATAGGAATGTGTTTGATTTATGGATGTTGATTTTATATCCTGCTACTTTGCTAAATTCATTTATTAATTCTAGAAGTTTTCTGGTGGAATTTTTTGGGTCTTCTAGATATAGAATCATGTCATCAGCAAATAGTGATAGTTTGAGTTCTTCTTTATGTATTTGCATCCTTTTAATTTCTTTCTTTTGTCTAATTGCTCTGGCTAGAGTTTCAAGGATGATATTGAATAGAAGTGGTGAAAGAGGACATCCTTGTCTTGTTCCAATTTTTAGAGGGAATGTTTTCAATTTTTCTCTATTTAGAATGATGCTGGCTTGGGTTTAGCATATATACCTTTTCCAATGTTGAGATATGTTCCTACTATCCCTAGTTTTTGTAGTGTTTTGAACATAAAGGTGTGCTGTATTTTGTCAAAAGCTTTTTCTGCATCTATTGAGATGATCATATGATTCCTGTTTTTAAGTCTATTAATATGATGAATTACGTTTATTGATTTCTGTATGTTGAACAAACCCTGCATCCCTGGATGAATCCCACTTGATCATGGTGCACTATCTTTTAAATATGTTTTTGTAGGTGATATGCCAGAATTTTATTGAGAGTTTTCGCATCTATGTTCATCAGGGATATTGGTCTGAAGTTTTCCTTCCTTGATGTGTCTTTATCTGGTTTTGGTATCAGGGTGATATTAGCCTCATAGAATAAGTTTGGAAGGGTTCCCTTCTTTTCTCGTTCATGGAATACTTTGAAGAGTATTGAAGTTAATTCTTCTTTGAAAGTTCTATAGAACTTGGCTGAGAGTTTTCTTGGTTGGTAGGTGTTTGATGGTGTTTTCTATTTCATTACTTGAAATTGATCTGTTTAAATCATGTATGACCTCATCTTTCAGTTTGGGTAGGTCATATGTGTCTAGAAATTTGTCGACATCTTTGATATTTTCTATTTTATTAAAATATAAACTTTTAAAATAGTTTCTAATTATCTTCTGTATTTCAGATATTCCATTGTGATATTTCCTTCTTCATCTTGTATTTTAGTGATTTGAGTTTTTTCTTTGTTAGCATGGCCAGGGGTTTATTTATTTTTTTCAAAGAATCAACTTTTTTGTTTTGTTAATTTTTCCTATTGTTTCTTTTGTTTCAGTTGAATTAATTTCAGCTCTGATTTTAATTATTTCCTGTCTCCTACTGCTTTTAGTGTTGATTTGTTCTTCTTTTTCTAGGGTTTTGAGATGTAGTGTTAGATCATTCATTTTGTCTTTTTGTTCTTTTTAATTAATGCACTCAATGCAATAAACTTTCCTCCTAGTACTGCCTTCAGAGTGTCCCAGAGATTTTGATATATTGTATCAGTGTCCTCATTTACCTTTAAAAATATTTTTATTTCATTCTTGACTATCCATTCAGCATTCAATTGTGTATCATTTAGTCTCCATTTGTTACAGTAGCTTCTATTTTTTATTTTATCATTGATTTCTAATTTCATTCCATTGTGGTCTGATAGAATGTAGGATATTATCTCTGTTATTTTTTTTTATTTACTAAGAGTTGCTTTGTGGCATAAGATAAGGTCTGTTTTAGAGAAGGAGCCATGTGCTGCTAAGAAGTGTATTTGCTCATTGATAGATGAAATATTCCATTTATGTCTGTTAAGTCTAAATTATTGATTGTATTATTTAGTTCTAGTTTCCTTATTTAGTTTTTGTTTGAAAAATCTGTCCAGTAGTGAGAGAGGTATGTTAAAGTCACCCAGCATTGTTGTATTCTGGTCTATTTGACTCTCAAAATTGAGAAAGATTTGTTTGATGTACATAGATGGTCCATTGAGCATAAATATTTATAATTGTTATGTCCTGTTTATATATATTTCCCTTAAGAAGTATGAAATGTCCTTCTTTGTCTCACTGATAACTTTGGGTTGAAGTCTACTTTATCTGAGATGAGAATGGAAACCCCTGCTTGTTTACGCAATTCATATCAGTGATAAGTTTTTTCCCATCCTTTCCCCTTCAGCCTGTGGATGTCTTTGCCTACATGAGGATGAAGCAAGTAAGATTTTTATACCCAAGAAAGCCATAAAGTTTGCTTATCCCCACGATCTCTAAATGACGCAGTCAGTTCAATCTACTATAACAAAGTACCAGAGACCGGATGGCTTATAAACAATGGAAACTTTCCTCTCACAGCTCTGGAGGCTGGGAGGTCCAAGATAAACTGGTGAATGTGCAGTCTGGCAAGGGTTGCTTCCTGGTTTATAGATGGTGCTTCTTACTGTGTCTGTCCCACATGACTCATATGGAAGGACCCAGGGGTCTCAGGCCTCTTTTATAAGGGGACTGACCCCATTCATGAAGGCCTCTGATCAGTTCTCAATACTCCATATGAATTTTAGGGAGGGCACAAACATTCTAGCTACAGTTAAAAACCCTCTTCAGTCTGAATGTGTTAAGACTGGTAAGGAACACTTTCTTTTCAAATATACCTAGATTTTTTCCTTCGTTTTTCTGGGTTGTTGCAAACTGACTTGAGAGTAACCTTATCCCAGTGTTATCTAAGCAAAGAAAATAAATTCACACATAGGAACCCAGGGCTTATTAAGGTGGTTCTGTTGAAAAACCACCAGGGGGCGCTGTGAAAACGCTGACTTGGGCCATGGATCTGCTGAGTTGGGTTGGGGTGATGCAGTTATTTGCTTTTTAATGAGCGTGTCAGGTGCACAACTGGATTAAAGTGCATTATCGCCTGTGTTCCAGGTGTTTTCATGTGTTATCTCATTTAATTCTCTAGCAACTCTGCGTGGGAGGTATATCTAGCCTTATTTTATAGATCTGGCAACTAAGGGTTTTGCTCATGAGATGCCTTAAATCCAGGGTGCTTGTAAGAGGTGAAACGGGGTTTTCAAATTTACATTTGTCTATCCACAAAGCCCTCAGTCTTAAGACTGAAATCTGCAGGAGAGCAGGGAAGGGTAGAAGAAGCAGTTTTCTTTTAGGCAATAAGGCAAGACTGCACTGGCTGGTAGGCACAACTTGGTTTCTCTCAGCTGAAGAATGGAGCACTTGCCTAGTGCGAACTTGTTTGTAGTCTGTATGGGTCATGAGAGCCTCCATCAGCTGCGGTAACAAGCATCTTCAGAACCTTAGTGCCTTCAAATAAGAAAAGTTTATTCCTTGCTCATTCTACGTGTCCTTTTTTTGGGGGGGGGGGGTGCAGGGAGGGTCTTCTCAACTGAATCTTTCTGAGGCCTCCCAGGGCAGTGTTGCTGGTTCAGTCGTTTGGCAGTTGCTAGGAGATGAGAGAAGATGAGCTCTCAGGAAGGTCTTGAACTGGCAACCGCACGCTCCTGCCCAGAGAGGACACGCATGGCTCTTTGGACTCTAGTGATCAGAACTAGTTCCCTGGCCCCACCATGCCCACGTGGGAGCCAGAGACATAAACCTATCACGTTCGGGGAAGTACTAATGAGGACGTATGACCACTGCAGAGCCCCTATCAGGGATGAGATATTAAAATTTTGATATTTTATTCATCCTGAGTTCTTTTGTTCACATTCATTTTGAGTTTGCAAAACATTGCCTCGAGACATCATTTGTCTTGATTACTGAGCTCTTTGACACTTCCATAAAGTTTGCACCCAAGTCCTGCAAATAGAGATAAGATAAAAAATATGAGTTTTGACTGAACCTTTGTTTTTACATTAGAGCCCTGAAGAAAAGCAACACTTACAGAGAGGAAAAGGGCTAGTTGACGTCTACATAAATATCGACAGAAAAGGAAAACAGTGAGAAACACGGTCTCACAGAAAAGAGGAGACAGAAAGCAGCCCATTGGAGTGGAGATTCCCAAGGTGCATGCTGCTCAAAATCTTTGTTTTATCAGCACCTCGTACAAGAGGCCTTTTGTGCACAATTTCCCTGGTGTCTCTCCAAGTACATTATGAAGACAATTAAAACCTGTATCCCAGACCACAAAGTTTCTAGTGATTGGGTGAAGGTTCATCAGTGTGAACTGAATGAAATAGCTTGTTCAAGAAAATTGATTGGAATCTTGGGGAGCGAAGTGGAGATTTTGGCCTCCAGGCCTTGCTTCTTTCCTTAGGA
This sequence comes from Marmota monax, assembly GCF_021218885.2. Classification (NCBI taxonomy): domain Eukaryota; kingdom Metazoa; phylum Chordata; class Mammalia; order Rodentia; family Sciuridae; genus Marmota; species Marmota monax. The sequence continues at coordinate 4,907 of NW_026693334.1, forward strand.
GCATGGTTGTATAAGATTTTTTTCTAAAGCATTACTGGAATCCCACAGAAGCTTCTTCGAGATGCCACAGAAATTGATTTTGGTAAAGACCTGGGATATGTTCCATTTATTGAACTGTAAATATATAGCATTTTAACTTATTTTGATACTTGGTATGATTTTTCTTTTAACCAATGTCTCTCACATTTCGTACTTCTGTGGATTTCCTGTGGGGGTGAATCTATAAAATTGACCTAGATTCTCTCACAGCAGTGGGATTGATCTCCTCTTCCTTTTATTTTCCTCTTTGTTTCTTTTGGTCTATGGGCCTTGTAAAACACGTCTGTGGACTTGCCTGATAAAGTTGAAAAGAGAACTTCTTCAAAGGCCAGCATTAGTTGTTAAATGTGTTTCGACTTTGAACATCAGAGACATGTGCCCCACCTGTGGGGTGAGAGGGAGACCATCTTCTTGACCACGCCCTTTGCTTTCATCTTTGGTGTTTTTGTTTTTCAGTAAACCCCAACATCCACAGAGTGTACCCACAACAGATATGGCCGCTAGCTAATTATCTTGACAATTAGGACAGGCCTCTGCACAAGGCTCTTGATGGACGATGTGCTGTTTTTCCAAATGCCGTGTGTTATTTGAAATCAGGCTTTCTGGGAATTTTTCACATGATTCTCTTCTGCATTTCCAGAAGAACCACTTGGCAACACTTTGCTATGGCGGGGAATCATTTAGCGCTACATTAGTAATTCACAGCTAGTGGGCTCCCTTTTCCTATTGCCTCCCTGGGGATAATCAGGGTCTCGGAGAGGTGCAGATTCAAATCTGTTTCCTGGGATTCAACTTGCAAGCAGGGAGCCTGGCTGGCTCTTGGAAGAAGAGTCATTAAAGTGATAATGGCAACTGCTGCTCTCAGAAGGGTGTTTCAGGTACAGGAAGAGCCTAAGAGGGGAGATTCTGTACTTGGGTTACCAGTAACCAAAGCATGTGTCACTCACACACACCTGGGCAGGGTTCTGAAGGATGAGCAGGAGTCCAACAGGTTGGCAGAGGAGTCGTGTGAGGAGGAGAGTGAAGGCACCTGGAGCATGTGGGGGGTGTGGAGAGGCGTGGGGAGGTGTGTGGCACATGAAATGGTGATGTGGGCTCTCATCCAGTCCCTCCGCCCAGACAGTCAGCTGGGATCCCACTTCCTGGCCAGGGTTTTCTCTGACCTTCAGAGCACAGAGAGCAGTGGAGAGGGCAGTGCCTGGGTGCTTCTGCTACCCCCACCCCCTTTAAGCTCATAGTTCAAAGACCAGGGGTCTCCTTTGCTCAAAGCTGTGATAAGCCCCGGCCTGTAAGATCCACCCAGAGCCCAGGGGCAGCGGAGCCTGAGATTCACCTGGGGGTGCCCCTTTGCTCACCCCACCCACCTTCCTGAAGGAACCACTTGTGCCCAAACCCTTGCTCCAAGCTCAAGGCTCCTTTTGGGAAACCCAGCCTCAGCCAGATGTTCCAGGCAAAGGAAGAGGGTATGAAGGCAGTTTTATCAAAACATCCTTCCCAAGGCTTCTCTGGAGACTTCCACCACATGGGTAGTGTCCTGGCTGCTGTGGAAGGTGGTGGGGAGAGCCATGGGCTACTGAACTCTCCTTGGCTGGTGTCCTGTGGCCCCAGGCTCAGCAACCACACACAGTGGGTCCTGGGATAATTTGGCACCTTTGCTACAGAGACAGGAAAACCTACAATGGTGTGACTTTCCTGTATGCAGTTAATTTGGAGGAATAAAAACAGAATCAGCCATCTATTTTAGGGTAAGATGAGTAGACACCTAGGCCATAGAATTCTCCGGGGTTTAAAGTGTCAATTCTTCTATAGTCACCCCCCAACCTTTCTTCTTTGCTCTCTAACTTAAATTTGGCTGTAGTTTTATACTTTGTGTGAGGTTCAGTGTAGACTCAGAAGCAAACTTATAAAAATTCTGTGAAAATCAAAAAATCAATTGGCGGTTGAAACCCTGCAAACCCTTCCATAAAAGCCATTCTGCACCGTGACTTCCCTGATGGAGGGTCAAATGCTCCCAGTTTCAGGAGAAAGTGCATCTGGCCCTTCCATTAGAGCCTCTCTTACTTTGGGCCAATTTAATCCCATGAATCTCAGTTTTCTCAGATGCAAAACAGGAGATAATTAGGCCTCTCATGCTGGGTGGTAGGAAGGAAAGAGAGAGTGCTCTAGCAGGGAAAGCAGCATATAATAAGAACTTAATAAAAGATAAACATGGTTTCATTATCATTAGGCAAACTTGGCCAAACAAAGACCTGAGTTCTGGGAACAGGGAAGGGAACACTTCAGAGGACAATTGGATGTTAAAAAAATTTGCCTTGGAAGAGCTACATTTTCCTCAAGTCCACTGTAGAGAGAAAACTGCACACGTGGATGTGGTGGTGAGGACAGTGGGGACCGCCAAAAGCAACCGGGGGCATTGAGAAAACCGGGTAGCAGAGTCCAGCCGCGTTGGACCAGAAGGGTCCTCTTGTTTTGTGTGACCTTCTAGTTTTGGAAACTATTGGAAAAGCTCGGTCTTTGTCAGAAACGCAGGAGGAAGTGCCGGTGTGTTGGGTGCATCGACCTCACAAGGCCAGGACACGGGGTTGTGGCTGTTGTCTCACCTCCTTCCTTCATGATCTCATTCAACCTTGTCTGCAGCCGGAGATGGGTATCTGAACAAACAGATTATTTTATGTGTCCCTGTTTAGAGATATAGTGTGAGTCTTACTTTTTTGGGCTGGAGGCAAGAACAGTAAAGACTTGGATGATAAAAGGCTGCAGAAGGAGCTTTGTTCACCGTGTGATGTGCTGACTGTTTTAGAAGCTGAGCTGAAATTAAAACTCTTGCACAGACATTGCCAAATGCACTTTCCAGTCCTCGTGGAGAATATCAGAAGAGAATTATTGGTGGAGTGAATTTTTTTTGCAAATTTTTCTTCTGATCCCCTTTTACGCACACCTCCTAGTTTTTGTGCTACACAAGAACCAAGCCTTTCTGGAAGGAGACACTCCAGAGAGTCATACATACTTGCTCCATAGGGAGAAATTTCCAATCGCTTAAATTCCCAGGAGAGAAGGGGGGGGGGAGGGGAGAGGGAGAGAAAGGGAAAGAAATTAATCTCCCAGAAACCATAAAAACCCATCAATAGAAAGTCTAACTTTTTAAGCTTCTCTTTTTTCCTAGATTCCATTTTTTAAAAGCACAAGTCAAAAACTGGTGCTTTGAAAGGAATATTTTGCAAATGAAATTGAGAACTCCTGGGGTGTTTACACACCTGCCTCACTGCTCCGGAGAACATGTTTTGAATGAACTGTGCAGGTATTCCATCTCTGGATAATTTTACATTAGGGCAAAAGATCAGTTACAGTTAGTGCTGCCAACTGGACAGTTACAGTTAAGTCCTCCTCAAAATGGTCACACCATCAAATTAACAGTTGTTGCAGGAAAGTCCAATAGCATAATTCATGCACACTTGAAAATTGCCACTATTTTTCGAGAATGTTTAGTAAAAATGATAATAAACCAAGGAGATCTCAGTTTGAACACAGAGGTGATTTTAGTTGATGTTAAAAAACAGCCTCATTAAAACTCACATTTGCCCCCATCAGGGACACTGGCCCAAGTTTGAACTGTGTGTGTTGATTTATGGACCTGTATAGGGTGGTTTCCCAAGCACAGAAATTATATTCAGCAGCAGAATTCAGTCCCTGAATTCCAAAACTTTCTGGTCCAGAGCCCACTAAATGTCAGCTGGGGAAGGAGTTGGAGCATACCTAGAAACTCCCTGGTGAAACCTGAGCGGCGGGATCTAGCAGGAGCTGGCCATAGTGAGCACTGGGTGCCTGCAGCTGCCAAACACCTGGTGTCACCGGAGCCCCCAGCCCTACACAGAGCAGAGAGCTGGTCACCCTCTTCCAGATCCAGATGCTTCCCTGGAGCCAACCAGTTACCTGTTTCTTGCATGTCCCTCTGGACTGTGTCCCACACATGGCCCACAATTTTAACACACGTGGAAAATGCTGTGCCCGCTCTCGCACACTTGAACTGTTCAGTTACTTGATCTTGAGGGTTCCTCTATCAGTGCATCCACTTTTATCTCATTTTCCAAAACTCTTGTTTGGTTTTCTGTTGAAGGGATGTGCCACAATGTAAGTAAACACTCCTGTTTAAAAATAAGAGTATGTGCAAAAACGAAAAGTATGTAGATTGTTTTCAGGATTCAAGTTTTTGCTACAATGTAAATCATCATTATGTGAATATTTCTTTTCCAAAATATTGGATATTGGCAGTTTGTTTTTGGTGATTCCCATTCCATGGTATAAATATACTACAATTCATTTTTTTCTCCTGTAGCAATGTCATTGTTTCCTGTTTGGGGCTTTTATGAATCAAGCTGGAGTAAAACTGCTGGGTCATGTTTGTGTACGGTCAGCTTTAGAAGATCCTGCCAAATAGCTCTTGAAATTGTCTGGATAAGCGTACTCCCCTGCCAGCACTGTTGGAAAGTTCCACTTGCTCCACATGCTTGCTGGAGCATGATATTATCAGAATTCTCCATATTAGCCATTCTAGATGTAGAATAGTATTTCACTGGAGTTTCCATTTGTATTTCCCTGATCACCAATGAGTTTGGATGACTCCTTTTGGGTCTATTAGCCACTTGGTTATTCACTGAATGATCTGCCCAGTCACATATTATTCTGTTGGTTACTTGTCGTGTTCTTATTGATTTGAAGAATTCTTTGCATATTCTAGATACAACCCCTTCATCAGATTACAGTGTATGGAATGTGTCCCTTCCAGATGTAGATGTTGAAGTCCTAGCCTCCCATGTGATAAAATTAGGAGGGAATTAAGTCGTGAAGGTGGATCTGAAATTAGGGCCTTTGTTAAGGACACCCCAAGAGCTCTCTTTCTCTCTGTTCTTTGCCATATGAGGTTACACTGAGAAGGCAATTTGCTGTCCATTACTGGGTCCTCACCAGATTTGAAACTTCAGCCACCTACATCTTGGATCCCCAGCTTTTAGAACTGAGGGAAATAGATTTCTATTGTGTATAAACCTCCCGATGTGTGGGAGGTTTATACACAATATAAACCTCTGAGTTGACTGGGACGCAGATGTGTGCATTGAAAATATCCTCCCTCTCTCTGGGTTCCCATTCACTCCCTTAACAGTGCTTTAAAGTGAACAAAGCTTCTTGATTTTTAATTTAGTTTATCAAAACTTTTCTTTGTAGTCAATGTCCCTTTTGGTCCTTTATGGATATTTTATGATTTTTTTGCCAATTCTAAGGTCAGGTGAATATTCTCTTATGCCATCTCCTAGGTGTAAACTCACCTGGAAATAATTATTGTCTACGATGCGAGGGAACAAGATTTGTTTTTAAAATGACTACTTAGTTTACCCAGCACCATTTACCAGAGGGAGCCTTTCAACCTTTCTGACATCTGCATGATTGAGCAAATCGATACCATTGGGATAACTTTTTTTTTCCTAAACCCTGTGCTGAGGATGGAACCTTGGGCTCTTGGCAGGCCAGCAAAGCACTGTAACACTCAGCTCCATTACCAGTCCCTTAACTATGTTTTCATCAGAATAAGCCTTGAGAGTAGTTTGAGTATATTAGCTTGTTCCCATCCATGGACAAAGTGCTAAGCAAATCTCCTCTCCTTCTTTCCATGTTTTACAGGGAAAGGATGTTGTAGGGACAGACAAAGCAAGACACCAAAGATAGCAGGAAACAGTTTTGTTTGGTTGCAGCTGGGTTCAGAGGGCACAGCTTTTGCTGTAATCAATCAATCCCCTGAACCCCGAGTTCAGGTAGTTTCAGAGTTTTATACCCAGTGTGTAAGGGGAGGGTCTCAGAAGTTCACAGTCTGCAGAAGTTCACATAAAAGCAGCTTTTTCTTTCACTGTTCTGGGCAAGTTAACCCTTTAAAGACAACACATGAGAAGGGGAGAGCTTCTTCTACCCTTTCATTCCTCCCCCTGCAAGCTTTTACCATAGAGTCCAGTTTGTAACTTATCTTAGAAATGTAGACATCTCTGTGAAGCCCAGCTCAAGGCCAGAGGCCTTGTTTGCACAGTTCTTCAAAGTACTATACTGGATATGTTTGTGAAAAACTAGTAAGGGGGTGTCCAGGACCTAGAGTGCTGGTATCTTCCCGGCCAGTGTCCAAGCAAAACAGGGAAACATGAAAATAGGAAGTTTATCAACAGTGAACTGTTTTTCAGAGACTCTTTTGCTGACAGTCCTAAAATCAGCCATGGTGAAGATTTCTGGAGAAGCCCAGTTAAGACTTTTCTGTGGAGAAAGGGGGTGCCACTTCAAGGAGGCAATCAAAGCTTTTGAGTGGCACACCCTGGGATGGCTTCAGGGGTGGGCCTGGTGGAGTCAGGGCCCCTCCAGTGTTTGGTCCATTTCTATCACATTCTTCTTCCTGTTCTGTCTCAGTGTATTTCTGCCTGGCTTCTCAATCTATGCTTCTCTGCAGTTCTCAAAGCCCCATCTGCTCTCCCTCCCCTTGGTCGGTTCTGACACCTCTCTTGGGACATCCTCTCCCTGCTCGGGATTCCTCCCGACACCTGACATCTTCTAGAAACCTCTCCTGACCATATCATCCCTCACGGCTCTTCCCCACTCCTACAGCTCCTATTTTTTCCTGAATTGCTGGTTCTGGCCTTGGTATCATTATTAAATATTTCATGGATGCTTGTCTTATCTCTCAAGCTAGAGACCCAGATATGCAGGGGGTCAAAGCGCCTCTCTTACTCAAAGCAGTTGCTCCATAAATATTTCATGGAGGATGAAGGAAAGAGTGGGCGAAGGGGCAGGAGTGCAGGGCCACAGGAGTGCGGACCCCAGGGTCTGAGAAGCACAGGCAGGGCTCATGGTCATTGGGGTCAGACTCCACCCCGCCTTCCGTCCCTCAGGCACATTCTGGGTTCCTGGTGCTCCTGTGCCCCAGAGTTGGGGTCTGCTTATTGAGAACTGCCTTAAACCTTCACTTCCTTTTTCTGTTTGAACTGAAAAGACACCCTTTCATGGGAATAGCGAGGAAGTGCAGGATGAGGAGGAAAATCAGTTCTGAGACAGACTTTTTTGGGGGTTTGTTTTGTTTTAATTGAAAATGGAAGAGCTATGACTGACATGGTCCTTGCATCACAGAACAAGCCTTCAACCAAGGAAGCTGTTGGAAGAGGAGGGACACAGACCAGCATCCCGGGGCTGCTCAAAGACGCGCTGTCTGCATAGGTAAATCAGAGCACCTACAGGAGGGGACAGATGTTAGTTAAACAAGACCAGTGCGACGAGCCCTCGGTGGATGTCATGATTCATGCTTGCGCTGGCTGGTGCGTGGGGAAGAGCCGTTACGTTGCAGGTGAAGTGAGACAAATGTGGAAAGACATTCCAGTCATTTGGGGGATTTTTGTCACATATTCCAGACAGATGATTTTGGAGTTCTGTCCTTGGGTCTTGACAGATATGCTCCACTTAGCTTCCCCGAGGTTGCTAGAGAATGGAAGGAGTGATCTGTAGTTTTTTCCTCCCGATTTAAAAACACTTCCCCAGACTTGCAAAGTTGAGGAAGTAAATATTGCCAACTCAGCCTTCGCTGCTTCTTTTTTGGTGACTTCTAAGGAGTGTGCAGTGTAAAAATAAAGCCCATGGTCTGGTTTTGTGGGTGACTTGAATCAGGCACAGTCACCCATCTGCTAATGATGGGTTTGCCACTTGCTACAGGCACATTCCAAGGAACACATTAATTCTTCCTTCCTGGGTATCCCTTAGGTCCCAGATTGTATGGCATCATGCATTCCTGATGACAAAAACTCAGAACTCGAGATCCAGTGGCCCAAGGCTTCAGTTCCCCCAGTCTTCTCTGAGAAGGGAGACGTTTAATCCCGTGAGGAACCCACCCTTGACATCACATCTCCATCTTCCCAGACCGAATGCCCAGCCCAGCGGGGATTGCTGAGAACAGGTCTGCCAAGAGGAGAGTGGGTCTGTGAGTGGAGAGAGCCCTCAGAGCTGGCTGCCGGTCCCAAAGGGTGACGGAGGCCAAGGGTTATGCTTGGGTTTAGGAGCCCAAGAGCCCTCAGCTCCTGCTTCTTCATACAGCCTTGGGGCTGGGGCCTCCTCCCTGATCCTGGCCCAGACCCAATCATAGCCCAGGCAACAGATGCCATGCACCTCCTGCCAGCCAAGAAGTTCCCCAAACAGTGCCAAATATGTGCTAGTGAGATGCCCTGCAGGCTGAGTGTTCCTAACCAGAAATATATAGGGGTATTGGATTTGGAATTTTGAGGGGTATTTTGGAATATGTGCACACATACAGAGAATTCTGGGGACAGGTTGCACCAGATTCACTTATGTCTGACATACACAGCCTGAATGTAATTTCGTACCATATTCTTAGTGTACCTATGTTTTGACTGTGACATAACACGAGGTCTGGTATGAAATTTCCACTGCGGTGTCATGTGGACGTCCAAAAAGTTTCAGATTTTGGAAATTTCCAGTTTCAGATTTTCACATTGGCTTCATGTTCTCTTTTTGTTATGTGTTTTTGCAGTACCGAGGGTTGAACCCAGGGCTTTGCGAATGCCCGGCAAGTGCTCTGCTCCTCGGCCACATCCCAGCCCTAGATTTTCGTACTGAGGGGAATGTGCAACCTGGAGTCCCAGTTTTGAGGCAGACCTGGCTGTGCATGATCTTCAGCTACAGATTCAACACAGAGTGTCTGAGGTGCCCCTTGAGGTGTGGCAAGGACGGCTTCAGTTCTTCAGCGAGGATTCCCATGGGGGCAGGAGTATTTATCTGGTCCTCAGTTACCTAAGAAATATGAAGGGCATTTCTCGAGTGGGATAAGCTGAGGGTGGGAGTGGACCTACCCTGAGGAAAACATCTTTGTTTCAAGGAGAGATTCTGCAAGAAAGGGAAGAAGAGAATCTCCCTGGACACTGACAGGTGATGGCCACCATGCCCCATACTTCACGAGCACTTTCTCATGTGAATCCTTTCAGCAGTCCTTATAAAATAGGTATGATTCCCATGGATTGGTGGGGAAGACTCAGAGAAGATAAGTGTCTTACGACTGTCAACCAAGAATAAGATCAGTCTAGTCAACAGCAGAGTATCACATTCATTTGGGTCTAATTAGGACTGCAGTCTGGGAAAACACAGATTTAAGCAATTTTGAAAAGGTCCTCCAAGATTTTACAAAACAGTGGCTGTATTTGCAGCTTTAAACCTCAAGGGGGTTCTGAGGTTATGTCACTTGTTAGTCAGGAGCTATGATTGTATGAATTAAGCTGTCTTTAAAGAAAGGGATTGTGTGTGCTCTCAGTTGCTGTGTGGTCTGGGGAAAAGCTCCTTGTACAGAAGGTCAGCAGAAGTTAATACACAATGTTTCAGAAAACTGCTCTTTGGTCCAGTTTGAAGATCTGTGAATAACACATGTGTATATGTGTGTCTGCAACACAGCTCAAAGGTTAGCTGCAGACATTGTCCTAGACCAGATTTAACAAATGCCTTGTGACTATTTTAAGTGCCCGGAACCATTGCTACTCCATTTTGATTTTCTTTTGTGCAATTTTTCCATTACTGTGACAAAATACCTGAGATAATAAACTTAAAAGGAGGAAAGTTTTATTTTGGCTCAAAGTTTCAGAAATTTTGTTCATGGCTGCTTGACCCTGTGCTTTGGTGGTGGCACAGTACGTCATTATAGAAGCATGTGATGGAGGAGGGCTGTTTACCTCATGGAAGTAGGGAAGGCAGGGTTTTGGGGAAAGGAGAGACGAGAGAAGAGGAGGGGCCGGGGCAAATATTCCCTTTAAGAGCATGTCCCCAATGACCCAACTTCCTCCCATTAGGTAGGTCCCACCTCTTAAAGGTTCTACTACCTCCTATAGTGCCACAGGCTGGGGACCAAGTCTTTAACACAGGGTCTTTAACATTCAAGATCCAAACTAGTGTTTCTTTTAAATGACAAAGACCCTATCCTTGATCCAGCTTTAACTAGGCCTTCAATCCCTCAGGGTCCTGTCCTTGGTCCACTGAGTCAGGTTTTATTAAGAATTCCGCTGGGTCAGTTAAATGAAAGTCCCCACCCTTGATATCTGATCCCTCATCCCCTACCCTCAACATCTTACTACACTGCCTGGCCCTCAGCCACAGTCCTGTCCAATCCCTTAGCTTTGGTGTTCCTCCTTAGTCATTTTTCACCCACTGACCCCATTCCCCCCCTTTCCTGTGAGTCCCCTTGTACTCACTGAACTAGAAGTTAAGCCCCACCTCCTGCCCCTATGGTCAGCTCCACTGTGGGTCCCTTAACACTCTGCCTTACCCCTATGAAAATTTTTGCTTAATAGTTGCACAGCCAGGAGCAGGTGGGGCTGGGACTGGAGCCTGCTGCAGGCCTCCAATCCTGTGCTCTGCACCAGGCTGCCCTTGTGGTGCTGTTGGAGCTCAGAAATGACACACCATAGACTGGCACTCGGACATGCTCAGAGGCCTTATAAGATACTCAGAATCAAGGTCCCTCTGATCTTAGGTATTTCTTCCATTCCAAGGTCAGGGAGGGCCTCTCCCGGGAATTTTCTTGTCTGCCTTAAGACTGGACATACATTGGCTTTCATTCCCTCCCTGAATCTCCTGTCTACCACAGAAAAGAAGACTAAGACCCCTGGCCACCCCTGGATGAACTGGCACAAGATAACGTCTCTCTCGGGCTCATTCAAATTCCAAACAGAACCATTCACACACTGATTTCTCTCTCCTGGATTCATTTGTTCTTTCTCTCTAATAATTTATTATCCTTCTAGAATTTTCTAGGACCTTGGCCCCTGACATTTCCTCCTCCCTAATGAAGAGAACATTTAAGCTTTAACCATCTGACCCTTCTTTGAGTCTCAAACTTTGTGTGTGACTTGTGTTTCTGTGCATTAATTTGAAGGTTTTTCACCCTGCTCCTTGTTTACTGAGGACCACCTGCTATGAGGGCTTTCCCTCGGGAAGACCACTCTAGGGGGGCATTGCGAGTCAGGCCTGGATAAGTTCCTCTTTCTCCAGAGTCATTGCATCTTGCTGCTGCCAGTGTTGGTCATCCCTCAGTGACTGGCTAGAGTTCTCAGCAAGTCATCCCTGCTTCAAAATCCTTCAGGAACTCCACCACCTGTAAGACCAAGTTCAACCCCTTAGCAAGAGCCATCATGCCTGATCTCAGAGTGGCAGAGGATCCAGATGAAAGATAGGAAAAGAAATGTAAAGTCCGAGAGATCATCATCACCAGGACAGTAGTGTGTTTGAGGGTAAAGAAGCCCAGAACTTAACTCCAGCAGTGACGGAAGTGGCTTGTGAACTGTCCTTTCCTACACAAATCCTTGTCTCCTGCCATCCTCTATCCTTTGCCACCCAGACCACACATCATTCTTTGTGCCTTGACTTCTGCTTTTTCTCCCTCTTATCCAAAAGTTTAATCCTTTTAAAACATGTCGTTGGTGCATCTTTTTATGTGTTTTTATGTGTTTTTTACACATAACAGTGGTATGTTTGTATGCACATGTGGCATAGACTGCTCTGATTCGTTCCCCCATGCCTCCCCTTCCCCTCCCCTTGCCCCCTTCTCCACTCTACTGGACTTTCTTCTGTTTTCATGAGGTCCCTTTTCTCTCCTCTTTTCTCTCTAGCTTCCACATTTGAGAGAAAACCTGCGATTCTTGACATTCTGAGTCTGCCTTATCTCATTTTTCCTGAAAACGTAAATAAAGCCTCTGTCTTGAGGTCTTCTGCCTCTGTATTGCCTTCCACCACAGAGAGTGAAGCACTTCTGTCGTTAACAATGTAACTATGCACTTTCCCCATCTTTGTGAAACCATGTATCTGTGTCTATTCATTGAGCCATTTCTCCATTCTTTCCTATATCTACTGGCCAGTCTGTTTATTTCTTTTTCCATTCATCCATGGAATTAAAGTGTGCCTAACCCTGGGTTTGATGTTCCTATGGATCAGACTGCTTCCATTCTGTTCCAAGTCTACAGAGTAGAAGGAAAATTCCAAAAGCCATCTCAAGAGCGTGGCTATTATCCCACATTGGACTTTATGTTGGGCTTTATACAACTTCTCCTCAGTATCAGGTCTAGTTATTGCCCTCTTTATCAGAGGTGAGGGTGGGGCAGACGTGAAAGAGAAATGCTAAGTCTGAGTTTTGGGTTAAGTATCCACACACTCTGCCATGTTTATTGCAGCATTATCCATAGTTGAGATAAGGATCAACCTCAGCAGCCATCAACAAATGAATAAGGAAGTGTGTACACATACACACACACACACACACACACAGAATAAAAATACGACTTAGTTTAAAAGGGAAGGAGATTCTGTTGTTCATGACAACATGGATGAACTTGGAGGATTTTATGCTAAGTGAAATAAGCCAGGCACAGAAAGGCATGCTGCATGGTCTCATTTAAACCCAGAATCCAAAAAAGTCAAGCTTGGAACTAGAGAATGGGATGGTGGCTATCAGTGGCTGAGCAGGGGGAGGAAGGTTTGGAGAATTTGGGGTCAAAGAACATAAAACTCCAGGAAGACTGGAGAAAAGAGTTTCAAGAGGTCAAGAGCACAACATGGTAACTATAGCTAGAAACAATCTACGGCACACTTGAATATTGCAAAGAGACTAGATCGTAAGTGTTTTGAACACAAAAAAGCATGTGAGGTAATGCCTGTATTCATTCATTTATTTGATTTAGCTGTTCAATGGGTAACCGTATCAAAATACACCATAAATACAGACCATTTTAATTTTTCAGATTAAAAATAAAATAGAAACAAAACAAAACAAAAGTCCAGACATTCTGGTTCCTGTTTCTTCTCACCTCCAAGACGCCCAGAGTAAGTGCAGAGGAGACAGGACAGAGCAAAGTGCTGAGAGCAGCTTCTACGGATCTGTGCCCCCGGACGGCTGTAAGGGTGAGTGAGTATCACGTCTATTCCATCATTAAATGACATTCAATTTCTCCTTCTCTTGTGGTCTCAAGAGCAGAAGGACTCTGGGGAAATGGAGTGAGAAGGGAAGCCCTGGAGACTGACAGTAAGCCAAGGGACGCAGGAGAGAACCCAGGCACTGGACCTTTCTCACTGACCATCCTTCCTCAGATGCGTTCTGCTGTGGAAATAGGAAACAGGACCCTGCAGTTTTGACTGTTCTTTAAAGATTTCCTCATAGGAAATCTTCCCAACCAAGCTCTATTTTTGTCTCATTAACACCATCTTGAAATTTTGTCAAGACCAGTAAAAAAAATTCAGCAGTTTTTTTTTTTTTTTGATGTTCCCTTTCTAATCCAGAGGTTACACCTCAAAAGTGTGCTCTTCAGAAAATCTTTGCCTGCTCCCATTCACACCTTTGGACCAGGCAGGTCCTGCCTTGTGGCAGGACCCTGGTCTCGTCCCCACTGATGTCCGAGCTCCCAGGGAAACTGGATGTCTGCGGTTGTTAAGAGGCAAAGGCCCAGTCATGGGAGCCCCAAGTTGAGGGGTATTAACACACATCCATGTTCTCTCTAAAGACAGGTGCTTTTCTTGATTGAAGAGTCAGGACCCTTTCTGACTCTGGCACCCGTCACTTACCGCCTGCAAATCAAGTCTGTGCAGCTCCTTCTCCCTCCGCAGCTGGGTTGATCATCTGACTATTCCATTCATTAGGCACCGCGTGAGGGAAGCGCACACCTCATTGCTTTGTGGCCCCTGCCTTATTTCCCCTCTTCTGGTCTGAAGAGAACTAATAAACCTTCTATCTTCAAATTTCCAGAGGAGTGCTTTCCGTAGAGCTGATTCTCGAATGCTTTGAAATGGAAAAAATAAAAAATAAAAAAAACAGAAAACAGGCTGCTGTTTGGGTGATTTGCAAGCTCTCTGAAATTACTGTTTTTCTGCTTCGCAGGCGTGGTGATTGACAGTGCCTTCCCCAGATAGTCAACTAGTTGGCATTGGCCAGAAGGGTGCTGTTCAAAATTACTTGAGTGTTTTTTTTTTTTAATGTCAGTTGCTACTGTTGAATGAAAACTAGAATTAATTTTCCACGGGTTAATAGTCTTGCACAACTATAGTACACCTGCTGAGTTTATGGACTTTTACTCTCTTTTATTCTCTCTTATCCCATCCCTGGTCTCTCAGAAATTCTGTTTTCTCATGGTTTTAGCCCTTCTTCATATCTGACTTATTTTGATAAGAGCATATTAACTACCCAATGTGGAATATAAGCAAATTCTTTGCAGATGGGCTCCAGTGGCCATAGCATGCAAGGTCAAGTGGACAGGAAGCCAAAGTTTGTGCAGAGCCTCCTCCCTCCCCGAGCTATGTCCGGGGTAAGAAGTCCCTGGGCCCAGCCATGAAATGCATCTCTCCTGGCTGTAGGCCAAGGTTTCTGTTGGCATTTGATATTGGTGGTGGTGGGAGTGTTGTTCTGTGGTTCTTGGATATTTAGCAGCATCCTGGCTTTCTGCACCCTGGATTCTAGTAACAGGCTTCACCAGGAGTAGCCATTAAGAGCATTTCCAGATACTGCCATGCATCCCCTATAATGGGGGTGGTGGGGATCATCTCCAGTGGCCTTCCTCCTCCCCTGTGCTCCTTGAGTTTAAGTTCTCTGGGTGAGGGTTGGAATGAACTGGCGAAGAGGAAGATAGAGGAAAAGAAATCAGGAAGAAGGTGGCTCTTGACTGCTTCAGCCCCTGCTGAGACCCCAGGCTAACAAACTCACTGACTGGCAAGTTGGCTGTGTGCTAGATCACCCAGGGAGCATAAGAAAGCCCACTTGGGAGTCCAGCCCCAGGGCTGTGAGCTCAGTGAGTTGGGGTGGGCCCTACGAGCATCTTCTTCTCAAGCCCTGTCAGTGACTCTGATGGGCTGAGGGTTGAGAACCACAGGCAGGTGGCCACCTTGAGGCAGTGCTCAGCTCTGCAACCAGCTGCCACCGTGATCCGACGCCTTGATATCATCCTGTCTTTGGATGATATATCTCTGAGCACACACTGCAGTGAGGAGGAACAGGTATCCTGCTAGCTCCCTTAGACCTGCCTGTGGACCACAGCTCCCTGTGGGCCCCCTGCATCTGCATTTGTGCAATGATCTTCTCAATCAAGCTCTATTTTTTTTGTCTCATTAACACCATCTTGAAATTTTGTCAAGATCAGTAAAAAAATCTAGCAGAATAACAGTGCAGAAAATAATCGCTGAGTGACTATTTGACAGAAAGAACCATTTAAATAATGCTGTGGACTGGCTTCTGGATCTAGGTAAGTAGTCCCAATTCAGCAAATATTTGAGGATGTACACTGTGCAAACACGG
This sequence comes from Marmota monax, assembly GCF_021218885.2. Lineage (NCBI taxonomy): Eukaryota > Metazoa > Chordata > Mammalia > Rodentia > Sciuridae > Marmota > Marmota monax. The sequence continues at coordinate 20,286 of NW_026693334.1, forward strand.
GCTAGGCTTGTCCTCCTGGCCTTAACAATGGTGTAGACCTTGGATTGACACAATGTCACCACTAGGGTTAAGTGTCAAGTGAAAAGAACTAATACAAGTCAGCTGGGTTTAAATGAACGTGACACACAGCTGCTGTGGAGATAGGTGAGATGTCCCCAGAGCAGAGAGTTCGTAGAGAACGGGTAGAATCTTAACCAGGGGTTGGGGTGTTGGGAGTGGTGGAGAAGCTGGAGAACAGTGTGGACAGGGGAACCCAGCAGACTGTGACCAGGTGAGCAGCAGAGCTGGGCCAGCAGGTGGAGGCAGTGTTCGTGTACAAGAGCAGCCTGGCCACAGAGATGGACGAGGCTGGATTCTGGAGGGTTTGAACGTGGAGGCTGACCTTTATTTATATATATATTTTTTAACATAACTGGCCACAGAATAAGAAGGCATTGGCTTTTCTAAGCCGGCAGCTGCCGTCTCTGGCTGGGCTTTACCAAGGAGAATGTGCCCACTTGTGTTGCAGGAACTCAGAGTGAAGGTCCTAAAGCAGCACAGAGGGTAGGGGTCCGAGTGGCTTCTGTTCTGTCTACCTCAAAGGACCTCGGGCTGCGTGGGTTGGCCTTCCTGCCCTGGTGCTTAGTGAGGGGGCCAGCTCAGGTGACGGGAAAACCCTTTAGGACTCAAACACCAGAGAGCCACTACCATGTTGAGATCTCTGGAGCGCCGGCGAGGGACCCTGGAAAAGACAGCTCAGGACGCCGCCCCAGCCTAGGGGCCTCGAGCTGCCAGTGCCTGAAGAACCCGCTTCCCGTGGGGACTTCCCCCCTCATCACTGGGGTGGGACTTGCGATGATTTTCTCATCTTCTTTCTTTGTCGTATGGTTTGGATGTGAGGTACCCACCAAAGCTCTGTCAGTTCGGGATGATGCAGAAGTCAAGTGACAGATTCTGAGACTGTGACCCAATCAGTGCATCCCAGACCCAGTGACTGGGTGGTGACTCTAGGTGTGGCTGGAGGAGGTCACTGGGGGTATTTTTTGGAAGGCTGCTTCTTCCCCGCAGCCCCTTTCTCTCTCCCTCTGCTTCCTGCACCCCTCCATGAGTCGAGCAGCTTCCTTCTGAGGGGCCCTTGCCCCGTGATGTGCTGCCTCACCTCAGGCCCCGGGCAGTGGCGTCAGCCCTCTCTGGACTTGGACCTCTGAAGCCAGGAGCCCCACGTGACCTTTCCCTTCTCCAAGTGGTTTTTCCCGTGTAGTTTGGCCACAGCAAGGCAACAACTGACTAGAGCACTCTTCCATTCAAGAAAGGCTTTACTGAGAACATAACTAGGAGCCAGGCATTATGTTAGGATCTAGAACCTTCCATTTAGTTCTTTTAAAAAAAAAATCCATTCCTGTGACTATTATCATTATTATATACCTAATACTGTTACTTATTATCACTTCACTTTTGAGAAAAATGAGACTCAGAGAAGTTAGATAACTTTCCCAAAGTTGGCAGGAAAGAGACCTGGCTTCCAATGTCCTGACTGGGCACATTAAACATGACATAAAATAGGAGTTAATATCTTCTGATTATCAAGAGGGCATCATGCCCCAGCATTTTAGGTACATAAATGGATTTTAACAACTCCGTTATTAGGTATTGTTATCCCAAACTGAGGCTCAGCGGGCTGATGTGACTGACCTAAGGTCCTAGCTATAATTGGGTGAGCTGCATGGAGACTTTTTAATTGATGGTGGGGTGCAGCTGAGATGTGGATCTCTCTGTTCCAGGCTGTGTGTTAGGTGGAAGGGACCTTTCTCACTGAGCACAGTCGTGCTTCCCCAGATTTAACAGTCTCCCCATTTAGTTCCCAGAGACTGGACTGGGAGGGAGGAGCAGTCCCAGGGGCCTGACTTTCTCCTCAGACCCTCCCAACCAGCCTCAGAGGATAGCCTTCCTCAGTGCTGAGAACGGTTGCATAGTACCACACGGTGGTTTAAAAAGAACATTTTGACAAATTTAGTCTAAAGATATGAGATTTTACTAGCAACTCATGAGTCTGCGGCATCACATTAGTAATAGAGGGGTGTTCTGATGGGCATGGCAGAGCAGCTTGAGCAGGAACAAGGAAACTGCACAGTGTAGAAAGAGCTTGGTTCATGGTCAGAGCGGAGGGGGCTTCCTCCTCCTGCTGGCTAAGACTGTCCTTTTTGGGGACTGGCTGTCCTATCATCTCGAGGTCTGATAACAACTCAGTGTGGGTTGCTTTCGTGGAATTTCAGCCTGAGTTTCATTGGGTCTGGTCTGCGGGGGTCCACACAGACGTCATGTGAAGAATGGCTTCCCATGCATTTTATTTAACCATAAGTCAAACATGAAGCCATTTAATTTAAAAGTGTAGTGACTAACTTATGGGAAATGTTAATTATATATTTAAGGGAGGAAGCAGGGCGTAGGAAAGATCTACATAGAAACACAGACGCACAGGATCGGGGTGAGGGGCCAAGAGCGGGGGGTACAGGTGACATTGTTTTCTGTTTTCTATATTGACTTTAGTGTTTTTTCCCCACTGGGCAGGTTTCCTGGGGTGGAGGTTTGTGTGCACTCTTGAAGAAGCATGTACTTATACTGCAAAAATCATAGGTGTCCAGCTGTCTGAATTTTCACAAATGGAACACCCTGCAGAACATGGATCCAGGTAAAAAAAATAATAATACAACTTTGTTGGGACCTTGAAAGTGCCTTTGGTACGCCTTCTTGTCTCATTTGTCTCAGTCTGTGTTTTAAAAGGTAAGATTAGTAAAGCCCCCTTCCCTGAGGATGAGATAGGCCGCACTTCATACGAAACAAGGAGCTGCCTGGAACTGAAGCCTGGAGGAGCTCGGCAGTCCTGGGGCCGCTGGTTCACCTGGGAAAAACTGAGAGAGGGTGGCCCACCGGGCTCAGGGTCAGGAGCACGTGATCCACCTCACTGGGAACAGGGAAGGCAGGGGTTTGTCCAGGAGGTAGGAAGCGGGCTGAAGAGTGTTCTCAGGAGCACCATCCTCCACCCAAGTAGCAGGACCCAGTGGGCCCCAACCCCAGAGCCTGCAGAGAACAGAAACTGATGGGCCTTCCAGAAAGAGGGAAGGGTCCCGGGGGCACGATCCTGAAAAGCTGAGCAGACCAAGCAGAGAGGGAGCAAGGACAGGGTGGAGCTGCCAGGGGTCCAGGTGGCCTGAGGACTCACTGCCCAAAGGTTTGGGGAAGGAGGAGCTGCCACCCAGAAGATGGGGTCTTGGCTGGTGAAGAAAAGGGCCACCCAGCCCCTCCACAGCATTCCCTGAGACCCCACAATGGTGAACGAGAAGAGGCTGTGGCTCTCTTGGGTCTAAGGTCAACAGGGGGCTGAGTGCGAGGATGAGGGGGGCAGGGGAGGACAGGATTGTACAGGGAGGTTCAGGAACGGCACAGGTGAGGGCTCCCAAGGCCAGAGACAGTGAGTGTCCTTTTTTCGGGGACAGGAAACTTGATCTCATGATAGGAGAGGCCAGCTCCTAAGGACGACAGTAAGAAGCAGAATTTCATTAATAAGCCAGCTATATTGAATAATAATGTTGCAAATACAGAAATTGCAGACATATGCAGCAATGTCCAATAAATGTAAATTTATAAAACTATAAACATAAAAAATTTTATCATTCCCATATAAATTCTCAGCAGATTAAATGAATACAAATAAAATAGTAATAAAAAACTATTGACCCCAAGTGAAAACAATTTAAGTAAAAGTGAATAATTATAAAATCTCATTTGATCTCTTTTTTGTTCAATTTAACTTATTAACTATTATTATTTGTGTTACTGGGGATTGAACCCAGGGCCTTCATGTACTAGACAAGTGTTTACCATTAAGCTATATTTCCAGCCCAATTTTCTCTCTTTTTCAAAGTGCCATACATTGTTGCATCACTGATTCATTCAAGAACGTGTATGGAACCAGGCATAATGTCACACTACTGACATCCCAGTGACTAAGGAGGACGAGGCAGGAGGATCACAAGTTTGAAGTCATTCGTGATGTCTTAAGGAACTTTGCGAGACCTTGTCTCAAAATAGAAAGTAAAAAGGGCTGGGAATGTGGCTCAGTGGTAAAGCGCTCCTGGGTTCAATCCCCAAGACCAAAAAGAGATATTGTAAGGGGGTAAATTCTTCCAGCTGCTGAAAATATCTTTCTTAATCAGAGGAGAACTGGTGATGGAATAATTATCAGCTAATTTCAAATGATTCTTTCTGAATAATTTGAAAAAGTCTCTTATTTGATCATTGTAAAGAGGTGTGTTTGAATACTCTTTTTTTCTTGGACTGGAGTCTTATAGCTGAGCTTTACAAACTGAATTGTGATTTTCCCCCAAATTCACATTTTTGAGCCTTAAGCTCTAGTGTCACCTCAGTAGGACACATTGCCTCTAAAGAGGTAGCTGAGGTTAAGTAAGGTCAGAAGGGTGGGACACTAATCCAATATGCCTGTTGTCCTTAGAAGAAGAGGACAAGAAACTAGCATGCATGGCACAGGGAAGGCCACATGGCCACCTACAAGCCGTGGAGAGGGCCTCAGGGGAAGCCAACCCTGCCCACACCTTGACCTTGGTCTTCCAGGCTCCAGAATTGTGAGAAAATAGGTGTCTGTTATTTAAGCCACCCCACTCTGGTCTTTTGATAGGCAGCCATATCTGACTAAGACAGGAGCTAAGTACATATTTTTTTTGTTGTTTTTTCTGAGAGTGTGTTGTTTGATATTTTCTCTCTTTGCTTTCTTCAGGTGCAGATGATAAAGACAAGGCAGGTGGCTACATAAATTTCATGCTGTTGTTTTTGTTCCATTTGTTTGGAAACTTTAAAAATGCAGACTAAGATTTATTCTTGAAATAGAAACTTTTGCTGATACTGTAATATTTATTTATTCTCAGGCAGAGAACTGTTCAGACATGCAGTTTGGACATAGGATCTGGGCTTTTTTTTTTTTTTTCCTTGATTGGATAATTGAGTCATTGATCTTGAATAAAAATCATAAAATGATTCAGAGTCCTTTCTTAAAAAAATCAGCATTATTTTATAACAACAAAATAGTAGATTTTATAACAATCAATTGTATATTTGTTGCTGTAAAGCAATTTTGACACATCTACCATATCTCAGTACTTGAAAAGAGTCTAGTTTATTGGAATACTGGAACACCAATAATTCACTTGCTGGCTGCTTGATTTGGGAGAGGCACTCAGAATTTCTCTGAAACCCACTTTTCTAAGCTATGGAACACTGTGTATATCGCAGGCTTTCCATCAATACTGTATGCAAAATTTTGGACAAGCAGTCCTGCTGTGGAGGACATCGGGTAAATGGGCACTACTGCTGCCTTGGGACCTCATGTGGCAGAGGGTTTTTCTGGCCCCTGGAATGCATGTGGGCTGTCCGAGGACTTTGTCATGGAGCCAGGAAAGCAGAACTGAGGTTGGCCGGAGAGGCCTCTGTCAACATCTCTGGGCTCTTGTAAGTGACCACAACCAGGGCCATTACCTGTGCTGTAATTTGGTTTGTCAGGGAACCAGAGGCCAAGAACCCAGCTGCTCATAGTACTGGAAGGGAAAAGCAGGGCTGATGTGGAGGATGGTTGATGCAGGCCCCCTCCTCCACCCCACTGTGCCTCCCATCTCCCGACTGGCCTTTCCTAACTCTTAGTACTTTAATTCTCTTCAGTCCTTAGTCATGCCAGAATGCATGACCTGCTCTTGAACACAGATGTCTGCTATCGATTAGGATGTTGGCACCAAGGGTCAGTGCAGTTTCCTCATCAACACAGACTCAGAAATGCCTGCAGAATCCCAGTGTGGGAATTCAAACCGTCTCTCAGCTTCCTCCTGGCTCCTGCAGCAGCCCAGATGTGATAATCATCACAGCACAACACAGAGCAGATTTTTCTAGACCACCTCATATCACAGGAAGTGTTGCTGAAAAACGTCTCTGAGGCTTCGTGTCCCCAGCAGACAAAGAGGTGAGGTTGCGTCTCAGCACTCTGACTTGCCTTTTCAGGAAGCCAGTGATTTTACTCCTTGTGACATACTTGACACTCTCCCTTCCTGAGCTAGATGGGCCATCCTTCCAGCATACTGCCTCTATATTTATTTAATTCAACCTGAAGGAGTGCTGGGTTCCTTGCTCTCTGTGCTTTTGCGTCAGAGGAGCAGCAGCCTGCTGTTGGACAGAGGTGCTATTAATAAGTTGGGGGTAACAAGCACACAGCTCAGCTCAGGGCTCCTCAGAAAATAGAATGATGGAAGAAAGTAACACCATCTTGGGGAGATGTGGTGTGTGTGTGGGGGGGCATCTCAGCTCTTCTGTCATATAAACATTAAAAATTAAATTAAAGTACATATCCCATAAGTCCTCACCTAGAGAAGCAAAATAAATTGAAAATCGTCTCTCTAATTCCTAATAGCTTCACCCAGAGAACGGCCTCTTTCTATTCATCTGGATGCAGCATCTTCCTCGGTCTGCTCTCTCAGGCCAAGGTGGACATTCACATCTGGATGTTGGCCTTGAATTGTCAGGGCTCAGGTATGCAGCTCAGTTCCCAGGGCTCATCCTCAATTGGTGCTGGAGAATTCCAGAATAAGTAAGATTATCCAACTTTCCAGCTGGGGTATCACTGTTTTGAAGGTATCCTCAAAAGGTGCCTGTTGGAAACCGAACCCCCAAGGCAATCATGTCAGGAGGGGTCTACCGAGAGGTGATGAGGTCATGAAGGCACAGTGGATATGGTAACACTGCTGTCACAGGAATGGATTTCAAGTCGTGGAAACATACTCCTTATAAAAGGCCAGACGGGTTTAGCCCCCTTTGGTCTCTCTGTCGCACCCTTTTGGAATGATACTGCTAGAAGACCCCCAAAAGATGCTAGCTGCTTGACCTCGGGGCCTCCCAACCTCCAGAACTGTGAGAAAATAAAATTTCTTTTCCTTTCAAGTTACTCCATCTGCAGTATTTTGTTATAGCAGCAGAAATCTGACTGAGACTGATGTCTGCTATTGATTAGGATGTTGGCACCAAGAGTCACTGCCTACAGTATACTAATGATCATAAATTTCATGACCTCTTGGTGCCTCAGTTTGCTCATCTGTAAAAGGCAGAGATAAGGTGTAATCTGCTACAGAGATTCCTTGGGAGGCATCAGGGAGTTCAAGCAGATGAATTCTCAGTATGGACCTGAGCACAGATGCTTGGATTATTACCACCTATTGTCATGGTTGTTATTTTGGAGAAATTGCATTTGACTTCACTAAGAAGACACCTTGATCTAGTGGAAGGAACTCTGGGGCAGAGCACTGGGGCCAGTGCACACCCTGCCCTGACATCCAGTGAGAGTACAATCACATGCTGCTGGCCTGTGACCTGTGACCACTGGGGTGGTGTGGGTGTGGGGGGGTGATTCCAGTTTGTGGATTTCCTTAGATTGCTCTGAAGATAACTTTAGATGCATAATACCCATGGTTTTAAGTAGATGTCACTAGTTAAAATTTTTCTGCTCTCAGTCTCTGATTTATCTTTTTTCCCTCCCTGCCAAGTGGATCAAACCCAATTTTGTAATTCAGACATCAGATTGGATTGCGGAAGCTCAGCAGGAAGACGTTAACTCTTTGGACTGTGCCATCATCCAGCTTACCGGGCTTACCATTTTCTGGATTATTAGAAATCTCTTGTGCTTATTAGAGAATCTCATTCAAATTTATGTGTTTTGACTTGGCATTTCTGAAGTGACACATATCAAATGGCAAATATATTGCTTGTCACCATCTGACGCAGTGCACAGTTACTTGCTAGTTGTCAGTGGATTGTCTGCTTCCTTGCTCTGGAATGGAAACTTCACGTGTGCAGGGCTGGTTTACCTCGCTGCTGGATCTATAGTGCCTAGCAGCTGGCCTGACTCTGGAGTCTCTCCATAGCTATTGAGGGGGCGAGTCACATCTCAGTGACATAATTGAAACACTGGAGCAACTGTCCATCAACAGGATCAGTGTTAAGGAGAGGAAACAACCAGAACTGCTTTAGTTGCAAGTCATGGGCAGATGCCACCTGAGATGATTGTGAGAGCTGGGTTTTGTGGGACCAAGGAGACCTGAGACCTCCGTCCTGATTGAAAGGGAGCTGGAAGTCTACTTGGAGAGATGACAGCTGGAAGGAAAGCCAGGAAGACGCAGGAAAAGAGTGAGTGCTGACACTCACTCTGCAGGAGGGGATCACTGGACAAGAGGGGGAGAAGGTGGAAAGGGAAAGGGGAGCGAGGACTAAGACAGAAGGGGGAGGGTTTTGTGCAGCAGCAGATTCCTGTCCTTGAAGGATGCATGGGATTTCATCAGGAAAATGGGATGAACATCCCAGAAGGGGAACATGGAAAGACTTTCAGCCCGTCAGGGCAGACAACGCAGCGTGATAAGAGCAAACCTCCATCTGAAGGTAGAGGAGGAAGTGGGAGGTGAGCCCAGCCAGGTGGGGAGGATCTCTGCCGGACATCGGGGCTACTGGTCAGTGTTGCCGGACTTTCTGATCATATGAATGTCCAAAAATACAAACACTGCTTGGACACTATTCTGGGCTTACTGAACTGGAACGTCCAGGATTCTCATTTTAAAATTTAAAAATTCAACCCATCTGTCAAGACAAACTCCTCAGGCAAGTTTGGGAAACACAGAGGGTATGCAATGGACAGACACCAACAGTTTTGAGCAGACAGGAGCAGAGGAATGCTGTGTTTTTGGAAGACTAATGGAAGTGATTGATGGAGGTTGGCTGATGGAGGAGGAGGCTGCTGAAGGAATCCAGGCAGGTGGAACAGGCTGGACCCACAGGTGAAGTCCATGGGATACCACGACCAGACTCCACACAGAACAGCCAACCATGGGACCAGCCAGAGGAGGAAGTCATTTACAACTGGGTGTCTGCAGGAACTGTCTAACAATTTACAGAAAGAATAAGATCCAGGCAGGGGCCATTTACACAGCGAGTTCATCTCAGAGACACCATGTTTCTGGTGGTGTTGGGTGTTTCCCTGGAAAAGTTGATCGGAAGTTGGGTTTGTGGGCCTGGCATGCAGGAGAGAGTCAGTGCTGGATAGTTGAACTGGCCCTCTCCTGGACAGGGGGTGGGACAGTATATTTGCAGCCGCAGCCACTGCACCTATGTTGGGAGGTAGAGGCTTAAGCTCACCGGGTGAGGGTGAGGGTTACACCCCCCACCCCTGCGAGGTGTTGTGCCTTTCCGCTCCCATTCATCAGCTAATTCCTTGCAGGTACTGTGTCCTCGACTTGTTTTGTTCAAAATACATCTTTTTCCCCCTTCAGCAAAATAGAACGAAGTCGACAAGAAGTTTTGACAATTACTCCCTGAACAATAAATCACTCTGCAGCTGAGCTGTGCAAAGCCCAGGTGGGGCCCGGGTGCATTTCAAGCGAAGCCCTCCCAAGACGAATGGCACCGAGTGCTGTGATCACAGCTGCGCAGACGCGCAGAGGGCGCTGGGCCAGGCTGGGTGCTGACCGCCAGACTGGAAGGGGTTTTCCAGAAGAGCCTCTGAGAGGCTGTTGGAGGAGAAGCAATGTGCCTCTCGCTCTGCAGCTACCTGTCCCTGGGAGACGCCCAGGGAATGAATGAGCACCAGAGGGGTTCCTCAGCCCCAGGCTGGCGTTCAGCTGACACAGGGCGTGCCCATGGTGATCAGTGTGCACAGCCTCGGGCCTGTCCTGACTGCTGTCGCCTGATTAGACAGGATGCTAATTCGCACAAATATCACCCTGTTAATCTAATTAAATAAGATTAAACTCTCATATTCTCTAAGTACAGGGGAAGCACTAGAAATATGAAAATAGGTAGCCTGGTGTATTCCTCAAGGAATACACGTGTGTGCAGGGTAGAAACAGCCCAAACTCCAACCTTTGGTATAGTAGAAGCACCACCGAGTCCAGTGTTTGGAAGGTGCAGGAGGCTTTTGGGAGCAGGACACAGTGAGGGGACCTGGAAGGAGTGGGATACACTCCTTGGTCCATTTGGGAAATGGCAGCTGTTTAGATGGGCAGCTGCAGGGAGTCCCCGAGTGGTATTACCTGTGCTGGGGAAGTGTGAGATAGCATGAGAGTCTGAATAGGTTCCTAAAATTCCCTTGCTAAAATTTGGAGCAACAGAGTGATGAGATCATATTTGCAAGTTAGCAAGACCTTCCCAGCTTGAGAATAAAATAACATAAAAAGGGGCCAGGGAAGACTGGTTAGAAAATACCATGGTTCATTCATTCATTCAACACATATTTCTTGAATGTCACATCTGTTCCAGGTCACAGGCAGGATGCTGGAGATAAAGAAGTTACCAAAACAGTCAATAATTCAATGGGAGAGTGGGATTTAAACACAGAGATGCTAAAGTGTGTGTGTGTGTGTGTGTGTGTGTGTGTGTGTGTGATTTTAATGAGTGACCAGGACCAGGCCTCCTTAGGAAATGGCACCTATTCTGAGACCAAAAGGATGGGGAGGACATACCTGGCTGTTTTGCAAAGAAAGATTGGGAGCAGGTAAATCTGTCCAGAAGCTGGTTTCCTGGCAAGGAAGAGGTTGTGGCACTCGGAATGTGGGAAGACAGCTGATGAAAGATGGCTTTTTGGAGAGGGAGTTGGCAGAGCTCCTGCAATCTGTTGAGAAGCAGACGCAGCTAGGAAGCAATTCAGAGGAGGTAGTGTGGATTCGAGAGAGATTTAGAGAGGAAAATCCACAGGACTTGGTGATGAGTGGTACAGGGTGTGGGTAAGCGCTTGTGGGCCCAGGGTGCTTTCTGGTTCTCTGGCTCAGTAGCATGGGTAGATAGTGGCAAGATGGGCCAGGAGTGTAGGGAGGAGAGGTGTCTGAGAGGCCTGTTGGTATATCCAGAGATTTCTCTCACTAGCATGCAGGCGAATATCGGGCTGACAACTGTAGACTAGGAACCAAGTACAAGGGCGGATCCAGAATGTGTGTAAGATTGGGCAAAACCACGGCTGGGTCAGGTGCCAGAAATGTGAACTGATCCTGTGGTGCCATCCTTTCATCAAGCACGAGTGCAAGAGACAGAAAGAACGTTGGTGAATTGATGTACAGGGTCACTGCACCCCTGAGCTACATCCCCAACCTTTTTACTTCTTATTTGAGTCAAGGTCTCACCAAGTTGCCCACGCTGCCCTTGCTTGAGCTCTCATGCCTCACCCTTCTGAGTGGTTGGGATTATAGGTGTGTGCCACTGTGCCCACTGCTAACCATATCCTGTTGCCCTTTTACTCCCCAAATAACTCCAAGTTGGTGGGCAATCTTGAGTTAATGAAACTTAAAAAAAACAATCTTTTTAGTTGTAGATGGACACAATATATTTACTTATTTTTATGTGATGCTGAGGAGCAAACCCAGTGCCTCACCCATGCGAGGCAAGCGCTCTACCACTGAGCTACAGCCCCAGCTTGACTTAATGAAATTTTACTCTTTTCATGGAAATCTCATTCACTAATTAGCAGCAGTTCTCTCTGGAGAATAAGATTAGGCAGAGGTGATTGAGAAATTTTTCTTATAAAATTATTTTTTAAAACTTAGATTTTGCAGCAAATATTACTTACATAAACAACAGATAAATGGGGGGCTTAAAAATGCTTAATTATAATAAAATTGGGTTTTCTTCTTATGTTAAATACACTTGAGATGTACAGTGTCTAGATGGTTCACTTTAGGCGTCAACTTGACTGCACTAACAGATTCGGCATACCCAGAGAGCTGGGTGAATCTGAGCCTGCTTCCCCCACATTTGAATCAGTGGACTGAGAAAGCAAGATCTGCCTTCCCCTGATGTTGTCTGGGCACATCAGTCATCAGGGACTGGATAGAACAAAAAAGCAGAGAAAGGTCAAATTCTCTTTCAGCGCAGGGGCCTTCTTTTTCTAGTGCCTCGAACATCATAACTCCAGCTTCTCCATGTTCTGGACACTGAAGCATGCACAATCACCCTCTCAGACTCCTAGGCGTTTGACCTTGGAGTAAGAATTAAACCATTTGGCCAGGTACAGTGGTACACGCCTGTAATTCCAGCAGCTCAGGAGCCTTAGGCAGGAGATTTCTGAGTTCAAAGCCAGTCTCAGCAAAAAGCTAGGCACTAAGCAACTCAGTGAGACCTGTAAATAAAATACAAACTAGGGTTGGGGATGTGGCTCGGTGGTCAAGTGCCCCTGAATTCAATCCTCAGTAACCCCCCACCCCACCCAAAAAAAAAAAAATAGAATTACACCATTGGTTTCTCTGGTTCTGAGACTTCTGGATTTGAACTGAGCTACATCCTGGTTTCTTGCTTATCATTGACATACTATGAATTTCTCAGACTCCATAATCGCAGGAGTGAATTCCTCTAAGAAATCTTCTCTCATATATTTATATCTTATCTATATCTACATATTCAGGAAGGTTCTGTGTTAGCAGATTAGACTAAAAATATTTTTTAAAGTTGTATCTTTACTGAAAACATGCAGATATTTTTCTTATCATTATTTCCTAAATTGTACAGCAAGACAATTATTTACATTGTATTAGGAGTTATAAATAATCTAGAGATGATTTAAAGCATACAGAATGTTCATAAGTTAAATGCGAATACTATGCCACTTTATATAAGGGCTTGAGCATGCATAGATTTTGGTACCCAGGAAGGCTCCTGGAACCAATCCCCATGGATACCAAGGGGTGACTGTATATCCTATTGGGGTCTGTCTCTCTTAAGAACCCAGACTAATACAGTTTTATGACTTTTTATACACAAATTCTCAAAGAAAAAAAAAGTAGCTCCCCCCACCTCCTGTTTAATTCCTGACTTGACTGCCATAAATGAGTTCTGGTGAGTTGGAGGTGACTGGGGAAGAAAGGACCCAGGACACTCAAACATTGAACTACAGCAGTCCAGTCTGGCTGGGCGCCATCCATCGATTCCAAAAGCAGATTGACGCGTTTTCAACAAGTAGCACATTTTCTCTGGAGCCACAGATTGTAGAATTCCTGGAGTGAGGAATGAGTGGAGGGAGAGGTGTTAACAGGAGATTCTGTGAATGGACAATCTTTGTGACTCAGGAAACTCACCAGACTCATTTCTCCAGATGGTTTTCATCTTCTTCCTAGGGTTAGGGATTGTTTTGATGATCTCATTCCTTCTATGAACTTAGGGGGAATATTCAAAGATTGTGGCTGATTACATAATTCCTTTTGTTATGGCTTAAACTCAGTAACATTCTTAGGGAAAGACAAAATGTGCTAATGAGTTTTTTTTTTTTTAAACAAGGTAAAAGTGGCCTTTGCATACAGGAAGTCGGAGCTGGTTTGCCTTGGAATAAAAGAGTGAGGAGCAGCAGGTGGTGATCAGCCTGGCCTTCAAGGAGTCCAGGGCTTTCAGATGTGGCTCTCCATCCTGCTCTGTTTTAGTTCAATAGCACGTTTTATTCTTAAACAAAGAAAAATGAAAGAAACCTCTTTAAAAGAAGATCAGTGTAAGAAAAAGGTATTAATTCCAATGAAAGTTGACTTTTCTCTTTGGGACATCTGCTGTCTGGGGAGCTGCTACTGGACAGGTGGGCTGTATTTGGAGGAACAATGAGCAAATCACCTGAAGCCAAAGAAAAGCCAGGTGATTGGTTAACGGGTTCTTTGTGTGTGGTTTCTTCAGCCATTGATTCGTCCTGCCTCCGATGTATGTTAATAAGGGTGCAAACCCCTACTGTCTGTGTGCTACAGCTCTGGAAACTAAGGGAGAAAAATAAATCAAAGAAAACATCCTTCCCGTCATCTACAAGAGAGATAATTCACTCAAAATGACTTTTTTTTTTTAGACATTTCTAAAAGTCCTTAAAATGAAGTGGGCTGCTTGGGAATTGAAGTATATAAATTTAGAAGACTAGAAAAGCCGTAAACCTGGAGGACACTCTTTAAGAGTGCATTCGGGAGTCTCACTCCTGAAAGATGGGCGGATTGTGTTGAAGAAGGCCAGCCACTTGGGTAAAGTACTCCTTTTCACAATTTTGTATTAGTACCACCTTGCAAAATTCTGGATCCACAAAAGCTTACTCGGCATTAAGCTGGTTTCGGAAGTTGGAGGTCTGGGTCTTATGACCATGACTGAAGTCTTAGCACTCTGGGGAAGTTCATTTTCATCCAGTGGATATCCCCTGTCTGCCAGGGAAGCTGTCAAATTCTGAAATTTCAGCTTTCTTCCATGAAAAGACTCATGAGGCCACATGAATTTTCCAAATGATCATCACTTGAACTCTCATCCTGCTCAGCTGCAGGAAAACCAGTTCAATTCTCCAAGGATTTTGGGAAAGCTTCAGGGAGTTCTTGGATGTCCCCATCTCCTTTGGTTGCCAGGCCAGCTGCCACCTCTCTCAGGACCATCACTCAATCGGCTTCATTCGTGGTGGACGTGGCTGTTCTGCAAGTTTCCCCTGCAGCCCTAGAGAGCTTCCTTCTCGTGGCTGCTGCTCTCCAGCTCCCTGATCTCCCTTAGGCTGAGCACCAGCCTCCAACCCTCCAGCACAAGTCACCCAAATCCCTCTCCTGGAGCTCCTTTCTGTTCTCCTCCTGGGAGTCATCGCACTGATAGCCACTGTGGACAAGGACAAGTCTTGGTTTGGACAAAAGATGATGTGGTTTCCCTTGCAGATACCTGGCCTACCTTCCATTGCTATCACCCTTGACCAAATGCTGGCCCTGCTTGGACACTTGGCCTTTGCAGCGACTGGCACCAAACCCTCCATTGCTCTTTCTGCTGCAATACCATAGCCCGCCCCACTGACTGGGCAGAGCTGCCTCTGTCCAGGGCAGGATGCCCTGGCTCTTCCTTCCCTCCACCAGAGGAAGTTGCAAAAGGGGTTGCCTTCCATCACTGAGTGCTGCCCACTTGATTTCCCAGGTGGAGTGAGCAGTTGCACCCCTCTCCTTCGGACGCTCTTACTCCATGTATTTAGAGAATTCAGGGAAATGCCAGGACAGAGCTCAGCAGCGCTTCAGGCTGTTCCCATGTTGTATATTTCATGAGCCAAGTCACCAAATGCTGCCTCTTTTGCAGCATATTGTAGTGTTCTGTTTTTGGCAAGAATCTCACCAGAATCCTGTATCATCTCCAAATAGTCTCATGAATCACCTTGTGGCTTTATTCCACAAAATAGCACAGGCTAATTGCTGCCTGCCTTCTGAAACTGCAGGGTACAGTATCTGGGTACTTAGCTTATATTTATTGGGCCCAGAATGATTAATTCATGCACCTATTCATCCACTGAAGAAACACTCATTTTAAATCTACCAGGACTAGCGGTAAGAAGTGGTAAGGAAGGTACAATGGACTGGAGACGTGGGTCAGATCTTCCAATCCAGACAGCCAAGTTCACGTGTGAAACTGTCTCTGCCTCTGTATTCACCTGAGTGACCTTAGGCAAATGCTTTAAATCCTTTGGGCTTTAGTTCCCTCATGAGAAAATGGAGAAGGAAACCAACTGTCAGGTATGTTTCTTTGTACTGATGGACAAGGTCAACACCAGAGAGCAGAATTGGGCCCAGCAGTGCAAAGTCTAATACGATGGTATTAATGCAATGGTGCAAAGACTGTACTAGATTGCCTAGTACTGTCTCAAGATGGACTGACCCCCATGGCACTCCTACCAGAATGGTGCCTCCCCCAGAATGAGCTCTCCATTCCTGCAGGCCTTGGAGCACAGACCAGAGGGTGCTTGCTGGAGAACCTGCAGTGAGTTTACAAAATTCAGTCCCCCAGGGCTTTGTGAAACATGGAAGCAGATAAATTAACAGTGCAGGGTGGCCTTAGTCTTCGGGTGGAGCTCTTTTTACTTAACACAGATGGGACATCTACTAGATGCAGAATCCTGGTGCTCTGCCCAAAGAGTGTGAACAGCAAGGAGAACAGATTTCCTGTCCTCATGGAGGAAAATATCATGTGAGAAGATAGTTACACACAGGGTGAGAGAGAGAGAATCAAAGGGAGGTGAGCTACCGCTTCCAGTGTACCCCAGGGGTGCACGTGTTGTGCTCTTCCACGTTGTTCTAGGGTCAAGGCTTGTAAGAGAAAACAGAATTGTACTGGGCCTTGGGCAGGAGGAACATTGTAAGTGATAAAATGAGGGGGTTAGACAAGAAATGTCACCCCACTGTGTTCTCAAACTTGAGACACAGGACCTTGTAAGAATATTTTGACCTTCCAGGGTTGACCTAAACAATTTTTTATTATAAAACTATTTAAATACAAATATAAAACTAAGTATATATTTCTCAGAAGGATGTCATAAGCATATTTGTAAATTACATACAAACTAAACCATGAAACCAATAATATTCACTTTTAATTTAGTTTGATGGGTGTTTTTTTTTTCCTGAACCTAAATTGCCTACAATGGACTTAGGAATGGGCATATGGTTTCCTCTTGTCAGACTGTCTTACAACATTCCTGAGGATGGCATGTCACCTGAGTAACTGTCACTGTGAAATACCCACTGCATGTGGGTAAAATTGTCGATGTTAAAGCCTGAGGTGGCCACATGGGGGTTATGTGGCCCTGAGTGTTACTTTACTTCTCCGTCTCTTCCTCTCCTCATCTGTAAAATAAGGATGAAACACTAGCACTTGCCTCTGAGGGTTGGAGTAAGAATTAGAGGATGTGACGCATTTATAGAAATCAGTGAGGTGTGTTTAGAAGGATGCCTTGCACATAGCATGATGTAGCATAAGTGTCCCTTCCAGTGTCAGTTATGATTTTAAATGCTCCTTTCTAATTATGACTTTATTTGAAATCTGTGATGAATTATTTTGATGAACAGTTAATGCAAAAGTGGTCCCCAAATCTAATGGCAAAGCATAAAAATAGCATCTAATGAAAAATGTCATCATTGAATCTTTACTGCTGTGCTCACTGCCAATGAACTGCTGCAGGTGTGGACCTGAGCTGCTCACCTTGCAGCCTGAGCCAGGGGCTCTCTCCTGCTGTGCAGGTGTTGAGTAGGCTTGCTCATGCTCCACAGTACTGGGTGATGACTCGGTTCTCCCACCTCGTCTCTCTGCTTGGAGAACTGTGACATCTCTGTGAGATCTTCTGCAAGGGAATTTGGGCTTCACCTCTCACAAACACAAACACACGGGAGGATGCAAGTGCCTTAGCCTGTTGGGGGCTATTATAGCCAAATCGCATGGACCCTGTGACTTAGTGGCAACAGAAATGTGTTTCCCATAGTTCTGGGGGCTGGGAAGCCTATAAGATCAAGCTGCTAGCATCTGGTGAATTTAGCATCTGGTCAGGGCTCTCTTCCTGGTCCACAGATGGGGCCTCTCACTGTGTCCTTACATGATGGAGGAGGCAAACTAGCTCTCTGGGTTCTCCAAGAAAAGAGCATGTTATGGTTTGGACCTGAAGTGTTCCCCCAAATCTCCTATTAATGCAGAAATATTCCGTGGTAAATTGTTCAGATGATGAAAACTGTACCTTAATCAGTCCATTCTACTTTGAGTGGACTGACTGGGTGGTAACTGTAGGCAGGTAGGGCTTGACTGGAGGAGGAGGGTCACTGGGGAATGTTCTGGAAGGGCACATCTTCCCCTCTCTCTTTTGCTCTGCTTCCTGACTCTGCCATGAGCTAAGCAGCTCTCCTCTGCTGGGAACTTCTCCTGTCATGTTCTGCCTCACTTTGGGCCCAGAGCTATGGAGTCAACCATCTATGGGCTGAGACCTCTGAAACCATGAACCCCAAATAAACTGTCACTCTAAGTATTTTTTTTTGGGGGGGCAGGGGTACCAGGGATTGAACTCAGGGGCATTCGACCACTGAGCCACATCCCCAGCCCTATTATATATTTTATTTAGAGACAGAGTCTTACTGAGTTGCTTAGTGCTTTGCTTTTGCTGAGGCTGGCTTTGAACTTGCAATCCTCCTGCCTCAGCCTCCCGAGCTGCTGGGATTACAGGCAAGCATCACTGCACCCGGCCTTTAAGTTGTTTTGCTGTTTTTTTTTTTTTTTTGGTCATAGCAATCCAAAACCTAAGTAAAATAAGACCCTAATTCTGTCCTAAGAATTTTTCCCTCATGACCTAAGCATCTCTGGAAGGCCCTACCTCCTAATACCACCACCTTGGTGTTAGGATCTCAGCATATGAGTTTTGGGGGAACATAAACATTCGATAGCACATGGCCTAAGAAATCCTGGTCCTACATGATTGCCATGATCCAGATGATGACAATATTACTTTAAAGAAGATAAGAACAGAATTCTTGTTAAACCTGGGTGCTGTTGAAATATATTATTTCAGGAATTTGGAAAGGAGCAAATGACATTGTTTTAGATAATTCCTTAAGGCCTTTAAAATCCTACCTAGGAACCATTCAACATGCCAGGCATCATGACAAGCCCTTTGTAAATGGCATCTTGTTTAATCCTTAGAACCTTCCTATGGTGGGGACATGTTTATGATTAAAAAGTCAGAAGTTTAGGGATTGACTTGCTGAACATTGTTGAAGCAAATGAAAAAAATATGAAGAAGTAAATGAAATGAAGCAGATTCTCCGAGCTGTTGGCCTGCAAGGCCCTACTCCTACCCATCATTCTCCTGTTTCCTTGGGAAGGCCTAGAGGGAAAAATCACACTCAGTGGAACCTGAGAGGTCCTGGTCTCAGACACTGCAGCAGCCCTGTTGCAGCCTGCCATGTTCCTCATTTACCTAAGTAAGTAAGTTATGGAGTGATCGCACAGCGTGGGCAGATAAAAGCCACACTCTCAAATCCGAGATAAGACAAAGTGGGGGCAAGGAGAGGCTGTTGTCTTAATGCAGTTATGAGCACCTCTGCTATCAGTCCAGGCTTGAAGAGCCTCACAATTGGAAGTACGCATAGAGAAAGGATACCCAGCTCCAGTTACATGAGGCTTGGGCCTTATTATCATTTCTTAGAATACTTGAAACAACCCAATGAGGATTTTCAGTGAATATTGACTGGGAATGTCTAGAAAAATGGGCACTGCCATCATAACTACTGTTAATAAATGCTGTGCTGAATCAGTTGCAAATCTATGAAAGGCAAGTTAAAAAAAAGTTAAAAGTCATTTTCAACAATATTTTTTTCTGTTATGGAACAGAAAGTCATTGTTCTGAATTTTCTACAGACTGACTCTGACCCTGATATTATAACTGAAATATTGGATTTATTTACTCCTTTGCCTAAAACTGTTCTAACCAACTATCTTAGTTGACTTCTACTGTCCACCTTGTAGCAATAGCCTGTGAACATTGAGAAAGAAGTACAAGGATTATTATGGTGATTTCTTAAGATTCTGCTGCTGAGAAATTCCTTTTGCTTTGTCCTTCTCTCCCCCAGATCTCTTTTGGTTTTGCTTTCTTGGTAAGAATGGTGTCTTGTCACTGTAATGTTCTGACTGGCTGAAAAGGAACTGCCAGCCACGTAGAAATTGCCATATCTTAGACAAGAGATTGGCAATTCCCCCCCACTCTACTATCTTTCATTTGGGTAATAACAAGAGGAAAGACTGAGGGAGATGATTTTATTTTACTTGGAAGAAGAGTTTGAATATAGAAAAAAACCCCAAACAGTTCCCACAGATAAAACACTCATGGTGAAATATGTCTCCAGTCTCCACAAGAATCGTTTTATCTGCTGCAAGAGAAACGTGTAGGACTATGATGCTGTAACTGTAAAACTGTGCTGTGTTTGGATTTCATTTCTAAAGATCTAAAGAAAATCCTAAGATGG
Organism: Marmota monax; assembly: GCF_021218885.2. Lineage (NCBI taxonomy): Eukaryota > Metazoa > Chordata > Mammalia > Rodentia > Sciuridae > Marmota > Marmota monax. Next base: position 40,088 of record NW_026693334.1, read on the forward strand.
AAAAGATTAAGAAAGTAATCAAAAAAGACCCTGTACCTCCATCTGAAAACTGTTGCCTTCCTTGGGGAATTCTGTCATAACTTCAAGGAACTGATAAATCCTAGACTCTTCCTTCACATCAGGGAGGATGAGGCTCTCCTTTTTCTTTCCTGATGTCAGTTAACCCTGTAAACTACAGAGCAGGACATATATGAGAAAACTGCCCAATCCCACCCATCTTGAACACAGAAGAGTGTCATCATTACAAAATCCGAGATAAAACACTGGTATTTTAAAAAATAATTATAAATGTGAGGCTTCAGGAATGGAAGGGTGGCTTAAAATGAGAAAATATAATAGAGTATACTCTTTTTTTTTAATTTTTTATTGTGGGTTGTTCAAAACATTACAAATTTCTTGACATATCATATTCCACACATTGATTCAAGTGGGTTATGAACTCCCACCTTCACCCCATTAGAGTATACTCTTTTAAAAGATTGAATGAAGAAAAGTCATTTGATTGTCTTTATATATTAAAATATGATAATATGCTACATACATACCAGGCCAATCATTCATTTTAAAATTTTTATTTGTTTTAATTAGTAATGCATGACAGTAGAATGCATTTATGCACTGTGATATATCATACATAAATAGGATATAATTTCTTACTTTTCTGAATCTACATGTTGCAGAATCATATTGGTGATGCAGTCACATATATACATACAGTAATGATGTATATTTCATTCTACTATGGGTTTTCTATCCCCACATCCCCCTACCTTACCCTCCCTTCACTTCCCTCTACTTAATCTAAGGTAACACTATTCTTCTCTAGTGCCTCCCACATTATTGTGAATTAGTTTCTGCATATTAGAGAAAATATTTGGCATTGTTTGGAGATTGGCTTATTTTGCTTAGCATGATACTCTGCAACTTCACCCCTTTACTGGTGAATATCATAATTTTATTTTTCTTTAAAGCTGAGTAATATTACATTGAATATATATATATATATATATATATATATATATATATATATACCACATTTTCCTTATCCATTCATCTATTGAAGGACACCTAGTTTGGTTCCGTAGTTTAGCTATTGTGAATTGAACTGCTATAAACATTGACATGGCTGCATTAATGTAGTATGCTGATTTTAAGTCCTTTGGGTACAAATGAAGGAAAGAAAACTTCAGACCAATATCCCTGATGAACATAGATGCAAAAATTCTCCATAAAATTTGGGCAAATCGCATAAAAAACATATTAAAAAGATAGCCTACCACGATCAAGTGGGATTCATCCCAGGGATGCAGGGTTGATTCAACATATGGAAATCAATAAAAGTAATATATCATATTAATAGTCTTAAAAACAAGAATCATATGATCATCTCAATAGATTCAGAAAAAGCATTTGACAAAATACAACACACCTTCATGTTCAAAACACTACAAAAACTAGGGATAGTAGGAACATACCTTAACATTGGAAAAGTTATATATGTTAAACCCAAGGCCAGCATCATTCTAAATGGAGAAAAATTGAAAGCATTCCCTCTAAAAACTGGACCAAGACAAGGATGTCCTCTTTCAGCACTTCTATTCAACATCATCTTTGAAACTCTAGCCAGAGCAATTAGACAAAAGAAAGAAATTAAACTCATACAAATAGGTAAAGAAGAACTCAAACTATCACTATTTGCTAATGACATGGTTCTATATCTAGAAGATCCAAAAAATTACACCAGAAACTTCTAGAACTAATAAAGGAAGTTAGCAAAGTAACAGAATACAAAATCAACATCCATAAATCAAACACATTCCTATACATCAGCAATGAATCCACAAAAGAGAAATTAAGAAAACTACTCCATTCACAGTAGCCTCAACAAAACAAAACAAAACAAACAAATAAACAAAAAACCTGGGAATCAATCCAGCAAAAGAGATGAAAGACCTCTACATTGAAAACTACAGAACACTAAAGAAAGAAATTGAAGAAAATCTCAGAAGATGGAAAGATCTCCCATGCTCCGCATAAGCAGAATTAATATTGTCAAAATGGCCATACTACCAAAAGCATTATACAGATTTAATGCAATTCCTATTAAAATCCCAATGATATTCTTCATAGAAAGAGAAAAAACAATTATGAAATTTATTTGGAAAAATAAGAGACCCAGAATAGCTAAAGCAATCCTTAGCAAGAAAAGTGAAGCAAGAGACATCACAATACCAGATCTTAAACTATACCAGAGAGCTATAGTAACCAAAACAGCATGGTATTGGCACCAAAATAGACTTGTAGACCAATGGTATGAAATAGAGGACACAGAGATAAATCCACATAAATTTGGTTATCTCATACTAGACAAGGTTGCCAAAAACATTCACTGGAGAAAAGATAGCCTATTCAAACAAAAGGTGCTGGCAAAACTGGAAATCCATATGTAGCAAAATGAAAGTAAACCTCTGTCTCTCACCCTGCACAAAAATCAACTCAAAGTGGATCAAAGACTTAGGCACCTAACAGAAGAAAAATAGGCCCAAATTTTCACCATGTCAGCCTAGGATCTGACTTCCTTAACAAGACTCCAAAAGCGCAAGAAGTAAAATCAAGAATCAATAAATGGGATGGATTGAAATTAAGAAGCTTCTCAGCAAAGGAAACAATGAAGTGAGGAGAGAGCCTACAGATTGGAAGAAAATCTTTACCACATGCACCTCTGATAAAGTATTAATCCCTAGGACATATAAAGAACTCAAAAACCTTGACACCAGAAAAACAAATAACCCAGTCAATAAATGGGCTAAGGAACTGAACAGACACTTCACAGAAGAAATACAATTGATCAACAAATAAATGTAAAAGTGTTCAAAATCTCTAGCAATTAGAGAAATGCAAATCAAAACTAAGATTTCATCTCACTCCTGTCAGAATGGCAGTCATCAAGAATATAGGCAACAATAAATGTTGGTGAGGATGTGGAGAAAAAGGTTACACTCATACATAATTGGTGGAACTGCAAATTGGTGCAACCACTCTGGAAAGCAGTATGGAGATAACTTGGAATGGAACTGCGATTTGACCCAGCTATCCCACTCCTCAGTTTATACATAATCATTCTTATTAAAATTTATGGAAAGTTGCTTTGTATAGTATGTGAGGGAAAAAAAACCCACAATTCATGTGTGCTGTATATATGACCATCACCAGTATGTGTCCATCACACTCCCCACCTGTCAAATCCACACATTCTGTGTCCTGTCACTGCATTGTAACAATAGCCAATGTCATGTTTGGTGATGGAGAGTAGAAACAGGTTAATTCTATAATCATCATGTTAAATTGTTCTGGGAATGATACAATGAAGTTAGGGGGAAACTGCGATCAGAGTTCTATATCCTGCTTAGAAAAAGGCAATATTTTCAGATGATATGATGAACTGCCTGGAAAACCCAACCATAACAGTGAAAAAACTCTAAGAAACAGAAGGAAAATTAAATAAACAGGTTACAGAATTGAAATACAGAAAGTGGCAGTGTTTTTAGTACAGATTAGAATGAAATACACCAGACACCGAGCCACATAAGGAAGCTGCATGTGCATCTGTGCACCCGCCATCTGGCTGAAGAGATCCACGTGGCTGAAGTCATGGTGCAGCGCCCTCCTGACCACATTCTTCCTTGGAGGTGGTGTGTATCTTGAGATTGGTGTTGGCCATTTGCACACAGGTCCTAATGCCTTTCTGAAGTATGCATGCATGCCTGGATTCCATCTGTGGCTTATCTGATGCCCATGGAAATGGTGTCACTCTGAAAGGGTTCCTTCTGAGCCTGCTTGTGTTGGTCGGCAGCAGGTTGGTGGAGTTCTGCTGGGAGGGTGTGTGGGCTGCAGCATGCCGCTGCCTGGCTATGGGTTATTGCAGTGGCAGAATGCAGCTCTGCTTATTCCACTGCTTGAGTGTGAACATTCATGTACAAGTCTCCTTTTCACAAATGTGTCTCTCCAGCCCCATGGACCCGCAGTATGTACCAGGGCCTGGGTAAAATTCCAAATCTTCTTCACCTTTTCTAGCCAAGCCCAGTTGCTCTCAATTCATTTTCCAACCACAGTGTATATAAATTCATTATTTCACACCCGTCCCCAAACATTTGCTTTTATCAATCTTTTTCTTTTTTTACTATATCAGCCATAAATATGTAAAAAATATAAAGGAAATAAAAAATGACATTCTCAATAGCACTGACAAAATTTTTAGGAATAAAATTTACAAACAACGTGGCACAGAATTTATGTGAAGGAGACTAAAACTCTTTTCAAAAAAGAATATGAACAATGACTTTAGTAAATAATGATGCAGTTTCCTTAGTTGCAAAGACTCTAAATTGAAGAGCTAAAAATTTTAGTCTAATTTATTCTACAAATTCAAAGCCTAAAGTAATTTCCCTCTATGTATTTAAGAAGAGTATATTAATGTATACATAATTTTATGTGTAAGGATATATATATATATATATATATATATATATATATATATATCCATAATTTATTTCCTTTCTTTGGTGAATTATACATAATAGTTGGGTTCATTTTGATGTAATCATACAGGATGGTCCATTTCAGTGCCCCCTGACCATGTTTCCTCCTCTCCTCCCTCTCCCTAATCCACTTTCTCTACTTTCCTGGTCTTCCTTTTACTCATTTATTCATTTATTAATGATGCTCTATATAAACAGTGTCAAGGGTGAAATTCACTGTGTTGTGTCCACTCATGCTCATGGTGTTATTGTGTCAAATTCACCCTGCATTTCCACCCTTTCCCCCCGCCCCCAATCTGCTTCTACTCCACTGATCTTCCCTATGTCTTTAGGATATCTGACCCCTCCCATTTTATCCCTTACTTTGCTCTAATTTCAACTCTTGATTCTCTGAATCTTGGCCATGACTTTTTTTCAAAGAAAAGAAAGGGGTTAAAATAGTGCTAGCAAACATTAATCATTTTATGACACACTTAAGTGGTATAGTGCTGATGCAAGACAAGAAGATTGCTCCTCAAACTGGTGGCTCTAGAAAAAAAAATTCAGGGATAATGCAAACAAAAAAGATGGCATTTCAAATCCCTGGAGAAAAGATATACCCTGTGGATGTTATTGGAGATTTTGGCTAACGATTTTAAAATAAACAAATGGAATCCCTACCTGACCATGTACATACACACAGCTCAGGAGAATGAAATATTTTAAAGAAAAAATAAAACTAAAATAACTGGATAAAATTTTTGGTGATTATGTGATCTTGAACACAAAGGCAGAAACCACCAAGAAGAAATCTGATAACATCAAAATGAAAATCTTCAGCTCAATGATAGAATTTAAGCATATAAAGAAAAATAAACCAGAAAAAAATTTATGAGGGTTAATAGTCCAAGCATTAAAAAACTTCTGTGGATGTGAGGAAAAGGTATACCTCAGTAGGAAAACACAGATCACAAACAGGCAAATTATAAAAGCAGCAGCATAACACCACCAATAGTCTTGAAAACTGTGCATTCTGGCAATAATGAGGTACACAGGGATGGCTGGGTTGTGGGAAACAAGCAACATAAACTCATAGTGCACTTTTGGAGGGAAATTTGCTTGTTTCAAAAGCCAAATTGTACATCCTTTGACACAGAGGTTCTAGTACTAGAAATTCGTCACCAGGGAAATTGAGATAGGAGTAGTGGGCAGGTGCACCCCAGATGTGAGGGCCCACCAGGAGCCAGGTAGGCCTGGGCTTGACTCTCAGGGAAATCACCCACTAAGCCTGCCTTTTCATAAGTGTAACAGATAACAATTCATCACACCCTCAGAGTTGTGAGGATAAAAGGGGGAAGCAACGCATGTTGAGAGCTTAACAGAATACCTGGTGCATAGAAAGTGCTCTACAAATTTTCGCGACTCCAATTGCCATGACTATTAAGGTCTATTCCTAGTCATTGCAAAGAGATACAGAATTATGGTTTTTGACACATTACTGGGAATTACTGGTCATATTCTCTTTCTTTCTAAGATACAGCATTAACTGAAAATGCAACTTATATAGACAGCATTTGTGCCGTGAATACATTTCTGCCGTATGTCTAGTCCTGCCACCTCTAGGTAGGGAAGCGGAGCCACTGCCATGAGGGGAGAGAAAGGGGTCACCTAATGTGAATCTGCCTAAAAGGCACAAAAAATTTGCAGTCAAAATAAATAAGAAGAAATAAACGTATTTTATTACTTTATCTTGAAGATCAAAAAGAAAAATTTTGGAAAATTTTTTATTTTATTCTTTACAACATTTAAAAAAAATAATGGTGCTAAATACTAGTGCTTAAATGAATAATGAACTGTGTTGAAAGAGTTTGGGGGCATAGATTTTCTTATGAGAGGTGTATTCCAGCAGCTATTAGGCACTTCCTATGTGCAGGCACATCACAGGCACACCGAGGACACAGCAAACTAGACAACACAAAGGCTTGCTCCTGTGGCTCGGTTTTTAGAGGGGAAGACAGACGAAAAATGAGTGTCAAGGAGCAGGCCACATGACTGTCCTATGCCTGTCCCTGGGCACGGAAGGGTCAGGCTCCCTGGGAAGGGAAAGTGAGGATGGTGGACAGAGGGGGGAGAGCCCTAGGCAGAGGCAAGATGTGGTGCAGGGTCCGTGAACCAGGGCTGTACCTGCATGTTTGAGCAGCAGCAATGGGGTCCCTGAGGATGGGCCAGGGCTGGAGAGACACGAGGATCGCGCACTGCAGAGTGGGCAACAAGCCAAGGGAGGACGCGCAACTGGACCCCCGTGGGGAAGCGCCTCAGGAAGGAGAGCGATGACTTGGTGTTGAGGGATCAAAGTCAAGGACCAAGGCACTGACAGATTCCGTGTCTCCCAAGAGCCCGCTCCTCCTAGACCACAGCTTCCATGGGTACGATCAGCTTTATAAGTGGTTATTTCATTAATTGATTTTGCTGAAAACTGTTAGTTATCATATTTACTCTCCTTTAAAATATGTTGATGATAATAACTCAATAAAAAAGGAAAATATATGTAAAAGTCTAGAAGGTGGCATACTACATTAGCTTTAGTTTTTGCTGGGAATTACTGTTCATATTCTCTTTCTGTTTTTGGTGACTTTACCATGACCATGTGTAACTCTTATTGCCAGAATAAAACCCAAACAAAGCTATTGTCATTAAAAGGAGAAGAAAGTATGGAAAACAGCACAGATGTGCCTAAAAAAATTAATGAAATTTCCATATCATCTAGTGATACCTCTCCTGGGTCTATGTCCAAAAGAATTAAAAGCAAGGTCTCAAACAAATATTTGTAGTAGCATTTTCCATAAGAGTCAAAGGTGGAGGCAACCCAAGTGTCCACTGACAGATGAGCATAAATCAAATGTGGGCTATAATGCAGTGGAATATCACTGAGTCTTACAAAGGAAGGACGTCTTGACACCTACTGCAACATGGATGAGCTTCAAGAACAATTTGTTAAATAAACGAGCCAGTGGCAAAATAAAACAGCATGTGACTCCACTTGTATGAGGCAGGACGAGGAGGAGGCAAATGCATAGAAACACAGTATAGTGGTGGTTTCCAGGGGAGGGGTACAGGGAGTCTTGATTACTAGGTGTGGCGTTTCAGTTTAACAAACTCGGAAAGTTCTGGAGATCTCCTCTGACAATGTGAATAGACTTAGCTTTAGTGGACAGCACACTGAAAAAGGGTTAAGATGGTAAATGTTATGTGTATTTTATGACAAACACTTTTAAAAGAAAAGAGACAGATTGGAAGAAAGAAAGAAAGGGGGTGAGGAGGACTGATGGCCAGCTGATTGCTGAGATGTAGCTGTGCTTGAAGGCTGAGTGGACACCGGACGGGAGATTCCACACGTGTCCTCTGAGAGTCACTTTTAGTTTTGTGGATCTAGTAAATGTTGGATTCTTTCCTCATACTTGAAAGTAAGTCAGTAAATGAAAAGGGTGTTTATAATATGATTTGTAGCCTGTATTTTGAGTTGAGACCAACAGTACTACAAGAGCCCCACATGAATACAAGTTTGAAAATTTTGGCCAGCTTAGAGGGAAAAAATGGATTTTTGGGACTCATTTTCAGTGTAATTTACTTTTCCAGTCTCTAGTGTACAGTATGATTCATATCAAAGGGGCTCTATTTAAGGCAGTGTGGCTTTTAGGAGGACTCACATAAAAGGAAGCCACGGCATCTAATTCATCACTGAGGAACCCAGACTCTGTAATTACGTGCCAACCGTTTCCAATCATGAGTCAGTTGTAAATCTAAATAGAATGGTTTGCCCACTGCAATTATGTAAGTCCCTCTTATTGAGAAGGTCACAATTACTTTGACAGTCCTTGTCCCTGGCTCTCTGTCAACTTTCAGAGGGTACTTCTCTTTGAGATGTGCAGCTGTACTTTCAGGCTCCACCGTGATGCGGGTCACCTGGGGACTAGGCTCCTTCACTGAGGCCTGCAGATAAGGCTGCCACACCCTCTCCATCATGGGGCTGAGTAGAGACATTACTCAGCCAGTGCTCCTTGATCTCAAGAGGGCAAATGTTCATGTGGCATCTATCTGAATGCTATACTAGCCAGGCACAAGTACCGCTGTAGATGGAATTGGCTTTCTTGATTTCTATATCAGATAATTTGCTATCGACATACAGCAATGCTACTGATTTTTGTACATTGATTTTTAAACAAGGTTGACAAACTTTGGTGAATTGCATGGGTGAATTCCAATAAAGTCATCCTTTGCCTGACCGTGGTGGAGCAATGGGAAAAAGAATTGTCATATTGGGAAATCTTTAGAGAATATTCAATTTAGAGATATTAATGTGGAGGGTGGGCAGAGAGATGGCACCAGGGCAGGAGGGACAGCAGAACCAAAGGCTAGAATCAGAAGCAGGTGAGACAGAAGTAGGGCAAAGATCACTTCAAGTATATCATATGAAGAACTATACTGCAGGGTTGGGGTTTAGAGAAACAATGGATATAAAGAACTGAGTTCCCTAATTTCCTTTTAAAAAAAAAAAAACTACTTCTCCAACCTTGGCATTGGGCAGAGACACAGAAAGTTACAGATAAATCTTACCCACATCTGTGGGGAGTTCATTTTGATCAAACATTGGGAAAATATCCTCTTATCTATAAAAAAAATCATAAATATCTTAGGAGAGAAAATGTTATAAAATGGCAAGCCATGAAACAAATTTTACTTCACACTTGAATCTTTTGTGTTGCAAACTCAGATTACTCTCCCCATTTGGCCCTGAGGGTGCAATGGGTGGTGTTTGAGAAGAGGTGCTCTGGCTTTGAGGTGATGCAGAGACACCCAGGGAGAGATGTCAGGATGCAGGGGAAATAAAGGAGGTAGCAAAAGGCTCTGGAAGGGTCTTTCCCCAGGTGAGTCAGACTTCCCCTAATAGGACCCCTGCACACCTGTCCTGGCTCTGCCTCTGAGAAGGCCTGAGCACACTGCTCCTTCACTGAGTTTCCCGAGGCCCAATTCCTGGTAACAGTGCCCACATTTCCTCCTTACGCATTCTGCCATTCGACAGATATTGATTTCAACCCCAGTGTGCTGAGCCTGCTTTGAATGGGCTTCTCACCTTGGTCACTTTCTTCTGAATGCTTCCTGTCTTATCTATATTGTTCTTACAATGTGGACCTGGGAACCCTTATCCTGGTTTGCAGAATGAAGTGTCGCTCAGTTCTAGAATCAAGAATTAAGCCAACTAAGATCTTTGAAACAACGTCAACAACAGAAAACACTTGAACCTCAACGTGAGCGAGTCCTCAGCCATGGTGTGGCCAGGGCACATCCGAGGAGGCTCTTGCTTTCCCTGTTGGAGATGGGGCTTCTGCTCGGGTGGCACTGACTCCAGGGGAGCTGCCTCTCACTGTGCCTCATCGCCCTCTTCCCAGATGGCATTCCTCCTACAGACCTCTGTGTTCCCCTCCTGGATTTGAAGGATCGCTCCTTTGAGGAGCTGGAACAAGTTCATCCACACACTTGTTCATCCTGTGAGCCCAGCCTCCTGCCCCAGCCTGTTTGTTCAACCATGTGGTAATGAGCGGGCTTTGCACCCCTGCATTCCTGGCAGGCTTTGGGAAGGGCAGCTGTGAAGACAAACAGGGAGCATGGTCAGGTTTAGCTATTTATCCTGCTTTCATTTTATATAGGAAACTTGTTTTTTGGTGAACTTAGAGCATAGTTACTACAAGTGGCTTCTGTGCATTCTGCCAGCAACAGGGCAATGGTTAGAAATTTTGCTTACAAAAGGTATGCAGTGAGCTGTCTGTGAACTTACATAAGGACAATGACTTCCTTTAAAAGATGAATGAATTAAAGCTAAATTGATAAATAAATTGTGTGCATTAATGGTGAACAACAGGATGTTTTGATAAATGTGTTCATTGTGGAATAGCTAAATCAACTTTATCAACATGTATTAGTTGACATACTTATATTTATTTATTTGTGGTGAAGACATCTAAGGTCAGACCTCTTTTTAATTTTCAAGTGTATTATACAGTGTTATAACCATTGGCACAGTGCTGTCTTGAAACTTATTCCTCCTTTCTCCATGAAAGTCTGTATCCTTGAACGAGCATGGGGTCTCTGCGAACCACCATTTTACTGTTTCTACAAGGTCCACATTTTAGAGACGATGAGTTTTTGAGAAGGCTGTAGGTGCAACACAGACGAAATGTATTTCACAAGTGACTGACTCTGACCGTGTTTGTGTACATGTGTGTGTTTATTTAATACAAGTTTAAATTAATTTTTTATCTAAGCAAATTCTAATTCCTTACCAAAATGAGAAATTTTCGTAGGTTTCAGAGAAAGAAAACCGAACATCTCTGGCATAGTAACTTACAGCTGCACTGTTTCAGCTCCTGGGCCTTCAGCAGGGTGTCAGAACCAGAGCTGATGGGTCAGATGATTCTGCTTCCTCAGGCTGGGAGGCTGGCCCAGCTGAAGGGCGCAGGCAAAGGCGATACCAGGCAGCAACAGGACCCGGACAGGCCTACCTGGAATTCAGGTTCCACAGGGGTTTCCCGTGTTTATTTTGTAACATTTTGGTGAGCATCCAATGATGTATTGGATTTTCAACCTGCTATTCAAATTTCAAGGATTATTATTTAGAAAAGCCAGGAGTGTGTAATTCATACACAGACCCTGCTCCCTCCCATGTGATGAATGCTTTATCTTCCAAAGAGCATTTTTAAACGACCGCATGTTCAGCTGAGGGAACACAGAGGAAGGAAATTCAAATAGAAAACAAAGAAGAGCTTGGTAATTAGAAGGACAAAATGACAACGCTTGAGCATAGGAAGGGCTGGTGAGACGCCGTGGGATGGACACACGTAGGATGTCAAGAGCTGGAATTCTGGGGAGTGGTTTCCCTGATATCTCACTGGTGGTAAGGACAATGACACTTGGTGTTTCACTTCTTGAGAAACAGACTCTGCTGCTTCCCTTTCACTTAGACTTGGTTGAATATCCTCCCCGAAGCTCTCTAATGGAGCTTGGTCTCTCCCTGCGCATCCCTGAAACACCTAACAAACCTTTAACAACCGAAGCGCTTGCAAGCAAAAGAGCCAGGCCAATAGCATAAGTCAGAGGTCAAAGCAAACAAGGTGCCAAGGGCTGAGGCCAGTGTTTGGGAGATGACCCGGGCGATGGCCTGGTGCATCTGCAGCCCACTGGTGTCACCTGCGGAGGTGATTGAGTGGCCGTTCTCAGACCTGCTTCTCTTCAGCTAGTTAGACCCTGAGAATCCACGAGGAAGGCCCAGGAAGAGCATCTATCCAATTTAAACCGTGAAAGGAGTAATTTAAGTGTGCTTCTCCCCTTTCTTGACGTTCAGGGAGGGTGGGAGAAAAGTGGATGGGTTGAATAATAAATACACTCACCCAGGAAATCCCCGCGTCACAACACATATCATGTTTGGACGGCTTTGCAGGCCCAAGCCATGAGACGGTGCAAGGGTCTCGTTTGTCATCCTGTTGACTTTCATTAGGCTCAAGAGTTTGACAATTTATAGCCATTATCAGTGTTATTTTTTAAAGCCAATATTCTTAACACTTACACTCACCCAAACTCACCCAGCTCGACTATACAAATTTTAAGAGAAGATACAGGCATATATTCTTTGTGACAGTTTCTGGCACCAAGTCAACTGCATGGCCATAACAAGATACAGCACAGCAGGAACGTATAAAAGGTTCTTTATGAGGTGGTACTTTCAGAAATTCATAAAACATTTAAAGATGAGCAAAAGATTTTTAGACTTTGGAAAAAGTGAAAGATCATTCAAAAAGATGCATTTCAGCCCACACTGGTGAATGCCAATGAGTGGAACACCAAATCTGGTCATTTGTTCTATTTGTAAAGGGCAATAACTGGTCTTCTAGATATTTTAATGAATATTAAATTGGCATTTGCTTTGATTTCTGGATTACTCCCCCATTTGTGTGCAAAATGATATTCTAAGTGCAAAGACCCACATATCAATGTCAAGGTCAAAGGTGGGAAAAGCCATCCAGACTTCAAGACCTTTCTCTTTCCCCAGAAATCTAAATCTTAAAGTGGGAGGGGTCCCTAGTGGCAGCCCAGAAGCCACAGAAACTGTGGAGACATGGAAAGGATCGCTTGCTGGCCAGGGAAGGACCTGGCCTTCTCCTTGTGTTCTCAAAGATCATGAGTCCAGAGTAAGCATCACAGGGAAAGGTCAACTTGGGAAGACATTCAGGTGTTTTAAGTACACCTCCAAGATGTCCCATTCATGTGACTGTGCTAAGGAATGTGTAGCTTCCATATGACTAGTGAGTCTAGTTCACTGCCAGTTCAGAGCACCCTTGTCTCCTTGAGTGGTAAAACGCCAGGTGAAAGAGGTAATCAGTGATTGGCTGGTCTGTCTTACCTGTTTTCAAAATCCTCTGGCTTTTCCTTGACTTTGGATTCTCCTTCCTTGTTTTCTGGAAGCTCCTGTTCTTAGTGCCTACATATGGAGGCTCTTTGGCTACATGGACTTAACAAAGACCACTTAACACCAGCCCTGGTTTCCTAACCAGGGCCATTGAGCATGTTAACCTGTTATGAAACATTCTAAGACTGCAGTATGCCATGTCACCAAACACTGGCAATTTATACTAACTCAAGATGCTTGCATAATGGAAATTTTAAAAGGCTATCAGTTTGGGACATAAATAATATAATTAGGAGGTAAATATGGAGCATAAAATTTCTTCAGATGACGTGCACAACAGTTCAGCCTTACCCTGTTCTACTTTTGCATGACAGTAAGGCCAAGGTACAGAGCAGCAGGACAATTTCCTGGGCCTCTCCTGTCGGAGGTAATCCTGCTATTGCCAAGGATGGAAGGTGGCTGAGAGGAGTGTGGTCTACTTGTATATCCTTATAGATGCCCCTGGAAATGGATGCTGGGCATTAGAGTCTTCTGTCTGCTCTGCAGAAGTGCCAAGTGACACCTTCTATTCTCTTTCTCTGACAGGTGTCTATGCCACACTTTAATGGAATAAAGAGGATAAACATGTATAAAAAAAGTTTTATCATTTGTTTCTTTGGGGGCCCCATAAGATGGATGTGTCTGGGCTCTGAGGACAAGAGGAGAAATGGCCAAGGCCTGGGAAGGAAGAACTCTGAGGAGGCGCTATGTCACGGGACCAGCTGCATCTGAAAGATCTTGGTGTGGGCAGCTCATCAGAGGAAAATAATTTCTATTCTTTGATTTGATGAGGCCTGTGGAAATTCCTCCTATTAGTCAACAAGGGCATACAGGTAGCTGTTTAGCCCCGTAGCCAGTCACCTACATGATCAGATCTGAGGCAGCCTTCTAAGGGGCCTCCATCTAGCCCTGTAACCACCCTGCTTCTCCTTCCCTTGGGGTAATAGTGATTTTTCTACCCATATCTTGACAACAGATTCACCTGGAGATGATTTTTTAAAACACACTCTGATTCACTAAATCAGAGTATCTATGGGTGAGGTCTTGGCATTTGATAATTGTAAAAATTGCTCTAGGAAATTCTGATGTTCAGGTAGGGCTGAGAGTCACTGGATTACTCCATTGATCTTCTGTTAAATAGAAATATTTCCCGGCAGGGAGAACACATCACATCACTGTAAGTCTTCAAAACCATTTACACCAGCAGCGGGTGGGTCTAGGGGTAGGACAGGTGAATTGACCTTATTGAGGAGTGGACATAAAGGGATCAGAGGAGAATGCCAGTGAGTCTGGGTGTCAGAGAGTCAAGAAAACTAGACTGAGATCAGAGCCAACATCAAAGAAGACTGGGAAAGTGAGTGAGAAACAAAATTAATTTATTTCCAATTTGTCAGGGCCAGTCAATTGATGGAACAGGAGCGGGTTGCAGAGAGAGCGAGTAACTTTTACTATCTTGATTTCCTAGTTTGGGAGGTTGGGTGACTTGATTCATTATGGAAACTCAAAAGGACCTGGGCAAAGAGTACCCTCTGTTGTAGTCAGCTTTTTTTGCTGCTATGACTAACGGACCCGACCAGCACAATTATGAAGGAGGAAGAGTTTATTTGAGGGCTCATGGTTTCAGAGGTCTTAGTTCATAGAAGGCTGGCTCCATTCCTCAGGGCTCCAGGTGAGGCTGAGCATCATGGCAGGAGAGGGTGGCAGAGAGAAGCAGCTCACATCATTGTGATCAGAAAGCAGAGAGAGACTCCACTCGCCAGATACAAACACATACTCAAAGCCATGCCCCAATTCCCACCTCCTCCAGCCACACCCCAGCACTTCGATTACCACTCAGTTACTCCCTATCAGGGGATTAATTCACTGATTGTGTTAAGACTCTAACAACCCAATCATTTCTCCTCTGAATCTTCATGCATTGTCTCACATGGAAGCTTTTGAGGGACTCCTCTCATCCAAACCATAACACCCTCAAACTTTGCTGTGGGCACACCATCCAGGGAAAACCACCCAGGATCTGTTTTTTATTAGTATTTTCAAGGAAATAAACAATCATTCCTAGTTTACTGTAGCCCAGCAGCAAGAAAACATCTAATTTTTAAACCTAAAATAAAGTTTTGATAAAATTCCCTTTTGGAATACATCCTCAATTTGACAGTTCCGTGTAGCTAAATCAACCCTTCTACGAGTAATTCAATGCAGGTCGGCAATTTATTTCACAAAACTTAACAGTGCTCCATTGTAATGCCAGGTTAAAGTGAGGGTCTCCGTGGATCCAGCTAGTAGCAACAAAATCATGAGGAGCAATCACACTCAGTATGAAGGAAAAAGCTAAAATCAAAAGAGTTTCTATTCTCCTGAGGAGACATTTTAGAAAGTCAGGGCCATGCTTTTCAATAATGTGGTTGTTGGTAGATAAATTTTCTTACCATTAATATAAACTCAATTAGTTGTTGACTTGCTTTTTGTGTATTGATTTTTTCTCAAATGAATAGGGTTAGGCCACTGAAAACAGTGATTTAAAGACGCACTTTAAAATAATATTACCACCTCTGAAATCAGAATGTATTCAAATGGACCCTCTTACACGGGAGCAATAAGGCTGCTCTCCTGACCTTACCTATCTCACCTTTCTTCCAGGTGCAGGATCCGTTATTGCCCAAAGCTGGGATGTATGTACCCTTTTGCAGGCTTCTCTCTGATGGCAGCATGAATGCACGGCTTGAGTCCCTAGAGAATAACAGCTGTGTCCTCTGCTCTTGCCTTTTGTTTTTGTCCCAAGTACCATTGAGGAGCAGCCCTGGGCTGCAAGACTTTCCAGGTCACAGCAGGCAGAGAGCTGGATGACTCTCTCATGAAGTTCTCCTCAAGCCACACAGTTAACCTACTTTTTATATTTATAGAATTATTTTCTCCTTTTTAGTTTAAAAGATTAGAACTCTACTAATGTCCAGCATGTGGATAGAACAGGCTTGCCTGGGAAATCTCCCTCTGAAGTAGGAAGTCCTTCCTCATTATCGGCAGCCATCAACTCCTGCTCGGTCACAGTGGGATCATACCTCCGTTGGGGCAATCTTTTTACTTGATAGTTTGAAAGTTCTTTCCAAAAAAGTAAACATGATGTTCAGACTAAGAGAAGCCCAAGTGTTCCAAGCTTTCAGCCTCTCAGAGGCCATAATCAAATGTCAGAACCCAGGACTCCATGTGACCTGACTACAGAAGTCTAGTCCCTTACCAAGGAATCTACCACATGTGCCTGCTTATGGTGTCTTCCACCATTTTCCATGCACCATCTTGGTGATCCTTTCCACACAGGTAAACCTCTCAGGACACCTCATGTAGGAACTCTGACACAACTCTTCCTTTAATGCCCAAAGCATAAACTTATTAAGGTAGTGTTGCTCAAAACACCTTGCTTAAGATCTGAGAATAATATAAGGGAATTAGCCTGAGGGGAAGGACACTCATTTCTCACAATACATAGTGTCCCTAATCTGTCTCCCTCCTTATCTCCTTAGCCTACGTAAGCTGTGGTTCTGCAGGGCCCAGATCTGTTGTCTAGAGTCCATTTTATCATCAAGAAACACCCATCTCTGTGCTTCTCCAACATAACAATCTCTCGAAGACCTATTTTACCAGGAGAAGACCATTTGTTTTATCTTCCTGGTGGATTCACCTATTTTTGGAGGTATGTTTCCATTGCCTTTTCTTTTTTCTTTTTCCAGACTCTTGATATATCCTGTCTCTTGCTATGCTGCTACATTTTTATTGAATGCTGTGAATTCACATACATTTGTACCCATGGGAAGTTACAGAGGCTCTGGATCCTGTTATCTCCTCCTGAGAGGGTTCTCTTTAGCTCCTGATGTGGAGCTGGGTTAGGAGCAGACCACTGCTATTCAGGTGGGGATTGGAATGAATACAGATGCTTCTCGACTCGTGATGAGCCCAGGTCCCAGTAAACCCATGGTAAGTGGGACTGCATTTAACACACCTCGTCTACCAAACATCGTGTCCTAGGAACACACGCAGAACATCAGCTGTGGCCCCTCACCATCGTGTGCTGCCGCTGCCCAGAATCCCAAAAGTACCACGCCACATATCACTTGCCCTGTGAAAACATCAAAATTCAAAATAATGCAGTTTCCACTAGATGCACGGCACTTCTGCACTATTGTAAAGTGGGAAAAATTGTAAGTCAAACAATTGTGAGTCGGGGACTGTTTGTACAGCCTCATTTCCACTTTCCATGAGGTCTGCTCTGCTTCAACTTACCCTTACCATCCTGCAGTGGCATCCTGCAGGGGTCCCAAGTGAAAACTAATATTTTCCTAGATCCTCCTCTTCATTCAGCCTCAATATTCATTTCCTTAATACCATAAAGATTCCAATAGCTCTGCTTTAGATCTTTAGCTCCCTTCCTTCCTTCCTTCCTTCCTTCCTTCCTCCTAACTTCCCCTGTACATCTCATGTTGAGAGAGTACTTTGGGAGAAGAGTGACTTAGACTCTTGGCTTTACATCCTTCACTTCATGTACTTTCCTTTACTCCACAGTCTTGGTATTTTGGGTCCTGCCTATGTGGGGAGGTCTGTATGTCTAACCTATTTCTCATTCCTCATAGAAGCATATCAATCACTGGATTTAGGGCCCATTCTAAACACAGGAGAATCTCATCCTGAGAGTCAATTTAATTCCATCCACAAAGGCCCTGTTTCCAAATAATATCACATCTGTAGTTACTGGGTGTTACAAGTTGGATCTGTGTCTTTTGAGGTGGACATTATGCAATCCACTAAACACATACAGAAGATTAGGAAATGAAAGAATAATTACATCAACAAATATTTCTATTTGGTGCTGAATTGGAGGAACAAGGTTTGTGCCTAAGAGTCACATCCTCCTTGGACTGTCCACAGAAGCTTAAAGGTTTCTGATAGGAACTACATGGAGTGGTATTTTATTTCTAACTGAGATTAGCTTAACTAAGAGAGCCTGGTCTCAGGTCAGCTGGAAGGGATCTTCAGAATAACTCCTGGACTGAGGGGCTCCTCACAGTTCAGGATGTGGCCCACAGCCTGCTACATACAACAGCTACTTTCTCCAAGGAGTAAAGGCATTGGCAAGTCCCAGGTTATGTTTGGATGGCAAAACCCAACCTCCCATCCCAGATGACATGAAGATGTACTGCTGTGGATTGAATTGTGTCCCTCCTCCAAGTTCATATGTTGCAGTCCTAACTCTCAGTACGGAGATGTGACATTGTTTGGAGACAGAGTCTTTACAGGGGTAATCCGGTTAAAATGAGGTGTTCAGCATGGGCTCCATTCCAATGTCACTGGCTTTATTGTAGAAACAGGAAATTTGGAGACAGACATGCACAGAAGGCAGATGCCACATGAACATGAAGCACATTTCAGGAAGGTGCCTCTACAAGCCAAGTAACACCAAAGGTCACTAGCAAAGCCCCAGAAGCAGGGGAGAGCCCTGGAACAGATTCTCCCCTGTGGCTTCAGCAGGAGACAAACCTGCTAGTGTTTCAGACTTCTGGTCTCTGGAGCTTTGCAACCATAAATTTTTGTTTTGATGCCACAGAGTCTGTGTATCACAGGAAAGGGATACGTGTGCATTTTTCCTTTTCTAATTCAGAGACTTTCCACTTTGATCTTGTTTGATTTTCAGAAATGGGACTATATAGGCAGGGAGGTGTTTTCCTCCTCTGTATGTCATCTAATCATTTGGGTCTATTTTTCTGATAGGGCAACATGTTATCATGTTATTGTTGACACTGTGCCAAGAGCTTGTCATGACATTTTTTGCCAGCTGTCACCTGAGCAGTGGGGTTCCACAGCAATGGAGGGAGTTGGAGAGTATCTACCCAGGTAAATTCAGACCACATTTGTCATTCTGGAGGTTAACAAATTGCACCAGATTTTAAATGAGGGAATTTTTTTTTTGCACACAGCTTATACCATAAATTAAATTTCTGAAAATTTGCCAGGCTACTTCTTATTGCCAATACCAGATTGGCAAGTAGAGAGGTCAGTAATTAAAATAATCAAAATCCTGCTATGTTAGTTATTTTTTGAAAGTCAGATTTAGGCAAGACTTGCAGTGGTTTGCAGTTGCTTGTAGAATAAAGTGTAAAGCAAATGCACAGCCAGTTTTTTCCTGAAAGCTACAGTCACAAAGCAGCTGATGAGGAGATCCATAAGAGGAAGAGGGCATGAAAGTGGCACCCTCCCTCTGACACATTAAAACATTAGTCCTAAAGTAGAGGAGTGCACATCTCTATCGTCTTTCATACAGGGCAAAGGCAATGGAGGCCATCTGAGGTGTCTGCTGTGGTTTGAATGCATCCCCCGAGTTTCTTGTTGGGAAGCATAGCCCCCAACTTTATGTGCTAATGGCAATTGGAGGTGGGGTCTTTGAGCAGTGACTGGGTCAGGAGGGCAGCCCTCCTGAATGGGTGGACTATTCACAGCTTAATGGGTCACTGAGTGACTGTTATGAAAGCAAGCTCCCTGCAGCATGCTTGCTCTCTGATTTGCCTTAGATGCCTTCTGCCACATCATGGTGCAGCAGGAGACCCTCCAGAGGCTGAGCAGACGCTGGCACCCTTCTCTTGGACTTCCGAGCTGCCACATCCATAAGCTAAACAAAACTCTATTTTTTATAAATTATCCAGCCTCAGATACTTTGCCATAGCAACAGAAATAGACCGAGAACAGCTCATCTATGTAAAGAACTGCATCATGTTAAGGTTTGTGCATCTTTTTATAAATCTGTCTGGACCAGGGGCAGCAATGACCAGCAAAGTCTCCTGAGATCGAGAATCCAGAAGTCTGGGAAACAGGAACTATTTCTAGTGCTGGTACCACTCTTTTTTTCCTCACTTCTCATCTGCCCTTGTTTTTTCTCACTTCTTTATTTAGTGAAAGGAAACAATAAAATGAAGGAATAATAGTCTTTCTCCACTTTTACAACTTAATGCTTCATATATAAATAAGAAAATGAATGTAAGGAATAAAAACCTAATGATGAACTGCCCAGAAACAGAGGGGGCACCTCTCTTGGGAATTTCTTAGTGCAAAGGTGCTGTGGAAACCACCCTGCAGCATGCTTGCTCTGACTTGCCTTAGATGCCCTCTGCCACATCATGGTGCAGCAGCAGGCTGTATGGTGATGCCCGGTTCAAAGGGAAATTCCTTGCTAGTCAAGGACTTTTATTAGTTCATAATCTGGGGTTCAAACATCTGCTGCCTGGAGGTAGAAGATTATGGGCACAAGGTGATAAGTTCTAACTGGGCTCGTTTTACCCTCAGCTTTGGTTTTGTTTATCTTGAAGACCTTTCTCACAATAAGTCCTTCTGGTGTTGAAACCTACATAATGAGTGTGCCCAGTTGGCTAGCGCCCAGCTTCCTCTACCAGCGGCAGGCTGAAACTCCAAGCCCCAGATTTTTCTCTATTTTTGTGTCTGTTTGTTCTTTTCCTAATCATTGACTAGGTCATGTAGTCCTGAATAAACTGTTGTGCTGCCCACGACCATAAATAAAGTAAAAATAACATATAATAGGTAAAATAAAATTACAAAATAACAATAAACTGGGCCTTTCTTCCCTAGTCACTTGGGTTAAGGCAGACTTTCCACAGAGTTGTGACCCCTCCCCAAGCTTCTTCTCCCCAAGCTGATGATCCTCGAGAGAGACTGCTTGATGGGAGAACTGGCAATTAGTGCCAGCTGGGCAGGCCTTCTTGTCCACTTCTGCTGTTCCCTGCAGCAAGGCCTAGTAGCAGAGACAGGGGGCAAGCACGGTGGATGGCAGCCTTTTATTTCAGCAGGAACCTCCTCCCTACACACCAGGACAAGAGCATGCCGGGCAAGGTCGTCATTTTGACAGTGGAATACCTATATTTCATCCTCTGAGCAGAAATTAGACTTTTAAAGCTCCTAATTACATTAACACAGAAATACATCATTGTACATGTTAAGAAAGGAGTTCATTCAAGTCCCAACAACAACTAATCATCTGCTAATGTGCACATTTTCCCTGTGGTAACTGGTCAAGTTTTGAATCAGCAGTTGTTTCCATGGCTTAGTATTTTTAAGGAAAGCTACACAACGCCCATTTCCCTCAGGGTCACTCAGTCTTGGTAGAATTCTGATTCCAGGAGACAACTCTGAAATAAAGGGGCTAGATATTGGATGGTGCTTATGGGGACTCCAGAGTTCCTGCTTCCAAAAGCCTATGAGCAATCACCAAAAAACCATGTTAGATCTACTGTGCCATACAGAGCGATGAGAATCAAGCCTGTTTAGGAGAGCTGAGGGGCTGGAGGTGTATACAGGGGTGCCTCCAGGTGACTGGGCTGTCCTCTGTAGGGCAGAATGGGGCAGGACCCCTGCTTCTGTGTCACAGGCTCAACCACAGAGACAACTGCACAGCCTGGGGGCTGTCCCTCTGTTCTTCTTTCCACCCCATCTAGGTAAAGATGGCTTATTGTCATCTGGCATAACTTGGGTCTTGTCATGTTCCCATAATGCCTGATTATGTGGTCCCGGGGCTAACGGTTCGGTCAGTGCTGACACCCTAGCCAGGACAAGCATGGACCTTTAGGCTGACCTTTCCACCTCCACAGTTTCCTCTGGTGCTCTTTGTAGCACATTTCACCCTGAACTCTCAGTGCCTCAACAACACTAACGTCGATTCTCAGGTCAAGTTGATGGGGAGAGTTCTGCCCTATGGGCCGATCAGCAGTAGGCATCCTGCATCTCTGTCACCTGCACACTTGGCCTCCCTGGCAGCTGCAGTGGGGAGGACCTGGCTGGAGGGCCTCCATCCAGCTTTTAAAGTTGTCCACCAGAAGCGAAATTTCTGCCCCTAGCATTGACCAGATTCTGAATCCCGCTTGAATACCAGAGAGTCACAAAGGTCTACTGCAGGTCTCCGTCATGTTTTGTGCTGATTTATCTTAATCTTGTTTTATAGATCAGTTGATTTGTTTTACATTTTCCCTGATAGCCTGAGCTGCCTTTTCGTCTCTCCTTCCTCTGCCCAGGCTCTCCTCTCCCTCTCCAGACTGTGCTCCATGCTTTATTGCTGCCCGTTCATGAAGGCTGTTCCCCTTTTGGAGAGTACAATGGTGAAGCCATAAAGTGTGACCAAGCTCAACAGCGGAGTCCAGACAAGTGGTCTCACTTTACACTTCTAATGGGATGATTGCCACTCACATTGGAAAGTGGAGACCCACATGGAGGGCTTGCTGAAACACGGGTTCTGACCCAGGACGTTTGGGGTAGGGCTGCATATTTCCTTTCTAAACATGTTCCCAGATGAGGTTGATGCTGCCCATCTGAGGACATTTTGAGAACCATGGACAGTGCTTGGGAAGCAGGTTGTTTCTGTTTTCCTAGACTTATTCTTGTTTGGAAGCTGACATTTTCTGCAGCCTAACACAGCGGGGGAGACATGGTAGGGAAAGGAAATTAAATTATATTTTGGTGTGAAATGTGGGGAAAGAGCTATTTGTTGCTTGTTCTGGAAGGCGAAGGGTAAGCTTTTGTAGGCAATTCTAAGGGATGCCTGGGGTTGCTGGAAGCAGTTTTTCTCCCGTTCCTCCTGGGCTGCCAGCAACAGCGGCTGTTCTACCCCAGGGCTTCCTTTGTAAATGGGAAAGTTTCCCTGGTGCAGATGGGAACACTTCACTCAGCCTGCACTTAAGGGTGCCTTCTAGGTCATATGAAGAGTTATTTTTTTAGGATTTGCTTTTGAGGTTGATGGAAGGGTTTACTAGCAACGCCTTGCTCAAATCTAAAAGAAAACAAGGTAAGTGAACAAAATTTCATTTTTCACAATGCCTTGTGTGAGGCACCTCAACGTCACTTTCTTCTTATTTCAGGTGGGCTAGGTAATGAGGTGCATCTGGGAGGAACTGACGTGTAACCACTGACGATGCCACGTGTGTAGCCCATCCTCATTTCAGCTGCGCCAGCTGTTTGGGATGATTTGCTGTAACTCCTTTCCCTATCAGCCAACATTTAAAAATAACTGAGACTCCCTTCCTGTTGCTCCACATCGGATACTTCTTAACCCCATCTTTTGATTACAAGGTGCAGAATGGTTCTAGTCCAGATTTTTTTTTTTTGAGACTTAAAATGGGGTTGTGTTCAAAAACGTGCTCATTGGTGGGCTTATGGGGCTTTAGGGAAGATGAAAGGAGGATTTGTGCTTAGCACTTCTAGAGCTTCCCCTGAAAGCTTTTCCTGAAATGCCCCAAGCTGACTGCTGCATCTGTGAGCGAGAGTCCCCAGGTTAGGTGTGACTCCAGGTGGAAAGCCTTCTCCATTGACTGCTATGTCCAGTTATTTAGGATTCTTATCTAAATTTTCAAAATCTCTTTTGAGTGTGAACAAATATTTTTGCTCTTTTGAATTCAAAAGTTGATGAAGTAACTGTTAGATGTTTTTTGAAAACAACCTTAATCAGACAGCTTCTTTTTAATGATAACCATTCTAAAACATCTGAAAACACTTTCAAACCTTTCTCCACTTTTTTTTTTACACAACCGTAACTCATAACTATGGCCTATTGCTTTTTAATTTTTACTTTTTATTTAATGTTATTATACACTTTTTTCATATTTTAAGGCAGTCATCTTAAACACATTTTTAAATTGAGGCTAAATATTGCACAGTGGGCACAGTGTCCATTATTAGCTTGAACTCCTACTTTCCATCCTGGTTCATCCCTTTTGTTTCTCCCTAGTGTTGATATTTCTTCACTGAACAATTTGATACATTGTTTCCTCCTGTTGAAATATGCTCTTGGACTATTTTCTCTGGGTTGACCTGAGAGGCCATGGTATTATTGGTCCCTTTTCCATGTGCTGCCATCACCCTTTACGAAGTGAAGAGCCAGATTAACATGACATTATGGTGGCAAGGGTTAGCATTCCACCTTTCTGCTGTGTGACATCTCTGTGATGGATAAGACCTTTCTGTTCCACTTTTATCTTTATACCTCTTTTTCTTTATCCCAAATGTGGAAAACCCTCTGTGTGAAAGACGTCCTCATTATGGTAGCTTGTTACTCTCTGATGACAGTGTTGAGTCAAGTGCATGAGTAGCCAGGAGGGGACTTCCGGGGGTGGAGTTGAGGTGAAGAGCTCTTACTCTTGGTGTGCAGCGGTGATGTTCTCAGGCTCCCTGTGGGACCGGAAAATCTCATTGCTCACTAGGTGCCACTGGAAGTAAGTTTTCTCTTTGGGAAATGTGAGCACTGAATGCAACTCTAGGTTGGCACCAGATGACCCACAATGGCAGTCACATCTGTTTATGAGTGTGTAACCAGTCTCAAGAGCCCACTCTGGTCCAAGACCAACACTGGGAGGCTGGCAATGCTTGCACAGGGGACGACTCTCTATTTGGAACATATTATCATTCTCATGACGTATTTCCCCTTGGGTCTTTTCTGTTTGTCCACATTTAGATTAATTCAACAGACACACATTGAGTCTCTGCTATGTATTAGGTACTGAAGAGATGATAAAAATAAAGGTAGTTAATGTTTGTGCTCTTTTTGAGAGCTTAAGGATACTGTCGCATGCATACATCAATCTCCTGAATAAGATAGGGCTCTGTTCTCAGGTAAATTATGGTGATATTATAAAAATGCCTTGCTTAACTGAATCCAGGGGTTTGAACAAAACAGAACAGTGTTGGGAGGTAGAGGTGTTAAACTTCCAATGAGAGCAGGAGTTTAAATGAAGACAATTCTTCAAAATGGCAAAGTAGATTAAGTGAATGTCTCACATTAATGAAGGGATTCCAAATGAGTGGCCATGCATTTTTTAGTAAATCATGAAAAATATTCTATTCAGAAAAATGAAGAATTGAAATGATTGACAGCTTACCTTGCCTGTCTTTGTTCTCTCGTGATTTACTTCTTTATGGAGAGAAGAGTGGCAGTGACAACATTCAGAAACGATGGGTGCTCAGGGTCAAATGGGTTCGCTTTGGGGCTGCCAGGAAAGCGTTTGTTTGGAGATGCTGCCATGGCCTGCAGCAAAGCAGATCTGTAATTTTAGCTCTGGAAATAGTATTCAGTTCAAGGTAAGTTAAAAAAAAGCATCTGTCTCTTCTGAATACATGTTGTTTTTGACAAACTCTTCCTCTTGATGTGCTAAGGATGCCTGGAGCTACATAAGGAGCTTTGATATTAACTCTTAAATTAAACCACTCAGGAAAAATAACAAGAGCAGTATAGAAAGGACATTTGTTGAGTATGAGTTTTCTTATGATGATTATGGAGCCACGTTTCAGTTTTCTCGTGTGCACAGGGTTCTGGTTTCAGGCTGCTGGACAGAACCCAGTGGAAGCGGATGTTTCATGGGGGGCTTGGGAATTGCTTGGCAGCCTTATAGTCCAAGAGAAATCTTCATTACAACAGACTCTTGCAATTTGCAGAAGACTCCTCAAATTCAGAGAGGGTTAGTCTGTTGAGTATAAAAAGGAGGAACAAAATCAATTTCTGCATGGAAGGGATAACTCTCATTTCTACAATATAAAGGAAAATGCCATTTTTCACATTTAATATTAACCTATACCATCCAGTATACCAGAAAGGGAAGCAATTGTTTTGTAACCAATAATTAAGGCAATTGGCCATAGCTTTGGCTCTGCTAAGTTGTCCCTCCTGTCACATTTGTGTGCAGTGATAGGTCAGGCAGGGACAGTACCAGGTTCCTCACCAGCTACATTTGTTTATGCCAATCACACAGGTGCAGGGGCATTCTGTGTCTTTGAAGGCTGTAGCTCCTGCCTTCATAGAAGCAAACAGAATACAGGTGCTGACCTATGGGTTGGGGCTGGTCCTCTCTGGCCAGAGAAACCTCAGGTGGCCTCTTGGTTCTCCTCAATCCATTCATTACCATTCAAAATCATAACTTCTCTGGATGTCATTACATGAGCAATATTGGGAAACATCAGGGTGGAGGATAGATTCTTGGAGAAGATGCTAGCTAATCTGAGGCTTCAAGCTCAAGAAAGAGAATCCTAGGCAGAGGTACAGCATATGAAAATAGAGGCAAGCAGTACCGTGACACCTCAGGGCAACAGCTGGCATTTGGTTCAGTTGGGAAGAAGGGAAATGAGGGGGAGGGGAGGTTTGATGGGTGAAGGGTGTGCAGGGACGTGTACACATAGCTCTTTAGTTTCCAATCCCAACTCTGAGCAGGGCCATTGAAGGATCCTAAGGAAAGTGGTTCTTTTGTCTGGCCTAGCTGCAGGGAGACTGGAGGACAGGAGAAGACAGCAGGTAAACTGAGTGGGCAGCTTGGACAGTTTGCAAGGATCCAGGGGAGTACTCATGACGGTCTCAGCAAAGACAAAAACAACCATTAGATAAAACTGTCCTTTGCAAATTACAGTGATCTGCAAATACTGACTTTAAAATATACCTGAGCAGATTACCTATGCGAATTGAAGGTAAGATCTGTAACTATCTGCTACGGCAATTAAAAAAAAAAGAAATCATTACATGAGAGTCTAGGTGAAATTTAAAGAATTTTTATGTATTTTTTTTAATAGAGTAGGTTTTTCTTGCTAGAGGAGAATGCTTCTCCAGAGCCACATAGAAATGCTTAGCATAGTCATTACCAGAAGTGGTTGGAACAGTCAAACAAGAAGGTCCGAGAAAGAAAGAGGCACCCTCTGTTTGTTTCTGGTCTTTGGGGATTTTGTTTGTTCTCAAGTGTGATGGTTCATCTTACATCTGGGGATTTGCCTACAATCAACCAGGCTGTACCCTATTTTCTCTGTATCTTTGGTGACTGATGATTCCAGTGTGGCATATTGAAGTTCATACATCCCCACTGAGACCCTGACACTGCCGATATATGGAGGCGTTACATTTGGACTATTCTGGAACTTTTATATTTTGGAAGTTAGGGTTTCTGCTTCTGTGCCACATTGTAGTGGAGTTTATTGAGCCTTGATGGTTGTCTCAAATACATGACAGTTGATTCTCCTAATTTGCTAGCATTGGAGTTTTCTTATGTGCAATTCATTGTGGTGCCAAACCACAGAGGCATCCATAGGAGGAGGAGTTTGGGCTTGAGGTCTTGCAGGAGGTGGGGCATGTTCTCCTCTGAAGGTCCTTAAGAATAACATGGAGTCAATTCCTTACCTCCAAGAGGCTCACAGGGGGTTTTACTTGAATAAATGAGCTGTTAGGTATTTTCCAGCCTTGTTGCTCTATGTTTAAAGCCTTTTATTCAGCCTAACAGAGCATCTGTCTTATTTTGCTGTTACTATAAAGAATTGAAGATCATTTAGCTCACAGTTCTAGAGGTTCAAGAGCACGGTGCTGGCATCTTCTCAGCTCCTGGGCAGGTCTCAAGGCAGATGGCTTCACTATGCCATGGGACCATGTGTGTTGGGTACAGATGGAAGCAGATCCAGGAGAGGCCGACGTGACTTTATAACAACTCATTTTCATCCAGTCCCAAGAGACTTGCATAAAGCCCTTCCAAGAATGGTGCCCCCAACCTAATGACCTTCCGCCAGACCCCACCTAGCCTAAAATGTCCCACCACATCTCAGCATGCCACACAGGGGACATGATTCTTTGGGGTCTCATTCACATAGTATAAGCATCCAGTAGAACAAGGTTTCAGAGAAGGAGCTTTTGACATCGTCGTGTTGGGATAGTGTTTGAAGCTCTTCGAGAGGTCAAGTCTCAATGACAAGGGCCAAGGGTGAAACTTCCACGTACGTTACTTTGAGGTGCTGCTAAGGCTCCACGTAGTTGTTAGCCTTTCGGTAGCTGGAAGGCAGGTTACTCGTTACGATTAACTAATTAGGGGGTGGAAATGGAGACTTGTCATTTTCATTATTCTCTTGGCACATATTGTTCCTGATTTTTGGCTGTTTTGCATCGTGATAAAGGGCACTTCAGTCATGGCTTTCTAAAGAGGGCGCATCTTGGAGGTAGATTAAATCCAGATTTGGTTTCCTTGTCTCCACAAAGATAACGTGTCATCTGTGTGCGAGGATCGTGACCAGTGATAGGGCATATAATCGTCTCTAGATCAAGAGGTAAGACTGAAGCAGAAATAAATGAAAGCTGAAAGCTCCTGGGAGAGGTGGTCATTAATTCTGCCTGGGAGATCAGGGGTTCCTGAAGGAGCAACTCTTGATGTGGGCTCTGAGCTCAGAGTGGGTGAGAGATGGGGTCTGGGAGGGAGACATGACGGGGGAACCACAGGGACAAGCCCTGCAATATGAGGTTGCTCCGTGTGTATCCTTCTACACATGTTCAAGGATGTCATTCAAAGTCTGGACACAGGAGAAATCAAGTGGGCAAGTTCCTCCTTGCCTGGAGGTTCTGAGAAGCTAGGTATGCCATGAACTGGGCATTGGACAGGTGGGTCAGGGCACAGGGCTCCGTGGTAAAATGCCACTGCATGATGGTAGAGGAATTCAGGCTCTGTTCTCTGGTCTGTGGGAGTAGGGACTCTAACTGGCTCTGTAGACCCATCTTTTGAGATCCTATGAATTTGTGTGGACCTCAGCCTCAAATACCCGAGTTGTATCTAGGAGGAAACACCTGGAAGGGCCTCTCCTGCCCCACACAACAATCCTCCTGAGTCTTCACCTGGTCCTTCTTTGTTGCTGTGGCTTGGGCTCTCCATTGCCATGCCATGGCCCAGCAAGTCCTGGGAAAAGCTGCACTCTGGTCCCTCCTAATTCTTGTCCCAATGGGATAGGGGAATATGGTGGTAGCAGGAGATAAACCCCAAACACCCTGAAAGTCTTTATCATCAGATGTTAGACTAGAGCTGGTTTCCCTGCGCAGGGGGCTCTGGACCTCTGAACCTATGTTACCTGACACCATTCCAGAGCAGCTGAAGGGGCCCCACAGCAGCACCTGGGCCAACCTGAGAGCTTTCTCCAGGGTTACCTGCCTAGGTCAGAAGGGCGGGGAGCAGATGCTCAGGCTGGCCCTCAGTTGAGGATGGGTGGGAGTGAAGGATACATACCTCTGCTTCTTCCTCCTTTACTCTATCAGTTCCTGCTCTGTCTCCTTGGACCTGCACCTTGGTCTTTTCAACTCAAAGACAGTGCTGGGCCTGAATCTCTCTCCAGACACAAGCTGGTGCAATTGCAGGAGATCCCGCACTTGTTTTTCTTGTCTACTGATCACTGTCTTCTTTTCCTCCATTGCCTATTGTCCACTGTTTCTTTCTTTCTTCATTTTTTTTTTTGGTCAAAAATTTTGTTGAAAAATATTAATTAACTTTTTCATTTGCTGGATTATATTATCCCCAGTGGTGGGGTGCTTTGTGGCATGTTCATATATGTACATAACAGTTTGGTCAAGTTCCTTCCCAGTACCTCTCCTTTTGCCTCCTCCCTCCCCCAGCCGTCCCTCCACTTTCCTGGTCTCTCTTCTCATTTCATTGCTTCCTTTATGTTATGGAGTGTCCTAATTATTTAAGAATAAATGCATTCCCCGTTATTCCATAGAGGTCAGACGTGGAAGTCTGGGGTGACTGCAGTTCAGTGGAGAAAGTGTGATCTTCCCGGGGAGCAGGGCTGGACACTTCTGTATGGGAAGATCTGAGCTTTCAGCTCTGCTGTCCATCACGCCAAAACATAAAGCAGAAACGAACTGAATTAGATCCAAACCCCGAATATGATGACTAAATGATACATTGAGAAGAAACAGGAGAAAATCTTCACAGCTCTGGGGTAGGCAAAGATTGCTTAGGACCAACAAAACAAACAAACAAAAACTCCATTAATTAACTATAAAATTTTAAAGAGCAATACCTCAATGAATTTTTAAAAGTTTGCTCTTCAAAAGATAGTATTAAAAAATGGAGAGACAAAAGCACAAACTTGGAAAAGTATGTTTACAGTGCACATATGTATTAAAGGACTTGCATCCGCAAATTATAATGCACTCTGAAGACTTAATAAGGAGAAAATACACAATCCAGTAAAATATGGGTACCTCATTGATCAGTATCTTGAAAGAAAATAAAACATTGAAAGAGCTAGTAAGTACATGAATACATGTTCATTATTCATGAGAGAAACCCAATTAAAACAAATAAAAAGGCTAAAATTTAAAAAAAACTGACAATACCAAATGTCAGTGAGGATATGAAGGGTTGGAACTCTCAGATCTTTCTTTGGGTGGATATAACAGCAACCCCTTTTGTAAACAGTTCAGTAGTCTCTTAAAAAGTTATGACGTGCCTTTAGTAAGGCCTTAAGCAACTTAGTGAGACACTGTCTCAAAATAAAAAAGGGCTGGGGATGAGGCTTTGTGGTTAAGCAGCTCTGAGTTCAATCTCTGGTTAAAAAAAAAGTTACATGTATATTATATGTATATTATATGACCCTGGTTGTCTACTGCCATGTATTTACCTAGAAGAAAAATAAATATGTGCTCATTCTACCATCACCATAAACAAAATTAAAAACAAAATTCTAGTATACAACATCCAAAAATGTGTGTTCACAGGAGTTCCAAACTGGAATCCACCTAAATGTCCATCAACAAGGGAATGGGTGAAAAATGGAGTCACATCTATACAACGGAACTGCACTTAGTGATGAAGGAAGTACTAATACATGTATCAGCAGAGATGCACTCACAACCACAGGCTGAGTGAAAGGCACGAGGAACAAGCACACACTGAATTTATTTCTATGAAATTCTAGAACATGGGAAGCGAATCAGTAGTGTCAAAAGCACAACAGTGGTTGCCTGGGGTCAGGCATTGGCAGAGATGGACTGCAAAGGGGAGCCCTTGGGTGGGAGAGAGTATGTCTCAACTGGAGCAGGCACAAGGCCATCCATTGGTCAAAGGTGCTGAATGTAAAGGTAGACACATTTTGGCATGTATAACTTATAACTCTGTAAAGTTAATCTTAAAATAAAAATTGTGGTGGCCATCTTTTTAGTAACTTCAAACATTTTCACTGATTAAGGATAATTTATTTCTTGAGTGTTTACTATGAGTTGGATGCCAGGTGTTTCCCATTTCACAATCTACCTAGAATGTTAGCCCTACTGACATCCCCATTTCATAGACGGAGAAACTGTGGCTTCCAGAGTAAAGCCATGGAGGAACTGACTTGATATCACTGGAGCAGCCGTTGGAGACTGGATTGAAACACTGCCTTTCGGATTCCAGAGTCTTTGCTCTTGTCCACTCTATGAAGCTGTCTTGTTGGTCATAGAGGCTGCACTTCTGCTTCCTCAATAAAATAAAAGTCACCTACTTAGATTTGGTGTGAGGGCCTGGACCCTTATGCAGGGAGCTGGGGCAGTGGACAGGGTACTCGCTCAACTCAGTCTTCTCATTGCCGGTCCTTCCTCCAAGCAGTGATACTGGAGTTGGGGGGTGGGACAGTGTGGACACGCAGCACTTGATGAATTAGTCATCCTTCTTGCTGCCTGAGCCAGGTGTAGGAGTCGCAGATCACAGAACCTGCAGGGCCCCAGGTGTGGAGGTTCAAGTGCTCTCGTGCACCTGAGCCATCTCCTTCTTCTTAGTGGCATCATTTTTCATCTGTGGTCAAAGCTTCCCTGGACCATCCCTCAAAGTGAGGCAGAAGGGGCTGCTGTCCCTGCCGAAACCTCTGTCTTGTCTTGTAGGTCTGGATGACCCCACAGCCCACCCAGGAAGGGCACGAGCTGTATGCAGTTCTCATCAGGGAAGAGATGGAGCTGCACTTGGAGATCTCTAACCCTCACCTGCCCCAACTCTCATCTGGTTCTACCTGTCCCCAAAACAGGTGGACAGAGAAGAGCCATGTTCTATATCTTAAAGACTGAGGCCTACCCACTTCTACCCATACCCCTCCTCCTCCCTGAGGAGTCAAGGGGCACTCTGAATCGAAATTAGTTTGGATGTAGAATCTCCTTTATAGGTCTTGAACCCTGGAGCTTATGGGAGGTCATGCATTTTAATAGCTTAGTAGTCATGTTGCTGGATTTACAGATTTGGTAGGCCATAGAGGGACCTTCTACAGTCTGAAAGAGAAAATGGGGTAGGAGGGTGCTGGCCCCTTGGGTGGATTACAGCATGGACTCTAATGTAGCCATTCAATAGCTGAAAAGAGCAGGTTGAAATTTCCCCAGCAAACCCAACCCTTGAGAGAGGGAAAAGGAGGCCAGTAACTTCTGGTTGCATAGGGATTGTGTATTTTCTCAAACCTATAAGCTCTTCTAAAGGCTAACTAAGTGACACACATACTCAGCCTCCCCAAGAATGCAGATCCAAGAGCATCTGAGACAATATTCAAATGTCTTGTGAAGTCTTTTCTGTATCCTGATTTCAGTTCCGAGCAAAAGGTCCCTCAGGTTCCCTGAGACAGAACTGGTTCTACAGTAATGTTGACTGGCTCAAACCACCACTCAAGGAAGCACCAACGTTGGAAAATCCCCAACTATCAACCTTTGCACCCTGTTAGAGTCTGTAAACAAGTCAAAATAACACCTGGCATTTTGCCAGGGGAATGTTAGAGTTCGTAAACAAGTCTGGATGGTGCCTGGCAAAATGCCAGAGGGAGTGGTTTGAGAAGTAACAAAAGCGAGCCATTAAGTGTGGAGATTCCTTATTGGTTGACTGATGTATCTAGTTTATGCTAATTAGATAAGCTGTGTGGAATGTATAAATACTGCTCCTGTCCTGCAATAAACGGCTCCCACTCCTGCTGTATCAACGTACGCAAGTTATTCGTCACTCCCCGGTTATTTTGCTGCAGCCGGACTGCGGCAGCACCCCATCTCCCTGGCTTCCAATTTGATTCACAAGCAGCGATGGAAGAAGGAGGAGAATGAAGAACAATTAAGAGAAAGCTGGGCACTTAGGTGGAGATTGGAAGGATGGAATGAAAGAGGAGGGAGATCTTTCCAGGACTGAGGGACACTGAAGAGGAAGGGGCTGCTGGCTCAAGACTGGCCACTGAGACCATCATGCGTTTCCTTCATGGGTCCTCTTCCAGCTGCTTTCCCTGCTTAAAATTCAGTTTCACATAGTCATCTTCCTCTCTCCCTCCCTTCTTTCCTTCCCTTCATTGCTCCTCCTCCCCTCTAGCCCTTTCCTGTAAAGTACAGGAAAAAGAGACGAGCAGAGTTCAGAGTCTATTTACCAGGCCACTTCAGGTAACTCGATGTTTCTAGTATCAGCAATCCTGATCCATTTAGCTTCTCTCACCAGAAGCTCCTTTTTAATTAAGTTACAGTGGTCTCCTCTCTCACTGTTGATTTTCAATTTTTTAATTGTGCAAGACCTTAGAGTAAGCAACCTCAGAACATCCTCTTCTCACATTTAAGGCGGCAGTAATTAGGTCAGATTTGCTGAGCCTGTGGGAATCCCACAACCAAAGTGATCTTAATGGTGGTTTAATGTCTGAACTCCTCTGTCTTATGTGTGAGGTCACTAAGTGGATAAAGGGAATGGCTTTGACATCCTGGTGCTTATTGAAGTTTGGAGAATGGCTTCAGGGTGGAAGGTTTGTGCGTTTTTCTTTACTCTTTGAGAAACTGTGAACCCCTGAACCCATGTCAGAGCCCACCATGCATCTGGGGGCTTTCATCCCTCCGTACGTAAGGTACCTGGAGATATTTTATTCAATTCAGAGAAAGTAAAGATTCTATGGATGGCAAAGTCTTGTAAATCAGGAAGCTGTAAGCAAGTGGGAGTGCTCAGTGGTCTGTAACAGGGGAGGCAGTTTATCTTTAAAGGAAAGCTTTGTTACCTTCCAAGTAGAGACCTACTGGTATTTTGGGTTCATTGTAGAAGACTTTACAGGAAATTTATTTATAACTTTATGGAGTCTTATCAAACACCCACTTCATAGAATAGAGACTATTTTTAATGGTGTTACCCCTAAATATGATTTCTCATAGATGGTCTGAGGGAAATGGAGAAAGAGCACAAATAAATTGTCCAAAGCATGGAATCATCATTGTCTCAGACTGTGGCCTGAATTAAAATTTCTCCTGTCTTAGGAAGCCAAGAACCACCACCTGCCCTTTCCCTGGGGAAACACTGAGTCTAGTCTCCAAATCCCACAAACTTCACTTTCCATTCAATAATAATAAAATTCTTTGCCAGCTGGTTCCTTTGATCTGTCTGAGTCTTTTCCAACTACCAGATGATTTCTGAGCAGAGACCACCTCATTATTCTTGTGAAACCAGTCCGTTATCTCAGTTACCTTCTCCCTGATAACCACCCAGCACACTTTGACGCCACCTCATTTATTGACCAGGCATGGTACCAGGATCTCAACTGCAAGATGCCCAGGATGACCTTAAGCTGCTGTTGTCTTTTAGGAAGCTGCAAAGCAAACACAAGTATGACTCCGGACAGAGAGACGTGGGCATAAGAGAGGCTTGCCAGAGGGCCAGGGAGGGGGTCCACATGTGATCACAGACTCAGGGAACCCTGCCTGAGGGTGACGACATTAGTCTAAGCCTGAGGGTTATGTAGGAGTTAAATGGTGGCAGTGTGTATTCCAGATAGAGGACCCACCGTGAAGACTTTGTGGGTAACCAATTATTTGGGATGGTTAGGTCAGATTTGCTGAGCCTGTAGGAATCCCACAACTAAAGTGATCTTAATGGTGGTTTAATGTCTGAACTCCTCTGTCTTATGTGTGAGGTCACTAAATGGATAAAGGAAATGGCTTTGACATCCTGGTGCCTATTGAAGTTTGGAGAATGGCTCAATGGCTTGTCCCTGGAGGGACAAGTATAGGTAGACAGTTAGAGCTACCATTGGGGCAGTTACTAATTGTGAAGGTTATTAAATTCAAATTACACCCCAACAGTTCTTAGAAAGGAATTGAAGATGTCCAGCAGCATAACTGGATGTATGTTGAAGAAGGATGATGATAGAGTGGAGGGACTTATTCCATGAAACGGGAAGCCACTGAGGTTGCTGCCGCGGTATTCCAGGTGAGAGGAAATTAGGGCTGGATGGATGCAGAGATGTGGGAAGAGGAGGAACATGTAGAACAGAAATATCAGGACTGTCAGGTTGGGAACTGATACAGGCAGAGAAGGGAGAAGGAAGAACTGAGACTGTCCAGACTGCTGCCGGGGCTGGGGGGTAGAAGGAGGGGCTTGCAGGAGGCTGGAGGGAAGTGGACCCCCCTGCACATTCTGGGGCTGGGGTGAAGCTGACAGAGCTGTCTCTCATTCAGTTCTCGACCTCGAGACCCAGGTCTAGTGGGTACCTAGTCAACTGCAGACGGTGGGAATGACTGACTGCTGAGGGAAGTGCACAGAGCAGGAAGACTGGCATTCTGAGAGGGAATGGAGAAAGGAGAATCCAGCAGCCCAGGAAAGGAGGTGGCAGGGGGAGGGAGAGAGGCCCCACTGTCCCAGATGCTCCGTGAGTCTCTGCTCTGCCGTGTGCTCCATTTCCTTCTCTCCTTGAGTTGCTCAGGAAGAATGGACACCCTTCCTTCCACTGTGCACTCCTCTCTCTACCTGGAATACACACTGCCACCATTTAACTCTGGGTAAGGATGGACCCTGTCTCTGAACTCCATCCATTTCTGTGGTTCCTTCTCTGAAGAAAGTTTATTTCTTCTTAGTCTTGGGAAATTGTTAAAATTCCCTCCCTCGGGAACAAAACGGGCTTACAAAATTCCTATCACCAACAAATATTTTTTAAAGAATGGTTCACAGTTTAGAGAAAACTTGAACAAATAAAAATACTTGGGAAGAGTTAGATAATTGCCTGTGTAGGTTGAACTTTTCTTGATCAATAAGATGCTTGTTCTACACAAGTTTATGGAGTATTAACTCACACGGATGTGGTTTTATTCCTTAGCATTTTTTTTTTAAGTCAAATGGTCCCAAACCAGATTTTCTGGGTGTTAATGTGCTTTTAATTTTCTTTTTCGTTTATTTTTGATCATATCAGGGGAGCTCCGACTACATCATATTGTGACTTCCCTGAGAACGGGCACCCTTCTTTACTTCTGTGTGCTAACCTAATCTTCTCCAGGGGGAGTGATCAATGAATGTATAGTGTGTGATAAACGGATTGCTTCCAGCCTTTCAGCCAAATCATCAATTGGCACTCCAAAGATTCCCATTCTTTTTTCTTCTTGTTGTTTCATTTCCAGACCCTGCAGAAATAAAATGACAAAATCATATTCTAAGATATATTAGTTTATGTGGCTATTCCAAGAGACTCTTTCTCTAAAAAGGAACCTACACAAATTTTACTAATTGCTATAAAATTTTATCTCATATTGGATATATTAAAAGACTGTACAATCTTGACCTTAAACATTGAAATCCACTGTTTTTTTTATCAACAGAGGACTGATTTGGGGGACTGTTTCATTTTAAAGATAGCTCCATCAGTTTTAGAAATTTCCTCTTTAAATGTATTTAACTCAAAGAGGGTGGGTTAAATAAAATTCGAAATAGATATAGAAACATAGTTAGTTAATTAGAACATAATTACTATGATTCACTGTCCTTTAATATCCCTTAAGTAGCTCATGAAGATAAGCACACTTGAGAGACAGAGGTCTAAGGCCCTGTAGGATAGGGTCTGTATGAGGGTCCTCTGATGCTGTGAAGATCCCCACCGACCTACTGTCTTGTGCTGCAGGTCAGCAGGGCTGTGTTGCTGTGCAGGCCCTGGGGAGGACCGCTTCATCCCCTTTCCTACCTTCTAGAGGCCAGTTATAGTCCATGGCTCATGACCCCTTCCAGCCAATGATCACGCTCCCAGCTCCAATTTTGTCGTCACTTCTTCTCTGACTCTCTTGGCTCCTTCTCTTTAGGACTCTTGGGATCATGTTTGGCCTCTGGATAATCCAGGATAGCCTTCCTGTCCTAAGATCCTTAACTCACTGACATCTGCAGGGTCCCTTTCCCATGTATGGTCACACATATTCACAGGTCCTGGGGATCTGAATGTGGACATTTTTAAGAGGCCATTATTCAATGTATAGTTGTGTCTTTAAGACAAACAGTACCCAGCTGGAAGAAGATCCCCTGAGCTCTGTGATCCATGGTCAGAAGAGTCCAACTCTGTTCTTAGTCTCTGCTTTCCCAAGCAGTTTTTCACATTTCTGCATCTCTCATCTCTCATCTTTCCCACCTTTCCATTTTCATGTCTTGTTCTTAGTCATTTTAAAAGGACCAAAGCAGGAGTAATGATTATATGCCTTTCATATATCAAGGGGATATACAGCCTGTGCATGATAACATGAGCTCTTGATTCTGCATGAGTTATGAGGCAAGATGGGGAGGATACAAGGGATCGTGGCAGCCTGAAAAATGTTCATCGTACAATCAGCAGCAGGAGCAAGTAGCTCAGCTCCACGTCTCTGTCGTGGTCCCAGAGCAAATGCATTTTATTGATTTTTATGTTTGAAAGGCTCATCCACTCAGGTAGCATATTTAATATTTCAGGTACAATTGAAATAAGCTGAAACTCCTACACTTTAGAGAAAAAGTTGTGGCAAATTGTGTAACTACCTGCAAGTTTATTTATACATCTATTGACTTCTCAGTTATCTTTTCTGTTTCTCTTGGCTTTTAGCAAGCAATGTAGGTGTTCTTGTTCAAGTTAAGAATGATCCCTTTTAAGATCCTACAAAGGCTTGGTGCTGGAGAGATTTCTTTCCAGAAATTATTTGAAGGTGTGAGAGATTCTATCAGAAGGAAGTAGATGGTTGATAATAAATGGTTAAAAAAAATCATTTAAATCCCAATTGAGAGAGGCTTGTTTCCATTACCAATAAGTGTTATGAGCAGGTAAACGTCATTCATCTGTTATTCCAAAGATTGTCCACAAGCACTTTGTGAAGTTTCCCCCACCTCTCTGTTCCTGTTCTTTCTGCCTCTTTGGTCACTTCTAATTCCCACACTGCTGGGTCCCAATGCTGGTATGCCACTCCTGAACTCTTCAGAACACTCTGTCACCACCACAGGGACCTTCACATGGGCTTATCCTCCTTACCCCTCCATTCCTTTCCAGTATCTTCCACGAAACTTCCAAGAGGATCTTTTCACAAGAGCAGCGTCTCCAGCTTCCTGACAGTTATCCCAGGTCTAATAGTCTGGTTCTCGCAAAGTTACCTTATTCTGTTTTCCTCTCTGGGATGGCTGGAAAAGCAACACTCTAACTACAATTTCCCAAATGAATTCCTTAAAATACAAGTTTCCTCACATGCTAATACTTACCAGGTGAAAAATATGTTCAGTTGTCCACTAAACCCTGAGAGCCCATAATGTGCATTGGCATGTGTGAAAACAGTGTCCTAAGTAACCTGTCCCATGCTGTTTGACACTGTATTTTCCCTCATGTCGTCTATAGGACTGGAGGATCTGGACCTCACTTAAAAAGGGGACACCTCAGAGATGAGCTGCTTCCTCAATGACAAGCAGTAATGCTTTGGGGACAGTGAACAACAAGAGAAGCAGAGAAGCTTCAGCTGGTGTAGAGTTAGAAGGATCAGAAAATTCAGACTCAAGCAAAAAAGGAAATGATTAATTCACTTGCAGAACTTGAATTGAAAAACTTGAGAACAGATCTGCTTCGGGTGGAGCTGGGTCCTTCAACAAGACTTAGGAAAGCCAACTTAAACCAAGAGAAACCAACAAATCTCATTGGCTCGTTGACTGAAAAAAACCCCAGGTAAGCAATGGCCACGATGTTCTGACATAGCCATCAGGGCGTGATGTCCCTTTGTCCCCTGGCTCTGACTTCTGTCTCCTTGGTCTCATTCCCAGGACCGTGTGGTGGTCCTTGTTAGCTCCTGACTCACATCTTCCTACTTCTAAGGAAAAGTCGGGAAGGTCTCCTTGAATTTCTTTAGTTCTGACTGGGTAACACAATCCCCCTGGGCCAATCACAGTGACCAGGGAGATACCATCCTCTGACTGGTCATGTCTGAGTCCTGGGACCAAAGGAAAATCAACCCCTCTCAATGGACCTGGGCAGAGAAAAGTTGTGGCATTATTACTAGCAGCAGAGTGAATAGGTGCTTGGTGGTCAGAGTACATCAGTGTCCACGGCAGCTGGGAGGGAAGCATCTTCCAGCACATCTTGGTCTCAGTATTTAAAGCAGTTCAATTTCACAAATGAGTACAAAGTCATTACTAAAAAATTCTCCATGAGGACTGGCAAGTTAGTGCTGCAGATAGGCAAGATGCCTGCAGTTGTCACAGAAAAAGCTGGGGAAAGATGTCCCCAGGATGTGGAACGAAGGTTCCCTTCTGAAAATGTGGTCATCCAGAATGTGCCTCCCGGAATGTGAGTCAGTTCTGAGTTCCTTGCTGGGGTGATTTGCTTAAGGGTAACTTAAGGGTGACTCAGTTTCAACCTCTCCATCTCTTAGGTAACGCCTGGTAAGGAATTTCTGAACCAATTAAGAGCTTGCAGAAGTGACTCAAGGAATGGTCATTTTAAACTTATGCCCTGGGATCTGTGAGAAATACTCTTGTCCAGGCAAAAGGTGAATGGATCACATCGCTGTATCAAGGGAGATCTGCCAACTAATCGACTCTGCCTCAGTGTATCCAAAGACTGTGTGAAAATCCGGTTCTTGGTCCAGGAGGAGCCTAGGAAGTAAAGACAAAGGGCTGGGGCTTTTCAGGCTCAAGGGAGGATGGCCTGTCCAGCTAAGTCAGCTTGGGCTGCTGTAGCACATCACCATGGAGACAGTGTCTTATAAACAATAGAAATGCACGTCCCACAGTTATGGAGACTGCAAGTCCGAGATCAGGGTGCTAGCCTGGTCAGGCTCTGAACAGGGGGTCCTTCCAGGTTACAAACTACAGACCCCTCTCCGTCACCTCACTTGGTAAAAGGAGCCAGGAGTCTCTCTAGGGTCCCTTTTAGAAAGGCGCTAGTCCCATTCATGAGAATCTGTGCCCAGGACTCAATCACTTCCTAATACCATTACCTGGACAGGTGAGGTTCTGAGGACATACACATTCAGACCACTGCACCAGTTTACCCCTGTGTGGCTCTCTTTTTCCCGCATCTGCCACTCCTTGGCCTCCCCAAACTTCAGGCTTTGTCTCGTCTCAACTCAGGTCCTGTTGGGGTCCCTCTTTGTCTGCAGACAGCTGGAACCCCAACAGTATTGATATCTCAGGGCTCATCTTGGTGTCTTCTTCCACTTGGGGACCACAATTCTATGTAGACCTTTGTCCAAACCTTTGGTGCAGGCATTTTGTCCAGTTTTCAAGGTGTTTAAGGTGGGAGGGTAAACCCAGCTCCTGCTGGTCTAAGGGGTTCTTGGTCTTTACAGTGAATTCATTGGATCTGGGTGTGAGATCCAAGGAGGATATCTGGAATGAATAAATGGAGCAGGGGACCGGGAGAATTGGATGGAGTTCTTTACTCAGACTGCTGGGTGCCTTTCTTGCAGCTTCTCCTAGTTGTCTGATGAACAACAGAGAGTAAATGTGATTTCCTCGGGCACCACAGGGCAGCAGCAGCCCCTGGGGTTCCTGGTTGGGCAGTTCGGAGGCTGGATTTTGGCACTTGTGCCTGGAAACTTCTCTCCTGTCTGTTTCTGCAGCCCTCCCCACACTCCTGTGATACCTCCTTTTCCTCCATGATCCACCAGAGTCAGCCACTCACTTGAAAGATCCATTGTTTTAGGGCTGTTATTTGACTGAGTAGTAAATAATCACCAAAAGAGTGACCAAAAAATAGGATATCGCTTTATCCAATCAAGAAAGGTTAAATTTAAATAGCTGCTTCCGGTTAGACCAGAGTCCTCTCTTCCACGCCATCTCTGTATGCCACAGACTGATGCCAAAGACCAAAAGAAAATGAAAACATTAATTATTTTTATGTCTTTCTATTGTTAACTATAATGATTTTTTCCATTTGAAGTAAAATCTCCTTGTTACTCTAGTGACTATTACTGGATGTTTTAATAACCTGTGCCAACACCTTACAAATCATAATTTTGGAACAAGTTTCTAGGCTTCATCAATATTTCCACTGATGGGCATTTGTAATCAAGGTATAGGGCATGTGAAGGTGACAAATGGCACTCTCTCAGGCAAACAGCATCTGTTTAATTAATTGTATATTTTTCCATTCTTTTACATTCATAAGCTGAACATGTACTACTAGGCTTATAATTTATTCCTTTGAAAAATGAGCACATCTAGCATAGTACAGAAACCAGGGCCGTTTTTATGAATAAATGTGCATCTTCTTGAAGCAATGTGCTTGAAGTGGAAATAGTGTTGGGCTCCAAGGTGGGTCACCTGAGCCAGCTGGTAGAGAAGAAGCTCCTGGAGTCAACCAGGCCAGGCGTGAACTCAGGAGACAGGAAAGGCTATCCGAATCAAGTCCTGGATTCCTTGTCTTTTTAAACAGGAACTAATGTACCCCTGGCCTGTAAGAAGTTTCTGGTGGGTGTTGCTTAGAAGTGTGTATTCAAATTTCGGAATGGCACACTTCTCTCATCATCAAGAATTACTTGGTGAGATTTTTATGGACAGGCAAGACGCTACTTTGTCATTGAAACCTTTGAAATAGGGTGAGAGAGAGTGAAAAAAAAATCTACAAGTGAATAAATGAACGGGCTGAGAACATGGTAGGGGAGACACTGACCTAGCTGCTGTTTATGCCCGAAAGAGATTCTGAGTGTTTTTAAAATAGATCTAAATTCAAAACCATTATAGCAAGAAGTGAATGCTTCATTGAACTTATTGCTGGGTGAGAAGGAAAAAAGTAGATATCAAAGAATAGTTTTCTGGAAAGGACCTTGGAAGTCCTTCTAGTTCGACTATTATGCTAACAGGGGAAATTGAGGCCCAGACCAGAAAGTGACCTGTCCAAGGTGCCTTATTAGGTAGTGAGAGAATTCTTTGGACTGAGTGTTTGCCTCAGGTATAAAAAGGAAATCCAAGAAATAAATAGGAGAAAAAGTGAAATGATCTGTTTGCTGATGATCTGATCCTACATCTAGAAAACTCAAAAACCCCAACCAGAAGACTTCTAGAGCTCACAAATTCAAAAAAGCATCAGGATACAAGATCAACATTCCTAAATCAATAGCTTTCCTATATGCCAATAATGAATTTTCTGAGAAAGAAATAGGGATAACTATCCCATTCATGATAACCTTAAAAATAAAATACTAACAGAGGAGGTGAAAGACCTCTGCAATGAAAACTGCAAATCCCCAAAGAGAGAAATTGAAGAAGACCTTAGAAGATGAAGAGACCTTCATAATCTTGGATAGGCAGAATCAATGTTGTCAAAATGATCATACTAACAAAATCATTCACAGATTACATACAATCCCATCAAACACCAAAGAGATTTTTCATAGAACTAGAAAAATAACAGTTCTAACATTTATTTATAAATGTAAATAAAAAGAATAAAAGCAAAATACGAAAGCAATAATAAACAAGAAAAGCAATGCTGGAGGCACCACAATACCTGATCTCAAATTATACCACAGTGATATAGTAACAAAACAGCCTGGTATTGGCGTTCAAATTGACATGAGGACCAACAAAACAGAAGACACAGAGACCAGCCCACATGGGCATAGGCATCTGATGATCAACGAAGGTGCCACAAACATTTGTTGGAGAAAAAACAGACTCTTAACAAATGGTGCTGGGAAAACTGGATATCCATATGTAGAAAATGAAACGAGATCCCTCTCACCCCACACAAAAGTCAACTCATAGTGGATCAAGGCCTGTAGGAAGTAGGCCAGAAACTTTGCAACTGTTAGAAGAAAACATGGGCTCAATGCTACAATGTATCAGTTCCTTAACAAGACCCCTGAAGCTCAAGGAAACAAAAACCAAAAAAACCAAGAATCAATAAGTCAGACAGCATCAAATTTTAAAACTTCTGCACAGCAAAGGAAACAATTAGGAATATGAAGAGAGAGCCTGTAGAATGACAAAATCTTTGCCAGCTACTCTGCTGATAGGGAATTAATAACCAGAATATATAAAGAAATACAAAACTTAATAACCAAAAACAAACAATCCAATCAATAAATGGGTAAAAGAAGAAACAAATGGCCAACAAATATATGAAAAAAAAGTTCAACATCCTTAGCAATCAGAGAAATGCAGATTAAAAGTATATTGAGATTTCATCTCACTCCATATGGAATGGCAATCATCAAGAATACAAATAATAAATTCTGGCAAGGATGTGGGGAAAATGGCACAGTCGTGCATTGTTGGTAGAACTATACGTTGGTACAAACACTTTGTAAAACAGTATGAAGGTTCCTCAAAAGACTAGAAATGGGTCACCATATGACCTAGATATCCCACTCCTTGATATTTATCCAAAAGAACCAAAATCAGCATACTCGAG
Organism: Marmota monax; assembly: GCF_021218885.2. NCBI lineage: Eukaryota > Metazoa > Chordata > Mammalia > Rodentia > Sciuridae > Marmota > Marmota monax. The sequence goes on from NW_026693334.1 coordinate 83,489, forward strand.
TGATGTAGGCACATCCATGTCTACAGAAGTGCAGGTCATGGAACCGGCCCAGGTGCCGACGAACTGATGAATGGATAAGGAAAATGTGGTCTATATACACCATGGAGCTTTACTCAGCCACAAAGAAGAATGAAATTATGGAGTTTGCTGGTAAATGGATGGAACTGAAGAACATAAGGCTAAGTAAAATAAGCCAGATTCAGAAAGTCAAAGGTTGAATGTTTTCTCTTCTATGCAGAAGCTGGAGAAAAGTGAGGGGGGAAAAGGAGTGGATATAGGTGGATCTCATGAAAATAAAAGGGAGATCAGTGGAGTAGAGGAGGTGGATAAAGAGGGAGAGAGGAGGGTCAGGAAAAGGAAAGAACTGCAGAAGGAACTTGACCCTATTATGCTGTACCCAAATGTGAATATACCACAGTGAACCTCACCTTATGTATATACACAAAGTGCCCATTAAAAAAAAACAATAAATACATATAAGCAAGATCAGTAGAGTAGAGTATGGGGAGGACTAAGGGAAGGAAGTGGGGAGGGAAAGAGCAAGTAGTAGGTACTGAAATAGCACAAATATATATTCCATGCATGCATAATTATGTCAGAATGAATCTCACTGTTATGTGTAACTATAATTCACTATTAAAAACAATACAAGAAAAAAAGATGATATGGGCTGAATAGGTGTCAGTGTCCAAACACCTTGGAGAAAGAAACTTTGAAGGGTATAGATGGAAGTTCAAAACAAGAGAGAACTTTCTTGCTATCTATTGTATGGATTGGGCTCACTTAGACTGGTATGCATCCCTGGAACGCTATGAACAGGTGTGTGAACGTTGCTCAAGAATGCTGTCTGTTTGATCTGACTTGGACTAGGTGGCTCCCAGCTCCATTCTAACTCAAGTGTTAAAAGTGCTAACTACAGCATTACCTCCCATGCCCACCACTTCCCCGGTGACCTCAGGCATGTTATTTAACCTTTGCTGAATCTTTCTTTCCTGGCTTGAAGATCAGGAAGATCAGATACATTTCTCAGGAATTGTCTTAAACATCAGTTTTAAAATGCACAACAAGGTCCTTAGTATAGTACTTGGTACATGATGGTTTTTCAAAGGAAGGCTTGTGTCTCTGCAGCTTTCCATTCTCCCATCTTTAACAACTCTTTCAGGCATGAGCATGTGACCCCATAACAACTAATGAGATACCCTGAGACTTTCGCTGAGTCTTCTTGCTTAATGCATTTGAGGCTGAGAGGACAAACTTTCTGGAGATCTTATTACATCTGAACTCAGAGATGAAAACAAGGACAGCGGGAGAGGGAGATGAGAGCCAGGGAGAACAAGCCAGAGACGACTCTGGCCCCTGAACCCAGCAGAGCCTGCAGCTTAATGACTTCCAGACTTTTCATTTACAAGTGTCAGTTAATTTCATTCTGTTCCTGCTGTCTGGGCCATGGTTTCAGGCACGTGCAACCAAAGAATTGTGACAGATGCGGTCCTTCGAGAGACATCCCCATATCCATACAGTTTAAATGTCATCGTTTCTTGTGAAGCCCCAACCTGGCAACTATTTTCCCCTCCTTCCCTGTGTGGAGCCCCTGAAAGCTCTACCTTTCTGGAATCCTCTACCTCTTCTCAGAGCCCCTAGGGCGGCTGGCTTCAGTATCGACCTAAAAAGTCTTGTTGATATTTTTGGCAGCTCTCAGTTTAGAGATGGTACCTTTACAGCAAAAACTGCATCTTTTTAAAGTGCTTTTTAGGTGCCAAAAGCCAAATCGATAGCGACATCTAAAATTCCTTCAACTGAGTTTGGCATCTGGCCTGAGCAGGTAGTGCCAAGTCTGGGTCTCATGGTCAATCAAAGTCGCATTGGAAACAGAAATGCTGAGACATGCTCAGTCACAACATAGATCCACAGATATTCTTCTTTCTTCTTGTTTTTTTTTTTTTTTTGTGTGTGTGTGTGTGTTTCATTTGTTTTCTGACTCAGCTAATTTCCTCTGTTTTCTGACTCAGCTAACCCGTCAAAACCTGCTGCAGATGGGGCAAGGGGTGAAGTCAAGAAGGCAGAAGCTCTGGTGCCATCTGTGAAGCAGGCTGTCGCAGTCCCCACTCTGATTGTCTCAGAGGCCACCTTGTCTTAAGGACCTCTGGAGACTCTGCTGATGAGCTTCCAGGAAGCAGGTGGGTCTTTCAATGGACAGGAACCTGGATGTTGGTGGCCCAGGTGCTGGAGGAAGAGCTCCAAGACCCTACAGGAGTCTGTGGATATCAGTCATTTAATGCTGGTATTCTTCCCAGGGGAGACTCTTCCTCTATTAGTGTTATGTAGACCCCCCCTCCAAAACTTTATTTGGGAGTGTAGGTTAATGAATTTCCACTGTGAAAGGTGTCAGAATCAAAATGGAGTCACTTGTGTCAAAACCCAATAAAACAATCAACAAAGGAAGCAGAGAGGTTAAGAAGGGGACCTCATGGGCGTATGCCTGATGACCAGAGCTGTCAGCAAACTAGTTTAATACAACCATTGCAAGGACTCTGACAGAAACACAACCTTGCATGAAGACCAACACAGACACACAAAGAATCTCCTTCTGTGAGGACATCGACCAGCAGCTGTCCGTCTAAACGTGGTCTGTCAACAGCTCCTTTATGATGATCCTTTCAGGCAAGGATGTGTGCTTCAAACTAACTTAAGATAACTTTTCAGCAGTGAGAGATGAAGAACAAGATCAGAGGTGGCGCTAACGAGTTATAATCTTATCTAAACAAAGTGGATTCATTTCCCAGGGTTGCCATAACACATTACTACAAACTTGGTGCCTTAAAACAACAGAAATATATTCTTCCTCAGTTCTGGATGCAGGAAGTCAGAAGTGGAGGCATAGGCTGCTTGGGTTCCTTCTGGAGAATCTCTCCCTGGCCCTTCCCTGGTCACTGCTTGTTTCTGGCAGTCCCTGGTGTTCCTTGGCTCAGGCTGCATGTCCCCAGCCCCTGTCTCCATCTCCACAGGGCCTCCTCCCTGTGTCTGTTTTATCTGTCCCTTGAAAGAACATGTCCAGGAGTTTAGGACCCACTTTCATCCAGTATGGCCTCATCTCTTACCTTGATTCCTTCTGCAGACACCTGTTTCCAAATAAGTTTTCTGAACTTCTCCTGGACATTTAATTTTGAGGGTAAAACTATTCAACTCAGTACAAAGAGTGAAAGCACCTCATTATCAATCTAAAAAAAAATCACTTCTCAATCATACTTACCATATGGCTGAGATTTTGCTTCCCAAATGGGACTGGAGAGAACCTTCACAGGTTTGTGAGGTCCCAGGGGAAGCCTGATCCTTGAGGAGCTTTGAGACCCACCAAAAGACGTTGCTCAAAGATGGAGCTGACAAGGAAGAGGGCAAGCCCTGTCCAGGAGGCAGCCCTGGCTGGGCGGAGAACCAACCGTCAACGACATTGGCCTGTTTCCTTGGCAGAGACTCAGGCCACGTCAGGAATACCGTGCCACTTGGTGAAGCATCACAGCCTCATTTGATAGATTAATGCTTCTAAACACGGTTCTCCTGGCTGGTGCCCTCAGGATGAAGACTGGGTGCTTAGCAGCAAGTTCAGCTTTAGAATTTCTGAAGTTTGGTTGGATTCCGTGGTGTTGCCCTTTGATCCCTGCATCAGTGTGCCTGGGCTGCAGTATCAGAGCACCACGGTGGGGCCTAAATGGCAGAAATGCATTTCCTCACAGTTCTAGAAGTCTGGGAGGAAGGTGCTGTCACTGTTGGTTTCACTCTGGCCCTACTTGGCCACTGTGTCCTCACATGGGCTCCCCTTTGTCCCTGCATGTGAACAAGTTTCCTCTTCTTATAAGGACAGCGGTGAATTGAATTGGAGTCCACCCTACAACCTCCTTTTAACTTAGTTATCTCTTCAGGGGTAACTTAATAGGGACCAGAGTTGGGACTTTAATTTGTGAATTTGAGGGGACATAGTTCAGCCCTTAACGATCCCTTTCACATTCTTGTATTAAGTGGGGGAAGCACATGCCCTCCTTGTTGACACCCTTATATGTCTGTGGAGTTACGACTACTTTCAAGGAAGTGTCCAGAATTGAGATGGCAGAGCCATGATGCAAAGCCAGGCGGAGACCTTGGAATCTGTTTCCCACCTGTCCCCTTGACATTGAGCACCATTTTGCAAATGTATTGGCTGGTGTGTCCTAACTGTTGTGCCTGGCTGGTTGTCTTAGGATGTAGATTTTGGGAGCCTTCAGATAATGTGTGAGAAGTGTGGCCACTCTGAAGTGTTTCTGCTGGAGAAAGCATGTGGGGAGGCCTCGGAGGATGCCCCAATGCTCAGGAGGTGTTCCTGCTCCAGCTGTCAAGAGCTTGGCCTTCCGTCCCAGACCTTGTAGCTGATTCTGAGATGAGCAGAGTTGAGCCATCCCCATGGAGTCCAGTCTAGATTGCAAATTCTTGAACAGCTTTTGGAGTAGTCTGTTAAAGAGCAGAAGACAATCAGAATGAATGTAGTTCAAAATCGTGTGTGATTTTGTAAGTAAGTTGTACATACAAGTGGTGGTATTGTAACAATTTTTTCTTTGATAACTGGTTAGCTCAGATACTTGATATACAGTTTTAACATGGCTATTGATTTGCATTTAACTTGCAGTTCACTTTCCTCAGCTCTGTGACCAAAATGTGTTTATCTCATAGATGTCTGCTTTCATGAGAGAATAAAGACTCCTTGCAGCCATTAGGAAATAGACACCTGGCTTCCCTGCCAAGTGCATGACTAAAGGGAGCTTGGCTGTGTTGTGGAAATGGGTCTCAGGTAGCCCGGGCATTGAGGAATGTAGAGTTAGACTTGAACACAAGGGGGTGAGAGAGTGTTATAGTTTGGATTTGAGGTGTCCCCCAAAAGCTCATGTGTGATACCATGCAGGAATGTTGAGAGGTGAAATGATTAGATTATGAGAGCTGTAGCCTAATTAGTGGATTAATCCTTTTGATGGATTAATAATTTGAATGCATCAATGTGTGGGGGTAACTGTAGGCAGATGGGGCGTGGCTGGAGAAAGTAGGTCTGTGGGGGCATGCACTTGGAGATTAAGTCATCCTTGGCTCTCTCTGCTTCCTGTCTGCCACACCCTTCCACCATGATGTTCTGCCTTGGCCCAGTGATGGAGCTGGCCCACTGTAGACAGAATCTCTTAGAAATCCTGAGCCAAAAGAAACTTTTCCTTCTCTAAGTTTTTCTTGCCAGGCATTTTGGTCACATTGATGCAAAAATGACTAACACAGAGCGGGTAGTATGGACGAAAGTCTGGAAGGAATCCACCTAGCTCATGTGGCAGGTGCCTGTGGGTATGGAGTGGAGAGTAAATGGGCTCCTTGAAAGGGCTGGTAGCCAGATGCCCAACCTTCTGAGATAGGATTAACCTTGTTTCCTGCTGTTCTCTGTATATTTCAGGGTGCCAAGTAAAGTGTGCACCTTGGGGAGTCAGACTGTCCTCTCCCTATGGCTTCTTTGCTTGGCAGGGTCTTAATCATGTCTCAGGTTGCAAAGTCTCAATTTTATGTTGACCTACAAAATTTATCACTATGTGGCATCACCATAACCATTCCTCTGACTTGAAAAAATGGGGCTTAATCTAGTAGGAGTCCACGGGACAAGGAGGATAAGTGTTTAAACAGTACAGAAGCCATAAATGCTGTACCTATAGAAGAGGTGGCCTTTAAACTGTTTGTATGAGCATAAGCCACATTCCCCTTGATTCCTTCAGCTGGCCCAGATGGTTCAGTTCTTCCTTCCTTCCTTCCTTCCTTCCTTCTTCCTTCCTTCCCTTCTCCTCCTCCTCCTCCTCCCCTCCTCCTCCTCCTCCTCCTTCTTTTTAATATTTTTTAGCTGTCAGTGGACAGAATCGACTCAGTGCCTCACACCTACTAGGCAAGCGCTCTTCCACTGAGCCACAACCCCAGCACCCCCTTTCATTTCTGTTGTCTCAGGATCGCATCTCAGTAGATGGTTCACTGCCATCTTCCTACTCGCTCACCCTCAGCTGCTGTTGGAACAGCTCTTGAAGGCCCTGCATGGTCTGCAAAGTACTGTGTCTGAAGGCTGATTCTCTGTCCTCTTACTCCTTGCCATCCTTTGTGCCCACCATTGGCATTTGCCACTCTCTTCACATGAGGTCTTCCTTCCCTGGTTTTGAAACCTTTGCCTTCACCTTGTGTCCTTTCCTGTAGCACATAGCCTCCCTAGAACCTTCCCCACTCCAGGACTTGCTTCTGGCCATATTCTCCTTTTCACAAATACTCTATGCATGCCCATTTTCCAACTTTCAACCCCAGAGGAGCAATGGCTACCTTTATATCTCCAGTTCGGAGTCTCCGTTACATTTCCCACTGCCGGTTGCAGCTCAGCCCCTGGATGTACCAGCAGCATAGGTAACTCCACATGTCCAAATGGAGTGGGCTCTGTTTGCTGGAAAGGAGAGGTTTGGGGCAACCCAGGCTCACATCTCAGAGGCATCTTTAGGTGCTTCTCTCTCTCATCAAGTAGTGGGCAAGTGCCTCTGATCAACTCTGACAATATTTTATATTAGGTTTGTTAGTTTTACTGTTAGCTCCTCACTCAGACCCTGACTTGTTTTCTGGATTGTTGTTCTGTAATGTTCTGTGCATCACCCAGGCATCTTGTGAAAAGGCAGATTTTGATGGGGAAATGCTCGTGTGGGAGTGATTTGGGGTAAAATGCTCACGCTTCTGGATCATTACAATTGTCTCATAAGTGATCGTCTCTAGACCAGGCATTCTCAAAGTGTGGTCCTCAGACAAGCAACATAAACATCATTTGTTAGAAATGCAAATTCTTAGCCATATCCAGCCCTACCCAGTCAAACCCTCAGAACGAGCTTGCTGGGTCATGTGCTCCAGGTGATTCTGCTGCCGGCTGGAGTTTTAGAGCACCCATCTAGAGTTTGCCTTTATTGTCACCACACACACTAAGGATCTTTGTACAGGTGCAATAAGAAATTGTCAATGTTTCCACAAGGTGGTTTTTCAAAGGCCTGCAGCTTTGCTCCCAGCTGATTTTTCTTTCTCTCTTAGTTAATCCTTACTCTGTTCCTAATTTTAAAATAAAAATCATCGCCTGCTGTTCCCTGTCCGTTCCTGATGCTTCCTATATTGTCTCCTTCATTCTTGTTTCTGTTACCTGAAATGCTCCTATTCTTGCTCCCTAGAAGTCTATCCTTTCTTCAGATTCTAGCCAAATGCTGTCTCCTCTGTCTTGTTTCTCAGATCACCACGCTGTGGAGTGTGGCATTTTATGTTCTTGAACTCGGTTGTGATTAGCACCTGGAGCAGGGCACTGGGACAGTGGTTCTCCACTGGGGCTGACCTGCCCCCTGGGGAGCACTTGGTATTCTTTGTGAACTGAAGGTCTTGGTCCTTCACTTTGGAAGGCCAGTAATAATCTAGCTCATTCTGATTTTCCTTGCTCTTTGGTTCTACTGGTGACCAAACAATATGGCACTTCCAGGTGAGATGTGATGTGCACAAGGTTCTCTTTCCCACAGAGCCCTCGCCAAGGTGCACCCTCATGAAGATCTTGATCTGAGATGCACCATGGGTTGGAGATTATCTCTAGGAGCTAAAGGAGACCTTGGAAACCCAGAAGTCCAGTTCTTATTCAGTTCGTATACCAGTTCACGTGTGTGAAACTCTTGGGCAAACTAAGCTCAAATTTTCAGATTTTTAAAGGCAATCAGTCATTCACCCATAAATTCCATAGCACCCCAACACCCCACCAGAGTCTGGGCAGCACCTGGTGCTCAAGCACACAGTGTGTGACAAATATCTGAGCAGCCACACTAAGCATGATAAACACAGACCACAGAGGGCTTGCAGCCAGCGCAGAGCGGGTTTTGCCACCAAGCCAGTTGTGAAATGTTATTTGGGATATTTGAGAGAGCAAGGTTACAAGCTGATGATCAGATGGTCATTAGTTTGGTCTTGATTAGCTGGTTGCTTGACCTGCATTTCAGCCCTGCTGTCCTGACCACACTGGGAAAGAAAGTGTCTCAGGTTGGGCCTGGGAGAACATGTTTCCCCAGAGAACTCCTCCAGGTATCAGCGGGATCCCGTCTGGGATATGCAGTTCTAAAACACCATGTGCCCCCGTTGCTTGGCTTTTCTCCTCTCTGTGTCATACAGATGTTCTGTCATTCAGTCAGCCGGTGAGTTGAGGTGTCCATAACCCACTGGGCTTGGCCTTCTCCTGCTATCTGAGGTGAGCTGAGCTGATCATTCTGAGTTTTCATATTTGGCTGGTGAGAGACCGTGGCAGTCTGGAGCAACACTTTTGCAAACAGATATTTTTCAGGCAGTACTTAATGTTATTTCCCCACACCAACATGGGGGTCTTCAGATCTTATGGCCCAGGGGCACAGCTTCTAGGAAGAAGGGGGATGATATCAGACACTAAGGAAGAGCTCAAGTGGAGAAACCAGACAGACCAAATACATCGAGTATTTTGGTGGTTATTGGTATGTATTTAATTTTTATTTGTTATTCAGTTTAAATGCTGCTTTTATCTTATTATTATTTCTTTAAGAGAAGCTTTCCATAATGTGAGTCTTATCAAGATGAACAGGTCGTCACTGGCTAACTTTCACCTACGTCAGCACCAGTAAGATATGACCTCTGTGTCACCCAAATTCTTAGAAAATTGATATTTTATTGTTTAACTCATAACTGTTAACGAGGACTGAAATATTAGTGCATGGTATTGCAGCTGAATCGGTATTAAAAGATCTTATTTGTAAGTGTTCATTCTATTTATAATGGTCTAGTCTAAGTGTTCCTTTATCAGACTGGGGTGATAGCTTTTCCTGCGTTCATGTCTGGGCTTACATCCTGTTAAGTGCACTGGGGGTATTTAGTATCTACCATAAGGGGCTGAATAGAAGAAGAAGTTGTGCTAGCTGAAAAATACCGTTCCCATCTCAAGAGGATGACCCAGGGTCTGGAGGCTCTGTAGACCTAAGCAGCAGCCACCTGGGGGAGGTGTCTTACTTGCTCATCAGCACAGTGAAAGCTAACCAAAGGTTTCTTGCCATCTGAGGCTTTTAATCAATACATATCTTATATTTCACTAGCTGATCAACCTTTATACCAAGGGAGACTGTGGAGCTTCGGGCCATTTTACTGTTCAGATAAGACCCATCTATCTAGTTGGTTATTTATCCATCATCTCTCTCCCTCCCTCCCTTCCTTCCTGTTCATTTAGCAGCTATCTTCTGCCTTCTGCCTACCTACCTATCATCTATCTCTGTGTATTTATGAAAAGGAAAAAAAAAGGATTGGCTTGAGTGACTATGCACACTTCAATTTCCTTCTCCTCCTTCCAGCTGTGATCCCAGAGGTTCCTGGATGAATCAGTTCACCACAGTCTGGTACCATATGCCCTCAAAGAAATACAGACAGCAAAGGCATCTTTGGTCTTCAAGAATTGCTAATGTGGGCCATCCACTGAGACCCAAAGTCATTAAAAAAAAATTGCAAGTTCCTGCTAGGAGGAGGACTGTGTTAGCACATCATTAGTTTTCCCTGCACAACTCTCAGCAAGAACTGCATCCTACTGTTTACTTTTGAAAGGTTAAACCAGCTACTGGTTGTGGATAAGTAACGTCTATACCACAATCTGTCTTGATGAACTTGCATTTCACTCTACAACTCAGATGAAGACCAAGCTCTGTCTTTAACGCTACATCTTTCTCTCTCTCTAGAAGGAGGGGTGGGAGCATTTCTTTGAGGAAACCCAGAATCCTGGAGTCCTACAGTAAACAAAGCTTCAAGGTCCAACGCCTAGGTAATTTTTAGGAAATTCATATGTAATTTTCTGTCTGCTGCTCTATTCTGGAAGTTAACATTTCTAAAAAGAGGCACAAATGAAGTATATTTGGATCACTGTTAAATTTGGAGCAAGAACCATGACTTCAGACTTTGAGCTGAATTAATCTATGTGGCGTGAAGGGCAGTCAGTTTTAAAGGAAGATGGCAGCCAATTTCTTTTGTTATTTATTTTTTTATTTTTTCCAAGAACAGTTAACATTTACTAGGCACCTATTGGCCTCAGTCACTTGCATCTAAAGAGCGAAGCTAATTCACCCACAGCCCGTGTTCTTTGAAATGGTTAGCCTTATTTCTTAGCTCTGTTAACCACTAGTCTAACATTAGCTTCAAGTTCAATTTTAATCATCTACCCCATAATTGTCTACTGCTCCCTGCCACGAACAAAAAGTTTAGGGGGGAATAAGGCGAGCAGTTTACATTTTCTGTGGACACTTCAAGTAATTGGCCCCAAAGTGAAATTATCGATTGGCCATGGTTTGTAGTGTTCTGAGGGCATAAAACGTGGAAGGAAATTGACCTGTAGAAAGAGTTGGTATCCAAGAATGTGTGAATGTGTGAAAATCCTATAACTTCACTTCAACTGGCCTAATATCCTGAGTCACTAGATGGTCAGAAGAATAGATACAGTACGAAAGGAACAAACCAATGTACATTGATACTAAAAACCAAAAACAAAGTCTGCACAAATGAACAGCAAATGAAATCGCTTCTATCCAAATAAGATCTCACACAGGTCATTTTTTCCCTACGTACATGGACATACACACACCCACACACGCACAGACGCACAGCAAGGATGCGTATTTTTGTAAGCTAGGTCCTTGGAAATAGACATTCTTAGCAAATATGGATGACAGATCAATTGTAATTTATTTTCTTTTAACACTGTATCATCATAAAGAAAACTGGTATAAATGAAAAAATCTATTTCAAATATCTACATCTAAAATTTTAGGCAGTGGAAAAGCACTTTGTTGACAAGGAGAGTGGAATGATGGATGTTAATCGTCAGGAACTGCTGAATGCCTCGTTAGTTGCCACAAACAAATTCACATATCAGAACGAACAATACTGCTAAATATTCCTTTTTTTTCCTTTTTTTTTTCGTTTTTTTGTTTTTTGTTAAAACATACTGGGAGAAAGAAAAGAAAAGAAAAACTGGAAATCCATACATCTTTCAAAAGTTTGAAATTGAAGCAATATTTAGAACCATAGATGAGGAAACACGGTGGCATTGGTGTAATATACACAATGCGCTCTTCTTTAATCTGTAATGTACATCAAATACTTTACAACAATGCATTAACAAAAGGCAAGAAACATCTTGCTATACAGAGGAACCCCAATGCAACTTGAAGCCTAGAGTCACAACGGATGAAGAGAGTAAACAAAGCGTGAGAAGCCGTCCCCCATAAGTGTGTAAACTCTTCTGTGTCTTGTGCTTAACTAACCTCCACGCCCCGCCACCGGCCTCTCCTCCCTCCTTCCTCTGCCGCCTTCCATATGAAGCACTCTTCAAACCCTACAGCTCAGACTAGAACGGTGTGGCCCGTTGTCGTGTTTAGGATCTACTGGTTGCCGAGTTAACGTTTGATTCGTTTAGCTTTCTAAAATAGCTCTTAATATTCCCTTACTGGTTACCACAGCCTTCCTATGGAACAGGCTTGAACAAACTAAATTTGCAGGGTGGGGAGAAATGTCTCGTGGTGTCTGCATGCACATGCACTGCTCCGGGCGGGCGCCTGGCCGGCTCACACCCAGGAGTCGGGCGAGGCCGGGTAGTGGCTCGTTTCATAGTTCAGTTCGCTGTAGGGACGGGCTGCCGAGTAGAAGTCGACGTAGTTGCCCGTGGACTTGAGGCCCAGGTGCATGGTGTACTCGCTGGCCGGAGGGCGGTGGTGGACCTGGTCCTCGAAGAAGGACTCGTCGTAATTCCTCGTGGAGTTCTGAAACGGCTGGTAGGCCTCGTAATCTTTTCTGCTGGGCTCCTGGGGGACCGGTTGTGCTGAACCCTGTGAGGACGGAGGGAAGAGCCAGGCTGGGTTAACCCATTTCCACCAGCTCCCTCCCGACAGGCCACTCCACCCGGCCTCGGAGAAAAGCCCCACGCCGTGCTGGGCATTCACCCGTGAGCATTCTCCCAAGGCTGCCACCTTTGCTTTTTTTTAAGAAAAAAAAAATTAAACTGATCATAATTATGGGTGAGCTGGGATGATTTGTACAGATACACAACGTGCCAGGATCAAATCAGTGCAATGAATCTTTCTGTCTCCTCCAACATTTATCATTTATCTGTGCTGGGAACCTTTGAACCGCCCTCTTTATAAAATATATGGAATGTTCTGTGTCCTTTGGTCACCCTGCGGTGTTGCAGAACACCGTGCTATTCCTCCAGTGTAACTGGATTCTGGAGCACATTACCCACCTCCCTCCCACTCCTCCTCCCTCTCCCTTCCTAGTCTCTAGGGACCACTGTTCTGCTCTCTGCATCCACTCTTCTAGGCATGAGTGAGAACACGGGGCACTCGCCCTTCTGTGCCGGCTTTTATGACCCAACACAAAATCGTCCCATTCCACCCCTGCTGCTGCAGATGACAGGATACGGTTCTCTGTGTGGCTGAATAATATGCTACCGTGCACATATATCACAGTTTCAAAACGGGTTCTTGGGTCCACATGTTATCCTTCTGCGTATTCCCCTCTCTCTCATTATTATTGTGGCAAAGTTGTCATAACATAAAACTGGCCCTTGTGAACAGGCTGGAGTGACCGGCTCAGGGGCTACGCACATTCCTGGTGTTGTGCAGCCACCCCCCCATCCCCTCCCACAACTTCCTCCCCACCCCACACAGGCTCGCTGGCACTCACTAAGCACAACCCACCTCCTCCCCCACCCCTGGCACCCACATTCTACTCTCTCTCTGAATTCCATGCTCTAGCGCTCCAGTCAATGGAGTTGTTCAGGATCAGTTGTTGTGTCCAGCCTGTTCACGCAGCATAATGTGTTCATGGTTCATTCATGATGTAACGTGTGCCAGGATGTCCCTGCTTTGCATGTTGAAAGAGATTCCCTTATAGGGACAACCCATGTTTGGCTCATCTTTCCTCCATCCATGGACACTGGAGCTCTTCCCACCTTCTGGCTCTTGGGAGTTAGGCTGCAAGGATCAGGGTGCACCAGGGTCTATGGGTCCCTGCTTCTGGTTCTCCTGGGTCAGTACCCGGCAGTGGGCCAAAGGGTAATTGTTTCAAGGGGGCATCACACTGTCTGCCACAGTGGCCACACCATTTTACTAGCTAACCTTTTAAAATTAAAGTGGTGTAGACCAGAGCTAGAGAACACATGGACTTGACTTTCATCTTTTCTGCATTTTCTGGTATCACACTCAGGTACTGCAATCTCCAGGAGACGTGAGGATGCACAAGGTCTAATGGCCACCCAGGGACCTTCCCTCCAGTGTAGAGGACCATCATCAACATGCTTCTGATTCCTGTGTGCACACAGGGGACTGAGGCTTCCCTGTGGTTGGGCCACTCCTTCACACCTTCCTAAGTGGCCAGGGACCACAGCCTTGGATGCACACCCCAAATACTCTGCACTCTGAGGGACAAAATGTTCCCTAACTTGGTGCTATCAAGAACTGGTGGTCTCAAGTATGCTGTGTGATGAAGACTTTGATTAGCAGGGAGGGGTCTTCAGAATTGTCTGGTTTCCCCTGGGCTACCTCAATACCGCCCTAGGCTTTGCCCTCTGCACATTACTGTTTGATGTATGGCCTAGGAACATTCAGGGATTACAGGAGCCTAGGAGATACATGAAAGTCAAGAGTCAGTTCCTCTGCTTGGCTTTAGGGAGAGTGAGACCCAGTTGTGTTCATGGGCTGATAATATATTTACTACCTGGGGACAGAACTAGCCTTTCCCTTCTGACTGGCTCTGGGGTTCCTCTCCGAGTACCTGCCCCCAAGGTGAGCAGAACCTCTCAAGGTGTGGGGTAAGGGAGACCCTCACAGCTAGTGCATAATGCAGGGACGCACCAGCTCTGCTATTGCAGTCACGGGGGAGGAGGTCTGGTTTCAATTAAAACACTCCTAAAAATACAGTTAGATCACTTTCCAGCATTCGGTAATTTCCTATTAATTTAACTAAGGTTCAGCATGGAAACACCCTCTAGAAATTGGTCTCAGTAAATAATGATTTGCAATTAGCACGTTGTGTATGAGTGAATGTCTCTAATGGCCCGCACATATTTCTTCTCTCAAGGAAGTGAAACTCCCTCTTTTATATGTAATTGATTTATGTTAGTAATCGACCTGCTCTTCTAAGAAGCAGTGAGCTTCCTCACAGAAGTGCTCAGAACGTCCACATGTCTAGTTAGTGGTGGCGGAATGCATGAGAAAGTCCAAAAGTCTATAGAGCTCAAACCATTGTTAGCCCAAGAGCCTGAAGAGGAGAGGGACATTTGGAATTAATCTACAACACCTGCTCTGACCACACAGACTGTGTGCTTAGGCGCAGGTGACCTGGGCTACTCCACCAAGAGCTGTGTCTCTGTGGACCTTCTCCACCCCACTTGGGTGCAGCTGTCCGAGAACAGAGCACAGCAGGCTTACAGGTGGGAGGTTAGAAAACTCACACAGAAGGACACCAGAATTACTGTTTCTATTCAGTAGGTACCATCTTCCACATTTAACAAGTTCTGTTTTGTTTACTCTTCAAAGGGCAATAAATGTATAAGTATATGTATATGTCTACCTATATTGATATCATCCATCCATCTATCCACCCATCCATCCACCCATCCATCCATCCATCCATCTCTAACTATAGGAGAAGAAACTGCAGTTCAGAGCCATTAAGCAGCTTCTCTAAGACACCATGGTGAGTGAGGCTGCAGAGCTGGAATTTGAACATATGCCTGGCTCACTCTAGGGCCTATGCTCTCTTTGTGCCAGTAGGGTTTCCACAAAGTCATGGTGGCCAAACCTTGGAGGGATGTCCTCACTGAGCTGACTCCAGACCCTGTGATAAGCAAGGAGGTCCGTGGACAAAGGCCAAGGAGAGGTGTGTCTTGTGCTGGTCATGGCCTCCCAAGGGCACTGCTGGAGACAGAGGGGACCTCAGGGGAAGTCACTAATGAGGCTGCATCTGCTGCTTAGTCATTTCCAGGTGAATGTGTTTCAGATATATATATACACACCCCCCACACACACATACACACACATATATATATACATATGTGTGTGTGTGTATTTTATACTGTTGTCATGTTCTCTGGTTGGGGCACATTTTAGAATTGGGTATAACTTACAGGTGGGAGAAGCAGTGAGCTTCGTCACAGAAGTGCTCAGGACGTCCACATGTTATCTGAAGCACTTACCTGCTTCAGTTCACCTGTACTGTTCATAAAGTCTCACATCAACCCCTTCTAAGGCTGTGCTGAGTGCACAGGTCAACAAACTACTTAGGATGGGTGGCGGGTGGCACTGCTGCGTTTGGAGGGACTGAATTGCTCCCTGGCCTGGTGGTAGGAATGTTGGCTGATGAAACACATCATAGTGGAGAAATGTTGGCTGAATTTTACAATTTTCCCTAAGGAAATAAATATCTGAATGTGTTAAAAATTTGGCAGATGAAATGCTCTCAAATATAAGCCCACCCCAGAAAAGAGCTAAAAATACATGCATTAAAAATATCGTGCAGTTTGCATAAACCGGATTCTATGAAGGAAGGAAAACCACCCTATGTAATGGTGGGGATTTCTAAATCTGGGTGTCTGCTGTGGTGCAGAGAAGCCTGGATCACCCAAGGATCTGACTCTGTGGCTGGCTTGCCCTCAGGCAGCATCCTCTCCAGGAAGGGGAGGTGTGGCCAGCTCACATGGGGCTGGGGGGGGGGGGCCCATGCTCTTTGTGCTTGTGCTGTGACTCCTGTTTTTGTAAGGCCATCTTCGCTCCACTTTCCCCTCACCTAGTAGAATGTCTAATACAAATTATGGAGCTTGGTTCCAAAAGCCCTCCCAACTCTGCTAGCACTAGAACACAAAAGACTTCTTTGTGGTTGCTCCTCGTCACATTGTCCAGTGTTCTGTTTTGGATGTGCTCTGTCCCACCAAGGGTCATGTGCTGGAAGCTCGGTCATCAGTGGGGTATTGTTGAGTTGGTGGAACCTCAAGAAGTGGGGCCTAGTGGGAGACAAGTGGGTCTTGGAGGCGCCACCTTGGAGGAGATTAATGCTGGTCTTCCAGACTAAATTTGTGTGGTTGAGAATGGGGCTTTATAAAGTGAAGCCACCCCATGGGCTGGGCCTCATTTGGATGCAGTCATTTTCCCTTTCTGCTTCTCTGCCAGGTTGTAATGCAACCAAGGGGATCTCACCAGAGGCTAGAACAGATGGGACCTCCTGCTCTTGGACTTTCAACTTCCCAAACTGGGATTTAAATAAACCTCTTTTCTTTATACACGACTCAGACTCAGGTATTTTGTTATAACTACAGAAAACAGACTCATACAGCCAGCAAACTGGATTTATTTTGAACACAAGGGAAATATCTGCCCATAAAAGGTCTTCAAACTTTTCCATACTGGCAAATACGAGGAGTCAGAGTGTTAACAAAGGAGGCCACATGGTAATCTCAGTGGTTTGCAAAGTGTGGTTCCAGCAGCATCAGCATCACTCCCTGGGAGCTTGTTCAAAGGGCAAATTATCAGGCCTACTCCAAACCTATTAAATTAGAAACTCTGGGCTTGGGGCTCAGCAATCAGCTTTAATATCCCTTAGGGGAATTCTGACTCATGCCCAAATTTGAGAACCAAATTGGCATAGAAGAGGGAAAAACGGAACGAGGCAGAAAAACCAGGTTGAGTCTTTGCCTTTTCCTAGCTGAGTGACTGAAGTCAAAACTTATCCTCCTTAAATCTCAATTTCCTCATCTCCAGGGGCACTAATACCTGACAGTGGGACTGAGGACACACACACACACACACACACACACAAACTAACTCAAGATGCTGGTTTTGTTATAAGCAAAACACAAATCCCTTTGCTTCTAGTTTACAACAAAAGGCCCATTGCTGGCCACATACATAAAGTTAAATAAGGCACTTCTCTTTATAAGCATGGGATAGACTGGTAGAAACTCATCAGGACTTTAGAGAATAAAAGTGGTTAACTCTTACAATGGTGCCTGTGACCCACTGACCCCAGACGTAAAACCCCGGGGCCACCTACTTTATTCTACAGGATTAGTTGTTTCTTCTAGGAGTCCTTAAGCTCTGAATTTGTTGATATGTAAATGGGGTTCCAGGTAGTCACAGGGCAGAGCAGAGCTGGCTCCTCCCCCCCCGGGTCATGGGAAGCCTGGGTCACAGGGGATGCCCTGTCCCCCATCAGACTTGGCCATGCCTCCAGAGCTGCTGTCCTGTTCTCAGCCCTCAGCGTCCTTGGCCTCCTCCTGGAGGTCCACAGGAACTCATCTCCTCTAGAAGGCTGGCTACTTCCAGCCTCCTCTGTGAGGGTCCCGAGGCCCCACTGGTGGCTGAGACACAGAAGTTTAGAGGGCTCAGCCGAGGGAAGCTAACCCTCAACAAACTCCAGAACATTCCTCCCAGTCGAACTGTTCAGGCGAAAAGTGGAGAGGTCACTCTGTCCAGGAAAGCTCCTAAAATGAAGGCCTTCCACTTGGCAATGGCTGGCCCTACCCACATGAGGATCCAAATCATGGATCCTGTCTATAAGGGCATCTCTGGAACCACCCGACTGGAGCCCTCAAGAGAAGCTCCACATAAAGACAGATTCACTCCGGTAACGGAGTCCCCGTAAGTACGGCATTTTCTTCTGTTTTCCAGGCTCATTGGAGTGTGATAATGATTTTTAGGGGGAAAGAGCTCTCTGGTGGATATTTTTAAAATGCTGCTTCGCATTAGAATTTGACGGACAGCCCAACTGCCCCCTCCCTTTGCTGCCCTGCTCAGGAACAACGAGGGCACGGAGCCATGACCACAGGACTCAGCTCTGGGAGGGCTCCCCATGTGGTCGGGAGCTGTGGTGCTCATGTTCCTCCCGGGTGCGGGCAGAGGGTTCAGCAGCATTCACCAGAACCTCTGTGGCCTGCAGGCTTCACTCTGAGATGGACGTCTGGGCAGTGCTGGGGAGAGGCTACACAGGACTGGCTCCCTCCACTGCAGGACGCCATCTTAGTCCATCAATTCTAATTGGCATAAGGGCCCAGAATATTCTTAAGAATGTGTCCCTTAGGACAGTTATGGCTTGTCTCTACGTCTAGATAGCAGGCAGTCTTTGGAACCCTCTGTAGCCACATCCTGAGGCACCCAGGACTCCTGGGCCACACCAGGGTGCTTTTTCATTGCCAAGAGTGCAGGATTCCATGGAAGGCTGGTGTGGAATTCACTGATTCTGCTGACGAGCTTCTCTGTACCCTGGGAACTAAAGACTAATCTTACACTCTTGAATGCAAAATCAGTGTCCTAGTGCCTCCCGACAGGTCTCCCTAAGAGCTACAGACAGTCTGCTCACTGCACTGACAGAATTTTGCAGTATTTGCTATAAGAAAAGTGGTTGCTTTCCATAGAAGGAAGCGGCATTCCCAATACATTTTGTTTCTGTTTTCCTTTATGCTCAGGCAGGTACGTTGGCATGTGTGCAATTGTGAGCCACGCTGGTGACCTTGTCTAGTGCTCATGACCCGATTTATTTATTTGTTGGCTTCTTTGCTTTTAGTAAAGACCAGAACTTAAGGGAGGCCGATTAGCTGTTAGCAATGTGTCAGGAGGAAGCAGGGCCATTGCATTCACCAGGGGGTCACGCACAACACCAGATGTCTTCCAGAATGATTGCAGTTGGATGGAAAATTGAGGGTGAGAGGCTAACTCCTCTGCTGATGGTCATATCTCCTGCTGATGTCTGATTAGAGGAAAAAATGACTTAAGGTCAAGGAGACAGCCTGGTGTCCTTCTCTCCCACCCAAATGGTTCTGCTCAGGACATCTGCACCTGCTTGAAGGGGTAGATGCTACCCTGCAGGGTGCTGGGATACTGTTCCAAACCTACACAGTTCCCTTCCATACTTCCTTTATCTGGTTACTGGTACATGGCTTTCAGGTTTATCTTCTTAACTTTCCCGAAGTGTGGCAGGAAATAAGACATGAGCAGAAATGGTTCCTGTTGACAGTTCTTAAGAGCAACCAGCTATGAGGGGTCGGTCTTGCTGTGATGCCCACCAAGGGAGGGAGAGAGAGGTTGTCAATCAAATACGAGGCACAAGCTTTGCCCCTTTGCTTTCATAGTTCCTGCAGAACCCCAGAAAAAATGAATGTTTCAATGAATGTTTGCTGAAAAAAACAAACACCTACAGATTCATATTAGTTCAGGGTCTATATTTCAGAGCTCCTAAAACAAGGAATGTTCACACAAATCACTGGGGCATCTTATTAGAATGCAGCTCTCCTGCAGAAGAGCTGGAATGGGTTAAGGCACCAGAGAAGACCCTGTTCTGCACTTGTAATGAGCTCCCAGGTGATGCAGATTATGCTGTTCCTCAACTAGACTTTGCTCAGCAAGGAATGTTCAGTGCTTTCTATTTGGTTGTTTAGATTGAACTTGATGTTTCTGTGTTATTGGTAACTAGCATGTGTAATGAATGTTTTCTTCCTAATTAGAGTTGGCTCTGTTACAGGAGCTATTCAATTCCTGCCCAGAAATTAGGCAGTTTCTGTTTAGCAAATGACACCTTACACTTATCTACTGGGGACTTTCTTTTAGCTTCATACCTATATTAGTCTGGTGTCTGTTACTGTAATGAAACACCTGAAGCTGGATAATGTTATAAAGAAAAGAGGTTTATTTATCTCACAGTTCTGGAGGCTCAGGGGCATATTGTTGGTACTGGCCTGGCTCTGGTGAGGACCACATGGTGAATGGTATGACAATGATTGGAGAACATGTGTGAGAGGGATCACATGAAGAAACAGGAAGCTCAAGGAGGAGAGGGCTTGGTTTAAAACAACTTGCTCTTGAGAGAACTAACTTCAGATCCCATGGGAACCACCTTAATCACTTCTGAGGGTCTCAATGACCTTCCATTAAGCTCCACCTCTTAAGGCCCCACCACCTCAATGCCACCATCCAGAGGACCCAGCCTCCTACACATGGACCCTTGGGGACAAACCACATCCAAACCCAGCAGCACCACTGTAGAGAACTTGCTTTGCCCAGCAGGTCAGGAAGCAGCTCCCATGAAATCCCAAGTAGTTTTAGGATCTGAGGCTGTTCTGAGCACTGCCGCTGGCCACCCACCTGTATGCGGTGGCAGGTGTGAGAGAGGACATCAGGGGACATCTCTCCTGGTTGCTGATGATGTGAGGTGAAAGTTAAAGTCTTAAAAATCCCAGGTGACTTCCCATGAGTCAAATGGAAAAAACGCACAGAAAGGTGCTGCCTTTACTCACCTGGTTGTGTTTGATGTCCTCGGCGGGCGCACCGTATGAATTCCTATACAAGGTGGAAATCCCGGTGTTCTGAGCTACAAACAAAAGGAAAACAAAAGTGTTAGAAAAGAAAGCAGGATTTCAAGCCAGGAATGATGGCTCTTGAGGCCGGTTTCACCCTGACAGAGCCGGGCGTCCCGCGAACTGTTCCAAGTAGGAGAGATTCTTTGAGCCTGGACCTCATTTTACATGGGGCGATGCAGAAAGAGAGCCGTGGTGCTGTCAACTCCCCGGGCCCATCGGCCGCTGGCAACACTGCTCACCGCACAGACAGGGTCAGCGCAGGTGCAGCAGACACATGGCCACCTCGCGAGCTTTATTGCCTTCTTTTCTGGTGAGAACAGGTCTTTAATAGAGGCTCGTCACTTGCACTGGAGCATGCAGTCTGTATCAGCAGCTTAGTTTTTAGCTGAAGAATGACAAGAATAACATTTCTAATTTGAGCTCACAGAAGTGCTCTGTCATCATCCAGACAGTTCATTTCTCCACAGCCCAAAGGACCAATTGACGGTGCCACCTGAATGTCCCCTGTGCATCTGAGGGGCTGTGGCTTTGAATCCTGCTAGGTGCAGAGATAGGGTCCCCCCTGACTTCTCACCCACTTGTGGTGTGGCCAAAAGGAAGGAGGAAGACCCCCTCCAGCTGCCAGCAGCTTCCACAGGCCGAGAGTGGGTGACGGTGCCTCCTCCTTACCCAGAACCCTGAGGCGCATGCCACAGGCACTACCATCGGTACAGCTGATGAAAGATCACGGTTGAAGAAAGCTCAACCAAGTCCGTCTGTCAAGTGTCAGTGGGACACAGAATACTCTGGAAATAAGAAGGGCTTGGCCTTTGTTTCCAGGGTCCAAGGGATAATGAAATCCATCCCACGGCACCTGCTCTCTCAGAGACCAGGCTGCTCTAGGCCCAGCCCTGCACAGCCTATCCAGGTTCAAGTTCATTGTCACCGGCGATGGTTACCTACAGGCACACGGTAACTGTGCAGTAACCTCCTCTTGGAAAAGTCTGCTTAGGAAGCGAGGGTGAGAGCACAACTTCAATTTCAAAGACAACTCTGCTGTCCTCTCTGGGTGAATGCACATCACTCCTGTCTCCCTGGACACTAAATCCCCTGATGGCCCAGCTTCCTGTCCCCCAGTCTGCTCCTCCCAGCCCCCAGGGAGACCTCTGTTAGGCAGATTGATTACGTCACTCCCTCTGCTTATCCATACCCCAGTGCTCTCCACTCGAGATGCTCTCCTTCCTGGTCCACGAGGTTCCGCATGATCTTCCCCACCTGACCTCCCGCGGCATCTCTCCCTTCTCTAGTAACGCGGCCCTGGCTGCCCGGGCCTCCTCTCTCAGTCGAGGGAGCCCAGCTTGTTCAGCTTCGGGGAGACGGTACTCCATCTTCCTCTAGGAATTACCTCCCCCAGACTCCAGCTGCCTCTTGCTATTTAGGTGTCAGCTTGTTGCCTGGGGCAGGTAAGGACCACCTGGCGTCCCCTGTCTCAGTGCTCCAGTGAGGGAGACCTTTCATGCCTCTCAACATCCTGCAGTGATCCTGCTGGTGACTGTCCCCTGATGACCCTGCACATTGCCTGCCTGTGCCCACCAGCGCAGAAGCCCACGGGGATAGAGACAGTAGGTGTTCTCACCATTGTCCATGCCCCCAGAGCCTGGCACAGCGTGTGGCCTCAGTGGACACTCCCAGAGTAAGTGCTCAGTCTGCTGAATGGATGAAGGGAGGCACAAACCGCGGGACAGCGCCATCAGAGCTCTGATTCCCGACAGAAAACGTCCCTCCAAACTGACACTGAGTTCTTTCTGTTGCTTCAAATAAGACGCCTGGGAGGGGGCAGAGGGGAGGACAAAGCATCTGTACTGGTCGAGCCTCAGCCTCCCTTCCTATTAGATTTGTGGTTTCTGAGTGAAAGCTATCCCTCCTGGAAGTTCTGCTCCACTCTTGGCCCCTCCCCTGTTGAGATGGGACTGTGTGGCTGAAAGGCCCTCAGGAAGCAGAGGTCTCCAGGAGCTCTGCCCTGGTATGTCTGAACTGAGTGGACTCACAGGGACGTGCGGGTCTAGTTCACACAGGAAGTGGCCCCAGAAGCTCATCTCCACCACCTGCACCCGTGCAAGGACGTTCAGAGGTAAAATGCTGGGTAATGAGAGCCTGAGCCTAATCACACATGAACCCCCTTCACAGGGATTAACTGGGAAGGGACTAGGAGGTATGGGGGGCTGGAGGAGATGAGTCCCTGGGGCAGGCTTTGGGGTTCCTATTTTGTCCCTGGTGAGCAGAGCTGTCTGTCTGTCTGTCTGTCTCTCTCTCTCTGCTTCCTCACAGCCATATCCTCAGCTGCTTTCTCAGCCACACCTTCCGCCTCCATGTCCTGCCTCACTGTAGGTCCAGAGCCATCGAGTCGGCCAACCACAGACCGAACCTCTGAAATGGAGACAAAATAAATTTTTCCTCCTCTGCATCGTTCTTGCCAGGTCTTTGGTCAGAGCAATGCAAAACTGACTTAAATAAACGCCTTTTTTTTTTTGTATCATCTCCCAAACACCCAGCTTCCGACGGAATCAACATATGGAAGATGAGAGGCTTTAAAAGACGTAAGTGAGAACCAGGGAGAATCAGCCCAGACCATCTGATGAAGCGGCATTTGGGATGCTCAGATGGGAGGGCAGAATCCCCGGATCCACTTCAAAGTCCTGCCCTGCGGTGAGCGCCCACACCAGAGGTGGCTCTCCAGCGGCCGTGACTGCGAGAAGCAGAGTCCTGCTTGCCTCAGTGAACAGCTGAGAAGGGTCCTGGGCTCCTCAGTGGCAGAGGAACCCTGTGGATAGAAGATACTTGAAGGAACTTCATCTCAGTGAGAAAATGAACCCAGAAAGGGGTGGGGGAGTCTGGAACAAAGCCCAGAGGCCTGGATTTCTGAGAGCTCAGGAGGGAGCTGACAGCTGGGCCAAGGAGCTGCTGACCCTCCCTCCCCACGGGCGTCTTTCCTGAACCCAGAGCTTGGTCCCAGGTGGGGAACGGCAGGATGCCCCTGCACTGAAAATTACATGTCCCTTGCATTTATTCTTTTTTTGTTATCAATTTTTAAATTACAATTTTTTTGGGTGGGGGTGTGTGTGGACCTGGGAATTGAACCCAGGGCACTGCACATCTAGGCAAGTGCTCAACCACGGAGCTACATCCCCAGTACCCTTGGGTTTATTCTTGAATGAGAAAAAGAAAATACTGCTTTTGGTGTGGAGGTCGCACACAAAAATTCAGATTTCATAGGTAAATACTTGAATTATAGGCATTGGCCAAAGGGCTCCGGAGAAGAGGTTAGCAGGTCAACCCTTCTATTCCTGTCTGGAACACTGGCTCCCACCTGGCTGGGCTGAGGACTTATTCACTCCTCTATATAACAGGATAAACACCAGCAGCAGCCTTACTACCAACACCACAGACTGCCTCCCACCAAAACCATCATCTCCACTAATATCTCCACCACCTGCACCCAAACAAGCCTTGCCAACACCATCCCCTCCACCACCCTCATTACCCATCCTCACCTCATCACCAAACCACCCCCCCGCCGACCCCCACCACCCTCCCCTTCTCAGTGTCTGTTTAGAATTGCATCCTCTGCATCCAGTTTTACGAATGATCTAATATAACCATGCTCTCTTAGTCACCACCACCAGCATTTTTGTGATGCCAACAACTAGATTTCACCTCGCACTTATTGGCTTCAAGAAGCTTCCCCTGTCTACACACATTCAATAAAGATCTTAGTGTTATGGGCTTGCTATGTGATTGTTCGTGTAGCTTTGAATCACATTTTTAAGTAAGTTAGAGCAAGGCTGTTTAAGCCTTTAAGTAAGTTTGAAGATTTACGTGTATAAAACTCAATACCAGAGTTGTCCAGACCCCCGCCGTTTCCTAGGAAGGCTGAATGTGGGAAACACCAGATTTTATGTTTTATCTTATTAGGTGGGCAGGGCACCATCATACACCATTGGACTATTTCAGTGTGAACACATCCACCTTTAAAAGCCTTCTGAGTGATTCTACTGGGCCGGAGAGTTAAAAAGCAACACTAAACTTAAATGATAATACTACAATCAATCTCACAATTATTCTTAGAACCATCATCTGAATTTGTTGTCCCAGACTTCTGGCGATGTGGCCACCTGGTGCAATAATCATTGCAAACTGAATGGGTCAGGTGAACTAGGTGCCACTACTAATGCAAAGTGATTGGCATGACTTGCATTCCCAATGAACATCTCTACTCCAGGGACTCAACATTCAGATTCATGGCTTTCTTTGTTCATGTTCGTTTATGATGAGGGGCAACATTTATGGGGAAAAACAGAGGAGGAGACTAATAAGTATGGCCTTGTAATGAGCTCGGTTATCCCACCCAAAGGACATTTCAGGAGTAAACAGGGCGTATTCCCTGGGAGGGTCTGCTCGAGGAGGCAGAACGTGGACCTCCGAGTGGGGATGAAAAGCATCTGTTTATTATGCTTTTCTTTATGCAGCTGTACAGAGTTAATGTGGAAAAGACAGCCACTGGGGTAAATACATTTTCTATTAGGAAAATTCATCTTAGCTGTCCTGGGTTTAGAGGACATTTTAATAAATCATCCAATTTGTCTATTCTGCTTCCCTGCAGGTCTGCATGTAAATAATATCAGAGAAATGTGCCCCATGCTTTCAAGATTTCTCTGATAACAGGGTCTCAGTGTCTGTTTAGAATTGCATCCTCTGCATCCAGTTTTATGAATGATCTAATATAACCATGCTCTCTGAAAGCCCTGTTGCTCACGACTGATTTTCAAAGGGACCCATCTCTATGTCTGTGTGGAAAAGAAGCATGTGGGTCCCCTGTTAGAGTCTTACAGCTCTGAAAGTTCTGCTTTTCAAGTATAAACCCCTCTCTAATAATATTCGGTATCCTGCTTCTTAAAGGAGGACCAGTGGAAAGGAGATTTATGGAAACCCTGGAGAAGGCTGAGTAATACTCCATTGTGTATATATACCACAGTGTCTTTACCCATCATCTGTTGAAGGACACCCAGGTTGGTTCCATAGCCTAGCTACTGTGAGTTGAGCTGCTATAAACATTAATGTGGCTGTGTCAGTGCAGTATACTGATTTTAAGTCCTTAGGGTATATCAAGGAGTGGGCTCTAATAAAACCTCCTGGCAATCCGCCGTGGTAAGAGGCAGGCCTCATGACAAGAGGAAGCAATGCCTCACAAGAGTTCTGGGGGATCCACTTAAGTCTCCCCAGCCCTCTGTTCCGTGCTTCTTCCCTCCCCTCCTTTCCTAACGGGCAAGGTAGAGCTATAGAGCAACCAGCATCTTGGAATCTCTCCCACCAGGGGTCCTGCAACAAAGAAGAAACAGATGTTGACTCTCCCTTCTAATTGGAGGGGACATGAGAAGCTGGTAAGGTGAGAAGGAAATAGTGAGATTAAAAGTGTGCAGAGGACATTTTCTCTTAGTGCTTCCCAGCTCTAAGATGCGCAGTTTTTATATCTTTGGTTAATCTCCTCAGTTCCCATTTCTGGGAATCACGGCTTTCAAGATCTCAAGTGACCCAACAGCCACTTAGTCTTCCTGAGCGGCAAAGCCTGGTGTGCGGCCGAGGTTGCAGCCCCTCCCTGTCCCTCAGTCACCGGCTCTGAGGAGGAGGTCCGAGGGGCACTCACCTGTCATGGTGTCTTTCCTGGAAGTGTGCTCGCCTTTAGTTCCGTGGTAGGTGGCGTTGCTGCTGGTGGACTCGTAGTCCGTCTTCCTTTCCTTGAGGCTGATCATTTCCCGAGGTGAAGCTGGGGCACTTGCTAGATGAAGAAATGAGAAAGATGGTCTTTTTGCAGCTCATTCCAAACCATGTCTGCCTTTTCACATGAGCAATTAAGGCCACAAAGACACGGCTCCACCTGGGCCCGATATCTCTGCGTGGCCTCTTGAGAGTTTTTGGTGATTTTTGCTCTTGAATTTATCACTTTGTCTTACTCTGTGACAACTCGTGCGAGGTGTGGCTTAGAGGCAGGTGTTTAAAAATTACATTCTGGGACCATCTTCCCTGGTAGAGACAGGACCTGCCCGAGGTGTACATGGCAGTTTTAAGAATGAAGACCAGTCTTGCTTTCTTTCTCTTTCCCTTTCCCCTCCTCCCTGTCTCCCTCTCTCCATTTCTCCTCCCCTCCCCTTTTTTTGCTTCAGCCTCCTTAACCCCAAAATTCAAAAATCTGAAATGCTCCAAAATCAAACACTTTTTCAGTGTTGACATTATACCAAAGGTGATATACTCCATACCTGATCTCAAGTGATAGGTTGCAGTCAGAACAGATGATTATTCAAAATATTACATAAAATCACCTTCAGGCTCTATGTGTAAAGTATATATAAAACATAAATAAATTTCATGTTTGGACTGGAGTCCTACCTCCAAGATATACCATATTTATCTATCTGTCTATCTGTCTTGGGGCCGGGGCCAGAGTATTTCATATTTCTGGGTATATACCACTGTGTGTGTGTGTGTGTGTGTATCTAGAAATATGAAATACTCTGGTCCCAAGCATTTTGAACAAAAGATATTCAACCTGTACTGATAATGAAGAATCCATGTTTAAAAACAACGCAGTTTGATTTAAAGGTTGGGTTGTCAACGCCATCAGAAACTGCTCTCAAGGAAGGCAGAAGAAACGACCATCCACGTGGGATGATTTGTGGGGCTGAAATCACCAAGCCCACCAAGCTTCTCTCCAGGTGGCCCAGGGGCAGGGCTGAGAGCTTCTGTTCCTGATAGGGTGTCCCTGCCGCACTCCTTGGGTGATCATCGCAACAGTCCCTCACACACCTAACCCTCCAGCCACTCATTCCCTGTTGGACCCGGGGAGTGAGCCGCTACCAAAAGCAGAGGAAAAGTTGAACTTGGAGGCAAAGAAGTGAATCCAAAAGGTCTATTTTTTTTTTTCTGGGAGCTGGAATGGTTGGTAGCAACCCCGTAGCCCAGCCAGTAAGTACAGAGAGGAGGAGGGAAGGGGAGCAGCAGGGTGTTCTGTTGGGGACAGTCCTGCTCCCCCCTGGGGGCCATCGGTGTTGCATGCAGTTCTTCTGTACCCTAATGCAGTGCTCCACCATCTTCCTTAACCCAAACACCTGAGAATTTAGGGATTCCACCACCTGATCCTGGGCCTTGCTTGTTTGAATTTGCAGTGAAGGGGCCTCAGAATCCATGCCTGGGGACGGTTAAGGCTAGGACTCCCTGGGAACTCTGATGGCAGGTACCAAGTCTTCTTTGCCAGCGTCCAAGCCCCTTCTCAGCCAACCTGTTTACCTTTTGCACGTTGTTCACACTGTGCAGGGTCCCTCAGCCCCAGCGCACGGGCTGCTTGCCCCCGAATGCACCTCTCTTTTCACTGAATCACTGAATCCTGTTGGTCAGACTATTTATCTTCTGTGTACAGATCCCTGCTGAGCCCCTGAGAGGTGGAGCTGTGAGCCACAGAGCTCCCTGATCTGGGGAGCTCTCAGCCAGGGAGGAAGGGGGTGCTTAACGCCAGAACAAGAGGCACAAGTACTTTAGAGAAGTCACAGCCAAATGCTGGGAAGGGAAAGGAAGAGTTCCCTCCCTGAAGAGCCCTTGACCTTCTCAAAAACTGATGAAAGCAAAATCCAGGTCATCTCTGCTCCACCTGGGACACCTGGGGGCAAGTGACCCTGGGTCTGTTAGGGGACAGACATGGTGGCTTCCTCATGGAGGGAACATGAGGTTAAGAGAATAATTTCATAAAATGGGCCCACTGAGCTGATCCCTACCTGCTTTCTTTTCCAATAAGCAATTTACCTGCAGCCCTGCCTGGCCTCAGTGGACAGGACATGTCACTTTCCTCAGCAAACTACCTGTTAACTGCAGGAGAAACGCAGGCCTGAGATAATGCTGATGGAGGAACCCAGGAAACTTTTGTGACCAGATCCTGAAACTCTGGGAGACAAGGATGGTTCCTCCTAACCAAAAAATCTGTAAGAAATCAGAACGGGTCATCCTGGGCCAAGGTGACTACAGTTGCCATGACAGTGCGGACTTGAAAGTCTGATGTCAGCGTGCTGTCAGTCAGAAGTGAAGAGGTGGATCTGGGTGGACTCTCTGGAAACTACTCTGGATCCCCAGTAAAACTGGAGTGCAGGACAGGCACGTGGTCCTGCTCCTCTCTGAGGACCCACTCTTTCCCTTGAGAGTGTCCCCTTTCGCTTTTCCTATCCCCTCAATCAACTCATTCCTGTTACTCTGAGCGACAGGTCTGACATCTTTCTGACATGATCACAAGAATCGGGGTTTGAAGGGGGTCTCTGTGCTGCCTCAGTTTCCCAGAAGGCCACAGCTCTGTAACAGGACGCTGCATCGTATTAATACTTGGGGTTCTGAAGCTAAAGGGGGACCTCTGCAAGAACAATGAAGTCCCCGAGAGCCCCTAGATCAGCTGGGCTTTGTCCATTTGCTGCTGTTTCAGAACGTCAGCTGCTCTGCTGAAGCCTCACTCACCTCCCTCACCCTCTGCTGGAGTCTCACTCAACTCCCTCACCTGCTCTACTGGAGTCTCACTCACCTCCCTCACTCTCTGCTGGAGACTCCCTCACCTCCCTCACCCTCTGCTGAAGCCTCACTCACCTCCCTCACCCTCTGCTGGAGCCTCACTCACCTCCCTCACCCTCTGCTGGAGCCTCACTCACCTCCCTCACCCTCTGCTGGAGTCTCCCTCACCTCCCTCACCCTCTGCTGGAGCCTCCCTCACCTCCCTCACCCTCTGCTGGAGTCTCCCTCACCTCCCTCACCCTCTGCTGGAGTCTCACTCACCTCCCTCACCTGCTCTGCTGGAGTCTCACTCAACTCCCTCACCCTCTGCTGGAGCCTCCCTCACCTCCCTCACCCTCTGCTGGAGTCTCACTCACCTCCCTCACCCTCTGCTGGAGTCTCACTCACCTCCCTCACCCTCTGCTGAAGCCTCACTCACGTCCCTCACCCTCTGCTGGAGCCTCCCTCACCTCCCTCACCCTCTGCTGGAGCCTCACTCACCTCCCTCACCCTCTGTTGGAGTCTCCCTCACCTCCCTCACCCTCTGCTGGAGTCTCACTCACCTCCCTCACCCTCTGCTGGAGCCTCACTCACCTCCCTCACCTGCTCTGCTGGAGTCTCACTCACCTCCCTCACCCTCTGCTGGAGTCTCACTCACCTCCCTCACCTGCTCTACTGGAGTCTCACTCACCTCCCTCACCCTCTGCTGGAGCCTCCCTCACCTCCCTCACCCTCTGCTGGAGTCTCACTCAACTCCCTCACCTGCTCTACTGGAGTCTCACTCACCTCCCTCACCCTCTGCTGGAGCCTCACTCACCTCCCTCACCTGCTCTGCTGGAGCCTCCCTCACCTCCCTCACCCTCTGCTGGAGTCTCACTCACCTCCCTCACCCTCTGCTGGAGTCTCACTCACCTCCCTCACCCTCTGCTGGAGTCTCACTCAACTCCCTCACCCTCTGCTGGAGTCTCACTCACCTCCCTCACCCTCTGCTGGAGCCTCACTCACCTCCCTCACCTGCTCTGCTGGAGTCTCACTCACCTCCCTCACCCTCTGCTGGAGTCTCACTCACCTCCCTCACCTGCTCTACTGGAGTCTCACTCACCTCCCTCACCCTCTGCTGGAGTCTCACTCACCTCCCTCACCCTCTGCTGAAGCCTCACTCACCTCCCTCACCCTCTGCTGGAGCCTCCCTCACCTCCCTCACCCTCTGCTGGAGTCTCACTCACCTCCCTCACCCTCTGCTGGAGTCTCACTCACCTCCCTCACCTGCTCTGCTGGAGTCTCACTCACCTCCCTCACCCTCTGCTGGAGTCTCACTCACCTCCCTCACCTGCTCTGCTGGAGTCTCACTCACCTCCCTCACCTGCTCTGCTGGAGTCTCACTCACCTCCCTCACCTGCTCTGCTGGAGTCTCACTCACCTCCCTCACCTGCTCTGCTGGAGTCTCACTCACCTCCCTCACCTGCTCTGCTGGAGTCTCACTCACCTCCCTCACCCTCTGCTGGAGTCTCACTCACCTCCCTCACCCTCTGCTGGAGTCTCACTCACCTCCCTCACCCTCTGCTGGAGTCTCCCTCACCTCCCTCACCCTCTGCTGGAGTCTCACTCACCTCCCTCACCTGCTCTGCTGGAGCCTCCCTCACCTCCCTCACCCTCTGCTGGAGTCTCCCTCACCTCCCTCACCCTCTGCTGGAGTCTCCCTCACCTCCCTCACCCTCTGCTGGAGTCTCACTCACCTCCCTCACCCTCTGCTGGAGCCTCACTCACCTCCCTCACCTGCTCTGCTGGAGTCTCCCTCACCTCCCTCACCCTCTGCTGGAGTCTCACTCACCTCCCTCACCTGCTCTGCTGGAGCCTCACTCACCTCCCTCACCCTCTGCTGGAGCCTCACTCACCTCCCTCACCCTCTGCTGAAGTCTCACTCACCTCCCTCACCCTCTGCTGGAGTCTCCCTCACCTCCCTCACCCTCTGCTGGAGTCTCACTCACCTCCCTCTCCTGCTCTGCTGGAGCCTCACTCACCTCCCTCACCCTCTGTCCGCTTCTCTCTCTTCTGCTCACCCTGTCTTTTTCTAGAAAAGTTCCTTTTCTCTCCTTCCTGCTTTGCTTCTGGGTCTTCCTACGCAGCGGCTGCCCTCTGAGGAGCTGCTGCCATGCAATCACGGAGGGATAATTTTTCGAAGCTTCTTAACCAAAGCTTTTAAAATTGGAGTCTAATACTGCACAGATGGTGGTGTTTATTAAACCACGTCAAGTGTGTAATTATCTCCTGAGACCTCATCCGCAGTGGTGCTTTGAGTCTCCAGTAAATCAGGATTAAGCTCTGGGAAAAATCAAATCATGCAAACAAGTGTTTATTAGGTGTCTCGATGTGCCTGGCCTAGGAAATACCAAGGCACTGGTGGATGGCTGAGTCCCAGCCCTGCCTGCTCCTGGGGGGGGGGGCTGTTCCCATCAGGGCCTTCTGAACTGTTACATCACTTTATCTTCCTTACTTCTACCCGAACTTTTTAAAGGACACTTTCCTTATGTTTCCCAGGCTCCATGCTCCTTATCTCTTAAAACCTGCCAGAATTGTAGGAAAAGAAGAAAAAGAGGCCACCTCTGCACTGCAGTTTAGGTGGAAGTGTCCCCAGTCACAGGGGTTCCTGATCCTCATGGGAGGCTGGACCTAGAAGCTTTCATGGGTTGGAGAGGGTGCCTTGTGTCGGTCTAAAGCTACCCCTGGTTTCTGATTTTCAGTCATTTTGACGGGCCAGTGTAAGGATTTGCAATTGTCCTCGGATTTGCAATGGTCCTCAGGGTGGAGAGGCCACTTTGGTGGGCAGCGTTTTTTGCCAATGTCTCCAGAATATCCTTTCAGAAATGTGATCACTTCATCAGGGAGAGGGCTGGGGAGGGTAAGGAAACGGAGTCATGTGCGGAAGCCAGGAGAGTTGGGTTGGTGAGGGCATAGAATTGCTGTCCGTCCTTCATTCGCCAAACAAAACCAAAATGCAGAAATGAAAAGTTTCAAAAACTTTTCAACTTTGGGTAAAAGAACAATAAACCCATGCCGCTTATGTTATTAAACAAGGTGTTCATATTTTACCTTGTATATTTCCATCTAATCTTTGGCATTCCTTCAAACAACTGAAAAGTGGTATAACATAAAATACTTTCACAAATAAATGTGTAAATTAAGCTCAAAATTTAAGCAAGAGGAATGTGACAAAATTAGAAGATTAAATGGAATGACTTCCAAGTTAAAATTTGGCGTAAGAATTTATCAATGATTTGTAGGTAATAATAAAAAGCCAACTGGACACAGAATAGTTATGAGACCCTCAAAATACATCTCATGCCAAAGAAAGAAACAGTACATCCCGTTTCCTCTACTCTGTTATCCCAATTACAGTAAAGAAAATGCAACTCAAACTAAGTTTCAAAAACTGCGCATGGAAAATCCTGATGTGTACAGTCTTGACAGTCTTCCTTACACTTGTTCCTCTCTGAAGGCAGGTTCCTGATAGGCATTTGCGCATGTGAACCTGTTAGAGAATTTGCTCTGAATATGTGTTTACATAACACAAAGGCATTTCATATTCCCAGTCAAAGTTGGGGCAGTTCCCCTCCGGGTGCATCTCAGCTGAAGGACTGGGGTGAGAGCCTTTGCTCAGGGGAAACCAAGGACGGCCCTGGCAGCCTCTTACCTGAGCGGTTGTTGGGAGACACGCGCACAGGGGAGATGGAGGGTGTGCGGGAGGAGGAGTAGGGCCTTTGCCGATCCCTCTCGATGGTTGAAGATGAGGCTACAAAGTGATATTGTGACCATCCATCCTGCAAAAGACAGCGTGCTCCTATTAAACGGGAAGGCAGAGTGATCCTTCACCTCCTGACATTTGAAAGTTCTAAGCATCTGAATTTGCAAAACATTTCTATACAACATGTCAAAAGAGATTACAGAGCTCCTGGCCATCATCAAGGTTAACAGAGGGAATGTGAATTAAGACACACCCCTTCTCCTCCAGGCAGCCTGGCTGGGAGCCCCTGCTTTTAGTGCCTGCTTTCCTTCCCGGATGTGGAATAAATGGTCTCTTTGCAAATCTGCTTTGGTTAGAGGTTTTCATTAAATGCAAATATGATCCTCAGGATGTCAGATGACCCTGAAAATGTCCATCCTTTGTTTACCTGTCTCTGGCCATGCCTGCCTCCTCTCCCACTGTCTCCAAATCTTCCCAAAGTGATTCCTCTTGTTCTCAGGACCGATTTGTGAGCAATCAGGATGCTGGGATGGCATCCTCCCTCCCCACTTACCTTCTTTACCCTGTTTCCAACCCTCTTCTCCGCCACTGATACCCAACCCCGCCTGTCTCAAGGTCTTAGCAGCTGCTGCTAAGTATCCACACTAGACTGGGGGGTGTTCTCTGGTGCCCCAGAAGTTACATTTTAAAATTTAGAGCATATTCCAAATGCATCCTACCAAACCTCCATTAGCCTTTTAATACCCAGTTCATACATGTAAAGCATGCATATGATTTTTAAAAATGCATTGAAATACATTCTGGATCATTTGGGGAACTTAGAAAACATAAAGAAGAAAGAAAGAACATCTGGTGATTCCGTCTTCCCCACCCCAGATAGCTCTTGTTAACGGGTCCCAGTATTTCCTTCCAGTCTTTATTCTTAAATTTCAACTATATATCTATCAAAGTAAAGTGCCCAATAGTATTAATGTTGTAACAAAGAATAGTAGGACTCTATCCAGCTCCCAATTCTTGCTTCACAGAGACAAATGTTTCCAACTCTTTCAGCTTTTCATTTTGGATAATATTTAGACTTTAAGGGAATTCAATGCTTTTTAGAGAATCATTGAAAATATCAATAGACGAAAATTAATAAAAACACAATTCATACTCATTTTGCTATTGCGTCTCTTCATTTATCTAATGTTATTCTATTTTGTTATTCTTGTTTATATGAATGGTGGGATGAAGTCCAGCTTAGAGGTGGGTTATCTTAAAAGATACTGTTGGGTACTTACGATGGTGCAAGATCCTCTTATTGATCCCAAGAGCTGGATGTTATTATTCTCCCCAGTTTACAGAGGAGGAACTTGAGCCTTACAAAGTCAAGACGGCTCCCAAAGTCAAAATGTAAGCAAGTTAAACATTAATATTAAAATGTGACGTACTTACAAGCACTCGGAAGGGAAGCAGGGCGAAGAGAGAGAGTGTGGTGGGTCGTGCTGGTGTGGCTATTCAGTGGCCTATGGTCAAGGAAGCATTTTGGAGAATGACAAGGAGTCAGACACGGAGGACAGAGGTGGGGCCTCCAAGTCACAGGATGAACAGAGGTGAAGGTGCTGGGTGGGAACTGGTCTGACCCACGTGAGAACAAACGAAAGGCTCCTGTGACTGAGCAGAGTGAGCAAGGGGACCAGGACAGCAAGAAGCCTTCTGTGCTGAGGACAGTTTACAGAGAACAGAATAGAGGCTGCAATTTCACCAAGAGAGAGGGAGAGGCCACACTGACTCAGATGGGGTGCTCATGGGGAGAAAGGGAAGATTTGCACTACGCTGGAGGGTTTTCCAATGAGTGTGGGACACAGACATCAAGTCTTACCCCAATGCTTCTGGTGTGAACCAGAATGGCAGGAGCCACTGACTGAAGGAGAACAGGGAGAGAAGTAGGAGGGGAACCAGGAGCACCTTGGCACAGGTTGGGTCAGAGATGGAACAGAGGCTAGAGAATCAAGCCGAATCTGTGAACCCAGAGCAATGTCAGGGTTAGAGAAGAAATTCTGGAGTTGAGCATGCAGATATTATTCAGAGCAGGAGAATGGCTGGGGCCATATATCTGAATGGAAACACAGGGAAGCCGGAGACAGAAGCCGGGTGGGCCCTGGGGCACTCCAGAAGTTAGAGGGTGCAAGGAGTCAGGGGTGTTTCTCAGGGCACTGAGTAGGAACAGGGTGGGCTGGGGGGAAAACAAAGTGGGTGTGATGTCAGCAAGACTAGGAGAGCAGACGCATAAGGAGGAGGAGAAGGCCAATCAAAGGAGAAGGACCAAGCACGTCCACTGGTCCTGGAAAGATGGAAGCCATCAAGATAGGAACAAAAGTACTTGATTCTGCCAGACTGTGTCTCACTCAAGAAGGCTCAAAAGATAATGGAGAACTAATGAAGGAGAGACAGGGAATCCAGGCAGCCTGTGGCACAATTCAACCATACAAGGGCAGCAGAGGAATGGGGCTTGAAGAGAGAGGGATCAAGAGGTGTTTTAATAGATCCCTGGGAAGATTTTGCAGCATTTTGTATGCTGATAGAATGACTCAACATCAAGGAGGGAAAAACTGGTGACGTAGGGGAGAAAGGAGAAGATCACAGGAGGAAATAGGCTGATGGGATTCAGTGAGCAAAGGGGTCACTGGCTATGGGACCAGGAGGGAGGCCAGACAGGCTCTCCAGCCACGATGCAGTGAGGAGATGGCGAGATGCGGAGACGGAGGACGAGCATGTTCTCTCCTCAGGGAAAATGAAAAGTGAGGTCGTCTGCTGAAGGTAAGGATGGGTTGGAGTTTGGAGGATGGAAGAGGAGAGAGGAAGAGAAAGGAGAACGGAGAAGAAGGGTGTGGAACAGTTTGGGAGGTGAGGGGGGAGGAAGTTGGCTACGGCCAGGCGCTGGGCGGCCAGGGTGGGCAGAGGGATTGCGGGGACACTACTTGAGGTGTGCAGCAATGAACAGAGCATGAAGCCACCAGTCAGTGTGGTCCTTTGCCTTTCCCCAGCCACATCCAGCTGCTCTGGGGCAGGTGGGCAAAGCTGGATGGAGGTTTTCAGTCATGCAACTTGGAGAGGCACAAGGACAAGAGAAAGTCATGGAACTAAGCCGGGTAGAGAGGAAAAGAAAGATGGGAGGGAGGGGATGGAGAGTGGAGATTAGCTAGTGGACTGGAGATCCCACAAGGATCAGAGTCTGCGGGAGTGGGGGTGCCTCCCAGATGCTGGGAGTTCTTAAAAGGGAAGAAAAGGCCAAGTTCTCAAAGGAGCAACGAGGAGAAGGAGGGCACTTACCCCACCTCAGGGGCCAGTGACCTGGGGTGAGGGAGTCGAGGAAAGAGGGAACAGCCACCTCCTGAGAGGGTGGGCGAAGTCCCTAGGGTCTCCAAGGGTCAGAGCAAGAAGATGAAGAAAGAGCAGCCAGGTAATGGACACAGAGGGGCTGCTACCAGCACACCGGGGGTTAAAGATGAAGGTGTAAGACAAAGACAGACTGCGGAGGCAGCCCGAGGTTGATGGATGACCCGGAAGGCTCAGGAAATTGGCAGCAGTTGAATTAATGAATGAAGGGTGTAAGGTGTAAACGTGTCCTCGGGGAATGGTGGGATCATGTCATGGTAAGGGGTAGGGACCGGGGTAGGAGGAGAGAATGTGTCCACTGGAATACTATGGGTTTTTCTTAGATCCTCTGGAGGGTGGCGTCCATGACAGGAAGGGACAGGTTTGCCAAAAACATGTGCAGGGTGGAAAATATTTTGAAAGTGTATGCACCCATTAGTCATATATGAGAATGATTTTTAAAAAATTGTTTAGATAAGATAATCTTTCATTTTGAAGGGAATGCTTGGTTGACAGCAGAAAAAAAATCCTAAATATGACCCAATGAAGGCAGCTCGTATTATGTTGGTCTCATTTGCAATTTAGAAGGTACATCTTGGGGTTCTAAGTCATGGCTTAGGACACAGCTTCATTCAAATATGAAGCAGTTTAGATTTCATGGGGCTTAGGGTACACTGCTCCCCTCTAAGTTCTTCCATGTCAGGAAAATGGCTGTATAAAACTGCTTATGAAGGAACCCTCAAGGACACGTGCGCGCGCGCGCGCACACACACACACACACACACACACACACACCTTTCAAATCCTTCATAATGTCCAATCCTGAAAATGCTCATGCATGACAGAGATGTGACCTGGCAGGTAACTTGTCTCCGGGTGATGGGATTAGTAGACACCCGGGGGTGGTGAGAGAGGAGGTGGTAAGAGGCAGGGAGGAGAATGCCACTCTGAGCCAGACCCCTCTCACATGGCCCGTGCAAGTGGGCACAGAAACTCCTAGTGGAGGTGGGGAGAGGGGAGCTTAAGGAGTAGGGCTGTGGAAACCCGGTCAAGGATGTTGATTTGGCAATTTCCTGAGCTACAGCAGGGGAGCCCCAGGAGGAGCAGGAAGAAGGGCTCCGCTCCCCGTTCCCTCTTGGCTCCAGATGTGGTAGATGTTTCGGTGGCTAAACTGTCGGACTTCAACTTTGCTCCATTCAACCGTGCCTGGAAGGGACTTTAAAATCCGGGTTCTGAATGTACCTATTTCCAAATGTCCCAGAAGCCAGCGTTACCACTGGATGCTAGACCAGGGTACAGCTGGCCTAGGATACAGATTAGTCAGTGCTCATTACAAAGAGTTATGATGAAGAATCAGTTACTGTGAGGATGAATTTCATGGTTCTCCACTCCTTTTATTGTATGAAATTTTGCGCCAGTCTATTGAAAAACAATGTTTGGCTTTCTAAATAAGAAAGGAAATGAAGAGATCGTTTATTTGGGAAAGTTGTTGTTAAGTTAACCTTCTTTCCGTCCCACTAGCCACTTACATATTTGTGATCAGCTCGCCACCAATCATTTCCTTCCCACTCTCATTCAGAAAGGCTTGAAGTGGTTTATGTAAACACGTGCCACTTGGACAGGTATCTTCGATCATTGTTTACCTCCTTAATCACTATTTTTTTTGTTAAAATTTTAACTCACTGTCAGCAGGAGAACTTCTTGGAGCTCTAGTACACGGGGTGCTTGGCCCTAGACCCCCCTTGCACCATCTCTCTGGCTTGCAGGGGTTAGATAAGAAAGCTCAAAGAAGAAACCCAGAGAATTCGGAATAGGCACAGTAACCAGGGAAGGGCTATTAATCCTCAATATTGACGATAAGGAACTTTCCCAACATCTGTGGCTCAGCAGAATGACCCAGAAGTTGTGCCCTCCAGCTCAAGACCCAGCTAAGCTGTCAAAAATGTGATATGATATCTGCGCCTCAAATTGGTTTTTATTTTTAACACATTAAACTTAAAACTGGAGGCTGGTAAATGGTTCCAAGTAGATAGAGATGGAAATCTAAAGAGGAGTTCAAAGTCATTGAACTTTTAAATTGCCATCAGGAATCATCTGATTTTCTTTATCGTACCCTTTTACTGTCCTTCCACCAGTTTTAGCTTCTGTGTCAAAGTTTCTGACGTGTTTCTTTATGAAATTTATTATTCCCCAAAGCTGGGGTCTACGCCACTGGCATTTTCAAGGGTGCGGAGTGCCCGAATGTCAAGTTCATGCACACCCGCACCGTGGGTCTTCACGGTGGGTCTAGGCGGCTGCTACTCTATTAGGTTTCACAGAACTTGAGTATATTTAGGTTCCTGAACTTATAATATTATATTTATTGAGTACCCAGTAAACATCTCAAGCAGAATGTTATTACTGGAGAGATTTCTTCCACTTACAGAGTGTGGACGAAGGGTCTAAGCGGCTTTCAGACTGTTGAGGATAACACATTAGCCCACAGCTTCTTACTCTGGAAACTCTGCGTGACATTCAATTCAACTGTGCAAGGGATGAGCTAGAGCACTCTGTCAAGGCTCAAAACTATTATCAGGAATATGCTTCCCCTACTCAGGGTGTTACCCTAGGGGTCCCTGTAGCTGGAGAGGTGGGATTAGACATCTACAAGGGGTCAGCCCCTTCCTCTCAGTATACACATTGTAAACACAGCTTCAGGTTTTTTTTTCCTCTTCCATAAATTAAGGGTAACAAGATTCATGAGCTTGGGGAGTTTGAAAAAGAGTAATGCCTAGGCAGTAGCCCTGGAGATTCTTCTGTTTAAGTTGTTCTGGGAAGGGCCTGGGCATCATTCTTGGTGAAAGTTCCTGCCTCCCCAGAGTTGGTGCTAGCAAAGCACTGTGATCATACACTACTGGCTTGGAGGTTTTGCACAGGTGGAGGAGATTACTAGTTGGAATGCACACGAGTTTTTAAAGTACTAAATCCTAGGAAGCCCTTCAGCCCCTAATCCATGTGGAATGTCTCAAGGATGACTTCTACAGAATCAAAAATAGGTCACAACCTCAGGGTGCCACACACACACTGAGCCCCCCTCACACCCGATTGCACAGTATTCGCTGACTGTGTGATTCAATTTCACATGTCTACACTGTTCAGCAGGCAGCCCTGAGACTGAGCACAGCGCCTTCCCCTTTTGTATCTGTTGACTCTTACCTGGTCAGTTGTGTGCCAGGTAAACAGGAGACAGGCAGCAGATGTCCATCAAATCACGACTGCTCTGAGACTTGGGGGGAACGTACAAGTCACGTGACTATGGTTTTCTTTTCCTACTATTAACAAAATGCTTTCACATCACCTGAAAGTCTCTTGCCATCCTGTCCGTCTCCCCAGCTGTGGGGCAGGAAGGGTGAGTACCCTCTTTATGAAGCCTTAGTGCCAAGTATAATACACTCGTATTATACTTGGTGCCTAATAAATGCTAGCTAGATTTAATATGATGGCATTTATTATTGCGAAAGGAAATGCTAAGCAATTTCGTAGGTTTTACAGATAGCCTGTACTGTTCTTAAGGTCTATTATTCTATATTGAATAAATATGACAGTCTTATGATATTTTCTTAATTTTAGATTAGAGTAACCTCATCAGATGAATCCTCTTCTGTGTTGGAATATCTGTCTTTTATGCCATACTTGCAGCTGGGCTCAAGGCAGTGTTAGTTTAGGCTAAATAGTAAAACAAAAACAAAAAAAAAAAAACGGGGCCGCAGCCTGCCTGCTCCATTTTAAGTGGTAATTTCTCTCAGCTGCCCATATTTCAGTGAGAGGCAAATGAACTTGCCTCCTCCTTACCGGATCTTGAAAATAATTTTGAAGCATCATTCTATCTGCACATCTGGCCCCAGATTGGTGCTGATTCCAAACACATCTCTCAGGGCACGCATCTCAGCTCCTCCATCTCCATTGCTTCTTGTATCCTGCAGCTCAGAAAACACCCATTCCTGCCCACAGCCTCACAGACAGTTCTCCATCCTCAAACCCCTTAGGAGCACCAGGAGAAAAGGATGAGAAGGGAGAGCATATCACATTTCCTGTTAGATATGCTCCAGTTTCTTTCAGGACTGGGTACAGCCACCCACACCTACCAGAATGTGCCCACTAACCTGAAGGGGCTGCTTCCTGAATGTGTCACATTAACATTATTGGGAGGGAAAAAGGATGACAGTCACATTCCTGTCAACAACATGATCTTGTTGATAGAGCGTGTCACCAAGAGGGGTGGGGTGGGGAGAATGTAGGGGAGACAGGATGAGAAGCACCTATGTGGGATTGGGTACAGAATCCCACTTGGCCCCAGGGAGCAGAGAACACCCTGTTACCACCAGGTGGGCAGATGAGCGCACCACACCGGGCACCCTGCTGAGTCAGAGAAAGGATGGAGAAGGACCAGATGGAGGAGGAGAAGAGGCCCCAGGGAAAGAAGTTGGCTCCATCCACACAACAAAGAGTTTACAAAGAAGAGCAAATATCTCAAGGGCTGCTAAAATGAAGTTTGGAGGATTTGGCAATCAGGCAGAGAGAAAAGGGATTATATACCAAATCCTCACTAATGAGATGAAGAGTGGCAGGAAAGGGGTTTTGAGTTACTTATTTGGTGCCCTCTGACTTCACCTTCTGGAAGAAGACACACTTTAGAGACCCCCTTGGGCTGGGGTGAAAGGTGGCCTGGTGGACAATCAGGGAAGTTAATGTTGATGATACCACGGACAATTCTGTTCTCAGAGTGGGTTCTGGCTGTTGGACTTCAATACTTAGAAGTCAGATTTAGCCAATCTTTCCTTGTAATCAGGAACATCTCTGACTCAGACACAAGTTTCTGTAAAAAATGAAACTTGACCGTGCACAACAGTTTTTTATTTCTACTGGGGACATGAGTTGGACTCTGGCTCAGACACTAGGACAGCCGTGGCTGGTGTTCGGTCACTGGCCTTTTCCTCCCTGGTTTGTAAACAGCTCTGGAACTTCCTCAATCTGGTAAGATTTATTTGGCCTCAAAACAAGGATTTCTCAGTGGGCATACAGAAACTATTTGATGCTGAAGTAACGAATACAAGTTTTTCCCCTTAGCTGTCCTTGAAGGCTCTACAGCCCATAAAGCTTGTCAATTCTAATTTTCTTTGAGTGACTTGAGATACAAAGAAAAGTATGGTGAAAATCCTTTGGGCTTTTAGCAACCCAAGACCATCTACTAGTCCGCCTCACTGCTTATTCTCGTCACTTACACTCACAAACAAGATGTCTTCTTCAGGGACCTGTTTCTCAAATGAAAGTTAAAACATAAATCGTTGCTACCCCCCTTGAAAAAGGCAACCAGCTAAGACATTAGGCTCACATGCAACAAACTTGATTTTTCAAAATTGTGCCTGTTGCCAGTTATTTTTAAGTGTACAAACCTATTAATGTAATCACATTAAGCAGAGAAAGAAAATATTCCAAATTAGTGGTAGTTATACATTGTCCTTATTTCAATGAAAGGTTATTAAATAGAAAAAAAATGGAAGCAGAATACTCCCATGCATAGTCCCAGTAATTGAAGACCCAGGCAATTTTGCATATCAGTGAAACCTTCCGCTTCTCTTGGCTGTAATAAAACAAGCTTCCATCTATTTTTAAGGTAAACTGTTTGTTAAAGATTCATTTAAGCTAATTCCATCAACAATTCCGAAACCCATTAAAGTTAAATATTTAAACTAAATTTTAAGGGCCAAAAGGGAGTATTTGCAGTTTAATGCAGGAATAAATACCACCTGACATGCCAGTGGCTTTCATTAGCTAGTTTCAGCTCTGCCGCTAATGAAATTTAATTAAATTGATTTGGATACTTAAAGGTACAGTATATATGAGGATCTTCTGTAGTGACATCTTTTCAAAAAGACTCTGTAAATTCATTTTATGAATTAAATTTAATTCAGTTGGCCTAATCTTAAAGAACCCACGTCACCAAGAAGATTTGACAGGTTGGAAAGAAATGTACATAATTTAGTTGAAGAAAGTAATATCATTGTTAACTGCCCCAAATTAATCATTACCAATAGGATGGGGGAGGGGAGAGCTTGGGAAGTTGAAACAAGACCAAATTAGTCTTTTTGATTTCCCTGCTGTCACTTTTGAGGCTTTGACCCAAAGATGTGACATTGATGGTCTTTAACTCTGTCCTCTGTGTCCCAATCAATACTACAAAGTTGAACTTGGGATACAACTGAACGAAGTCCTGCCTTCAGGCTCACAAATCCAAATGTCTGGCTCTTAGCACTTCGATCACTTTGACATTGGAAATAATTGGGTATTTTTCATATATGCTCATGAGGGGTCGATGAAGACCTGGGTCTCAAATCTGAGGTCTCTGCAGAATGCCCCACAGTGGACAGGGAAGGAGTCACTGAATGCACCCCTGCAGTGCCTAAGCTCCCAGGTAGCTACAATGGAGGTTTATTCAATCAGCACTCAGAACCACCTAACAGTTGGCTTCTGATGAAATTTAATTAAATTGAGGTGTGAATAGAGAAAGAGACAGGCATAGATCCCGAGGAGAAATGGGGGAGGAATGAGTGTCTAAAAATGGCCATAGCAATAGCCTCTTGCAAAAACAACCCATGAAAGAAAAGTCTAGCCTTGGTAACAACCATGCCATGAATTGCATAAAAATACATTTCTATTTTAGAATAGAGCCTGGTAAAAATAAGCCTAAAGTAAAACAATCAAGAAATAATGATTGAAAAGGACTGTCTTTATGAAATTGGGGAAAGGCAAGCCAATATGGATGTGTTCACTTTGGGAAACTAGAAGAGAGTCAAAGACATAGTAAGTATTCAACAGAAATGTGTTGAATGAGTGTAGAAATGGTCATTTGCTACTAGGACAGGGAGGATGACTAAGAGGAATCATGTGATATTACACAAGGAGATTAAGAAAAGGGGGTACTATAGTTTAGAATGGCATAGAGGAAACCTAGTTGATGCATTTCATTATGTGATGCTATGTATGTCATGGTAAATCTGTCATCTGATTAAATCAGGCAATTAGCATAAGTGACTCTCAGAGGATGTGTGAGAACTGTGGGTTCATCAGGGTTTACCACCAGGCACTCGGCCAACCTGCCAAGGGCACTGTGTGCTAAGACGGGGAGAGTAGAAACAAAGAAAAATCCAACATGTTTCCACATCCTATGACCTCGCTTCTTCCTCTGACATTACTGATGCTCTTTGCATCGTGCAAGACTATTTTTTAATAATCTGGAAACTTACAGGTCTTCTTCTTTGCCCACTGCACTGGTCTCCTGTATAGGACTAAGGAGTCATGGAAATGGCTGTTTTTCAAAGTTGAAGTCAACTGGTAACTCCTGTAGAACCCTTTGCAATGAGAGGTAAGCATAGTGGGATCTTCCAAAAAATGTGCTTTGATAAAAACTGGGCACTGAGAGTCAAGGAGTTTGGTGTTGATATGTACAGAACATGCACATTATGGGCATAAACATGTCAGTAACCTTTAAAAAAAATCTCCACCTTGTAATAGAAACACTCAGCTTTTGGTTAGGCCTCCAGGTAGAGAGATCTGCCCCCATGATTTAGAGTCTCCAAAAGAAGAAGGCACATGCTCCTGGCCCATTTCTAGTTGTCTGTTATGTGGACAGACTGAGGGTCAACGTGAACACTGAAGATGAGGCTGACACTCTAGAGGTGAAGACAGCGAATGAGGAGAGGCCAACCCCTGACTCCAAGAGGTGTTATTTCACGGTTTGACTATTACACTCAGACTCTCATGTGAGAGGGTATGGGGCTGAGTAATGGGCCCCAAAGAGGTCCTTTTCCTAATTCCAGAACTTGTGAATAGGCTACCTTAAATGGCAAAAAGGACTCCGAAGGTATGATTAAGATCTCAAAGGACAAGGTCATTCTGAGGATGTCAGGGCCACTGCAACCACCACGTCCTTCCCCATGAGAGATTTAGGAGGTGAGAGCTGGGGAAGGCAATATAGCGCTCAATGGAAGCAGAGCGAGGGACTCAAAGGTGCTTTGTTGCTGACGTTGAAGACGGAGGATGAGGCCACCAGCCCAGGCATGCAGGCCACCTCCAGGATTCTTCTCTGGAGAATGTAAAGAGCGAGTGCATCCCTGCCAACACTTTGATTTCAGCCCAGTGAACCCATTTTGGATTTCTGGCTTCTAGAACTGCAAGATCACTTATTTTTTGGTATTTTTAACTTTTTTTGGTGGTAA
Organism: Marmota monax; assembly: GCF_021218885.2. Classification (NCBI taxonomy): domain Eukaryota; kingdom Metazoa; phylum Chordata; class Mammalia; order Rodentia; family Sciuridae; genus Marmota; species Marmota monax. Next base: position 127,827 of record NW_026693334.1, read on the forward strand.
TTTGTTAGTGTTGCAGTAGGAAGTAAATCCAGAGGGTGATCCATTTCTAACTTCCTTTGAGTCATGTTTGTTCAACATAATGACTTAGCATTATGAAAAACTTGTAGATAATTACAGAACTGACAGGGTACTGTGGCCTGTGTTAATATGATTTTCCACACTGTCTCCATGGCCCCACATTCTCTAATTACAGTTCTAGAGCATTTGTTCAGAGCTTCAACAGTGGCAGACCAAACAGGCTTCTGCAGTATTAGCATGTGACCCACTTTCATATGGTCTAAGATTAGGTGAGGAATTTTCTAGAGGGTGAAGAGGCACTCCCATGAAGGTAGCCAGTGGCTGAGTATTCCCCACATCCCATCTCCTAAAACCCAGGGGACAAACTTCTTAAAGAGCTTGACCATGGGCTCCCTGGAGTTTGGGTGTTGCCAGAGCCGGTGTCTTGAGTAACGTTGGCAGAATGATTTGGGGTCAGAGGTGAATTGACCATGGAGCACAAGAAGCTTAAATTTTAGGTCCTCCCACTGCATGGGCTCCTTCGGAGGATGGTAGATAATTTTATAGTCGTAAAGTTTACTCTTTTTTTTAAACAGGACTTCCAAAACTATGTTATCTACAGGAACACAGAGTTTGTATCTAACCAGTCTATATACAGTGAAGAAGCAGAAGCCTGAGGCTGATGCAGAATTCTGAGCAGTTGGAGGAGGCTGGGCCCAGGCCAGGCAGCAGACGGAAGGCTCCCAGCAGCAGGTGGCACTTCTCAGTAAACCAACCACTGCCCTCACAAGAGAAGGAGCTAGCCGGTGGACATCTCCCAGAGCCCAAGTGCACCAGAGCAGGATATGGCTGCACTGGTCAGGTTGGACCTCCTCACTGTGGCTTCCTCTCCCACTTGGTCTAACCTCGTTGGTGGCACTGGGAAGGGTAAAGTCACAGCTTATGAGAGAGGGAGGGAGAAAGGGAGGGTGAGGGCAGCATGAGCACACTCAGCCAGGTTGAGGTTCTCATAGGTGACATCCCCAAATCTACTGGGATCCACTGAAGATGGAGTGGGTAAGGTTGACGTGGTCACACAAAGTAAGCCACAAGAACGCACATACGCTGTACGCCTACGTTAAACTTCCTGAGTTTTCTAGTTACTGATGCAATCATTTTTTTCTGTCTTTTGTCTCTAGGGTATTTTTGTCATGGGTGAAGCTCTGTAACTGAGTGGTATTATAGGGGAAATGTTTAATTTGGGCACCGCTATGTGGATTTCCCTGACATGGGGACCTGTCCCAGCAATAGTTATAACTGAGTCACTTCTCGTCTAGCAACTGCCGTGTGCATTGATTTCCACTTTTGCACAATTGATTTTTGCTTCTGTTCCCATTTGTGCCTTTGTTTTTGGACAGATATCATATGATGAGTGCCTGAGAATTCTCTCTGAGAGGTCAGGGGACCTCATGAAGAAAGACCTTCACTGTCAATAGAAACATCAACAAGTAAACGCCCAGATTTATGGAGGAGAAAGTACCATGGACGAGTTTAACTTCAGCCTTTTCATTTTCTACCCTAACTTCATATCAAGCGGTTTGGAAAAGAAAACACTAGAGGAACTACAATTGTGAACTTTGAGGACTCCAGCCTTGGGGTTGTTTTAGAATCTGGCTAGAAGTCCTTGTGTTTTTCCAGTCATCTCTTGGTGAGGAATTTTCCAGCACTGCTGAAAGATTAATAAATTCCTGGTGAACGGGTTCCCTGATAAAATGACGGCTCTGCATTTAGCAGTTTAATTTATTTCTACAGAGGATTTAGTGCTTTTCCATGACTATCTTAGATACCCAGAGAGTAAAATCTATTAATTCTCAAAATGGTACATACCGAAGGAAGTATTAAAGTATGTCTCACTCTTCTAACTGCAAAGCTTAGGGATCACAATTTCGAATTTTAACTTTGTTGTGTTTTTTCCTTGATGATATTTCAAAATAGATTTCTGATTTTCATCACAAACTAGGATGGTTCTTCAAATGCCCAGCAGACCAGGCTGATGAAGGGATGTCAGACGTGAGCCATTAACTCCAATTTGCGGGGACAGGACTCCTGGCTCATTTATGTGCAGTGGTCAGCCTTGAACAGGCAGCAGGAGGCCACACAAGGGCTGGGTTCACTCTCCCACCTGCTGTGGTGTGGGCACCGGAGGAGACCTGTAGGCATTCCCTTACCTATCCATAATTACTTATTGATTTCTTGTTTTGTCAGTGCAATGGTGGTAAAAGCCAATGAAATGAATACCAGGGCAGGAAGAAAAGAGAGTCCTGTGTGAGACAGGCTGTGAAGGGCATGGACCTCACTTCTATCAAAGCTCATTATTCACTGGCTGAATGGAATGTGCGATCCAAGAGTCTCTATTCCCTGACAATAAAGGGAAGGGCATCTAAAGATTAGCTTTATGTTTTGTTTCTCACATCAAAATGGCAATAGGAAATACAATATTGCCTGTCAGAGAAACATGACCTTACCCAGTTTCCAGGACAGGCAGCTTGCATTCCGGGAGAGAGCAACTCACTGTGCACAATGCTGACATTTCACTGGGGCAGGGGCAGGATCCTAAAATCCCCAGGCCTGGAATAATCTGATTTCTAACCCCAGTGACTGTCAACAAGAGTTTGATTCTGATGTTTGATTGATCTTGGATTCGATCTCTGCATTTATGAGCTAAGGATTTTAATTCTTTCGGAGAGGCTGAGTCGATGTTGTTCTCTTTGAAGCACTCTGAGTTTCTTGGAACACATGAGTCTCAGTAACAGAAGGCTACATGCTGGAAAGAATCATCTGCCACTTGGAACAGGGACTGGCCTGTCTCTTCCGTGGTAACACAATAGTTTGTTTCAAAGGCTTAAACATGTTTCTAGGAAGCATCTCATGGAGAAGCAAGGGAATGGAAGAACACAGGTGGTGGCTCCACTCACCGCTTGCCCTCTCAGCACCCAATGCTCACAGGCATTTTTACTCTGGTGTCGGGCTGACTGATACTACTTCCAGTTGATCTCAGATGAACCAGTATATGTCTTGGAAGGCAGAGCAGAGTTCATCGTACCTGAAGCTCCATGACTGCCCTGTGAATCAGTTACCCTGAGGTGGGTCCCCATGGAATCACACAAGAGGGCCCAGAGGGCTTGGGTAGCTAGGGCTTCCAGAGCTTCCCAAAGCTGTGGCTGAGTGGCCCCAGCTAAGTCCCACTGAGACTCCAAGTCCAGATTGCGAATGTTGAGGCTTGGGGAGAGCAAAACACTGCTGTGTGGAGCTGAAATCCGACCAGTTTAGGGAGGAATCACACACCAAAAAGATGTCATGGAAAGTGACAAGGAATCTCCTGGCTGGCATATTAGCCTAGAGCCCACCCACCACCAGGCAGGAATGATTCACTGGTGAAACATTCACGTACACTGGTTGTCATTCTTCAGCAAAAAATAATTTTGCTTCAATGTGACAGTGAATATGAGTTCTTATTTGCATTTTTAATAATCAAACAATAGCATAGTTCTATTTTAGTAAAATTGAAGGAAGACTTTGATCCAAAGCCTAAAATCTATGTGCTAAATCTTGTTCAAATATCTGTCCAGATTTAACAGAAGCTCAGAATTTTAGGCCAGTGAAAATACTCTGTAAGATGCTATCATGAGAGATACCTGCCATTATATATCTGTTCAAAATCAGAGAATACACAACACCAAAGGTGAACTCCAATGCAGTCTATGAATTTTATGTGACTATGATTTGTCAGCACAAGTGCACTGACTATAACAATTGCCATTCTGGTGGGGGATGCATATGTGGTGCAAGGGGTATATGAGAAATCTCTACACCTTCCTCTTAATTTTGCCTAAATTTAAAATTGCTTTAAATAAAGAATTCAAAAAATGTATTTAAGAGAAAATAGTAAACTTCCTGAAAGAACAACAACAAAATCTGAGACCAAGTGCTAAACATGCTTACATTTTTAAGAGTCTGCTACATAAATAATACCTTGAAAGTAAAGAGGGCCATGTAAAATGTAAAACCAAAGTCTGTCACTGAATTCGTATTCTGGAAGGCTAACTAAATTGATTATGGACCTACAGCATCATGAAGACCAATAAAACAGAGATCCATATTGTTTGGGGATTAGATAAATGTCAAGTTTCCATGCCATTAAACTGCGAGTTGTATCTTTTTATATTCTGGTAACCAAGAGTGGAATTGTGAATTTTGGGAAACAGAATAATCGAAGTAGTTGAGATAAACTATGAACTATGATTTTAAATAAGTCAAAAACATCTATTTTTGCTTAAGACATAGTTATGCTTACTTTCATTTATTTCATTTTCTGCATTTCTATTTTCTAGCACATATGAATAAAATCTCTTTCAGGCAGTACTTCTTAATTTTGCCTGGTCCCTATTTTTGATATTCCTTAATTCAACACTGTTAATTAGGAATGAATACTAATTGTACCAGAGCTGGGCACAAACACCACAGCAATTTCCAAGGAGAAATCACTTGCAACATAAGTTCAGGGTGCGAATTCTTCCACAATAAATATTTGAACCCAAAATGAAATTATTTTATAATAAAAATACAAATACAGCTTAGGCTGTAACATGTTAGCTGTAGGTTCAAACTATTCCTAATACTTGAAAGTTATTCTTTCAAAGTATGAATTTAAACAATTTTATTCATTCAAACTAATCTGCTATGTAATTATTTCAGATTAGTAAGGAGTGACCTTACTTCAGAGCTAAGGAGAGGTCAGAAACATTATTTTCAAGGAAGGTGGTACAAAAACATGTAGGGAGAATGAAAATTTAGATGGGCTAATTGGATGGAGTATGGACTTGGGAAGGCTTTAGCGGATGGCGGGGATGAAGAGTGACCTGCAACCCCACTCAGCTGCGGTGGTGATAAGGGCTGGCAGGAAGCAGGGAAGAGCTACAGAGAGAAGCTACGGCCACTCTTGAAATGACTCATGGGCTTTGCTGACATATTTTGACTCTGTCCTGAGGACCACAGTGGCCACAGACTGGTGTGGCTGCAAGGAGACATGAATTCAGATTTGCTCTTTAGAAAGTTCACACTGAATGCCCTTTGGAGAATTTGCTGGTGAGGAGTAGGACTGAAATAAGAAGCCTCGTTGGGAAATAAGAAGCCTCGTTGGGAGACTGGAACCAAAATCCAGAGATAGGAGACAACTGTTCATGAGTACAGAAAGAAGAGGGCAGAAGCAGAAGCAGAAATCTGGGGTTTGCTGGTGGACTGGATGCTGCAGAATCAGGGAGATGCCTGGGCATTGACTTAGGAGCTGTGCAGCTCTTCAACTGGGGTTGGGAGGCAAGAAGAGGAGCTGACTCCAGGAGAAGCAGGCCTGTCTGGGATCTGATTCAGGGAGATGCTGCAGATGCTGCATCTGAGCAGGTTTTCTAGCAGGGGGCTAGAGATTCAGAAAGCAACTGGGGCTAGAGAAATAGATTGGAGAGGCCACAACATTTAGTTGATAATTGAATCAACGAGAAAAGTTATGATAACCCAGGAAGAAGTTGTGCATGATATGAGAAAATTCCAAGCATCAGGTCCTTGAGGATGTCAAAATTCAAGAAATGAACAGGGAGGAGCCCATAAAGGGTGGAAGGTGGGATGGGGATCATGAGACCTTATGGGAAATAGATTGTCCTAGTACTTCGGAGAAGACTGTTTTTGTGAATGACACTATTTTGCCAAAATGTGTTCAAACTAGAAGCACAAAGGATCACAGCAGAGCCTCTGACTAAGGAAACATGGTTGGCTTGCACTTGTGAATTATTTAACCCTAGACCTCACCATGATCCCCAGTCTAATATGTCTTCAGCATACTTGACCTTCCCCTCCACCCCCACACAAATTCAGCACAATTCCAAATGGAATGGAAGCATACCAAATACTTCCCCTCCACCCCCACACAAATTCACACAAATTCCAAATGGAATGGAAGCATACCAAATACTTCTGAACTACTTATGCTGTCATGTTATAAAACCCCGTTTGTGGTTTAGTTTACCTAAACCTCACCATGCAAAGTTCTCCCTGTTGGGACTCTGGACAATATGGATGGCCGGCGGAGATGCTTAGGAGACAGATTGTGGGAAGGGAGCAGTGCTCCAGTGTCTGAGGACAGGAGGAGACTGTAGAAGAATCAAAGGGGAAACAAGCCATAAAAATGTTGGTGCAAATGAATAGTGATGGTGACAATGACAAAATAAAATCCTCAGCTTTAAAACTCCAGGATGAGAGGGACAGCATTTGTCAGCAAAATGGCATGAACAAGTGTTTTGGATCAGCAGCAGCAATGTCCATGGGCACATGAGTTCCCAGTGTACAGAGCCCTTTGGTGACTGCTGTTGCTGCACCTGAGACAATCAGCAACCCAGCAAGGAAGGTGCTACACTTTTCCCTCATATGTGAGGACACCGAGATTGGGGCTGGATTGAGGAGACATGCTGTGGTCTCTGTGGAGCTGGGGAGGTTTTAGATGCAGGGATTGAGGAGTGCTAATATCTCTGATTCTTAAAGCAGAAGGAAGGCAGTGAGTCATGGAGGTCCAGGCCTCCAAACTTCCAGGACCCTGAGGCCATGTCCAGCCACCTAGAGAGAAGATTCTGCTTGTAGAACTGCCATAGGCCATTTGAAGAGGTTATTTAGTTTTCTGGAGACTGTCAGCAATGTCTGGGAAGGAATGGCCTGGTAGAGATGGAGGTCAGCTTCAAAACCAGGAAGGCCAACACAGAGAAGAAAAATGAGACTTGCTCAGTATGGCTTTAGGGGAAAAACCTGCAGATAAAGAGATCAGTGCTTAAAGTAAGCAAGAAGTTCTGGCTATCTTGGTCACCCTCAAATGAAATAATGTCTCTCATTAGGTCATACTGGCAATTGGCATTAAAGATATTCGAACAAAACGAAATGACTGCTGGAGCCGATTCAGCCTTCCTTCTCCTGTCATGGCTGCCCACGTCTCCCGCCACTCTTGTATAGCTGGACGCGGCTCCAGGGCTGAGATCTAGCCCCAGGGGCATGTGCAGGAGTTTGGCAGTTCCCCCACTGCTTGCCCACCTTTCTCCCTCTCCTGTCCAGACAGACAAGGACCATCCGCTGGCCCCAGGCCACCGTCTGACCAGGTGCAGTCTGTGAGAGTTCTATGAAAGATGTCTGTTTAGATGGAGCTTCTGAAGTTCTGAGTCACTCTGTTAGAGTGACATAGGTTCCAACCAATTGAACTGTTTCTTGATGATCTGACAGATGATTGCAGTATTTACACAAGGACAGGCACCAGTGGTTTCCCCAACTCTACATTCTATCTCCCGCTCACCCAGTCATTCCAACAGTCCCCAACCATGGTCAAATGTAAGCACCTCCTGTTGTCAGTGACATTCTGAGGTTTTGGGAAGCCAAGCTCTTCTGAATTCCTGCTCGTCTTTGCCTCCACCTGCAGACAGTTCCCGAGGCTAACAGCCTCCAAGATGATGCAGGTGGCAAGGACGTTTTGCAGATTTATTTGTGACTAGCTAAACTTAAGGACTTCAAAAAGGTGACACAGTATTTATCTTGCATTTCATAAGGTTCTTTGCAATGGTGTATTTTCCCTGCGGGGAACAAACCCAGAAGGCCAGGTCTTACTCAGGTAGAGGGTCAGAGAATACAAATGTGTTTGGGCTCCAAACAGGAATTAACAACACCCAGCCTGAAGAATATTCCACCCATTAGTCCTCTAAGAGGTAAATAATAAAGTAGACAAGCTAGAACTAAAAGTCCCTGGCCTCTGTGCCTGGGTCTAAGGGAAGATGTCAGTGACAGATGGGTCTGAGTTCTGTCCCCGACACACGCGGCTGTCATTCCAATTTCCATCTCCCCCTCATGGTTTTCCTCTGGCCATAACTCCCTTACCTCTCACCTCCTAATTATACATACTGTAAACATTCTTCAAGACTTTGCTCTATAATTTTCCTTCCCTTAATTCATTCTTTAAAACCTGAAATATATAATTCAGGATCTAACAAAATCTCCAGTAATTGTTCCATCTTTCATTTTTGCTCAGGTGGCCTCATCCATATCTTAAGTTTCCTTTGGAACTCTTCCTTTGCTCAGCCCATAATAGGTGTTTAATAAATAAATCTGAAATGTGGGTAGTTAAAAGATATGAATCTGATCTTTTTCTGATGATATGTAAATTGTCAATGAAGAACAAGAGAGATCACTTCCCTGATGATTAAAACAATTCATGAGGATAAATGAGCTTGGTTTTCTCACCCAAAGACTTTTCAAATGGAGAGATTTTTGAATTTTGAGCTTTGCTATTAACAGCATTATGACATTGAGCACCAAGGTCCTCATTTCATTTCACAACTGCATAATTTGGAAATGATTAACAACAGCTCTTTCTCAACATCTTTAAATCATGGGTCAACTAAAAATATCATCATTTATTTCTCTAGCCCATCTTTCTTGAATTTTCCCATATGAAGCACATTTTAAACTTTCTTTAGCTCTTGAATTTAAGGTCCATTAAATTCCTGTCAACACATTCTTATTTTCACGGAAATAGAAAGACAATTACACTTTTTGAACTGTACTATCAACAAAGAAAAAACTAAGGTGAAATCTCATACTCCTATTTAACAAATAGTGTGCAGCATCTTAAAAGCTGTACCCCTCCAGTGCACAAAAGCATGAGCAGGTGCATTTGTGCACAGAGGAGGCACGGAGGATCCCAGGGAAAGTGGTTTATTTGAGGCAGTAATACTTCTTTGAGCTCCTGGAACCACTGACTCAGAACCACCAGCTTCGTTCTAATTTCTAACATGTTCTTCATGTCTGGCTGCTGGTTAGCCCAAGGACTCCTTCCTGGGAGAGACGTCTGTCTCCTGGAGGAGTCCAGGGAGGAACTCAGAGGGGATGCTGGGACCTGAATTTTAAGCAAAACAGAACAGAATCCAAAACATTTGCTCCTCCTGACATGCAAAATACTAAGAAAAGGATGCAATTAATCTTCAACACTCAACACTTAATTTTGTTATCTGTGATTTAACTTCGACACACCACCTCCTGGGGAACAGGAAAACTTTGAAAGAAAAATATGTAAGCTAAACTTTATCAATTTAAAGTGCAAAGTAATGGATGCTTAAGGGAAGTAGGAAGGCCCTGAGGAAATCTAGAAATAGACTGTAACTTAGTAGAGCCAGTTATTAAATATTTACTTTTTCCCATTGGTTTAGAAAAAGACAAAATTCTTTACTGGCAAGATGGGTCTCACTCCCCACAAGAGACCCTTGCTGAGGCCTCACAATCCGGCCCAAGGAGCTGGTTTCACGGCAAGGCTGGTGGGTGTAAAGAAGGCAGTGATGACCTTGGCTCTCTCCCCTCTCCACACTGGCAAGCAGGTGCTTTGGGCAGTAGCCATGGAAGCCCCTGTGCCCTGCCCCAGCCCCATCTGATCCAGGCACTGCTTTCTTCCTGTATACCCATGTTCTCTACTCCCATTCACTAGCTCAAATTTTAACTACCCACATTTGCTCGGCAAAACAACAACTTATGGGAGATATTGTTAAAGTATTCTCCCCACTAAAAAAAAGAAAGAAAGAAAGAAAAAGTATCCACTATTTAGAAGCATTTGGAAATGAGGCATAGAACCAAAATCTCTAGATGTGGCATTTTTCTCTTCAGGTTTAATTTCGAATCATTTTGCAGGTAAAGACTTCTTCAGAGGCATGATATGAACGCTTACTACCTTGCACAGGTGTACAGACCAATTGCCCCAAGGGCCAAGCCCCTCTGAGTTCTCAGGTGAACACTGGAACCATTGTCTCCTTCCCACTGGGCACTAAAGTGGTGAGGTTCTCAGGGCCAGGGGGAGGGTCCACATTGCTGGGACTGAGTTCACATCCTTGTTCCTGGGCTGTGACACTGGACTGCCTGTATTGCTTTTTGTAATTTTTTTCTGCCTCCTTTCTAAAATTACTTGTTGAAACTTGTTAATAATTTCCCCCTGCCAAAAAAAAACTCCCTGAGTTTATTATATTTTAGTCTATTGTAGAATGCAAAAGTGTAGGAAGATAGGTCTACTTTCTTCTTTATGTAAGGTGATTTAGCATAATTAAAAATATTACATATTTCAAAATAGGTGGAAGAGAAAATATTGAGTGTTCTCACCATAAATAAATGAGAAATATTTCAGATGATGGATAAGCTAATATCCTGAATTGCTTATTACATTAGGTATACATGTATTGAAACATCACACTGTACTCAACAAATACATACAATTACTATGGTTAATTAAAAATTTAAAAAATCACAACCTCTTATGGAAACAAAAAAGACAACTTTGGGTAAGACTCTCTGAGTGTGGATCTGTCCAGTCCCAAAGGTTCATGGATCTTGGTGTGTATTTAGGGGACACATGGTGGTCCTGTTTTTGCATCTTCATTGATGATCTTGTTTTAGTAGCATTTTGGCTACTGAGGCTGTTGGACTAGTGCTGTCCATATCTGAGGTGCCTTTTGTTATGGCCAAATACTGAGTCTTTGGATCCAGAGCCTGTGTGAAGCTCCTAAGCCAAGTAGGTAAAGCAAACCTTACCTTTTTGTACAGACTTCTCAGATCTCGGTACTGCCACATGCTGTTTAGGACCTGAGATGCAGCCTTGACCACTTTTGGGGAGTGTCTGATAAAGGAAAGACAGGAAATGCAATCAGAGTGGTAGCTGGGCTTGCACTGACCCTGACATGTCAGGAGAGGTCAAAATGGACTTCCTCCCAGCTTTGCTGGCTCTTTTCTTCTCTGCCTGGGGACTGCAAAGGATTTTTGTACCAGTCCCCATCCGTGGTCTCATCACACATCCATGAGGGTGACAGGTAGGAAGAAATTACAATTTGGCAAAGAGTTTTTAAAAATGCAAACACAGGAACAGTGGCATGTGGTCAGAATGCAGACTTAGTGTTTGACTACAAAATGGAATAGAAAGAAAAGAAACAGTGATCAGAAAGGACAAGCTTCAGGAGTTCTGATGGCAGTTTTGTGGAACACCTGGTAATAAGAGAGCAGTGTCCCACTGGGGCATGAGAGCGTACCAGCGTTGACGCTACACACTTGCTGAGGCCATAGGCAGTGAATGCTGAAGTGGGCACACTCTGACATGGGTGCAGAGGAATACATTTGTGTAAGAATCTATAACGCCTTACCTGCACTTCAAGTTCTGGCCTCTGGACCATAGTGCATAGGGAGAAACCAAGGTCACAGAAATATTTGGACAGGAAGTTGTTAACTGCGTTCAAAGTCATGCCTTTGAAATACCTATGACAATATAACTAGATATTTTGATTTAGGTTCAGTGCCAATCTGAATCTCAAAACACAAATTAGATTAATAAATTCCTGTCAATTTAATTCAATTGAATTCTTGGAAGTCACTTTGACCTGTGGTCATGGAAGCTACTCAGGAATTAATCTAAGTTAATCCACTCAGGAATTTTGTATACTAATAGGCTGGTTTCACAACCAGAGCACTATTTTAGTGACTATCATTACAGAGTCTATCTGAGAGTGTCTGATAAAGGAAAGACAGGAAATGCAATATGAGGGGTCAGCTCACTTTTTCTGCAGAAGGTCAGATGGTAAATATTTTATGATATTAGTCACAATTACTTAACTGTAACTGAAACATGAAAAGTCATATTTAAACAAATAGGTATAGCTGTGTTGTAATAAATGTGATTTATCAAAAACAAGCAGTTGGTAGGATGTGGCCCATGGTAGATTATCAGGGGATTCCTGCCTCATGTAGATGCTGACTCCTGGTGTTCGGCAAGATATTACCATTCATGAAGACTCCAATGTGATAACCACTCCTGAAGGTGACTGGTTGCAGTGGCTAGCAATAATATCTGAATTAAAACCAAAGATGCCTTTGAAATAAAATGGTATTTGAAACAAAATAGGAAGATGGTAGATGGTCCAGGATGAGTTTTCAGTTGAGAGCAGAAGTAAATAGATATTCTGAGGCTATGCATTTTACAGTGAAATTATGGGATGCCAATACATGGTGGAGAAAGTGGCTGCTATTTTCCTAGGTCTTCACATTTGTCATTTAGACCAACCTAGTTTGAGGATTCTTCATCCATTCACTGAAGGGCAAGTGTAGCAGCCATTGCTATGATTACTGAGATGAAATTCAACTTTAGCCATGTTAGTTACATCAAGGAATTAAAGAGAACAAATATAGAGTTTCTATAAATTCCAATTTTTAACATTTCTTTTCCTGAAATGAATTGTTGCTAAATTATTTCAAAATTTATGATAGTATTGTGCTCCAAATGTAATTTTAAATTCTTTTGACTTAAAGACAGAATTTTAGACCTTTTTGTGGTCTAAAAGATAAAGGTACCTGTCATTCTTATATAATCAATGCTGAACAAAAATTAGATGCTATTTTTTTTTGAATTTTGTCACTGTTGGGGAAGTATTTGTCTGTGATGATACTCAAGCAACTTAAGAGGAAACTATATTAAAATTTAGGTAGTAATAGTGTAGTTGAAATATTCAGTAAAAAAAATTCCCTGACACAGTATAATTTTTAAGTTCCACTTCTTTCCTAGTTATAAAATAGAAAGAGACTATGATTCGTAACAAATAACAGTTTTTAACATCTTAATTAAAATGCCAATACATCATAGTGTTATAATAATATGTGAAGGTCAAAGAAACATTGACTTCTTTTTAAGTCGTTAATTTTGATTCATCCACTAGACTGGTATCATATAAACTTCTACTTGAAAAACGATGAGTATTGATTGAAGGACTTGAACATTGAGTGCTTTTAATGTGACAAGTGATTATAACCCAAGCCACAATACAGAGTTCTTTTCTGACAAGTATCAGTTGAGACTGTTAATAGCTTTTCTGTCTTATGACAAAAGACAGGGACACATTCAATGCTATTTCCTATACAACTTTTACAAGCGGAAAAAAATATTATTTTTGAAATAGACATGATAGAATGCCCATGATGGGTGTTTAAAATGATGTGAAAAGAACATTATCGAGACTTCAAAATGGTGAGTATGAGACTCCTACAAGAGTTAATAACAATTACACAATGTCCGGTCTTCACCAGAGCTGTCAAATCAGGGGTGACTGTTCTGAACAGTCATGCCAGCAGCAGGATCCCAGTCCCATTGGTTGTGCTCCCAAGATGCAGTGAGTGTTGTGCAATCACATGGTGATGGCCAACTCACCAGCCTGGTTCATATCACTGCATATTTAGGCTTGCATATATTTAGAAATAAAACAGATCTGTACATAAAATGGAGGATGATAGCTAGGCATGCTTTTAATGCCTGTGGCTTCTAATATTATTTCAAATGAAAATCAGATATACACTAAATTTATCTTTGGAAGTAATTTTTAAATAATAATTTAGGGTGGACTTTTTGCAAGTATTTTAATAATTACCTAGTATGAATTGATACTCTTATAATTTCCAGTTATGAAATCATTCCCAATTCCAAAAAATCTATTGTCAATAAAGAGTTTCTCTTTTATTAAAACATTGCTAGAAGGTGATGGGGATCTCAATGTCTCCTATCATGATAGAATTGAGTGAGTTTCATGCTGAAATATGGAGCAATTCTCTTGGAATCACTTGGTTTCAAGGGCAATGAAAAGAATAACAAAACTGAAGTACAGATAGATAGGAAATGAGGAATTATAAAATTCTTGTTTTACCCCCTCAATTAATCAATATATATATTTTAAAAAATTGGCAACATGGAAAAAATGGATGAGCTTTCCTAAGCTGGAGAAATACAACTGAAAAGGTACATAATTCATTCCGGTTCGACACTTCTTATGCAACTCAGAAACCCAGGTTGTTGACATTGAAAAGAAGATCAAGGAACAATGAGACAGGACAAGTACCATGGAGAAAATTTTAATCAAATTAAAGGACATTTGTGAGATCATCTCAAGTGAAAATACCTTCCCATTAATAATAATCAAGTTAGGACCAGATATAACAGGTCCATTTTTTTTTGTATTGGCAGCAAGTATACATACTGTATTGCAGATAGTTTCTTCAAATGATTTTTAGTAATTTTGATTAACAGTTGTCTCTGACCATAGAACTGAGTCAAGCATCTTTTCTCTATAAGATTCCAATAGTGAGGCACACTGCTGTAGAGAAGCTCGGGAAGGAATGGAGTATCACTCCCTAACTCCCTAGTCTTAAAATTCAGAGAAAGTACTTCAATCTTTGAATGCCTCATGGACGTAGACAAAATGTTAGAGTGTTTCTGTGCACTCCAACTAGAGATTCCAAGCACCTACTGAAACTATGAAAGAAAAGCACATACCTGCAGTGTATGCACAACATCATGAGATCGATCAATCTATCTATCTATCTATCTACCTACCTACCTATCTCCCTGCCTACTTACATACATACCTACAGGTTATCTTGTTGTTTTCCCTTGCATGGTTGCAAGTCTAGGTATTGTTGGATCCATGTCTTTGACTCTGTGCCCTTCATTGCTGCATAACAAGTCATCATGCAGTATAGATGGGGAGGGTGTCGTACAGTATCTCTGTCTGTCTATCCATCTAACCATATATAGTTATAATTCAAGCCAACCATCTGCACCATGATTGCATGAGTCCTATGGGCCTTCTCTATCTGATACAGGAAAGTATTCAAATTCTAATGCTGAATTGTTGATTGAACCTATTTCCAAATAGGTTCTCAAGGTGCTTAAAACAGAAACACTGAAATCTCTGAAACACATTAGTAGCATCTTGAATTAAGTTAAATAATGAGACAGCATTTCCAGAAAGTCTCCAAGTGCATTTCTCACAGTTTCTAATAATGAAAGAAAAATTATTTAGCATTTAGATGTAAAGGAATGAAAAGTCTAGAAGCAGACAGACCCTTAATAACAAAAGGTTTACCCTTTTAATCTTCTTTGATTACACTGAGGGACTTCCAGGAGGCAAAATTTAATTAAGGTTGGTGCAGGTTTCTGTAAAAATTGACAGCTCTCTGATATACTAGCACCCTGGCTGGTGGAGATATTTTTTAGTTGTGTACACTAAGATACCCTTGGCTCTTCAATCACACAGGGAAACATTCCCATTTGTGGCAGTGCAGCTGCTTGACACCCCGTCTTATCTCTTTTTATTCCATTTGTCTGAAAGCTCTCCCTTCTCCCCACCATTTCCTCAGGTTAGGAAATTTCTGCTCATCCTTCTGGGCTTGATTATCAGTAATTTCTGGAAGAATATTATACAGCTCCCCCCTCGGCTTTAGATTGCAAAATATGGGCATAACGACTTGTTAAATTAAGTGGTTTGTCCCAAACCACAGCTTGTAAGGTGGGGTGGTGGGCTGGGACTGAGTTTCCTCTGACTGCCTCTCACTGTCTTCTCCCCGGTCGGTGCTGCTTGATGAGAGTTGAAGGGGCACAGGTCCGTCAATGCCTGAACTTGCAACCACACAAGGACTGTAGCAAGAAGAGTCCTTCATGCCTCCAGGTTAAGCGAGTATCTCTTGCAACACACTAGCATGAGGGTTGGAATGTCAATTCTACCTTTCCAATTTCTTGGCCATCGCCAACTCACAAGTTATTTATCAAATCAAAATTAACAGTGAGATCAGCTTTCGTGGTGAGGAAGGAAAACTGGAAACCATTTGCCTTTTTTTTTTTTCCTTGACTATGAGAGAAAAATGGTTTTGAGTGACAATCAATAGTGCTATCCATTGGCACACTTAGAACCAATTCTGCCCCTGTGGAGGTGGGACGTTACCAGCCAACGTACTTGTCTCCTTTGCTCTTGGAGATGCCGACCAGTTTCTCGATGCCTCCCGCGTCCCGCAAGGCCTTGGCGTTCTCCATGTTCTTGGTGATCACCTCGTGCAGGGTGCAGCAGACGGCGGTCACCGTGTCGTCGGACATGGCCTTGCTCGCTGCGTTGTTGCTGTTGTTCCCTCCGGGAAGCCTGTGGACCAGGTCTCGCATGGCGTATTTGCCTTTGGAAAAGGAAACACAGGGAAGAGTTGAGGAGAGGGCAAGCAGAGAAAGAAGGTTCAGGGAAAAAAGAACAGAGGCAGGTGGACGCAGTAGAGTCACTTTCCCACCTCTGAGTGTTGATCATAGGGTGATTTCAGACATACACACAGAGAACACAGCGGTCCTCCTTCAGAACCCATGGGGCATCGGTTCTAGAAGTCTCCTGTTCTGCTCCATGGTTACCAAAGTCTGGATGTTCAAATCTCTTATGTAAAATGGCACATGCACATTTTTCTTTGTATTTTTAGTCATCTTTAGATTCTTTTAGCTTAACAAAATGTAAATGCTATGTAAATAGTTGCTACACTGTATAGTTTAGGGAATAATGGCAAGAAAACGTCTGTAAATGTTCAGTACAGATGCAATTTTTTTTTTTTTTAGTATCTTGATCTGCTGGTGGTTGAATCCAAGCATGAGGAACGCATGGATGTGGAAGGTGCTCATGGTGAGCACCTGGAGTTTGGTCCTAGATACATCAAGGATGAATCATGGGTCACTTCATTTAAGCTTTGGTTTGTTTTTTCCATTTATAAAGGAGAATGACAATGATACCTGATTTATATTTTAAAAATTAAAGGAGTAGATGTATGGAGTGCATTTGACACAGTGATTAACGAGGATGCAGGACTCACTAGACATTAGCCATCACTAGGTTCCTACCTGATGTATTCACAAAAGTCAAGAAAATGTATGTGATTCTAAGAACCCCCCAAATACCTTGCCAGGAGCTATCTTGGGACCTGTACTACTGAACAGGAGTCAAGCCACACATATATAGAGAACATGGTCACGCATGTGAGTTCAGACCCCTTTATAGCACAGAGAAGTTGCTTAGGGCTATCTAACTAGGTACCTGGTCCATCAGGGTGACCTTGCCTCTCTGGGATTTGCCTAATGGGATTTTATCGTATGGGTCCCCCAATGTTTACTAATGTGGCATGTTTTTATTTGCGCAAGAAATAAAATCTAACTCTGCTTCCTTAATTCACTTTATCATTATTAATGCGGTTACTCCTGATGATAAGGGTACTTACAATGACATAATTATAGAGCCATTTTAGTTTACATAGCAGTTTAGGCAAGACAATTCATTTATCCCACCTGCAGCTTCCAATTCTGTTCCTTTAATTTATTTATGGAAGCGAGTAAATGAGTGCCTGCAGCAAAGTTGGCTGTTCTTAAATTTGGGGGGTGGAATTGGCAAGTGTCCAGAGTTATATTTCTGACTTGTCCTCTATCCCCCAGTAGACATGTGTGGCTAGCTCCTCAAAATTATGTGGACTTTTTACCTCCAACATATACTGTAAATGATTCTTTCATTTGCTGCTAAATTCTCTAGTGCACAGAGACTAGGGCCATAAAATAGAACCCCTTAGGAATGTGCAACATCTTAATTCCAGGTGGTAATAAATAAAACACAGGCCCTTGTAATTTTGGTATCTGCTTTTATCCTGTGTTCTAGTGGCTTATTTTAGTGTGGACAGAAAATGCTGACGTTTACTGAAATAGAAAAGTGTCTTCATCCACTTCGTGATGGCAGAGGAAGCGTCTGACAAAACTGGTTTCCTGAAAACCCCCACATGTGGCATATTTCTCCTCTAATGACAGCACTCACAGTAGTTTGGAGAAGATATCTGTACATGGACAGTCCTCTGAGCAACTTGCCTTAGCTCTCTGTCATTGGACCAGACTGAACTTGGGCTAAGAGTTTACTTCTGTAGCACTCAGCATGCGGGGCCTCCTCTCAGTCCATTCATCCCATAAACCACGAGAAGATACATTTGAGATCCACAAAAGTGAGAAGATGAATGTGTTCTCTCTCTCTCTCTCTCTCTCTCTCTCTCTCTCTCTAAGGGAAATGATGGAGAAAGGGCAACGTATTGAAAACTATTCCAATCCCCGTGCGTATGGCGACATTCACACTCAAGACCGCATGGAAGACTGGCTTTGTAAGCTTGGACGCTGTCAATGTTGAAAGCAGAAATGAGGACAGGAAAAGGTTTGGCTGCAGCGTTTCTTAGTTTGATTGCTACTGTCGCCACCAAATGAGCTCAGATACAGCTGAATGTGCAGTTTTATCCGGGCTTCCCACACCCTGAGCCCTGGAGGAGACACAGTTGTCCCTGTCATATTCAGGTGGAAGGAACCCTGCTGAGCAGCCTCTTCCTTCACCTCAGGGTGCAGTGCAAACACTGTCATTGTCCATGTGACCCTCGATGTGACAAAGATCAGAAGCCACTCTTATTTAAGCCACCTGGGAAATGCAGCAGAATTGTTGGATTTCTAATATTTCTGATAAAGTTCACTGATGTTCTACTAGGTGGTTGGGGATTTTTCATGTAGTCTGCTTATCCAGAGAGATACCATCTAGTCTATACTTTTTTACCATCTGAGAGAAAAACTATTCCATGAGGAAGAACTTTGTTAATTATATTAAGGGCGCACCTTATTATTATTTTTTTTAAACTTTGTGTGTGTGCTCAAAAATGCTATCTTCTCACATTAGAATTTGAATCCCACTTTTACATGGAATCTGGGTAGCCAGGAAAGTTTCTAAAGCTCTTTTTAGTGTTTAGAAACGTTGAGGCTAATTGGGGTGTTGGGGCAGGAAAAATGGAACGTAGAATGCTTATGGCCACAAGTCACCTTGGGTGGCAAGCTCATGACATCAGCTCAAGGAAGAAAGACACTGGGTGGACTGGAGTTGTTAGGGCAGGCCAGACACGGGAGGTGGACATATAGGACTGCTCTGTAGGTCAGGGGCCAGCCAGTCACTATTTAACAAAGAGATTCTGGGGCATGAGGAAGGAAGTTCTCAGCAGTCAGACGGAAGGGGGGAGAAGCATTGACCTTACCCCTGATGATAAAGCTGTTGACTGCAGATATTATCAGCACGACAACTCAGGGAGCTTGTCCCCTGTAACTGTCCCTGGTCCCTTGTTTCTTTTTTCCACAGGTTTCTAAACACTAGAAAAAGCTAAAACACGTTCCTACTTTATCAAACAAGAATCAAGGTCCCCTTTCCTCCAACCCTCATGCAAGGCTTTTTGATCCTTGAGGCCTGAGATGTCTTCAGAGGTGAATGGAGTTAACTCCCTTTCATAATAAAGAGAGTGGGCTGACCTTGATTTTCACAGCTTATCACCATCAAGATGTCAAGTTGTTGATTTCTTTGTCTCCTTTCTTTTCTTTTCTTTCTTTCTTTCTGTTTGTGGTGGGGGGGATACTGGGGACTGAACCCAGGGGTAATTATCCACTGAGCCACATCCCAGCTCCTTTATGAATATTTTAGAGACAGGGTCTCGCTGAGTTGCTAAGAGCTTTGCCTCACTAAGTTGCTGAGGCTGGCTTTGAACTTGAGATCCTCCTGCCTCAGCCTCCTGAGTCTCTGGGATTATAGGCATGTGTTACTGAAGCCAACAATTTCTTTTTAGAGAGAGAAATGATAGAGGCCAGGTTCTGCTATGGCTAGGGATGGAGTGGCCGGGACAACAGGTGGTGACTGTCTCTCTAGGGATCTTGAGGGGGAACAGGTTGCAGGTTCTGCAGGGGCCCAGGGACATAAAAGGCATCTGCAGCTCAGCAGTGGCTCCATGGGGCACGGGACACTCTGTGGATGCAGAGCAGGACATGGAGCACAGGGATCACCCTGGGGTAGAGCCAGGCATGAGGCATAGGAGGTGATGGCCTAGGCACTCAGGTGGTGGACGACCACTCCCTCTTCTTCTGGATTTTGTCTGTTTTAAAAATAAGAAAATGATACAGACTGCAGTCTCAGAATGGTTCACACTGAGAGGCCACCTGACAGCCACTACAAGACTTAAGGATCCAAATGATATGGATGTGTGACTACTAAGAGGTGGAGGCTGGAGAGGAGAAGCACACCATGATGGAGAGTCCACGGGCTTGGAGTCCAATGCAGAGTTGAGGGAGGATGACTCGAGGTTTTCAGCTGCCAGTGAAGTGGGAAGTGAAACCAAAGAGAACTTTAAAGCACAATAATAATGGGCAAGTGGATTTAATTTTACTTTTTCACTCAAAGGAAAATGTGCAGAATTAGTTGTGCTAGTTTTGAACATGGATTGTTCCCATCAGAATCCATGTTGAGACCTGGTCTCCACTCTCACAGTCTTGGGAGGTGATGAGACCCGTGGAAGGCACTGAGGTCAAGAAATCCATTCTCATGAAGGATTAATGTCATCTCTTGGGACTGAATGAGTTGTTGCTCTTGAAGGGCTGGATTAGTTTCTGCAAGAGTGACTTGTTACAAAGGTAGGCTGTCCCTTGAGAGTTTTACCCCTACAGGAGCCAGCTTGCCCTTCCTCTTCCACCATCATTGGAAGTAGCCCAAGGCCCTCACCAGATGTGGATGCCCAGTGGTGGATTTTTCCAGCCTCCAAAACAGAGAGCCAAAATGTAGCCCCTGTCCTCATACCTGACTCAGTCTCAGGTATTCTGCCATTGAGTACAAAATCAGCCAAGACACATTATACTAGTTACATGAGAGAACCGCTCAGCCAAATCCTATCAGAAGACAAGCAGGTGATCAGGTTCAAAGGACAGAGGTTTGTGAGGCACAGAGGACACCCTGTCCTGCCTCTGTTTGGAGTAAACATGCTTCCCATGATCCACTACACGAGCCACACTGTAAGAGAGAAAAACTCTTTACTTTCTTTCTTTATTTCTGAACTAAGCCTCAAAACAAAACAAAGCCTGACACCACCATCCCCACCAGACAAGTCGCTCCATCTTGCAGAGTTCCCAGTACAAGTGAACCCTGAGGCTATTTCTTCTGCAGTGCTTGGTCTCTAGGGGAGAGGACCTTATCTATGACTTTGGTGGTACGGATATGAGATGCCTACTAGAGGTATCATCATCATGTGGAATTGTAATCTGTGTTTCTGTCAGCGATAGACCAAGTGCAGCCTTGTAACTTGCTCTGTTTCTTCCAAATCCATGTATTTAGCACTCAGCAAAACCATTTTGTAAATTCAGACTCTCTTAACAGATTACAAGTAGAAATTATTTTCTCTTTATCATGCGTCTTGCTGGTAGTCTTCTAGTCAGAGCTATGGACACCCCAAGGTAGCCAGTGGACTCACTCAGGAGACCTAACAAACCGTGCTGCCCACAGATAGTGCTCACTGAGGTGTAGCTGTGCGTGCAGGCTGGAGGGCCTTTCATGATGGGGGACAGAGCTTTGCTCTTCTGACTGCTTCTGCTTCTGTGTTGTGTTTGCTTGTGACTCTGTTTCTATTATTTCTGAACCAAGCCTATTTCTGGTATTGATGTGCATGCTACCATTCAGCTCCCCCCACTGGAAGCAGGAATTTTGAGGAATGGTTTTATGCTTTGTAAGGTGTCAGACAACAGAAAAGTCCCCTGAGTTCCTTCCTACACTGATTATGTGTTTCTTTTGATCATTGACACTGTTCTCTGTTAGCTGATCTTTCTTGTGCACTACCCTAAACTTCAATATCTCAAAATGACTGGGAAAATATATTTTCTTAAAGAAAGATTAGGTAGAATGGGCAGAAACCCAGGGTCAGGAACACCACAGCTCCTTTGTCTTTGAGTTCTTGGTGCTTTTTTGGCCTTTCTGTTTCTGGAGCTGCTAGGAGTGACCTGTGAGTTTTTGCTGAGACACTCTGAAGTTTTTTTTATTTAACTCTTTTTTTATTGTGATAAAAAACACATACCATAAAATGTACCACATCATCAATTTTTAAGCAATATTAATTAAGTACCTTCATATCATCGTACAACCTCTCAGCAAAACCATTTTGTAAATTCAGACTCTCTTAACAGATTACCATCCATATCCAGAATCCTTTCCTCTTGCAAAACTGAAACTTTATGTATTAAACACTAATTTCCCCTCTCCCCTCTTCTCAGCACCTGGAACCCCTATTCTACTCTCTGTGTCTATAAAGTTGACTACTCTAGATGCCTCATGGAGTGGAATCATAGACTGTCTTTTTGTGGGTCGTTTATTTCACTGAGCACTGAGTCCTGAAGGTTTACCCACATGTAGCTTCTCAGAACTTACTTTCTTCCTCATGCATTTCACTTACCTGTTCATCTATTGATGGACAGTTGAGTTTCTATTGTCAATAATGTTGCTATAATATGGTGCATAAAGACCCTGTTGTTAATCTATTTGTCTTTTGATCTAAAGTTAGTCTCTTACAGATAACAGGTACTTGGATCATGGTTTTGTGTGCAAATGATTGATTCCTGTCATTGGAGAGTCTAATCCAGTTACATTTAAAGTCACCGCCAATTAGGAAGGACTTATCTCCTGCCATTTTGCTGTTCTCTAAATCCCTTATTTCCTGCATTATTGTCTCTTTGGTGTGTAGTTGATATTTTTGTAGTGAAAATTTTAATTCCCTTCTCCTTTTCTTTTGTGCAGGTTCTTTGTTTTCTTTGTGGTTGCCATGGGAATTACATCCAACATCCTAAAGCTATAACACTCTATTTTAAATTTGTGTCAGGTTAACTTCAATATCATACAAAACCTGATTGTTTATAGTGACACACTATCCCTTTCAGTTACTGATGTCACAAAATTATACCTTTGAACATTACATGTCAAAAACATAAACTGATAATGGCTTTTTAAAGTACATTAGCCTCTTAACATATGTAGAAAACAAAATATGTAGCTGTAAACCAAAGTTACCACAAAATAGCTTGTAGACTAATAAGTGTTTTCTTCCTTATGCTTATTAGTCTCTTAAATCATGTAGAAAATAAAAAGTAGAGCTATAAACTATTGTTACAATAATATTGGCTTTCATAATTGCCCGTCTTTACTTTACGGAGGTCTTTCACTCCTCTTGGGATCTGAATTACTGCCTGGTGTTCTCTTATTTCAACCTGCAGGACTCCCTTTGGGGTTTCTAACAGAACAGGTCTAGTGCTAATGGTCTTTCTCGGTTTTGCTTATCTGGGAATGTCTTAATTTTCCCCTCACTTATGAGGAACATTTTGCTGAACACAGGATTCTGGGTTGATAAGGTCTTTTTGTTTTTTCTTTGAGCATGTGAATATGTCAGTCAGCCTTCTGACCTCTGTAGCTTATAATGATAAATCTGCTGTTAATCTTCCCGAAGATCTCTTGTATGAGATGAATTATTTCTCTTGCTGCTTTCAAGAGATTCTCTGTCTTCCCACAATTTGATTATGATGGGTTTTTGCAAAATACCTTATTTTATTTGGATTTCATTGAACTTCTTAGATGTTTATATTTATGCCTTTCATCAAATTTCCTCTAGCAGTCTCTCTACCCTTTTCTCTCCCCCTTTCTGGGTACTCAGTGTGACTGTGAGTCCTCTTGATGGTCCCACAGATCCCTTAGAATTGGATCCTTTCTGGAATCTTCTTCTTTCTGTTCTTCAGACTCAATCATGTCAATGGTCTGACCTTCATATTTGCTGATGCTCTCTTTTGTCTGCTCAAATTTGCCTTTGAACTCTTTAGTTTTCCTTTAAGTTTTTCATTTCAGTTATTGTACTTCTCATTTTGTTTTTTTTTCAATTTTGTATCTTTTTTGATATTTCCATTTTGTTCACACATAATTTTCTTGACATTTTTTTTTTGAGTCTTCTTCCATTTTTTGAGCATCTTAGAGATAACTGTTTTAAAGTTTCTGTCTAGTAGATCAACCATCTAGCTTGTCTCAGGGAGATTTTCTGTTGGTTAATTTTTTTCCTTTAAATTGTCCATGTTTCCCTATTTCTTTGTAGATGATGATGATGATGATGATGATGATGATGATGATGATGAATTTGTTATAGAAAATTGAATCTAATAGTGTTGTTACTCTGGAAATCAGATCCTTACCCTTTCCCAGGATTTAATACATTTTTGTTTTTGTTTTAATTGTTGTAGGCATTCTCTGAACTGTGGAGTAACCTGAGGTATAAACTCAAGCTTTCACAGACATTTCTGAGACTGTCTCTTTCCCTGGGCATGCACACAGACTTTCTAATTTCTGTAGCTGCTTTTAAACATCCTAGTCTTTAATGACTGGCTTCTAAGAGAAGAAAAAAGAAAGAAAAAAACCCAAATCCCTTGAAATATCAGCTAGAGAGGGGCTTGCACCACGGTGTGTGTGCACATGCAGAACAGTGCTGCCCCTCTGCCTGCCTCTCTGTGATCAGAAGCAGATATCAGTAGAAAGCACGGATCTCCAATATTTGGTGGACGGGGTCCCTTGTGCCAATCCTGGCTTCTGGAAGCTGCATGTAAGCTGCTCTAGCTGCCTGTCACAGGGTTGAGGGCCAAGGGATAAGAGATGTGTAGCTACTGCTGGGGTAAAAGCTAATATGGACCAAAATCAACCACAAATTACTGCACAAGCCTTTCCCTGGAAGTCGCAAGTCTTCAATAGACTCCTGAGTTTCTGAATAGTTACATCAGCCAGATGCTGTCGGGGTCACAGTGACGGTGCTTCCTCCTCCTATACCACTCCCCAATCCTCTCTGAACTCTGAGTTTACTTTTTCCCAATGAATAAATAAATAAAAGTGAAGGGTTGATAACTATGTGATTGGGTATCTGTACATATGTGTGAGTAGAGTTTCTTTCCCCTTTGCAGCGGAAGGCTATTGTCTTTGGCAATGCTTTATGGATAGCTGCAGCTCTACCTAAAGCAAGTGGGCAGTTTTCTCTCTCTTTTCTCTTTTGGGGAATGTCTGGAGCTCAATTTGTCACAAAACTAGTCATTTATGCACTATAAGAATATCTAACCTATCCAGATAGTCTGTGGTCAAAGAGGAGATAGCATGAGCAAAATATTTGTTTCAAAACTGATTTACATGCTTATAGACCAAGTTAGTGAAGCACATAAGATGGTATTGTTAGTTATTGAAAAAAGAAAACTGAATGCTATTGACATCTGAAAAATCTCTTCTGACTGGTCTGGAGATTTCTGACCTCTGGAACTATCTGGAAGGATCTGCTTGCAGGAAATTTTCATTTTCTACCAAAAATAGATGGAATATTACTGAGTGAAAACAAAACAATATATGCTGTTTAATGATGCAGATAAATCAATGTTTATAGCAGCTCAATTCACAACAGCTAAGCTATGGTGTCCTTCAACAGATGAATAGATAAAGAAAATGTGGTATGTATACACAATGGAATATTACTCAGCCATAAAAAGAATGAAATTATAGTATTTTCCTGTAAATGGATGGAACTGGAGATTATCATGCTAAGTGAAATAAGCCAATCCCAGAAAACCAAAGGCCAGCGGGGCATGGTGGTGCAAGCATCTGTAATCCCAGCAGCTTAGGAGGCTGAGGCAGGAGATCACGAATTCAAAGCCAGCCTCAGCAACACAGCCAGGCTCTAAGCAACTCAGCAAGACCCTGTCTCTAAATAAAGTAAAAAAAAAGGGGGGGGGGCAGGGGATGTTGCTCAGTGGTTAAGTGCTTCTGGGTTCAAACCCTTGTACTCTCCTTCTACTCTCCTCCCAAAAAAACCCAAAACAAAAAAACAAAGGTTGAATGTTCTCTCTGATATGCGGATGGGGTGGGGAATGAAGAACAGAAGTACTTTGGACTAGACAAAAGGGAATAAAAGGGAAGGGAGGGGGGATGGAAGTAGGAAAGACAGTCGAATGAACTGGACATAACTTTCCTGTGTGTTCATACATAAATACACAAACAGTGAAACTCCACATCATGTACAACTTCAAGAATGGGAAGTTATACTCCATGTATGTATGATATGTCAAGATACACTCTACGATCACATATAACTGAAAAGAAAAAATACAAAATTTTAAAAAAGAACAATACAGGTAAGGTACCATCTAGACAGATCATAACAGCACTGTGTCTACAATTTCCTGTGACTCTATAGTTATTTCACAATAAGAAACTAGCATAGTCGCATAGAAATGCAGGTAAATGTAAGAGCAGTAAAAATATTTGTAAAATAACAATAAGGAGTTGGTAAATCTTAGAGTGGACCCCCTGGGCCCACACTGGGCTGGACAAGCCTGGCGAAAGTCACAGCTATTTAATAGGGAGAAACACGGTTATAAGTTCCCCTGGATTCTCCAGCTTGCCTAAGGATCTTATGGGACTCTATTTTTTATGTGTATATAAACATTTTGTGTGTCAAGAGATTGGCATAGCTTTTATATTTTCTGGGTGAACGTATTAAATGGAAATCCTTGGTTTCATTGGATTAGGTAAACAATTAATTCTTTCTATGTAAAATTATAATCAGAGAATTAAAAACGTTCCAGTGAAGACATACTCTCAGAATGATTTCAGCTGTTTGTCCTTTATGAAAAACAATTGTCTCATGAAAGCTTTTCGTAAAGGGAAATGCAAAGTCGGTGAGTGATGAATTAAACTAATGGCCTTGGTTGCTAGGTTAAAAAACTGTGCAGCAAAGGAATACAAGTGGACGTCGCATCGGCAAAGGCAAGGAAAAAATAGTACCGAGACTCTTCAAGGACCCTGAAGGACATCTAAAGAGGTTTCAATATTTGGTACTTAAGGTAGAAAGAGTTACGTTATATTTTTAGCTAAGGCAAACCCTTGCAAAAATTAGACAAGTTTGGTAATTTGAGGGTAAAACAGAGATGTGTCCCCTCCCTGATTTTATTGTGTAATAAATTTTTCTTCATGTGTATCTTTATTTTTTTTCCACATTTTTTATTGGGGCATTTAATGTCATGAATCTTTCATTAGCGTGATCTATTTTACACAAGATAAGGTTTATTTCCTCATTTGTGAATTAATATAAGCCAATTAAATTTCCAATTCTGGTTTTATTTCAGACAAGCTCACATTATTTATTTAAAATGATAAAAGTAAACAGGTGTTCAAGTACACTGAATTCTATAACTGCTGTTTTATAAAGGGTTTGCTCTTCTTAACCTTATATAATTCTGAAAATTCTACTGAGTTATTGCATTTAACTTTCTCGATAGAAATTCTAACGTCCTCTTTTTTTCTAAAATGCTGGTCACTCAGCACAGGTGCACAGGCACACCTAGACATGCTTCAAAGACTTGCAGGTGTACAGCAGGCTTGACCTCATTAGTGTGTGTATCTGTGTTGCTGCTAGGGCAGACAACAGGGCTCTGTGGGAGGACGAGGGGGCGCACACTGGTGGGGCCCCAGATCTCGCACACCTACCTCGAGTCTGCTCTATGTCTGAAGAAACAACTTGGGTGCATTGTTTAAAAGTTACAAGTAGAGGAACAGTCTGTGCTGTGTGCATTAGTTTTCTATTGCCACCATAACAAATCACCACATGCTTCTTAGTTTACAACTACACAGATTTACTATTTTACAGTCCCACAGGCTAGAAGTACAACATGGGCTTCGCTGGGCTAAGATCAAGGAGTGGGCAGGGCTGCTGTGTGCCTGGCACTGCAGTGACAGTCTGCTCTCTGGCCTTTTCTGGGCTCTGGAGGGCACTGCATTCTTTGCAGGTAGCCTTCAGCTTCTGTCTTTGAAACTAGCCACAATGTGGGTTGAATCCCCCTCACGTCACATTTTTCTGACGCTCTCGTTTGCTCCCTTCACCCTCTTCCACTTTTAAGAACACCTGGGATCATGTTGAGTGCACTGGGGTGATCCAGGGCCTCCTCCCTATTTTAAGATTAGCTGATTGGCACCTTGGCTCTCCTTTGCAGCACAAGGCCACAGGTTCCCAGGTGTGACGGATAGGCTAGAGATCTTGGGGCTGCAGTCTGCGTGCCTTGCTATGCCAAGTACAACAGTCGACAGTCGTAATGTGAGTGCGTCTGTGAGTAATGGGCTGTGTTTTTGTTTACAAGGTAGAAAGCCTCAGGTAAAAATGTCTAGCTGTGTGTTAATGTGAAAGAAAATAATACAAGACATGTGCGGGGAGGCCAATAAGTTATAGAGAGCTTGAGAAGAAGTGGGCCTTATTTCCCTAGTTTCTAATACCTGTGCATAATGAATTTGAAAAAAAAAAACAATTGAAACACGGTTAAAATCTTCATCGAGTTTGCCTAATGTTGATGAATTTACTTATAAAGTAAGAAAAGACTAGTGAATTCTTGATTGCAAATGTTACCAATGTGATGTACATAAAGAATAAAGTCAGAACTGAATTTTATCTCTGGAGAAATAATTGATTTGAGTATCCACTCTGCTTTCAACGTGGAAATGTAAAGAATGGTCTGTGCCCATACCCCAGGCTTCTCCTATCACCAAAAAACTTCTACTTCAGTGAGGTCATGTCAGTTTTAGGCTGTTTTTGTCAATCTCTTTAATCACTTAACTTTTTAAAATTAATACTTAAAAGATCCTCACTCCCGAAAAGGTTAGAGTTCCTCATAACTGCTGGGTTTGCTGTTGTTTCTTTATTTTAAATATTATCACTCTGCACCCTCTGAACTAAACAGAAGTTATGAATTGTCTTTATCCACTCAGGGCTCACATTCATATCTTGAGTCTCCTGATAGGTCTTTTTGAAATTTCCTTTCCAGAAATGTACACTCCCTAGTTATACAGATTTGTTTTTTTTTTTTTTGAGAGAGAGAGAGAGAGAGGGAGAGAGAGAATTTTTAATATTTATTTTTTAGTTTTTGGAGGAAACAACATCTTTGTTTGTATGTGGTGCTGAGGATTGAACCCGGGATGCACGCATGCCAGGCGAGTGCGCTACCTCTCGAGCCACATCTCCAGCCCCTATAGAGATTTTTTAAAAAAACTTTATTAGTTTATCACCAAAAAAATCTGTAACCCCCCAAAAGGTTTGCCAGGCTCCACAGGTTTCTCTTCTTCTTCTTTTTTTTTTTAGAGAGAATTTTTTAATATTTATTTTTTAGTTTTCGGCAGATACAACATCTTTGTTTGTATGTGGTGCTGAGGATCGAACCCAGGCCGCACGCATGCCAGGCGAGCGCGCTACCGCTTGAGCCACATCCCCAGCCCCGCGATTTCTCTTCTTCACCTTAGGAAATGTACAGCATTCTGTAGATTTTTCTTTAGCTGAGTACTGTGATGAGAGAGCTGCACTATTTACCAAGAATCCAACACAGAAAGATCTGACAAGTGAGAAAAAGAGAAGCTAAATTTCCACTTCATTACAAGTGAAACAGTGTCATTATGATCAAGCGTCAGCAGCCAGGGACTTTTCATTCCAGACTGAAGCATGTTCTCCTTCATGCTGGAGAATGGCCTGATAGTGGCCAATGCCTTATTATATTTTATTTTTATTTATTTATTTTTGGTCAATGGTTTATGTTATTTTATTTATTTATTTTTCCTCTAATTCAACTTTATTTCAAACAACTACATCAGGGAAAATTAACAGCAGAAGCTCATTTCTCAAGTTTCCCAGCTGACTCTTAAGTTTTTAATAGGCTGGGGTGTTATAAGGCAGGGGAAACCAGCTTTTTAAAAAACCCTGAAGAATTCACTTTGAGTTCATTATAGCCAAGGAGTTAACAGCTGCTACAGTTTATGGGCTATCACTGTTTCTTTCTTCTTTTTTAATTGATTTTATTTTTTTAAATACATGACAGCAGAATGCATTACAATTCTTATTACACATATAGAGCACAATTTTTCATATGTTTGTATATAAAGTATGTTTCAATGGATTATTTTAAAGGAAAGTTTCCATTTATAAGTTTCAGGGAGCCACTTCAGTGGTGGTAACCCTAGTCTGCACTCAAGGATAAATGAAAAGGCCCTGGACATCTCTCTGAGCTCCTACTGTCATTTCTATGTGCTGATGGTTGTCATCAACTCCATATATGAAAATTGCCTCAACTTCGATGTTATTGCTTATAATGAGCATCTAACCAGACTAATCAGCCTTGTCACCAACAGGCAGTTTATGATTTTTCTCCCATGCTTAACAAGGCAAACAAAAAACCTGCTAGAGCCATGGAACAGTTATCCTATCTGTTAAGAAATATCAAAATGCCTTGATTAACGGACTCTGCGGGGGAACTCTTGCACTTGATACAATAGAAAATAGGATGCTGGTTCCAGGCAGCCCTAAATAAGCTGATGTTATCATCACCAATGAACATCTCTCAGACTGTGGAGGGACTGGGTCAGGATTTCCAGAACTCATTTACATCAGAATCAGACAACCTGGAGAAACTGGACTGGTTACTAATCCAAGATCAATAAAACAAGGATTTATTACCCAGACTACATGAAACACATTTAATTGAAGCTAACACTGCATTTTAGATTGGCATGTTACAAAAAGCCCTCTTTCTACTTTTTTAGTCTCTAATGCGTGATCTAACAGGTTATGCTTATAAAAATTAGAATGAAACATTCTTTAAGTAAGATCTTGTTCCAATTAATCCTTTAGAATTCATTAGAAAGATCCTTTAAAAAGTCCTAAAACAGATGATAAGTCAATAAACAATTGGGCAAAGCTCATCATCACTATAATCATCATCATCACCACCACCACCATCATCATCACCATCACCATCATGCTATACATGCAGCAACATATATTGATCAGCCTGGGTTTCTGCTACCACTTACTGACAAATAAATAAAGTATCTTCACTAATCTGTGCACATCTTTCCTTAAACGTAGGTTTTCATGGTTTATAATGAACTAGAATCTGTCCTTCTTCCAACCAGAATATAATTGAGTAAGTCAAGTATGTAACTGCGACGGTGCCAGAGACATCATATTTAAAGGCAAATATAACTTAACAAGACATGACAAGTCCATTAAGAACAAGTACATCTCATACGTAGAATTGGTGTGCAAGGCGTCCTCCTAGGACCCTTTGTTGGTTCATGTTGTATGGTTTGGGGAGTCCCAGCCCTACAGGTAGTATGGCCAGGAGCACTGATAACTGGGAGCTCCGACAGCTGAGACAATCTCCATGTCATAGGTAATGCAGGTGAAGCCTGTAAGAGCTGAATCTTGTACCAGAGATTTCTGGGTTATTGTTCTCAGTAGTTGAACTGAAAGGGAACTGAATATTTCTGCCATATAAAATGGCCACAAAACAAAAGTTAAATCTCAAGATTTAGTGTCATATAGCTTTCATTCTGATAACCATGCATACAGGTCTTTGTGAAATAAACCAACACTGTTTGCCATCCCTAAGGCTATACAACTGGTCAGATAAGACAAACCATGACATTAATAATGAAATTACATAAATAAGAAAACTGCTAAACAGACATCTATGGTTCAATCTGCATTTTAGGGGTAGAACATCAGCATTAGGAGGAAAACTGACCCCAAGCTCTGTCCCTATCATGGCGGTGTTCACAGTGTGGGCTCATTATGAAAACAGAACAAATGGCACAGATAAGCTCAGGGAAACTAAGCCAAAAAAATCAAAAGAAATACACTCTGTTTTTCTAGCTCTAGTCCCAAACTTTAGATCTCCGAGGCACTTTCTTTCAGTTCCTGACTCCTAATCAGCTTGATCTCTGACCCTGGCAATACCAGTTTGTGACTGTTATCGTTTAGATAGGAAGTGTCCTCAAACCTCACGTGTGATGTTATCACCATGAAAGTCCCCAAGTGACATGACTGGGTTAGGAGAGTTGTAACCCGCTGATGGGGATTAATCGGGTGGTAGCTACAGGCAGGTGGGGTGTGGCTGGAGGAGGAGAGTCACTGGGTCATGCCTTTGGGTTTACATTTATCCCTGGTGAGCAGAGCTCCTCTCTCTTCCTGGTTCCCATGTTCTGAGCTACTTTCTTTCTCCATGCCCTTCCTCCATGCCCTTCCAGATCCAAGGAGTCAGTTCACCATGGACTGAAACCATGAGTAAAAATAAACTTTTCCTCCTCTATGCAGCTCCTGTTATTTGTTATTTGGTCACAGAAATGAAAAGGCTGATTGTAATAGCGGTGAGTGATGAGCCTGCGAGAGAAGGGCTGTTTGCTCACCAGGACCCAATTAAATGTAATTTTATAAATGGAATTATGTGCTTTTTTATTCTAAACTTGGAAGTTTAGTTCTTAAATCCTGCTCCCCTGCAATAACTTGTAGGTGAAAACCCCTTTCTCTTCTCCACGTTTTGTCTTCCCTTTCACGCACTGAATACGGCAGTGGCGATACGATGTGGACTCTCTGGTCTAATCATGTCAGTCCCTTTCCCCAGAATTGGAACCTGCTCATCTCCACATCTGTCCCTTTGTTTCTGCTGGATTAGAATAAATATTTCATGAGATGCATTGTTTTTTAAATGAACCTTCTTTTATGTCTCTGCCCATTGTTTTAATTGATTTGAAATTTATTCAGAGAGAGAAAGCAGAGCAGGAAGGGATCCGTGAGAACCAGGGGCTCCTATGGATGCTATGGGCAGAGGTTGACACAAATTCTAGAAGATATGCTAAAGTTCCTTATGCTTTTTTTTCCCCTAATAACTATGAACACATATAACACATGCCCAAATTGGTAAGTAGTTGGCCTGAGAAAATGAGTCAAAGAATAATTCAGCCCTCTGAAGAGAAATAATATCGAACAAGGCAGCATCTTATAGGTTTATGGTATATGGATGCAGTTCTTTCAAGAGTTATTACCTGCCCCCCGCCCCCCAGATAATCTATTTCATCTAGTTGAAGACAAAAGGAGTTGTGTTTGGGGGCACCTTGAGGTCTCATCCAGAGGAATTCACTGAATTAGATTCTGAGATCTTCTCACACTGTTGAAGTGTCAAGAGCTGTAAGGAACACAAGAAGGCAGCTAAGATATGCATATTTAACTCACGTAAAAATGATTCTAAAAATAAAAAATGGCAGTTAATTAACAAGAAGTTCACTGGAGCACCTCTTTGAACTAAAAATAAATTGATTTTTGAGAAATTTTGAAAATGAGGCAAGCAACTGAGATGACACATTTAACAGGATTTCAGTAATTTGATTAGATATTAAGCACAATAGCCCCCAAATTATCTTAATTCATTGCTTAAGTTTAGCAGAAAGAAAATAAAGATGAAAAGTTTAACTTAACTGATTCTAGCTTCAGGGGAGAAACCTAGAAAGGGCTTTTTATTTTTAGGGCAAGATTGCTATCTGTCAAAGACCCAAGCATTCTTCTAGGGTAAAAGTTTCAGAAGACAACAGTCTAACAGTCTGCCTGAGACAGGGTGAGATCAGCATTTCCATAAAAAAAAGTTTGTTTGCAGGAACAGAATCTGAAATCCATCCCCTGACCTGAGCACACTGGGATGATAGCGTGGTTACTGTGAATGAGCTAATGATGGGTTACAAAACCACACTCCCTGTTCTTGGTTTCTCCAATTGATTTCCTCCTCTGCCAAAATAAAAATCAGCCTCAATTAAGGATATCCAGAGAAGGAATGATTTCTCAGTTTTCTTCCTATGCAACTTCTTACAGGTTACCTTCTATGGAGGCTTAACTTTTGTTAACAGTCACATCTGTTCTCGTTTTTGTTTTACCCCTCCATGGGGCATAAAAGGGGCAGGTGAAATTTCCAGTTTATACAGGAGACAAATCCAGTCTGTAGAGCTTGAATGATATGTGCTGGTTTGCGGTTTTCTTCTGAGCTTTGGTACCTGTAGGTCCAAAGCTCTAAAATTCCCCTTTCTAACCTACTCCCTCACTCCTTCTCTGAGCTCTTTCACAGGTACTAATCTATCTGTGCGACACTTCTGTCGTTCCTTTATTCAGTCAGTCATCCTACAAACATCCACTATAAGTTGCATCCTGTTAGCTGGTGTATCTGATGTACCTTCCCAACAATGTTATCAATTGAGGACAGGATGAAATCTAGCAACCTCATGTCTACTGATAAATTATTAAACAGTTGAGTGGGGCCCTCAGGCCACACATCTAAGATGCAGTAGTGCTTTGACTCTTGTGAATTGTGTTCACATATCTCCTGCTGTTCTTGTCACTTGCCTCTGTGACAGCTCTAGGGTGAAGAAGTTCTACAAGATGGCGAGTGCTAAAAAGGGGTTTTATTGCTGACATAAGTATTGGAAATGCTGCACTTGATATTCAAGTCACTGACTTAAAATGCATTAGCAAATGTATTTCCAGTTAGTGAAGTAAAGGCTCCATACAGTTTAACATAGCATAGTTAGCCTGATTAACAGAGCTTAGCTCAGGTTTCCCCAAACTTATCTGAAGAGAGAACTTTTCAAGATGGCACCCATTCCCTTCCCAGAGAACTGGGATGCTGAGAGACTCACACTGGGTCGTTTTGCTCTGAGCCTGAGATTCTTGTCACTAAACCCACTATTATGCTTACCCCTTAGTACCCCACACATCTTTACTACCAAAGAAATCATAATTTCATGGAAAATTGAGTTAATATTGATAAAAACCAGAACTGAGCAAATCGCTTGATTATGAAAAAGGGATAGTCAGAGAAAATAGACAGCTGCATATCTGAAGCTCTGCTGAGGGGAGCAGCTCACGCTGTGTACACAGGGCTCTCAAATGCACGCGTCATGTTCTCATCCCATATACGCAACCTCCCTCTGATTTCCCATGTGTGCTGACTCACAGATATAAGAAGGACATCTCATTTGTTTAAAAATTTCATCTTCCTCCAATGAGATGTTCATGGGAGAATTCTCAGGACAGCTTCCTAAATGAAGGAAGTTCACTGTTTGAAATTCACTTAATTTCGTTACCCCAGCTGATTTTGGTCCTGGTACCTAAGAGCAAGTCAAGTATTGGTTTCCAATAAACAATTCTAATTCTGCTTTTAAATACTGAACTGAGCAGTGAGTCTTCTGTGGCTCTGGGTGACTGCTTTCCCAGGGTGTGATTTTGTTTATATAAACCTTCATGTGGAGACAGGTAAACTGAGGAGGCAGCCAGCCCAAGGCAGCTTGGGCTGAACTGTTCTCATTTTCTACTTCCAAAACACATAATGGGGCCCCAAATTATATAGGTCAGGGACTTGAGTTTGCACCAAATCTTACAACATCCTTGTCTCCCTATTCTTCAGAGATACTCTCCTGTCCTGGATACAAGGGAATTTACAGTAGTCCTTTCCAACAAAAGTAACACTCTCTTTTCTTTTAAAAATATATTCCCACCATTTGCCCTCACTTGGAGATTTTTAATGGTATTAGTTTATAAAATATGATGCCTATGTCAAAACTTATTGTTTAGTTTCTGCTCATGGGCTTATTAATTTTTTTTCAGGATAAAGAGATTTGGTATCTTTTATATTTTTTTAACCTTTTGCATTTTTATAGTACATAGAATTTCTAGTTCAAGAGAAAGAACATGAGAACCCAAAGATATTGAGAAATTATTCTAATAAAATTTGGCTTGTGTTTTAGATATTTCCCCAAATTCCCAAGATACTGAAAACACTGCTCCTATGAATTATAAAAATACCCTGGGCTCTGTAATATGTCCCACTTCTCTGTTAATTAACCACTGTGAATGCAGGGAGCTGTTCTCATTATTAGTCTACCCAGAGCTCCAGCATGAATATTGTAGGTTTCCACTGTGTGTATAGAACTAAAATTTATGGGATTGATATTTGATTACTTTTAAACTTTGGTGAGCGAGTTTGTGCTATGCCACAAAATTCAATATTATAACTATATGAACTATTCAGCAATAAGTAGGTAGAAATCAATTAGACATGAAGATAAAGAATAAAGGGGGCCAAGTGGATACAAAAGCGAATTTAAAACTTAGCTTACAAACCAAAAATAAACCAATGGTCATTTCCCCTAATCCCTCCCAATCAAAATGGCTAGATATTAGATCTGAGCCCAGCTGATCACCCACTTATTACAAGCAATATTTAATCCTGAAAAATACTAGGAACAGAAAGGAAATTGAACAGTCCTCTGACAATTTCTTTATTGTGATGGGATTTTGCAAAGAAGAAAGATGCTATGAATGAAAAAGAGTACGTGGAAGATTCTAAACAGAAGAAAACTTGAGACATAGAATTTTGTAGGTCAATTACCCCAAAGCCAGGAATGTGATTGGCATTTGAGTTTTCTTATCTAAACAGACTCAGTTTTTGGTGCTGGAGATTGAACTCAGGGGCACTCGACCACTAAGCCACATCCCTAGCTCTATTTTGTATTTTATTTAGAGGCAGGGTCTCACTGAGTTGTTTAGTGCCTTGCTATGGCTGAGGCTGGCTTTGAACTCATGATCCTCCTGCCTCAGCCTCCTGAGCCGCTGAGATTACAGGTGTGTGCTCACTAGGGAGCCCAGGCAGGAGGGAGTGGCTGTCATCCACAGTTGTCTCCTTGAATCTGCTAGCAGAGGGGTGGCCTCCTGGATATCTGCTCTCACTGCTGCAATGAAGTATTGCGCCACAGGTCCTGGGTTGGAATGGCTTCCTAACAGTGTCCCCTTCTATAGCGTAGGCACCAAGCGTGCACTGCACACTCTCCTCTGACACTTCTTAAGCCCCATTTGGCATGCTCAGATTGATGGCAGTGAGATTCGGGTAATCTTGAAGGATCACAGGAGAGCCTACACTTTGGTCTACAGATAGTATGGTTATTATTATGCGATGGATGTGCCAGGCACTACCAAACCCAAACCAAACCATGCAAGCCCAAACCACTCACCAAGCTAAAGCAAGTAGCAGGCTTCATGTTAAGGAGAATCCTTCAACGTACACTTCCTAACCTAATATGAGCAGCACTGACTACTTCACTCTCAACGTCATTAAAAGCTTAAAAAAAGCTTCAAGGTATGTGCACAAGAGCATCAGCTATTTGGTTCTTTGAAAGTCTGAAGTTTCAATGATGGCTGTTTGACTTTATATAATTCCATTAGCTAGACCCAGTTCACACAGCAACTGCTTTCCTCCTAGAGATAAACAGCTAAGGTCAACTACAGGTTTGAGTGCCTGAATGCAGGTGTAGGAGCCCAGGTGAGCAGATATGAGACAAATACTGACACTCCTTAAGAAACTGTCCCTCTGGAAAGGTGGCAGGATCAGCAGGGGATATAGCAGAGCTGGAGAGGAATGTGGGCTTCAATGTGGTCCCTGAAAAGGACACTTCTTTCATTCCTTCTGCATTGGTTTTCTGTAATTAGCAAACGACCATGAACAGGCAGCTTTAAAAAATCAGCAATGTATTTTCTCATAGTTCAGAGGCCAGAGGTGTGAAGTCCAGGCGTTGGCTGGGTTGAGCTCCTACAGGAGGCTCTGGAGGAGAACCCGTCCTTGTCCCCAGCTAGATTCTGGCATTCTTGGCTTGTGGCTGTATGACATCGTTCTCTGTCTCTGTCTCAACATCGACTTGTCCTTTGTGTCTACGTTGTCTCTTCTTCTGTCTCTTACAAGGTCACTTGTCTTAAGATTTGGGGCCATCTGGGTAACACAGGATGCTCTCAAGTCTCTTAATTGCATATGCAAATAAGGTTACGTTCATAGATTCTGGCGATTTGGATGTGGACACCTCTTGTGGAGGCCACCATGCAACTTACTATGCATTTCTCCGCTAATCCCCTCCCCTCATTTTTCTTAGAGTATCCCTATCCTTCTCTCCTTCTCTTCCTCTATTTGGTTGGAGGTTCCAAACCTCCATCCTTGGAGTTTAAAACAGAAATATGAAGTGGCTGACCTCATGCTACAAGGAAGGGTGGAGAGTCTGCCTGCTGAGCAGTTGGTGGGGCCAGCTGGTGAGGGTGGCGTGAGAACAGGCATGCTGCTGGCAATGAGGTGATTTGTGCCCCCAAAATCATATTTTGACAGTTTAACCTCAATATATGACCTTATCTAGCAAGAGGATAATTGCAACTGTAGTTACATAAGATGAGGTCATCCTGGAGTGCAGGGGTTGGGGGTTCTCAATCCTATATGACTTTCTTATAAAAGAGGAAATTTAGAGTGAGATAGATGCATACAGGGAGAAACCTGGGATGGTTCTACAAGCCAAGCAAGGCCAAAGATTGCCAGCAAACCAACGAAGGCTGGGAGCAAGGTTTGGAATACATCTCCTTCCTCAGCCCTCAAAAAGAATCAACCTTGTTGACACTTATTTCTAACCTCCCGAACTGTGAGACCATAAATACCCATTTTCATCCCACTTGATTAGTGGTACTTTTCTATGGAAGCTCTAGCAAACTGTATTCACTGCTAGACATTTGAGTTTAGGCACATGTTTAAAATAGCTACTCTGAAGAGGAAACTACAAATAACAATTACTTATACTTTGTTTGATTTGAGAAATATTCACATATTCTCAGTTGTGAATTGTATGCAATTCCATGTCATACATCATTCCATGATTAGCATTCTGAAATCTTCTTTAATGACATACTCATTCACTAGGTCTCCAATATTGAAGATTGGTATAGAAGATGAAATAACCAAGAGCAAGTGAATCTATTACTTCAGTATCACTGATGATGTTTTAGCCTATTATAATAGGCTGCTGATATCACTGGAAGTGGATTCTACTTTGTCCTCCTTTATTGCAAAGAAAACACGACTGAGTTCTCTAGGAAGTCCTCAACAACAACATAAAGCCCACGCATTTTCATGAGGATAATCACCAACATTATTGGGAATGGAAAGATGGTTTAAAATTCTGTCGTAAGGGACTCCTCTCAGTCCCCCACGGATTTCAGAAGGGTTAATGAGATGGATTTCATTACTGCAAATACCTCTGCAAAGCTGAGATTTCTCAAGGAAATGCATGTGTGCACAGGGTCTTTATCTTAGAAATGAAAGATTATTCACAGCAGTGAGGGAAAACTGCCAGTGCCCACCTCCAGCTGTCTAGGAAGATGATGTCATAGGAGGGGGCTGGGCCTTCAGTTTAAAAGGAATACAGGGATGAAATCATGTCACATGCAGTCCCACCAATAGCAATGCAAAAATGCTGGGCTGTGAGTTTACAACAGAGGCAGAGAATTATCCACTTAGAGGTTTGCTATCTATGTGATGAGGGACAGAACATGTGTGTGTTGTTTAGCATATGGAGAATGTGGCATGTGCTCTCTGCATACACATGCATGCATGCATACAGACTGACTTGTTCATTGAAAGGTCAATAAAAACATAGATCAATACATTTAACCACCTGATATTGTGGAATAGGTTCAGAGATATCTTAATAAATACAAATCCCTTATGTATTAGTCCTAGCAGAATAAAATTGGACTCACAAGGCCAAGTGCATCATTCTGCTGACCATATCAGTGGTCCCTTGCTTTCCAGATAAACTCCAGTGAGACCCCTGTGGTTGGGGCCTCTCTCTCCTTCCAGGGGGCCCTACCTTTAATCTTATGAGCTGGGTGCTCAGGCTTAACTCCTGTTGTTCTTGCTTCCTGCATGGTTAACACCTTTGCTTGGGTCACCCTGACTTCTCCAGGCTCAGTTCAGGGATCCTACTATTTAGGAAGATATTTCCTGAATCCTCCTCCTCGCAAGGCTGCTTCAGCAGCCCCTCCCCCACCCCAGACCCCAGCATCTCTAGCCTAGTGCGAGGGATCCTTCAGCTTCATGATCTGAGGTAATGGATACAGGTATCACCTAAGCCCTGGCACTGGAACTGACCACACAAGGTCCCAGGCACTGCCCCAAACAGCACACCAACTAGTCTCTGCATCTACTTAGCCATGAAGCAAGCAAGCAACCAACCAGAACCCCACCCAGACCAGACCACAGCCAACACCACTCAAGCCTCCTAGGGGAGCTTCCAAGTTTGAAACATAAGCTATTCCCAAAGTGATGGCAGCTGCCTCAGATTTAAATGATCATGAATATTTGTTGAACCTAAATTTAATATTATGTTGTTTTATTTTTCC
The DNA here is from genome assembly GCF_021218885.2 of Marmota monax. Taxonomy (NCBI): domain Eukaryota; kingdom Metazoa; phylum Chordata; class Mammalia; order Rodentia; family Sciuridae; genus Marmota; species Marmota monax. Next base: position 167,670 of record NW_026693334.1, read on the forward strand.
CATAAAAATCTTGTATGCATATATTTGTGCTAATACATTTAGTTGCCTGGGAAACCAGAAGAGTATGTGCAGTGAGAGAAACATTTCTGAGAGAGTCTGCCACAGAAATGTTTATGGAATATTCTGTCATGGTGAAATCTGCTCCATGGGTATACAACATGCACATCTGAGCTGCAGGAACACCCCACCCCACACTGCTCTCATGGTACTGTGTGACAGGTGATGACAGGTGGAATATCTGTGACTTGACTGCCAACTTGCAGGGGGTCACACCAGTGCTGTTTCCAGCTAATGTCATCTGCCTGGATTGCACTCTGGATTTTAGTGGATTTCCTACTTGTGATTTTCAGATGTAAGTGGACATGATTATGTCTACTTTAAAAGATAGCAAGGGATACTGCTGTTGGGAAGAGATGGAATTTTCCAGGTCTCCAAGGCTTCCAGGGAGATCTGGAGCAGGGTCTTCAACCTTGGCACTACTGCCATCTGGGGCTGGATCACCCTCCCCTCCTAGGGGCTGCTGTGCTGTGCACTATAGGATGGTTAGCAGCCTCCCTGGCCTCCACCCACTAGGTGGCAGTAGCAACCCTCCCATCTTCAACAGCTGGGCCAACAAAAAATGTTCCCAGACACTATTAAATATCTTCTGGGGGACAGATCTGTCCCCTGTTGAGAGTGATGCTTCAGAGATTCACAGGTGAATCCAGGTATCTGCGGGGAATGCGGGAAGCAAGTCATGTTCTGAAAGTCATGGGTGGATGTTTCAGGGAGCCAAAGGGAGGATCCTCTGTGCTAAAGTCTCCTGATGTCTATTCTCCACTTCTCACATTGCCTCAATAACTTCATAAGCCCTGGGAACTTCATGCCTCATGGGCTTTTGGAGGCTTCTGCGTGATTAGAAGGGCAGACGGGAGATGTGATTTGGTGTAACTGACATAATACAAATTGCTTGTCAAATTCCCCTCCCGCTCGTCTGCAGAGTGCAATGGTGGGAACACATGCAGAAAAAAATAAATGTCTAAACATGCACCGGCACAGACGGTGTGCTGACTCTGAGCCTCAGAATGGAAATGTGAGACTCGTCAAGTGTGTTGTGATAACTCCCCAGGGGCCAGGAAATTGCATCCTTCTCATGGGGACTGGAGGAGTCTGGAGTTGTCCACTCCTGAACCCTATCCACCGCCTCCCCTGCATTATATCTACATTCCTATCCCTATCTACAAGGCCTCCTGAATTTCCCTGAGATCTGGAATCCTGTCCATTTTCCACACACCCAACCATGTCCCTCCTTGCATGGTATGTTTTCAATAAATAACTGGGTTCCACACCCCTTATGTAAAAGTAACATTAAATTGCACCATTTGTATCTCTTAGTAGCCATTTCATTTGAATAAGAAATCTGCAAGGCTCAAGCAGTCCAACTGTCCCAGAGCACATTCTGTTTCCCCCGCGTTGTTGCAGACTACCATTAAGGTATCACAGACTATTTCCAGTACCAGGCTCCCAGTAGGGCACAAGTGTTCAGTGAGGGTCCAGCAAGTTAAGGTCAGTTCCACTTCTTAAATATGGTCTTAACAGATTGCTTTTAAAAATGATACAGACTCTAGGATTCTGCATGTAATTTTTAGCCAATGGAATTTCAACTGGATGCTCTTTCTTCTTCATTCCTTACCAGACCATGATGTCTTTCCTTCCTCTTTTAAGCCATGTTCCATCTCTTCCCAGGTCTCCTGCTCTATAAACTGGGGACTAGGAGATCATGAACACTTTCATGCAAAAAACATACTCAGAAGTATCCACCATGTCAGGTCTCAATATAAAACAGACACCAGGAGATGCCAAGTTCAGCCAGACATTTCCCACAGTTAATTCTGCTACATACAAAATCTCCCCAATGCTTTCCTTTGTGATTCATGCCTTAGTCCCACAGACTGGGACACTCCACTAGAGGGGGAAAACTTGTAGTACATAATTTATTCCTGATTACCTAGCTATGCTTATGTTTATTACAATCTAGTTTAAAACCAATATGAAACAAAATGTATTTTAGAATCAGAGCTCTGCTCCATTATAATGCTCATACATATCTCCACCAAAAGACTGAATATACAAACAGACAACAGCCAGACTTTGCAGAAAAATAGAACTTTGACTCACAACCTGCAGCCACCTAACCAAGCAACAACCCAGGAACCAGCCTGCTGAAGGCCATCTTGCATGGATGGAATGCTATTTCTAGTGACAACTCAGAACTCTTAATTATTGGCTCAAAATGGCCAAGACTCAATAACTGTCAGCTTCCTTAATTTTTTCCCTGATTCCTATGTAGGACTGACCAGGGAAAGGCAGATACATCCTCCCATTCACACACCTGCTTGGGGTGTGTCTGCTTCCAGCTTCTTTCCATCATCAGGCTCCAACAGGTTACACCTGAAAATTACCTTTTTTGCCCTATAATATTTACTACTCTTCTGCCTTACAGTCTGGCAGAACCTAAGTGATAGGTGCTGACTCCCTTGCTACAATAAGATCAGAATAGCTCACCTTTGCTGTTCTCCTTTGGCTGGTGTTTATTTCCACAGCACTCACCCTATAAGCAGGAGGATATGTGCATTCTTAAGTCAACTGCTCTGCTCAACTGGTGGCTTTCCTTCTCAAGCAACTCAAAGAGGCTCTTAATTTTCAAAATATCACCATCTTCAGGATAGGGCACACCTGCCCATGGCCAATCAGCCAATGGACACCCGTGGAAAATAGAACACGCAGAGAAATAGCAGGGCTACTTGAAATTGCTGAGAATTTGGGGTGACAGGCCATTAGCTAGGGGGAATTTGGCCAGGGCAAGAAGCATGTGAAAAATGGAGACAGGACATTGCTCCCTGGTTAATTTTCCTAATCTTGTTAGGAATTTGTAATGAACTAACAAGAACCTTGGTTTTCATTGACAAGAACTTCACACTGTAAGTCACCATTCAATCTCATGCATCTGAACTTTTCTTGATCATATCTACAGGACTAAGGCATGAATCACAAAGGAAAGCATTGGGGAGATTTTGTAAGTAGCAGAATTAACTGTGGGAAACAGAAAAATACAGACCTTAGGTACTAATCGATAAGTCTGCATTGTTAGATAGCAGGTAGTCATGAGCAGTGGAATGGCAAGCTCACAGGCTTACTGGAAGTTAAAGTTTTCTCTGAGTTACTGCCAAGGCAGATGAGCAAGTAACTTGTAGCAGAAAGACACCAGTGCACAGACCTTGAGAATAAAGAAACAAAAGTAAAAGGCGCTAAATGGGGGAATAACATCATGAAGGAAGGACTAATGGGACTAACTCTTGACCAGCCCATAAAGGTCAAGTTATAACTGGGAGTTACGGCTTCCAGTTTCCTTGCTGGTCTCCTTCGATCTCAGAAGGGAGCTTCTTCAGTGGTGCAGGTACAGGAAGGTAACCTGCTGCCAGTGGCTGACCTCAGTGTCCACATTTACATAGGACTTACTTATAGATGAAGCCCCCTGAGTAGGATGGCCACCATGACAGTTCCAGAGAGGGCCAACTAGGTTTGAAAACTCACCACCCGGAGAGAAGGAGGGGGCTAAACACCTGATTGGTGAGACTGCAGACAGTGAACCCCAGTTCTCAAGGCAAGCATCAAACAGAAATAAATTTGGAGAAAGCACTGTTTCCTTTGTCTTTCCCTCCGCAGAGATGGCCCCCTCTCCATTGAGAGTGCTCTCTGCTCAGCCTTACTCTGCATTCACCCCTTTCTCATTCCATTTCCATTTTGTCTTGACTTAAAATAAAATTCTCTTGCCAGACTTTTGGTGTCTACTTTAAATTTTCTTTTTTTAGAACATGAGACCTGAGGTTCGGAGCTTCAGCACCCCTCTCTCATGTGACAGTACGATATATGGCAATGTTCTAATAGTTGGGAAATCAAAATTGCAAAGGATTTTCTAAAAAATAAGAGTGGGGTCATTTTCCCCTACTTTTTCAGCATTAGATTTTTTTTTTTTTTGGTAGCAAGAGAATCTATGATGCTTGTTCTTTATGAACTTAAATCATGAATATCCACTGCTTATCCACTCAATATAACACTTACATATTGCCACGCTAACATTTTGTTGGCTTTGGATTTATTCAAAAGTTAAATATGAGTGATATGATCAGACCTGTCTTCCAAATCAACTGGGCTTAAGCGTCAAAATAGTGTGATTCAGAAATTCTTAATTTACTGTTGTTTCCTCGTGACCTAGAGCTGTTCACTGAGTAAGCATTGTGTTTGCCTCGGTGACCATCCACAGGCACTTACAGCACGTACCACAATCCCAGCATCTGTGAACACCTAGTGTGCTTCCAAATGGGACAGAGCTCAGGCTCCAGCTGAATGACCCCCTGTCTTAGAGATCTCCTCTCCTCTCACATCATGTTGGGAGGGAATAATTAAGTGGGAGTCCAGAGGTGGTGACACTGAGACACTGGGGTGCAAATGATTGTTAAAGTTAAGTGAAAATGAATTTTAGATGATTGACAGCTTTGTGTTACTGTGATTTTATTTCCTTCCCGGCTACCAGTCCTTCATGACAGAGAATTTTTGAGTGAAGAATCCTATAGCTCCACATCCTTGCTGCTCTACACACACAGCTTGCACAATGAATTTACATGCACATCTGTCTTCATGAATATCACTTAATCATCAGGATTAGCATCATTTCCTCTTTCATGAGGTTGTTGACCAGGCAAAGAACTTGACAGTTCAATACAGAAACTTGTGAAAAGACCCACCAACCCTTCAATGGAAACCGTCAACAGACGTGCTTATACCTGGAGACTCTGGATGCCTGCTTCCATCAACCCTCAACTGGGCAAGCCCCACGCTGAAAGCCCTGCTTTGTAAACCAGACTCCCCATGAGGCCTCCCCCAACCTTAACGAGGTATGGCTCCTGCTCCCTTAAGTGGTGAGTCCCCTCAACATGGCATGGAATAAGTTCAGCTTTGTTTTAGCGATGAGTTGTGCTGATGATATTTAGGAAGCAAGTCTTGGGTACCACTGAGGACCTTTTTTTTTTTTTTTCCCACTAGAATTCAAGCAGATGCGAGCATGTGAGGCAGCTAGACTTCGTGCTGGCCCTTTGTTCATTACGCTGTAAAATTATTGTATAGCATCATGTAAACTTCGGATAGTTTCATTATCAAGACATTAGTTCTATCCTCTTCTTATAATGCTTGATTATAAGTTGATTTTTTTGTCTCTATTAGAATGCACAAAACTCAAATTGGGCAGTGGCTAGTTCAATTTGAGTTCATCAGAGTCCCTTACAGATATGACCTAATGTCAGCAATTTAAGTGTCAAAGAGGAATTGGACTAGACAAAGGGTGACAGCCGTGGCTTGGTGTACACTCTCTCACAGGCCACACTAATCTCAGATGACTAACCAATTCAGTCTTATTCGAAGCTTAAACTAAAGGTGCTTTTCTCTTTTCTTCTATTATTTTTCATACTAGGTTTTGATGTGTTTATAAATGGAGGCAAGCTTACCAGAGAAGTTTCAGAGGAAATTAAAAAAAAGGCTTAAATGGTTCATGAGTGAAATAGACGAATTTCAATGTCTGTAGGAAAAGGCTGAGCCCTTTGGTATAAGGCCAAAGCAATTCAATACCAAGGAAGGAACTCAACTTCATGGGATAATGCACTCAAGTCCTCCTCAAGAATCCTGTCTCCAAGGATTTGCCAGGGAATAGGCTTTTACCTGAGGCTCTGCCTGGCTCCCTGGAAACTCCCAGAGACAGTGCTCTTCTGGTGGCCACATCTGGATAGAAGAGTGTTGTTCATGGCACGTCAAAGAGAGGTTACCACTGCCTCCAACCCCATGGAGGGCATGTGGGTTCTGGGTCACAAGATGTGCCTGATCTTCTCCTTTGTGTTCATGTGTTTGAATTTGTTTAAAGCAGGCTTATTTGGGTGGTTGAAACCCAGTGTTCTTGTTAAGGCATAACAAGCCATCTCTCCTTTTATCCAACTCTGCAGATGTGTAGGAGAACACAGTTGGCAGGTGCTTGAGATCACAGCTCCTGTCACTGCTGAGTGCTCTCCACTGCCCACACTTGGCTTCAGAGACCCACCATGCACCCCTGGGCTACTCGGAAGAACAGAGATGTGATGCCCAAATACAAAACCTGGGCAGGAGGAGTAGGTTTCTTTTGGGGAAACATTAAACAGCTGCATAAGAAATAAAGCCTACAATAAAATGAAAACAAAAAATAAAGCCTACAATAAAATGAAAACAAAAACGTGCTTTGGGAAAAAAACCTTCATCAGAACAGGCTAAAGATAACTAAATACACCAAACAGTTTAATCTCTTGCTCACAGAGCAGAGGTGTGAAGGAGCCTTTGCCTCGCAGGCCCCTGCACCTAGAGACGTCAAGGGAAGCACCCGGGGAAGCTAGGGACGAGAGCTGCTGGTGCTGGGGCTGCTGCAGACAGGCGTCAGGGCTGGATGGCACCCACGGCGCCACCTCCCAAGCACTGGCCTAAGAACTCTATGTCTTCATCTCCCTCTTACCACAGGCCTTGGGGGTTAGTGGTACCACTCTCTGCATCTTCAACAAAGGCACAGAGAAAATGAGTCACTCACTTGCCCAAGGCACTCAAGCTAGAGAACGCGCAATGCCCAGTGCCCGGCCAGAAATAAAAGGAGTGGGAGTGCCCCCTCAGTGACCCCCATCTTCCCTGCACACCCCAGCTGGGATCTGGGCCCCCAGGATCACTATCCCACCCCCACCATACAGCTGGACCTAACGCTCACCTCCCATCTCCACACACCCCCGCTTCTCCTGGAAGACCAGGCATGTTTACTACCTACCCCTGCTGGGCATTCTAGACTCTTTTCTCTATGAAAGTTGAAGACTTGGGATAGAGTAAGGTTAACACTCTCTAGATGGTTCAGCGACTTATCGGGAGCATCATACAATTTTTTTTTACATTATAGTAATATTGTCCCAAGAGCTCTGGTCGCACACTAGGTGGCCCTAGATTGTTCTATGCTTGTATTTGTGTGGAGCCATTACATTTCCACCCTCTCACAGCCATTGAGCAATTCTGCTTTGTTACTCCTCATGTGTGATTCTAATGTTCTGCCTTACACGGGGAGCCTTGGAGGGACTTCTCAGAGCAAGCCTGGGCCACATCTCAGCCATGCTCAAGGTGTTGATTTCCACCTTGGAGTCTGCAAGTCCTAGTTTGTTTCTTTACACCACAGACTGGACTGAGAAATGGGAAAGTGAAAAGGTCTGAGAAGTCAGGGTTAAGAACATAGGAACTGGAGGCAAGACGACCTAGACACAGCCTCCGGGATCTCGAGTGGACCCACTGGAGTGACATGAAGATGGAACCTAGAAGAAGCCTTTCTGAGCCTCTGAGAATAAAGGTGCTATAACCCACTCTGGGGAACTTCCTGCCAAAAAAGGAGACTGGCCCTTAGCACTGGGGGGAGAAACTGCATAAACAACCTTTATCAGAAGCTTCTGGACCTCGGTTTAGTTTCTCTCACGCCTTCTTTAGTCTCCCTAGAAATCCTATCTGTGCCTCATCCCAATTAAGCTGGTGTGTAAACCGTTAGCCCCGCTGTTTAGTGAGTTACTCCTGACTGAGCTTTCTGTGTATATGTGACTAAACTTGACTTTTCTCCTGTTAATCTGTCCATGGACCTGAGTTGGTAGAGGAAAGTTCTACTCCCACCAGTTTGGAGTCAGGAGGTGGCATTCCAAGGCACAAGCTGTTCAAGGGAGCTATCAGTGAGCTACCCCAGAGAGAGGCAGTGCCCAGCAGTACTGTGCTAAGTGGTCCTTGGCTTTAGGGACAGAAGACACAGGTGGGGAGGAGTCAGAGATAGACAGTGACCAGCCTCCACCTGAGATTGCTATGTATGCACTGGAACCACAGCAGGAACCCACAGGCAGACACCCTGCTAGGACCTGGCACTGCTTGGTGTGTTGAGGACAGGGAGGTCCACCTGCAACACCAACCCGGGTTTCGGCTGGCTTCCTGTCTGCAAAAGAAGTCAGCTCCTACGGTCAAGTGTGGGATCTCAGACACACTTGCCCATGAACAGAGGGTTCCAGTTGGTCCTTGGTAAAACTGCAACATGCTGGGGCCCTGAATCACAGAGGTGGGGTGTGGGTGTCTCCCATCATCCAGACTTTGCTAAGTACATACTTGAATCAAACTAGACGTTCAAACAATGGCTTTCACTTCTGAGAGTAAACCCATGCACTTCAACACTATTCATGAATCTCCTTTCAAATTGAGAATCAAAATAAATGCCTGGCATTGAATCAGCACCTAGCATGATGTCTTGAATATAGTAATCACTCAGTTAATGCTCATGACTGAATCAACTTAGATTACTACCCAAGAAATGCTGAAAAATGAGATGCAGAATAAATTTAAATGAATCTGGGAAATTTTTCTCCCTGCGTTTCCTGTGTAATGGAACTTGACACTACTCATCTGACTTATTTAAAAACAATGATGTAGTTGCCGCTCTAAATTGCTTATGTATTTTAAATCCACAGGCTCACTGCACAGTCTTGATGACACTTGATTTGAGCTTTATTTTTTTAAGGATCTAAAAACCTTTGCAAGTGAAAATTCAGAGCTAAGAAAGTAGTGCCATGAGACTGAAAATGGCAGTACCACACAAGAGGAGGGGCCTGGCGAGGGCTAACGCTTTACAAGGCAGGAACCGGGTGCCCAGCTCAGACCCTATACCAGAGTCACCTGGGAGACTTCTGCAGACAGATGCTCGGGGCCCTTGCCAGATGGAAAGATTCAGGAGGCCTGGGTCAGGTCAGGGCAGGTGTCTTCCTATATATTTCTGAAGCTGATTCCTGGTGGAGCAGTTTTCACTGAATCCCAGTGTGTGGAACCTGCTGGAGCCATACCTCTGGGACATCTGTTTGTCTATGACTACGGCTGCCCTTGGTCTGCACTATGGAAAACCACGTGCATTTTCCAACACCCCTCCTCCAGCACCATCTCTAAGAATACGATGACTACCTAAGACTGACATTCTGGGCTCTTAAAACAGCCTCACGGGCACAGTAACTAGGAAACAAGAGGAAACAGGAAGTTTGAAGGGGGCTCTATTGGTATATTGTTTTGTTTAATGATGTGGGCATAGATAGAGCATCAATACCACAGAACTGGGTCTCAGCTCTGAGTGAACAAACAGAAAAGGTGCTGGGAATGTGAAGGCAGAGCAACGATGGTTTTCCATTCTGAAGGAATCACGTAAATCTCTAAAAGTACCTTGGGACAAAAATCACGTTGCTTGAAAAACTCTTGTAGCATACAAAGGTATATGGATATTAGGGGAAGAAAATCACTCACCCACAGCCAAATAAAATCCAATAATGGGGGTAAAAGTGTCCAATTTAAAGGACAAATATTACTGAACCCACCCACTCCCATCTCATAGTAATCTGTTGAGCCTTACATAGGGTTGAAAAAAAGAGGAACTAAAATACTCCCCCGCCCCCAGAAAATAAGGTGAACTTGGCTACAAGGTGTCTCCAATGGTCCTCTATCAATTAGATTTATGTGTCCTAGAAGCATTTGCCTCACCACAGGCTGTTCTCACTTCTAAATGTTTGACAGAGTCTCCTGCCAAGACCTGCACACAGCTGAAAATTGGGAGATGAATTCACAGCCCGAGCATTTGTATGGCAGGTGTGGAAGGGAGTCGGCTCTGCTGCATGTATGGAGGTGTGAGCAAAGAAGCAGTTCCATCTATTTCCATGTTAATAAATTCCACAGATAAATAACTTGGCACTTCATATACGGCTCCCTATTATCATTTCTGCCACACAGAAAACTGAACAGAGCCGAATAACTAGGTATGCTGTCCTGTTCACAGGGATCCATCAAGTCCCTGAAACAATAGATTGAGGGATGACTACACACCCACAAACATTACTTGACAGATGGGAATTTCAGTAGTAAAATGTGACCATCCAAAATAATAACACTAAGAAAATAAAACAAATAATACCCAAGGAAGTCTAGACCAGGGTACAAAAATGCAGACTTCTCATCAGTTTTAAATGACTGACCCTCTCCCACCTGGACATATTTTTTCTGGGGATGGCTAACAAGCCATGACGATTCAGTTATTGTGCAGGCACAGGTTTAAGTGCCATACTTAGGCAAGTAGGAAGACCATCAAAGGACTTCACAATACGACCTGTGGGTCATGCAAAATTACGTGAACATATGTGGTCTCAGATTATCCAGAAAGAAACAACATTATCTTTTGTTTTCTTTATTAACAAGTAAAAAAGGAAGAAGAAAATCATGTAAGAAACCTGTCTTTGGTTAATGAGCCACAAAAGCCTTGTATACCAGCAGCTAGGCTTTTTATTTAAAGATGATTAGGCTTCCTTGTACATGTTTTTGTACTCAGAAATGAACATAATTGGACCATGACTTTAATTATCTTTTTTCCCCTTTAATTTCACTGATAACCCACAGATGGGTATCTCAGTCCTGAGCCCCAAACTAATATTTCCTGTTTCCTATTTGGCCTCTGCTTTTTTCCTGTGTAACACACATTCTACACCTTCATTCCACAGTCAAACTCTAGTTCCTACCAGCCCCTCCCTGCCTCTGTTCTCTTTCTATTTATAGCAGTTTGTTCCCCATCCATCCACAAATCCTGCTGGTTCCACATTTGAAATTCTTTTCCTGATACCCCAGCTGCAGCCCTGGTCCAGGATGGTACACTCTCCTTCCAGACTCCTGGAATCCACCCCTCTTAGGTCTCCCTCCTTCCCTGCAGTCTAGCGTGCAAAGGACTAGCAGACAGGACTGTAATGTAAATCCAATCACGCTCTTTCCAGCTAAAACCCTTGGAGGAAAATCCAAATCCGTCCCCTACCCCCGGGCTTACAGGCACCCCTCACCCATCCTCAGCATCTTCAGCCTTCCCTCTCACTCACTGGCTGTAATAACATGGATTCTGTCCCTGTTTTTGCCACACACCAAGCTCTCTGCTACACCAGGGTTTTCACTCTTGCTACTCCTTGTTCCCAGAAAATCGTCTTTGATGCCTTTCTGAAAGCTCCTGTCCATCACTCATGACCTACCTCCTTACAGAATTCTTTCCTGACTGCTACATTCAAAATTCCCCTTCTCTTGTTACTCTGTAATCCCCTATCAATATTCTATTCATATCTAAAGCAGAAAGTAAATATTGTTTGCCTGCTCTGTGTCTGTTTTCACCATCAGACCACAGTCTCCATGAAGCAGAAGAAACTTTGATGCTGTTGCTGTATTGTGATTGGCACACAGTAGGCACTCAATAAATGCTGAATGAACGAGTAAATTGAATGAATAAATGAGGATGTAAATTAATTTCACACGTTGGAAGTCGATAGACAAGGAGAAAATGATGATAAACCCTTGAAATACCCGACTATTTTTTATTACAGAATCTCGGTAACTAAATTAAATAATTGCTTTAAACTTTCGTGGTATGAGAACTGAATTGTGGCACTTGTAGTCTGAAAGCAGGACTTCTTTATATATAATTGATCCCTAGGAAGTTTTAAATACTGCACTTATTGTCCCAATAATGATCCTCTATATGTAGATAAGAAATTATTATCTAGCATAAAATTCATCCTGTAGTCTTAATTAGCTTCAAATGCGACCCTTAAATCTCGCCTGGTGCTTCCCACCATGCAGATGGCTGCTCTTCTTTGTGGTAAGCTCCCTCTGGGGATCTGCAGCTCCGCACTGGCATATGCAGAGATAGCTTGTGAAAACCAAAGCTCATTCAGGTGAGAAGCACATTTTCCCACCATTAACCTTTGATTCTGTTCCAACAACCTCAAGGTCATGGCTATAGTGCTGTCAAGGTCAGGCTATCCTGGGGCACTGGTCTCCAGGAGCCTGTGTGCCCTGGGGCTTGATAAGGGGATGTGTGGCTTGGGGGTTCAGAGAAGCCTCTTTAGATCCTTGACTTCCCTGCACACTGTTACAGCAAGACCCATCTTCTAGAGAACACATGGCCTGCCCTCTCACAATGTACCTTTTCCCATTTCACAGAGCCAAGTCAGATCCCTCCCTGCTCTGAAAGGGCACATGTTCTGTGAGACAAAACCCAAGTATTGCACATGCCTGTGACTAGGTCAACAAGGAAGAGGAAAGGGCTCTGATGATGGACGATCCATTGCTTTTCCCAGAAGGGGAGTTTCTAATTCATTGCCTTCAACAAGTTTGAAAGGGGGCTAAATCAAGTTGTCCATTAATAGAGAATTAAAAATCACTTCTGATGATGGACCCCAATGAGATCTTTGAAACCACATATATAAGAAGTTCAAAGAATCAAATGGCATGGCTATAAGGAAAGACCTTTGCTTAGGTTTGTAAATATGTTTCTCAGTATTTAAGTCTATAAAACCAAAGCAAAACAAAAATAAGATCAGAATGATACTGAACCCTGTTTTTTTTCAAACAATAAGTAATATTCCTTTGGATATATAAATTGAGGGATGAAGCTCTTTCATCTAAAAAATGTATTTCCAATGAAAGTCTACTCTTAAAAATTTCAATAATATTTGTGATATATATGTTATTTTGGTCAATTTCATTCTGCTAACACCTACAGTAATAACTTAAATTTTAATTTTAATTGAAAAATTTTAATTGTAAAATTAATTGTAAAATTTTAATTGTAAAATTTTAATTGAAAGCCTGTTATCATTAGAAGTATTAAAAATTAAAATTTAACTTGCGTATATTTTGCTTGGAGAGACAATGATCAATCAGAGACCTTAAAGCATAAGAGACATTAATCAGGGTAAAATTTGGAGGAATGTGGGAGAATCATATGTTCAAGGAGCAAAATAAACAATGTTGAATTTCTAACATTAATGAAGCATTTACTCACATATTATTAAAGAGGATGACAGTGGATATAAAACCACTGTAGTATTCAGATTTCTTAGACATATTTTAAAAGGATGTATGTCAATTTTATTTTAGAATACAGCACAGGAATTACATTTGTGGCACATTTAAGAATTTTTAAATGTGATGTTGTAAAGGAGTAGCAAATAGCTATACAACAGTCTTAGAAAGTTAGCAAGCAAAAATAAACTGTGGCTCCCAGCCTCTAATCATTCTGGCAATGATTTGTAATTGTTGATGCTGTCAATAAAAAGACACAGACCCCTTGCAGCCTGGATGGTCAGGCTACCCTTGGCCATCATGGGGGATCCTGGACAAGACCACAAAACCTTTCAACGAGAATATCAGGAACAGGCACCAGACCCAGGAGAGGCCAGTGTCAGGAAGAAAAAATGACTTCAGAATTTCAGGCTACTTGGTGGGGCGGGGCTTGGGATGAAGAGATATGTGTCCTCCCCAGGACATTTATAGCAGGGTCTGTTCCCTTCCATCCCATTCCCCTTCCTTTCTCTAAGTTAAGATCCCAGCTCCTTTCAGCCCTGTTATGGGGCTATTCTTGGTACTTAGTTGATCCCACTTTTTACTGTGTTTAAAACAAGGAGTCTCACGTGCCTTTGAATTTAGAAAGAAAGAAGCAGAGAGGAGAATCTAGTCATTGGATATCTGAGCAGAGACAAGGTAAGTATGTAGACAGGAAAGCCCTGGACCTGGAGACTCCAGAACAAAACAGAGACTGGTTCTCAGCAGCTGCAGGGTGGGGGGGGGGAGGAGTGAGTCTGAGGGAAACTCGGCATTCATTCCTGAAAATTCAGCATAATTCTTAAAGGAAAGTAATGAACCTAGGAAATGGCAAAATCTGGATGCGTTTCAATCACACTCTTCCTACTTAGATGGATGTGGTCTAGGGAGTGATTTGTGTTTTCTGTGTTCCTTTTGGGCAGGTTCATGAGTTGGCTTCTTGGTTTCCCAGCGTAGCTAAAGGTCTGTCAATTTTATTTATTTTTTTCAAAAAATCAACTTTTTGTTTTGTCAATTTTTAAAATTGTTCCTTCTGTTTCAATTTCATTGATTTCAGCTCTAATTTTAATTATTTCTTGCCTTCTACTGCTTTTGCTGTTGATTTGTTCTTCATAAAGGGCTTTGAGTTTTGTAATGTGAGGTCATTTATTTGTTGACTTTTTTTCTTTTAAGGAATGAATTCCATGCAATGAACTTTCCTCTTAGCATTGCCTTTATAGTGTTCCAGAGGTTTCCATATGTTGTGTCTATGTTCTCATTTACCTCTAAGAATTTTTTAATCTCCTCCTTGATGTCTTCTGCAACCCATTGTTCATTCAGTAGCATATTGTCTCCAGGTGTTGGAGTAATTTTTATTTTTTATTTTGTCATTGATTTCCAATTTAATTCCATTATGATCTGATAAAATGCAGGGTAGTATCTCTACTTTTTTGTATTTGCTAAGAGTTGCTTTATGGCATAGTATATGGTTTATTTTAGAGAAGGATCCATGTGCTGCTGAGAAGAAAGTGTATCTGCTTGATGCAGGTTGAAATATTCTATATATGTTAGTTAAGTCTAAGTTATTGATTGTGTTATTGAGTTCTATAGTTTCTTTATTCAACTTTTGTTTGGAAGATCTGCACTGCAGTTGTGGCCATTACTGACTCTTGTCTGCAAAATGTCCCTCCCACTCTAACACCTCCAAATCCTCCACTGTGTCCCATTCCTGCCTGGAGCCCGTACTGGGGGGCCTGAGGTGGTCTTTGAAGCCAGCTTGGAAACTGAGAAGCTATGCACTGCCTTAAACCAAAGTGGGAAGAAGACTAAGCCCTACTCACTCTGTCTCTTCTAATTTGTGCTTAATTACCATGGAAGAAATCATGTTTACACACACAGGTCACTTACCCATTTAAGATGGGCTTTGTTGCAAATTGTACTTAATTACTGAATGTTCAGTATTCATTGTTACTCAGACATTGTTACTATCCAATCCATAGTAACACTGTCACATGCTTGAAGTTTGTGGATCCCAGAGGAGCTCCTTTAATCTGTGATTCAAATGTTTTTAGCTAATTCTAGTCCCTTACCTAATGGAAAGTAGCTGAGTAATTCCTCAATTTTCCCCTCTGAAGAGTCTTAGAAATGATACTTCTTCATTCCACAAACATCCTTGCCAATCCCGGTCACCAACTTTCTCTTTCATCTTCTACTTCTTCTCCCCCAGCCTAGGCCAATAGCAGGAATCAGTAGGAAGGAACCTGATTTCAGCATTATTTGGGGGAAATAAGTGAGCTGTCACAGAAGGTGACACTTAATGATGGGTAATATCAGGCTCTCTGCACAGTGGGATCATTTCTTGGGTCTCCTCATTGTTTGCCATTCTTTAGTTCAGTAGAAAAAAGCAAGGCCAAAGATTTGACCTTCAAGGGCACCAATTATCTTCTCTACTGTATTACATCTGAGGCAGCCTCTTCACCAAAGCCCAGAGGTATCTGCATGCCACGCCTGTGTTAGGGGATGGGAAGGGGACTAGATACTAGATGGAGATGCTTCTAAAACATCCTGTCTCAAAGACTCAAAAGCAACTCAAAACACATACTGTCTTGCCTCCATAAACCAAGAGCACAGTTCAAACTCATCCAGGCATAAGGCACAAGGTAGAAGCAAAAGGGAGAGGGGGCGAAGGGGAGAGGGAGGGGGAGGAGGAGGAGGAGGAGGAGGAGGAGAGGAGGATAGGCGGCCATATTTTCCAAATCTATGAATTCAGTAACTAAGAATTAAAAATGTCTTTAAAAATTGCATCTGTACTGAATATGCAAGGCTTTCTTTTTCTTGTCATTACTTGCAAAGCAATAGAGTAGAACAACTATTTACATATCATATTAGATATCAGAAGTAATCTAAAGAGGATCTGAAGTGTAGAAGAGGATGTGCATGGGTTATATGAGAATACTAAGCTGCTTTATGCAAAGGACTTGAGCATCCATGGGTTTTGGTTTTTGAGCAGGGAGGTCCTGGAACCAGTTCCCTGTAGATATTGGGGACAACTGTTTTTCAGAAGTGATAGAAAGATTTAATTCATGGAAACGTAATGCTAATACCACAGCACTTTGGGGGAATGGTTGGGGGCAGGGTTGTATCTCGAAGTATCAACATGCATATATCCTTTCTTCCTCAGTCCCTTCCTTCCTTTCTTTCCACTGACACATCTTAACCCCTGACACATCTCCAGCCCTTTTTAGGTTTTATTTGGAGATAGGGCCTTGCTAAATTGCTGAGGCTGTCATTGAACCCCTCATCCTTCCACCTCAGCCTCCTGAGCCACTGGGATTACAGGCCTGTGACACGGCCCAGCTAGTTTCTTCTCCTTTGCTCATTCACTGGGACATGAAGGGCATTCTTTCCATACTCAACCACCTTTAAGCAGAGTCACTCAAAGAAGCCATGAAACAAAGTGTGAGGAGGAATATCTGAGTGTGGAGTGAAAAATGAGGGGTTCTGGTTCCAGAGATGAGCTAAGACTGGAGCTGAGGGAAGGACACTAGCCCGGAGGGCTAACCATGATGGTCACCTGTATGATTCCTGGGCTGGACAGCAACTTGGATGCCTCATATCTTCACCCACGGGGGGCTGAAGCATTCCCCACACCCTTCCCAGCCTGAGGCTGCTGGTGGTGGCCACTCACATTTAATGTTTTCGATGAGCTCATTAAGCCCATACTCTTAATTAAATTGGTCTTTCAACATAAGGGGCTTCATTAAGTGGAAATATAAAGTTAGAATCCTCCTTAAACTGAAGAGGCTTGTGATATCTTCATCCATGGATGTGTTTTGAAAGCTTATACTAAAACAAGGGAGTAGTTGTCTTGAAATTCCCATTATATATACACAACAATTTAAACTTTGTTCTAACTGTAGGTATTGATACCAGTAGTGGTAATGCTGGCTGAAATTGGCTACTCAATTAGAATTAATTATTCATTACATGCAGTAAGATAAGGAGGGAATTTGGATCAGAATATTCCTGGAGAAAATTTTTTTATCTTTTTACTGATCAAAGAAATGAAATGTCTCAGAGAAAAATACATGTTTTAAGCTTTCACCATTAAAAACAATTCAAAATTGGAAGAAGACAATTTTTCAGAAAATGAGCAGGCTGTTTCTATCTACAGTGGGTTTTACAGACTCTAAATCAGTAGTTATCAACTGAGATATTTTTGAAATCCTGAGTAGGCCTTAAGATAAGAGCTAGTGTATCTTGGTGTCCCTGGAGATGGGACTCCAATGTACATCAAAGTTAAGAACCATGTTCTTCAAAAAGTACATCAAAGTACTATTTGCAAAATAAAAAAAAAAAAAACAACCTTTGGTTTGCAAAATAAAAACAAAAAGGCACTGGATTCTATTTTTTAGAGGTGTGGTGGTAGTGTGTTCGAAGTAAGGAAGGAAGAAGGTGAAGGTAGATAGGTCTCAATTGCTAAAGAAGCTGTGCTAGATGTTATAGCTGCAATCTGATTTAAAATGATAAGGAAAATCTACATATGACAAGAAAATCTTGGTTTGTGAGGTCATAACGTTAAGACTTCAACTGGTCTAGTACCCTGGACTGGACTTAACAACCAAGACAATGTTCCCTCTCAAGGTACAGATGGTAATCTCTGCAGAGATATCTGGTTATAATAACAGGGGCAGGGTGGGGGTTGGTGGTGCTAATGCCATCTGGTAGGACCCAGGGATGCTGATAAACACCCCATAATGCACAGCACAGACCCATAGCAGAGCATCACTCAGCTGCAAATGTCTCTAGCAGCAAAGCTGAGAAACTCTGGTGCAGTGGTCCAAGACAGAGTATTGGTGGCATGGAGTACTGAGTGGCAAAATGTAATTAAGACAACTTGATGAGACAGCTGAAACAGAGCTTTAAGTCTGGAAATCCACAGAAAATAAATAAGCAACACTTTCAGATGCTTTTGGAGGTGAGGAAAAGGCAGAAGGAAAATCTCATTCATAGTACAGGAGAGTTTCTGCATCAAAACGTGCAGCTGATCTTTGTAGGAGCAAGTGGCTCACTGCTTCTAAGACATGATATTCCATGTCTTGAATCAACAAGCTCCTGGAATATAGTGGGGTTTTCACAGAGCAAGACTAGACTGGAAGCAGCCAAGAGGAGTACGTAGCAGCTGAAAGAAGCAGATGGCTGGAGAGGAAATGGTATTGAACAGAAAAGAAAAATCATGGTTACTAATAAGAAAAGGAAAACCGCTGGAGAGAAGAAAAACAACTTCTGACGCTAGGAAATGAAAAGCTGAGAGTTTCAACAGTGTCGTGACAAGCAGATCCATGAAGTGATAATAAGGAAATCAACTCCTCATACCTAAATTGTCATTGGCAACATGATAGATAAATTTTTGTTCATGTATCAAAAGCCTTTAAACATTCATTTGGTCTAGATATTTCATTTTGAAGATGTATCTTTAAGACACAATTAAGGAGGTAGGTGAGGTTTAACTACATGGGTGTTTATTACAGTTTACACTAGTGAAAAATTAGAAGCAACTTCATTTTCTAAAAAGAGGGACTGGCTCACCACATCATGGTATGCCCGGCAGTAGAATTCTCTCTAGCTCTTCAGCATTGCAGCATAAAGAGAAACTTGCTGGCAGAGAGAAAGGTCATGCTGTCCAGTGACAAACTGCCACAGCACAGTCTACTATCCCCAACCTGCTCTCCCCTTTAGAGCTGTCAAGGTGGCAGGAGAGAAACCCCCTGGGTACAGGTGAGAAGGGTCTGTGCAGTTTCCAGAGAATGTGCAAACAGTAAAATACATAAAAGTTATTATTGTTGTTATTAGTAGTATATGCAAAAAATGTGGAGTGAGTTCAGTGATAAGACACTCCTCTCATAGGGACAGGGAGCTCCTACTAAATTATGTCACCACACCTCATTTTTCTGTATTAACAAAATGCCCGAGGATCATGCACAAAGGGTCCTGGTGACTAAATTCCTGCTTCCCTGGCAGCTCAGGTATTACTGTGAATCTTGCAGGGCACCTGGGTACCAGTAACAGTGATCTGTGCAATGTCGGGGTAGGGCAGGGCTCTCCTGTCTTTCCTCTATCTATCTATCTATCTATCTATCTATCTAGGTGCAAAACCCAAGGGCAAGGCAGCACTTAGCCAGGTGCTCTCATTGGGAGGGTTTGGTAAACACTTGCCAGGGGCCCCTGCACCCCTGGAGGGAGGTTGAAGAGATTAAGCATCAGGGCTCAATCCTTACCCACAGATTCCTTCCTTTCAGGGAGAGGATGAGAGATACAGCTTGACTCAGGACAGGGGAAAAAGTGGGGCTGGGCTTAGTTCTCAGAGGGCTAATGAACCGGTGCTGTCAAAGAGAGTGTGAACATGGATCTCCCAAAGTACAGGCATGTGTAAGATGAATGCATGAATCTAGGAGTGGTCCGAAGTACACAGAGCTGTAAGCCACTAGAGAACTGGAACCTAAAACAAATGCTAACCCTGATGCATTCAAGGAGAATTCAGGAATTAGACTTAAGAATGCATTCTCATTGATTCTTACTCAAAATATCTTCTTTAGCCTTACCTTTACTGGAGGAAAATTATTTCTCAAATAGTTTAGAAATTCTGCATTGTGATCTTGACAAATGCATTTGCATATTTATCTTGAATTCAAAGACTGTCAATGGAGGGAGTTGTAAATTTCAACCTATTTCCCAGGCCAGTCAGGTCCCAAGTTAGTATAACCCTCAGAAGCTGGATATATGACCACAGTGTCCAGGGCAATCTGGACTTGTGACCTCAGCGTCCAGGGAAGGACATGGATGTGAGACCCCAGTGTGAGGAGAAATAGGGAAATCCTCAGTGGCAGGGTTTTGGCCAGCAGCAGAATGAACAGTTCCTTCCCACTACTCCCTTTCCTGGGATGAGGGCAGCTAGGGGTAAGGGCTTCACCTCCCAGGGGCCCTGGGGATGTGGTGGAGGCTGTTCCGATGCCCTGGAATGAGGAGGGGTAGCTGCCTACTGGCCTTTACTTGACTGTAGGGGACCCACTTACAGTTGCACAAGGTGAAAAGCATTTTGTTTAAAGAGATCTCCCTCTCCAGCCGCAAAGGGCTTTGAATAGTCCCTACAGCCAAACTTCTGATGCCCATTCTGGTGAATGGGCTATGAATTCTGACTTGCACTAGCAACTTCAAGATGGCAAAACAAAACCTTCTCCAAACGTGCAATAAAGCAAACATTGGATTTTGTGCTTACCTTCATACAGTGCGTCTATTCCAGGCATCTCTGCCACCCAGATGGCAGCCAGCCTGGCCCCCCTACTCCCAGACTAGTCCTGCCTGGGACTCAGAATCCAGTCATAAAGAGCACAGTGAATGTGGGAATCAACACATAGAAGGCTCAGCCCCAGGGTCCACCTCTACTCTAGGAGCTGTCACACCTTGTCTGGCTTTTTTTCTTATTTTGAAATTTACCATCTTGGCTCAGCTGCAAGACATGGGGGGAGTTATTTAACTATCACCGTCTCAACTGTGAAATTCCCACAGGAAAACTGTGCAGGCACTTCAGTGATTTTACCGCACAGTGGAAATGCAAACCGGGTATCTGGACATACAGAAAGGAAATTCACGTTGCAAGGAGGGAGGGAATGAGTGCATGCAGCTGTGAGTGTCCAGCATCACCTGGTCCTAGGATTTCTTTTTCTTCTTTTTCTTGCCCCAGCACCCAGAGCACTCCTTGTCCTTGCTGTTGGCCTCGCCGCAGAGCAGCCCGTCCAGCTAATCCGTGCCCATGTGCTGTCCCTGAGACGTTTCTGCTGCCAGCCGGTATGAGAAGTTCCTTAAGATGCACACACAGTTTTCACCGGTCTGGGAAAATGGAGAAGAAAGAAAGAGAGAAGGGAAAACAGAAGAGGAATGAACAAGAACTAACCAGTACTCTGCCCTCCACCCTGGACAGGCAATGAGTCCCAGGCACACACTTCTTTCCTGCTCCCAGGGCTCCCCTGACCCCAGTGGAAAGAATTCAGAGAAGCCTAGAAAGGTCATGATACCCTCTCTCCCCACACAGAAGCTATGCATCAACAACAGTCACTTCTAAGCACCTGTTACTGTTGATTGACATTTCACTGGAGAGAGAGGAGGAATTTATAACCACGAGCTGTCCCCAATGCCTCTACTCCCAGACTAGTCCTGCCTGGGACTCAGAATCCCATTCATGAAGAGCACAGGCCCTGGCCTGTGGTCAGCCCTGGTGGGTGACCCTAACCTGCACCATCTACACTTCTGGGTGTAAGAGGAGCAACAGACACAAACCAGGGCTGTCCCATACACATCAGGGGCTATGGCCACTGGGAGACATATCTGTTCTCATTCAACTGATTCTTTCAAGAGGACCAACATTCCTGTTTCCTAGCAAAGGGGTTCAACAGCAGTTAAGGGCACATGTGGAGCTGGACACCTGTAGAGCTCCGGATCTCCACTCTTAGCTGTTTGACTTTGGGTGATATAATCATGGTATCCTGGACTCATTGTCTCCCTCTGTACAATGACCACAATAGGACCTCATCAGTAGATTGTTGTGTGGGTCAGGGGAGCTAATGTATGTGTGTGCAATGGTCAGAATAACGCTCCCAAGTGTCCACATCCTAACTGCTGGACCTGTGAATGTGTTAGGTTCTATGGAGGGTGATTAAGGCTTAGGTGGAATTAAGGTTGCTGTTTGGCTGACAGATGGGCAGTTTATCTGGATTTTCCAGGTGGCCCATTTATCATGAGGTCCTGTAAGAGGGAGGCAGAAGAGTCAGGGCAAGATGGTTGTGATGCTGAGAGGTAGGAAAGGCCACCAATGGCTTTGAGTATGGAGGAAGGGGCCACAAGCCAAGGGATGTGGGCAGCTTCTGAGCTGGGGTGTAGAAGGAAGCAGATTCTCCCCTGGAGACCCCAGGAGAAGCCAGCCCCCATGGCACTTTCTGTTTAGCCCAGTGAGACCCATTCTGGACTCCTATACTCTAGAACTGGAAGATAATAAATATGTGGGGTTTTACCCAGCCACCAAGTTTGTGGCCATTTGTTACAGAACAGAACAGTAGGAAATTGATGCAGCGGGGAAGCACCGAGAATGCCGGGGGCACCGGGAATCATTCTAGTGATGCTGGGAGAAGGCCTGGCTTCAAAAGCCTAAGGCATGGGACCCAGAGGGAGTCAGCATGGTTTGGGTTTTAGTGTGGGCTCTGCCATTTAATGAGCTCTGTGACCTTAGGCAAGATGCTTTAACTCTGTGCATCACAGGGCTAAAGGTAAGGGTTAAACGAGGTCACAGACACAGGTCTCAGAAGAGTGACTGATGATGATGCATTTGCTGTTATCAGAGTCAAAATGTGGGATTCAAGAAATATAGTTCTAATAACCTCTAATTGTTGATAGGAGGGGTTGGCTGGTAAACCAGAGCTTGCAGGCCAAGCCAACGGAGCTTGTACGTAACCTATCAGGGGAATTCAACATGCCCTGGTTTTTTTATGATGTATGGTTGCTGTCATGTTCCAATAGCAGAACTGAATAGTTGGGACAGAGACCAGGGGGCTCACAGAGCCAAACACGTTTATGCTCTAACTCTTTGCAGAAAGTTTGCTGGTTGAGACAGAGCTGACCATTTTGACCTTTGTCCTGGACTTGAGGAACCAGAGGAGAGGAAAAAAAATACTCCGATTTTTAAAAGGGCATAACATCAGGAGGCAATTAATCTGAGCTAAGTTTTGCTTGAAAAAATCACAACACCTGGGCTTCCATTTCCCACACATCTATTATGTGTCTGTCACCACTGGACATAGGTACCAGGATTCCATTCTATGGAGGCTGGAAAGCACAAGCCAGGCTGTGTGTGACCAGGGCAGATGCTGCCTCTGATCTGCAGTCCAGGCTCAGGGCTGGAGCTGGGATCCCAGTCCTGCCTGATTTCCTCTGTAGGCTGGAATCTGGTGAGATGCATCTGTGCCCTTTGCTGGATCATGGGCATGTGAAAGTCAACCAGGAAAACCAGCTCTCAGGACATATATCTGGGGCCTTTGCCATTCTAGACCTTTCTTGTCGAATTTTCAAGGTTTCACGGCAGCTAATCCCACAGGCTTTGCGTCAACTTGATTTTCTATTTCAAACCTCCTCTCAGCATCAAAAAAGGAACCCGGCATGAAAGCAGGTAAGCACAGGACGATGCATGAAAGACAGAGAAGTCTCTCATTGAAAGGAAAATGTTATGGCATAAGTCAGAACGATTTTCAAATCAGCTCAAACTGATTTTTCTTACATCAAAGACTTGGGAGAATAAACTTCTCTCTCCTCCTGCTGTTCATCTTCCCCAGGGGCTGCGCCATTCCTCTGTTTAACAGAAGACTACTGGGGGCTAAATCTGCTGTCTTGAGAAGTGTTTTATAATCTACCTGCTGTGGGGAGATGATTCAGGGAGAAGCTGGAGGGACAGAGGGAAAGAGGTGGGGGTGGGAGGCGAGAGGGGCCAGGAATTGAACTCCTGGCTCTCATTGAGATCCCTGGAGTGAGGCAGTCCGGTGTGGTTCAGGTAGGTTACCAATTCAAGAGCTTTTCTGTGAAAAGATTGGGGAGGGGGTGAAGGAAGAATAGAAGAAGGCATGTGGCAGCTGGTGGCTTTGCTTGTGACATGCATTGCTGTCCACAGCACTTTTAGCAGTTTCTTTTGGCCACCAGGGTCATCTTGACTCCTTATTTTCTATTAGAAAGGGCTAATATGGAAGTCGTCTGTAGAGTGCTCTACCATATGCTACCCATTCAACAAACTGTCCCCATTATAACAACAGAGCTGAGAGCTTGCATAGAATCCAGGCTCTGTATTCATTAACTTCTCTGGCCTTAAAGGGAACGTATGGTCATTTTTACCCCCTTGAACTTGTCATTGTGAAAGCGCAGAGTGGCCGAGCAGAGCACTGAGTGGAAAATTGTGGTACGATAATAACATGTTAAAACTCCATCTTAGCATGCAGCCTGCAAAGCACTGCTGAGTGATTTATCACATCTGAGCCTTGCAACAGCCTTGGCACGCAGCTATGATTATCCTCCCTGTCACAAAGCTGAGGTCACTTGGGCATGGTCCTCCAGCTGGCTGGAGCTGGAGATGGTACTATCCACTGGCGCCTCCTGGATGGCCCTCAGTGCTCTTCCTACACATCAGGGATTTCAGGGTCTTCCTACTCCAGACTTGAAGACTCCAGATTATTTCAACTTTCCTTTTGGGGGAAATGTGGATATCCAATAGATGACCTCCAGGGTCTCCCAGGAGTATTAGAAGTGTGACGTCTGAGGCATCAGATGAGAGATAGTTGCGCCTTGGAGCACACTGGCTCTCAAGCCACACTGCTGAGACTGCCTGAGCTCAGAGATGGTGCAGGGGAACGTGGCTGAGGCACAAGGCCACTGACTTTCACTTTAGCTTCACCTGCAGTCCAGAAGTCATTTAAGTTCCTTCTTGTGCATCGTGGTAAGAGGCTTCGTCTCCCCTTGCCTCAGTCTTTCACAACAGCAAACATCAAGATGCTTAGCATGGCTGCTTCAGGAAATTACCTTCAGTAGCTCTTTTAAAAATCAGGAGTCTATTATGCTATCAGGCCTCTGTAAATTCTCAGGGCATCTCAACTGGTCACTTTTCCAGGGATTTAATTTTCCTGTCAATGATGCTAAAAGGTCTAAAATGGTCATTAAGGGTGTTTACAAAAGAGGAACACTTAAGCCTCTGTTACATTATGTTCTGTCTTAGAAATTAATAGCTCATGGCCAATGAGTGGATGCAGGCCTGGGGGTGGCAAGGATGAGATGACAAGCAGCACTCGTGACTCAAAGAGCTGGAGTCCCAGGAGACACCCAGGGCCCCAATCTTTGAGGAGCAAGCCTAAGCCACTGGTAATTCTCTAAACTTCTTGTGACTGTAATGAGTGGCCAAGGCTGAGAAGTTTAATGTGAACTTACTCTCAAAGCTGATTAACAACTAAGGGAATAGAGTCACTCCTATTTATTTTTTGTTTGATTTTACAATTATATTATCAAAGCAGACTGCAATTGTCCCATTCAAAGCTCTACCTACTAAGGCAGGCTCTTCATCCAAGATGCACATTAGATTCATTTTTAAAGGTATCAGCACTTGCAACCAGAGCTAGGCAGTCAGGTTAGGAACAACAATGGGGTCTGGGAGACATATTCATTAGTGCCCCAAAGGCAACTCTGATGAAGAGTCTGGGTTGGGGACCATGGGGTCAGATAGGGGTTTGCAACCAGGGTGGATTTGGCTCTGCATAGAAGGCATGGCCACGTGCAGGGACCCGTTGGTTTGTTAGTACTGAGGTGGGTGGGTTGGGAGATGCTACTGGCATCCAGTGGGTGAAGGCAGGAATGCTACCTGATCCTGGTTACAGCCCCTTACAATGAGGAGACAGAAGGCCCCAACTGTTAATAGGAACAGCTCCTCAGAGCCCTCATTAAGGTATCACACTTATCCATGCACTAATTTGAAGTATAGGTAGAAGCTGTGTTTATATGAAGATTACTTTGTGAATTTATATTAGTGTGAATTGAAACTCATCTAGTTAAGAGAAAACAAAATAACTCAGACACTGGAAAGGTTCCCCCATTTCCATCTTGGCTTGTGAACTACAGCAGTGAGTACATATTAATAACTTAAGATACTGGCAGCTTCATTCAGCTTTTTGACATTCTCTCCGATTTTGAAGGCATTTTAAAATGGCATTTAGTACAATTAGCAGTTATTAAAAAGATAATATGAGAATACAAGATTATTCCAATCTTGGGGAGTTTAATGTTAACCTGGATTGTCACGCATTGCTGATCTAAGGTTGGAATGCTAGTTCTAAGACCACGAGGAGAGGCCTGCCTGCCTGGACAGAGTTGGAGTCACACAGAGAAGCTGAGAGAGCTCAGGATGCATGTGTGAAATGCCACCACAGCTCTCTGTGTTGTCCTCCATCGCGGGGCCCCGCGGCATCTGTGTGCTCTGAGATGCTCAGTCTGTGCAGATACTACAAACCTTGCTATCGATCTCGCTGCTCCCCAGTGCAGACTGGACCACGTAAAGCAAGGCATCTGTGAGCCCGTCACACTCCCGCATCCTCCGGCGGGCCTCCTCTCCGGCTGAACTTACATTCCTGCAAAGCAGAGGGAAGTGTCAGTCATCAGTGACCTTCACTGTGGTCACTGAGAGAGCATCCTTCCAGGCCACCACCCCCAGTTTTAAAGAAAACTTTTTTTTTCTTGGTTAATCAAGAATATAGCTTTAAGCCTGGGGTTGTGGCTCATGGTAGAGCTCTTGCCTAGTCTTGTGAGGCACTGGGTTCGATTCTCAGCACTGCATGAAAATATAAACAAATAAAATAAGGTTATTTTCAAAAAAGAATATAGCTTTAATGAGTGGGATTGGCTTCAACAACAGTTCCTGGAATTGAGTAAAACAAAGATCCCTTACTGCAACTTGGAAAACAGAGCATGCAGACTTCCTAGCATGATTGATCTGCCAGTCTTGTGACTGCTGAGAATGGGGGACTTTCAGAAAGTCCCAGGGGTCATGTCATTTATAATCAACAAGGGAATCAGAAGTCTTTTGATTCAAAGGATTCTTCTTCTTTGAGAAGTCTGAAGCAATTTCAAAGACAGAGCTTCTGACTTATTGAAATATCTTAGAGATCTAAATTGGCCTGCCTCAAAAATTACCTACCCTGGCCCAGCCAGAAGTAGACTTCTAGGAATTTACTCTAAGGACACAGAGTTTCTGGACAATTTAGTATTTGGGATGTCCATGACAGTTCTTAGGGGAAGAAGTTACTCCAAATGCGTTCCTGTCCTTCAGGGCTTGAGCTAAAGTCCAGAGAAGGAGCCTGTTGGGCCGGAACCCAGCTAGGAAGCACACAGACCACGGTTAGAATTCGGCTCCAGGGGAAAATTTCTGTAGAGACTCTGGACCACTCAGAAGGGATGCTGGGGAGATGAGCTAATGGAGGGCACAAAGGGATTGGAAGAATTTAGAGAGAAGGACAGAGAACTAACTAGGTAGGGCAATGGTTCTCAAACTTTGGGAACCTCAGAACAACCTGGAGGGCAGATAAAATATAGGGTGCTGGATTCCACCTGGGTCTGGCTTAGAAAGCCTGGGTTGGAGTCAGATAAGGTGCATCTCCATGGTGATTCAGAAGCTGAGAGCGAGGCCCTAGTCCTGTGGGGCAAGTTTGGCTGGAGGAAGGTGGTCCTCTTTGCTGCCTGCTAGGAGGCCATGGGGAGGATTCCCAAAACCTCTGAACTTGGACAGTCTGGAGGAGTGGAAATGGTAGGACTCTCCACACCAGCATGGTCATCAACACAGGCACTTCCTCATTTTGTTTTTAAAAAATCTTTTGCGGTTGCACCTATTCTACTTGGCAGGTGAGGAAGCTGAGCCTTAAAGAGGTTGTCCAAGGTCCTGCAGCTACTTATGGAGACACTGAAATGAAATATGAGGAAAGGAGAAGCCAACAGCTTCAGCCTTAATGGAGAGTATGGACGGACTAGATTTTGTTTGTTCATAGTTTTTTTGTTTTTGTTTTTTTTTTTTTTTTAGGATAAAAAGAAAATGAAATAGGCCTAATGTTAAAATGCTAGTGAATATAATGCTTTCTTTGATGTCTAAAACAATATCACAGGAGATATTAAAAAGGGTTTATCAGCATTTTAGTGTATCCCTAGAAAATGTTATTTAATTTAAATTAGGATTTTTGGCATTTGCTGATCTTATAATATGAACACAAATTTCAGTTTCTTAGGTAATACAACTAATCAAATATTGACAGCGTTTTAATGCAAAATTTTATAAATTGCACCTTGTGTCGACCAACATGTTTCTGGCAATGTCCCTAGTGGGGGTGAGGAGGGAGGAGGAACTCACTTACTGCTATGGGAAATGTGGCAGGAGGCACAATAGTATTATTTTAAACTAGAAGAATGGCCCTTGTAAAAGTCAAGTTTAGACCATTCATCCTTGAAATGATTTTCTCCAGGTTGAGCTTTGAAGATATTAGAATAAGTTTGTCAGAATTCCCTATCAGACTTCCATGGCAATGAGTGACCTTGGGTTTGGGAGGGTGGTTTTTCCAAATGAAGAAACTGTGGAATTCAGACCTGAAAGCACCTCAGCTCATGTACACCCCAGTCTGAAGTATCCTGAATATACCTCCTGGAGGGATGAGATGTCTTTCCTTTGAACATCGTCATGATGGGGTGGCAGCCTCCTGACCCACAAATAAACTTAATCATGATCAGCACTAATTTCACTGATAATCAAAAAATGTGCAGGAAATAACAGGAATGAACAGTTCATCAACATTAGATGCTGTCAACATTAATTCCAGCATATTCTAGTTTCTATTTGATTCTAGTCCAGTCTGCTCCCAAATTTAAAACGTTTTTAATTAAAATGTACATGATGTTGAGACACAAGAAAGATTAATATAGTCTCACTAGACAAGGTAAAAGGACCAAGACACCCACACCCACCCACCCATATGCCTATTGTCTGCAAGTGACAGGAGACAACATATATTATCAAATGGATACAAGTTTGTGCTTGTCTCTTCTGTGGGTAATGGTTCCATACAAGCCTTTGGACATAAGTTTCTACTTTTATTCAACTATTACAGAATTGGTAAAAAATCACATTAGGTGAAACTTTGGGCTTTTCTTGCAGGCAATGAGGTTTTCCTTTTTTTCCCTTTTCGTCCTAAACACAAGATCTACTACTCTTTCAACTACAGCAATCAGTTTTGCTGTTCATTACCAGGTAACTGAAGAAGAATGATGTTCTTTCCACCCATTGTAAGGAACCAGTGCAGAAAAAAGGTCACAGCCTCAGTAATTCCAATACAAAATCCATGATGGAGGTTTAAAATGATAAGGAAGTAGGAAGGGAACCAAATAGATTTGGTCCCTTAAATCCCATCTTTTGGTTTTCTCTCTGGCTTGATCTCCCACATGTTGGCCATCTGCACCAGAAGCACTTTTTATGGGAAATGGAAGGCCCATTCAGTTGAAAGTGTGCTGTAAGCTCCATAGCATAGTCTGTGGAGTACTGGGTATTCCATCTGATTTAAATAGTGCAGAGAATGATGGTGGCTCAGAGGCACAAGGCGTCCAGCAGCACCGGACACCTGTGCCACTTGCACCTTTCCTGGTCTGGCCACTCAGTTGGATGTATGCTGTGAGCTCTCTTGCAGAGCTATGAGAGCACAGTCTTTGAGCTCCCCAAGGAAATCACTGTGACCACTGGTGTTTATCATCCAGGATTATTTTCTACTCCTAATAAATGACCTGGGCAGGTATGATTTTGTTTTTTAACCATCCTGTTTCCTCAGGAAACTTGCATTTATCCTTAGAAAATGTATCATTGTCTCTTTTTATGATGGTACCTACAGATCTAGCTTAGTCATCAAATGACTTCTGGTGTCCCATGTATAAACAGATCATGATTCACATTTTTTAGACTTTTTGCACCTAAATGGACACTCAGGTTATATCTAACTTTTTTCCTATACTTAACAATGTTGAGCTAAAGTTCATAGTTATGGGTTTTGTCAGATGGATGCTGTGGACCTGTTCTAAGAAGAAAGAATTTACAGAAATAAATCCATTCAAGTTAACAAAAGTAGATACATGCTTTTTCTATACCCAATGCTATCTTGTGATAAAAAGACAATATAATACCTAGTCTTTGACCTTTAGAAGGTCACAGACTAGCCAGGTAAACAGATGTGTGTGTGTGTGTGTGTGTATGTGTATAATGTGACTAAATATTTTGCAAGCAGCAACCAGCAATATGAAGGAATGGGAACCAATCTCCTTTGAATATGACTCTTCAATGTTCAAAAGAAAACGAACATAGGCTGAAATGGATGGATGGGTTATCACTTACCTCATTCAATAGAATCTTTCCTTAAATTGTAATTCTATAAAATTGGACATTGGTAATTTTCCTTAACATTTATAGCAGAAAATTATGAGTTTGTGATTAAGAAATAAGGACACAGAAGGCATTAAATGTGTTTCCAGCAAGGAAGCATCTCATGTGAATTCAGTGGAAATTATTTTTGAGAGTGAGATAAAATCACAGACACGGGCTCAGGAGCAGTCCAGGTAAACTGTGTGTGCACACCAATCAGCACATCTGCTCAGAGGTGGGGTCGGCAGACCATTAAAGCCTTTGACAGAGGAGAGGACCCAGCAGGAAGAGGTAGAATTCTGCATCTAATGCCAGTTCTGGCACAAGACCTCTCCATTTTACTGGTATCCTGAGCCAGCCCACTGTGTCGTAATGTCATGGCTAGCTCCTGGTTCACTGGAGTAATCTTGTCAGTGCCCTTCACCAAGCCCCGTTACCTGTGCTGGGTCCCTCCTAACATCTCTAGGTACTAGATGGCATAGGTAGGCGGCTGTGAGTGCTGGGAAAGGAACACCAGAGGCTCTGCTGCCCCACGGGGCTCCGCAGCAATAGGCAAGTGAAGGTTTATGATGCTATAACGATACACAAAGGCAGACAGAAGCAAGTCTCCGGACCTGCTGGGTGAATCCAAGTCATTCAAATCGCATTTCCAAGGCCACCTTTCTCTGACATCTTATGCAGAGGGCATAAGAACGACAAAGAACGACAAAGGGTAAGTCCTTGGCCTTGAAGCTCAGTGGAGTTTGCTGGGCTGGATTTCCAGGCTGCTTTGGGTCATGATTCCACTTTTCTTTCTACTTCCTCCCTTTTTGACCTCAAATGTCTCTAACTATTGTCCCAACTCTGTCCCATCCACCCTGGGTTGGAAATAGATGACTGCTCCTTCATTTTTACAGGTCTCACATAGATGGGGACTGCTTCCTGGGAGCTTTGCTTAGTGGATTGCTCGTCCACACCTGATTTAGATGAATCAGATTCGGAGTTTGGAGGTGAAGAGATTCAGGACTTTGAATCAAATGCTGTAATGGGATAAATTTTTAGAGAGATAAAATGGGATGAGATAAAAGTATGTGGGATGAATGTATCTTTGAGGGCCAGAGAGGTGGTCAAATACTGGCCTCTCAAATTTGTTTATGCCTTAATCTTTGGAATCTGTGACTAGGTGGCCTTACATGGAAAAAGGGACTCCACAGATGGAATTAAGGTTTTGGACCTTAAACAGGGAAGTTGTCCTAGGTGTATCCTTGGGCTCTAATCACATGAACCTTAAAGGCAGAAGGCATTCTCTGCTTTTTTTGGCTGGAGTCACAGGGACCCCAAGTATGAGAATTCGATTCCATATTCTGGTTCTGACATAGAGAAGGCTTCATGCAAGGAAGGGAGAGAAGCAGGTTGGAGGTAAGGCCAGTGGAGTGGACAGCCAGCAAGGAAACAGAGACCTCCGTCCTGTGGCTACAAGGAATTGGATTCTGCCAACACTGGAAGTAACCGGCCATCAGAAGCAGATTCTTCTCTGGAACCATTGGCAGGGAACTCATCCTTATCAACACCTTGATATCAACTGGGGAAGCAGATTAGTGCCTAGATTCCTGACCCACAGGCACTATGAGATGAGTGCAAGTTAAGAAGGTATTTCTAGATGGTCAAAGAGTTGTACCCAAATGCCACACAGGTAAGAATCAAAATTCTTCCTAGAGGCATGTGTGTGCAGGGGTAGGCAGTGGCATAAGTCATCTGCCCTCCATGATGCCAGGCCAGGCTACACCTGGATGTATCCCAGAGCATGTGGAGGAGGCTCTCCGCATAAGACACACTGAACAATGTGGAATGTACTGCCTGAGGCCAAATTACACCACTTTATTTTTTTCCCCCTCCTTGATCTCATTACCCCAAAGGATGCCACCAAATTTGTGGGCATCAGTCTGTCTCAGAATGCCCTTCTGTTTGCTTGATATCTTTTATTTCTGCCAGAAGAGGCCCCTGAAAACCTGTGTCCACAGCTTCCATGAACAAGAAGTGCAGCCTGCGTCTGTGTCTTCACAGAAACGAGCCTGCCATGCCAGGGGAGAGAAATGGCAGCGCCCTAGCCCTGCTCCAGTGGTGTCTGCAGGGCGGCCTCATTATTTTCAGTGAGTGACCAGAACACGGTGGAATGCCCACCGTAAGTGCCAGGGGCTATTAACCATTTTAGGATCAGCTGCACCTCTGCAGACTTTCACTGGGAAGCTGAATGTCCCTGAACAGTCTTGACCTCTCTCTGCACATTCGTGTACACAGCTGGCACCTCATCACAGTCAAGTCAGAACAATTTCCAGGGAAAGAAGTTCCCTAAATTTTTTTAAAAAAGATTAGCACAGTCTTGCTGTTTGGATTACAATGCACCTTGCTGTCTTTTCCCAAGGAAGGCAATTTCTTTATAAATAAGAATGATGATGTCTCGGTAATTACTGTTGAGCTTCAGGGACAGAACGCTTCAGTGGCCAAAGCCCAGCTACCGACTGGGGCTGGTGGCGAACCCCACTGCCATTCTGCACTCAGAGCCGTAGTTGCTGTATTCGCCCCACACTCCTCAAGTCCCCTCATAAATGTAAACCATCAGAAAGAGACAGGTGAGCTCCTCCTTCACTGACTATTAAACACTGCCCTCTTAAAAACTGCCTGGGTCCATGCCTTCTGGAGTCAGCCATGCATGAGGGAACATTGTTCCACAGAAGCCCAGAGCGGAACCAGAGATACCTGACTTAAAAGACACCCTCTCCCTGTCAAGTGCTACCTAGGGTTTAGCTACATGATTCCAATTAAAATTGATGGTCACCACAGAGTGAACTGCTCTATGAAACGTCTGCGAGAAGTTTCCCGTTGGGCTAAATTACAAGAAAATCAGAGGGGGGATAAAAGAGCAAGTGCTCTGTGGCTAAAACCATTAGCTGCAAACCTAATTGTGCATGTGGTCCTTTGTGCTCCACAAACACGCACGCGCTGGCCATCGCGGTTGTTTCCTCACTTGGGATGGGAGCTGTGCTCATTAGGCTTTGTTTAGTTTTGCCACCGGTTCTGAAGCTGGAAGTGGTACCCTGTAGTTCAACTTCTGGGTGAATGCCCACCTACCCTGTTCTCCACTAATGCCCCCAAAGTTCTCCTCTTGCCTATTTGTGGGTGGGCTCAGAATCTCAGAATCCCATTCCATGTTGGAAGGCCCTCGCTCTCTTCCTTGGATCCAGCATACCATCTTCCCGTCAAGACCACCTACCACCGTCACTGCCGCAAGTTGCTCAACATTTTACCTGACATGGCCCAGTCACAAATGCAACAATAGCAAAAAGAAAATGTCCTGGGCCAGAAGCAAATAAAATTAAAAAATGGATAAAGCAAGTGTTTTCTTTCTTCTCTGCTAATCCAGATTAACACACACACACACACACACACACACACACACCTACATACATATATACATTCATTCATTCATTCATTCACTGGGTACATAATATATGCTAAGAAATACTGCAAAATAGAATGCAATATTCACTTCACCAAGCAGGTGGTTTCCAGGAAAAAAAAAAGCACTGTATCCTCAGCAAATCATGAGCAATAACAATGTGACCCAATTCTTTCAATTTCAAGTTCTCCATTTTCTAAGAAGTGGAAGAACACAACTGACTAATAAGGGATTATCGGTAATTGGCTACCTCCCTTTTAAAGTCAGATTGTGGGTTTGAAGACATTCAAGATTTGGCATTATGTTCTGGATTATTAATAGCAAGTATTAAAACAAACTTTCTAACTTTCATTTCGATTCCTCAACTAATTCCTCATATGCAATCATGTAATCTTTCAATTTATTTACTTGTAGGAAAAGTTAACAACTCGTACTTCAAAGGATGATTAAAGCTGAGAATCCATGTGATTTTTAAAGCTCACTTCTCCAGCTGGTAAGCTTTCCTTGAGGCCTCTTCTTGTTTTTACGATTGCTCTGATCACTCACTGATAGCTTATGAAGCACCACAACCACCATCAGAGAACTGAAGGTATATTCAGAGGCAAAGATGTGCCAGTGGTCTGCGCCTCCTCCTCTTCTTCCATGCCCAACCCTCCCAAGGACCACTATAGTCTGGGAATTCAAGGTTGAACTGCTGTCCTCAGCAGCTCCCTAAACTGTTCAGTGCCTTGCCTAGCCCAGTGCGGTGGAAGAATTGGCAGCAGCTACACATGATAGGGAATGGGGAAGAGAAGGCCCCAGCTGCTCAGGGGCTCCAGGAGAGTGGCTACGGGTGACCATCTCTCTCTGCAGCTTTGGTCTTTGTGATGGACTGAATGTTTCTGTCCTCTGTAACAAATTCTCATGTTGAAATCCTCTCAAAGTGATGGTATTAGGAGAAGGAGGAGCCTTTGGGAGTTGATTAGGTCATAAGAGTGGGGCCTTCATACTAATGGAAGAAAACTAGAAGTAAAGAGCAGAAAAGTCAGTAGAGGGAAGGGAATAGGAGAAAAGAGAGAAGGAGGGAAAGCGGAAGTACTGGGGATGAATTAGAGCAAATTATATTCCATGCTTTTATAATTATGTCAAAAGCAATCCTCTTGTTAAGTATAACTAGAAAGAACCAACGGAAAAAAACAATCAATTAAGAAAAAAGTGAGGCCTTCGTGAACGGTATTAGTGCCCTTAAGAAAGAAATCTCAGGTGCATGCCTATCATTCCAGTGACTCAGGAGGCTGAGGCAGGAGGACTGCAATTTTGAGACCAGCCTCAGCAACTTAGCAAGACCCTGTCTCAAAATGAAAAATAAAAATGGCTGGGGATGTAGCTTAGTGACAAAGTGTCCCTGGGTTCAATCCTCAGTACCAAAAGAAAAATTAAGAGAGAGAGAGAGAGAGAGAGAGAGAGAGAGAGGGAGAGAGAGAGAGAGATTGATTGATCCCAGGGGAAGGCAACTCTCTGCAACCTGGTGAAGGACTCTCATAAGAACACAGTTACACTGCCTCTCTGATCTCAGAGTGGTGAGAGAAAACCCTGTGTTTTAGAAGCCTCTCGTCTACCATACTGTAATGGCTGCCCAACCGACTAAGTCAATCTTCCTATATCTATTCCCTAGGGGGAAACACTGCTTAAAATGCTAATAAAAGCAGTCCTTGGATCAAAACAGCTTAAGTCCTGTGTCCAAATTGAGAGAAAGTGATTAAAAATAAAACCTTTAGTCTCTAAGAAAATTACCCATCTCTGCGACTTGCTACCTCATGAACTCAGAAGTTGTGAAAACTCACTGGGTGGTCTTTTACTTGATCTACAGAACATGCAATGCTAGAAAACGCTGACTTCAGTAGCTTGGCCAGAGAGGATGGTGTGGTTCTAGCTAGGTGAATATGACACTAGAAGCAAATGGAAGGTGGGCTAGTTGATTAGTTAAAAAATGATATGTTAGATTAGATTAGTTAAAAAGCCATGGCTAATGTCTGTAGTCCACTCTTTGAGAAGAAAAAATATCTAGTGTGGAGATGGTAGGGGATGGAAGAAAGGAAGAAAAATGATAAGATTACATTTCTACTTTATGCAAGAGAAAAATACACAAAAAACTCAGTAAAAATAAGACTACTTGGCCTTTTTTTTTTCCCATAAAGGGAAAAGAATATATATTTAATCTTGGTTATTGAGATATATATGTTTAAATTTTGGAAAGAAATTTCTGAAAGCCTTATTAAAAGAAATCAGGAGCTGGCTTCTGTAAAGAGGAGCACCAATAAGGACTTTCAAGTCTATGGACTGAGTTGCTACTTAGGAATACTGTTGGAAAGGAAACTCCGCAGCGCAGAGTTCCTCCATCTAAAAATCAAGGCTGCTACAACACCTGCACAGTTTGTCTGCACGTTTGTTCTTCATTGTGGTGGGGAGAACTCTAAAGCTGTCCCTCCAAAATTCCGGCCACCTGGTGGAGTCAAATATGAACCTAGGAACTGCTGGGAAGGAGATTTACAGATGGAATTAATCTTAAGGTAGGGGGAGAGAAAAGGGAAATTGCATGGAAAGGGAAGGAGACCCTCATTGTTATACAAAATTACATATAAGAGGTTGTGAGGGGAATGGGAAAAAAAAACAAGGAGAGAAATGAATTACAGTAGATGGGGGTAGAGAGAGAAGATGGGAGGGGAGGGGAGGGGGGATAGTAGAGGATAGGAAAGGTAGCAGAATACAACAGTTACTAATAGGGCATTATGTAAAAATGTGGATGTGTAACCGATGTGATTCTGCAATCTGTATTTGGGGTAAAAATGGGAGTTCATAACCCACTTGAATCTAATGTATGAAATATGATATGTCAAGAGCTTTGTAATGTTTTGAACAACCAATAAAAAAAATAAAATAAAATTTAAAAAAAGATAAAGAAACATGAATACACAGAGAATAAATCCTCAGGAACCCACATGCATCTGATATGAGTTCCAGAAAGAAAGAGTAAAGAAGAAATAAAGATAAAATAACAACAACAACAAAAAATCTTAAGGTAGGGAAATAATCTTGGATTATCCCACTAGTCTTAATGTAATCACTCAATCTTTATAAGAAAAAGTGGACGGCAGAATATTCAGACTGAGAGATGAGGAGCAATGAAAGGAAGGACCGCCACTCAGACTTTGCAGACGAAGGAAGGGGGTCATGACCAGGGAACATGGTGGCCTCTGGAACCTAGAACAACTCCCTCCAACAGCCCCCAAGAAAATGGGGCCCTGACTCTACAACTGTATGGCACTCAATTTGGCCAATAACCTGAATGATACTGAAAGTAGGATTTTCCCAAACAGAACTTGATGACCAACATCTTGATTTCAGCACAGAATCCAGCCAAGCCCCCATAGACATCTGGTGTGCAGAACTCTGAGGTAATGAACTTGCATTGTTCTAAGTCATTAATATTGTAGTCATTTATCACAGCAGCAATGGACAACTGCTGCATCCACGTAAGAACAACAACAAACCACCAAATATTTGTGTATCTGTTGTCTTGGTTTTAACATTTCTGCTAAAGTATTCCAAAAATTTCATATAAACTTTGTGTCTTCATATGAGGGCATTTTAGATGCTCCATGTAACAAGATGGATGCAGACATTGTAAAGCCTCCTGTTGCAGGATGGTAATCTAACAAGCTCCTCCCCCAACCCTAGGTTACACCCCAGAGTGACTCTTCCTGGCTTACTGCCACCAGATGGCTTGCACTCAGAACTAGTGCAGGGTAATGGCACCACTGGGTGTACAATTTCCTTTTACTGCTCTAGAAGCCCAGGGAGCAATGCTTCAAAAACCCAAGAATTATAAAGCTGCATAAAAAGGTCAAACTGCAAAGACACTGAGGAGCCACAGAGCACCATTAAAAACAGGTCACAAGGTGGCCATGAAGAGTCGCATTGCACTCCCTGTCCTCTCAGCAAGAAATACGTGCTGCAGTCGAAGGGCTTTTAATCTGTTATCCCACCAGCCACTCTTTTTTTTTTTTTTTTTTTTTGTTTTGAGAAAGTGTTAAGATTTTATTGAAAAGCTGCATCCTTAAGCAGCTTGGTGGCCATCCTGAAGACAACGGAAAAACAAAAGGGAGGACTTTTGCCCTCCACCATCTGCCCAGGCCACATTCCTCCTTCAGGTCTACTGCTCTAGGTAAATGGCAACGATTCTGAGAACTTCAGCACAAGGTACATAGAATGACTTCATGGGAAACCATCAAGCCACCCAAGGAAATGGGGCCCTGACTCTACAACTATATGGCACTCAATTTGGCCTGGAAGAATCTGGAAAGCAAAAGCTAGGCAACCAGGATTTTTTTCTAATGTTCATTTTATTCCCCTTATGACCAATCTGTTATATGTACATGGAAAGGTCTTAGAGATGTGTTGAACAAAACAGTTAAAAACAAAACAATTTATGAGGAGATAGAGTAGATTTAATTTTTGTATAAGAAGGAATGCAGGGAGAGGATTCTTATATATCATGCAAACATACTAGCTATTAGAATCTTAGACCTAGTGATCAAATGATTTCACTTAATCCAGTAATTTGCTAAAATTCTCCAAGAAACACACTGCACTATTTCAGTTTTAATTACAAATACTTATTCTGAAATATTTATATAGAATTCTAAAAATAAAATATATAGTGCTAGGTTATTCCAATGGAAGAAATTTAGAATTGCTGCAGTCTTAGAACAATGGTTCTGCACACGGACATGTCTCAAGGACAGTGTGGCCATAGTTTACACTCCCCATCTGCACTGATCACTCACTGTGTGGCAAGATTAAGCCACAACTGTAACCCATCCTCCATCTGATATGGATCATGGGGGGAGTCAGTATCAGTCAATGCTAAGTTCTGAATGCTCTGTCTCCCAAAATACATGTGTTGAAAATTAACCCCTAAGGTCATGGTATTAAGAGATGAGAGCTTTAGAGAGGTGATCAGGTTGAGGGAGCCCTCATTAATGCAGTTGATCAGTGCCCTTGTAAAAGAGGCTGAAGGAGTTTGTTTGCCCCTTCTATTATGTGAGAATACATAAAGGCCCCATTTTTTTTTGGGGGGGGGAAGTCACCAAGGATTGAAATTACGGGCACTGGACCACTGAGCCACATCCCCAGCACTATTTTGAATTTTATTTAGAGACAGGGTCTCACTGAGTTGCTTAGCTCCTTGTTGTTTCTGAGGCTGACTTTGAACTTATGATCCTCCTGCCTCAGCCTCCTGAGCCACTGGGATGTGGCTTTGCATTCAGGTAGGCATGTGTCACTGCATCCAGCTAAAGGCCCCATTTTTTAATCAAGGAGTGAGCACTCACCAGGCACTGAATCTGCCAGAACCTTGACCTTGGACTTCTCTGTCTCTAGAACTGAGCAAAATTTCTCTTGCTTATACATTACCCAGACTAACATATTTTGTAATAGCACTCGGCATGAGGCCAGTCAGCCTTTTGGTTAGTTTTCTTTTAAATTCTGAGT
The DNA here is from genome assembly GCF_021218885.2 of Marmota monax. Classification (NCBI taxonomy): domain Eukaryota; kingdom Metazoa; phylum Chordata; class Mammalia; order Rodentia; family Sciuridae; genus Marmota; species Marmota monax. Next base: position 206,621 of record NW_026693334.1, read on the forward strand.
TTCCCTTGCCTTGGAGACTTTGAGTCAAAGTGGTGATGAACAGGGAAAGATCAAGAAGAGTGAAATTAACCAGTGCAAACTATATTCATGACTACAGTGATCAAGCGATGCCCAAAAGGAGTAAATGAAAAAAATTAATGGGGGGAAGACAGGTAAAGTGAAATGGGGATGAAGTGGGGCGGTGCCAACTGGAGGTTGACTTGGGGTTTCCTTAATGGTCACGCGGTCCTGTACCAAAACCCTACTTCACTCGCTAGGTAGGCCTGGGTGTGGCACACCCTCGACTCCTCCCTTTCCCACACACTCGCATCCAGTCAGTCAGTAAATCCAGTCGGCTCCAACTCCAAAGCATTTCCAGAGTCCCCCAGGACACTGCCTTGTCCTTGAACCACAATCTTCTGTCCTTTGTCCTCCGGCCTCTTCCCTCAATCCCCAGGAGGCACCACACAGTGGCTATAGTGGTTCTCAAAAAACGTTCACTGGCGCTTGAGTCCTCCCCATGATGTTCCATTTCACTCAGAGCCTCACCAAGACTCATCGGCTCACTCAAGGCTCCCTCTCACAACCCCACCCCACCACTGCTCCTCCATGCAGATGCATAAGAATGGAGAACGGGCCTTTCTTCTTCACCAGGTCATTAGCATCCAGCTCAGTACCCGGTGTGGAGCCTGATAAAAGCTGTTGAACTGCCAAGACTGTATCCATGATCAAACCTCAGGAATACTGAACTTACCCTAGATTTGTCAGGAGGGATGAAGGACAGAGAAGCTGTGAGGGATTGATCCATCCACTGTTCCATTTCTACTTACTGACTCACAGGCATTGTCTCAATTTTATTGATGAAATGTTGCTCTAAAGTCAGAAACTTCATAAACTTTGGTATAAAAAATACACAACTCTTTTTTTTCTCCATTCCAACTTAGCCAAGCAGTTGCGTCATAGTCTAAAGGAAGTTATGATTTGGAAAAGACTATAAATAGCATACAGGCCCTAAGATGTTCAGGACTTGCCTTGTATTTCCTTGCTTGATGTCTTTCCATGTGCAAGAACAAGATTAATCCTGATAAACTTAACAGGGCAGCTCTCCAAGCCTTGGTTTACTATTCCACATAGTTGTAGATAAACACTTGAGAAATAAATCAGGAAAAGAAAACCGAGCAGTGGGTCTGGGATGCCCTCTGACTTTGGCACAGGAGGAAGAATGCTTTTGAAAAGGGAAGCAGGTGGTGGTGATGAGTCAGGCATGTTAAAGACAGACCCTTAGCAAACACAATGATGATGTTTGCTAGCAAGGAAGTCCTTATCTACATATGGAAAGCTTTATTGGGAACGGTCCCAATATCCAGGACGACCTATGGAACATACCACCAAAGTTAGCTGTCTATCCAGATATGAAACAGAAGCTATTTAATAACCAAAAGAACCATCTATTGCCACAATAATCAAATTTCTTCTAATCTTGCAGCTTAAAACAACACAAATTCATCAGGTTACACGTTATGGTTTAGATGTGAGGTGTCCCCCCAAAACTCATGTGTGAGACAATGCAAGAAAGTTCAGAGGAGAAATGATTGGGTTGTGAGAGGCTTAACACAATCAGTGCATTAATTCCCTTATGGGATTGACTGAGTGGTAACTGAAGGCAGGCAGGGTATGGCTGGAGGAGGTGGGCACTGGGGGCGAGCCTTTGGGGGTATATGTTTTGTACCCAGCAAGTGGAGTCTCTCTCTCTCTGCTTCCTGATAGTCATGTGAGTTGCTTCCCTCCACTATACTCTTCCACCATGATGTTGTGCCTCACCTAGAGCCCCAAGGAACAGAGCTGGCTATCAATGGACTGAGACCTTTGAAACTGTGAGCCCCAAAATAAACTCTTCCTTCTCTACAATTGTTGTGGTTGGGTTTTTAGTCACAGTAGCAAAGAGCTGACTAAAAGAAGCCCATCATGGGTCTGTATCCAGGGCTAATGTCAAGGTGTCAGTAGGACAGATACTTTCCCACCTCTAGGGGATAATGCATTTCCTTGAGTATTCAGTATATTGAGAAAATTCAGCTCTTGCTGGTCATAGGACTGAAATCCCCAATTCTTTCCTGGCTGTCAGCTGAGGACTTACCCAATTTCTATGGGCTGCCTATATTCCTTGGCTTGCATCTGGCTTCCTTCACCTTCAAAGCCAGCCATGGTATGCCCAATCTTTAATTCTTAAGATTTCTCTGACTCCAACCAGAGAAAGTTCTCTGCCTCTGGGGTCTCATGCACATGCTTAGATTGGACCCATGCCAAATTTTTGTGACAGTCTCCCATCTCAAGGTCCCTTATTCTTACTCACATCTTCAAAATTGCTTTTGTCAGGCAAGGCAACATATTTGCAGGTTGCTAGGATTCATGCAAAAAGTCTTTGGAGGGGTGGTTCCCTGCTGACACAGGCTCCACTATGCCAGTGGTGGAATGCCCTCCATTCTTCAAGGTCACATGTTTAACCGGGTCAGTGCAAGTCCTGACATAGCAGGGGAACCCGGGAGGTTCAATGGCAGAGCAAGCCTCTCACTGCCTCCTTGCTCCTCGAGACTACCTGCATCCTGATGTTATTAGTGAGGCTTGAGAACGTCGAGGTTGGTGTGAGTCTCACAACATTCTAAACCTTTATTCTAATAATTGTTTGCAAACGACACACTGAAGTTGTTTTCATTCATTATATGGGCTAATAAATTAAAGTTCCAGCTTTCTTGTGAATCTACTAATGATTCCCAAGAACTAAGTATGGAGGGACACCTGTGTCTATGTTTGCCAGCACTTCAAAATTCCTCTGATGACACACTCATCTGGAGAAGGACAGGAGGACAGCCCATTCATTCCCAGCTACAGAAGAATTACTGATGCTCCTAGGGGTAAACAATGGGAAAACGAGATGGAAACAGAGACCCTGTCCAAAGTTCATTCAGTGTATAGGATAATCTGCCTTTACCTACTGTTGGGGAGAGTATTTACATAGAGTTAAGTTGATGCATATTGGATTTACCAAATACAAACAAACAAACAAACAAACAAAACCCCCAAAACAAAAAGCCCCAAACAACAAACACGTACATTTTCTGGAATGTATACATAAACAGTTAACTGGTTTACTTCTGGGTTAAGAAAGTTTGGGAAGGAAGGCAGGCTTATTTGATTCCTTTCATATTGTTTGGTTGCTTTAAAAGCACATACATGCAAGACAATTATTTCTTCATTTTTTGAAGTGTTGGTGGATATAATAGTAGAAAAGGTCAGAGTAATTAACAATAATTGCATGTTAATATGATTAACTGTACCTCGTTCCTGAGTGCTCAGAGTTCCCTCTTGAGAGTTTTTGGTGAATAAAAGGGCTAAAGCTAGAAGGTAGGGGCTCTAATCTTTGGAAGTCAACTTCAGTAAAAATATCCTTTAGGGAAGCTTAATTATCCTAAGAGCAGATGAAGATCTAATAAAGATTGACTTGAACGGCTTGCGTTTGACTATGCAAAAACACAGGGCGAAGGAAGAATGGGTAGCCACGAAAGATGACAACGTGAAGGACACCTTTGACTGTGGTCAAGAGAAACCCAATAGGTGCCCGAGGCCAGCTGTGCCTGCACTCCAGAGCCCAGACTGGCAGCAGGCCATCCCCCACGGTGCCTGTCTTCATCCACAGCCAGTGTTGGTCTGTGAAAGAATATGCATGGCAGCTTGTGATTTCTTTGCCTGTGAAATAGATGATAACTTGATAAAATGAAAAGGAGAAAGAAGGACTAAGTGATGCCAATATTAATGGACTTTAGCTACAGAAGGGAGATAAAGAGGGAAGCCAGCAGGAGCACATTCTCCTGGTGCCTGCTCCTTCTTTACCTCTGTTCCACAGGGAAATTAGAAACGGACCAAGATAACATTCCTATCTCAAGCATGTTATAGGAATTTCAAGCAAAAAAGTCTGCAGTTGAAGGCAGTCGGCATTCTGGAAGACCCAGGAAGAGGGTATGGAGAGCACGAGGAGCACAACAGGATACATCCTTGTCAGGTCCTCATCTTCTCCCATGCGAGCTTACGCCTATCAATGTCATCATTTGTTTATAAATAATGGAGATATATTCTACTCCCTAAGGCATTCCTGGGGCAGCAGAGAACTCTGATGTGGTGTTCTGACTCTTTTTATCTGCCTGGCTTTGCACAATACATTGAGACTCTCTGATCCTCAGTTTCTGGATCTGTTAAGTGGGCTGTTTCGATGGGGCTGGAGAGGAAGTCTGAACTAACAGACCTCTAATCCTCCTCCCTCCTCTTTCCCCGTGACTTCTGCTCATTCCAGCACACTTGTTGTCACTTGTTATTATCACTCAGGCTCAATTATTGACTTGGCAGCCCAATAATCAAACCCCTTTTTTCTGCCAAGTTCAGGACTCACTGAAAAATATGACACAGAAAACAGATGGAAACTCAACTGTCTGTTTACAGCTCAGAATGCTAAGAGGGCACTAACAAAATTTCATCAATTATTTTAGTGTACATAAAATTGGGGTAAAACGACACAAAACTATCTTTTTAACCATTTTATATAGTTCAGTAGTGTTACGTGTGACCACGTGGTTGCAATAAATGATATTTGAAGGAAATAACTTTTCATCAAAATTGATGCAAAAAACATCCATAATGAACATATCACCATTTTAAGTAAAGATGGGCTCCAACCTGACATAGCTCATTCCGCCTCGCTTTAGCCTCAACCCAGCCCTGCATAACAGGCCCATTCCCTTTTACAGACAGAGACACTGAGACACAGAGCTGCTGCCTCAGTGACCCCAGGTTACCCAGCCGAGGTCTGCAGGCAGATGGGGAATGGATGTGGCTCCTCTATAGTTGGATTTCATCTCATATCAACATCACGTGCATCTCAAAGACATTGTCCCTGACTGATGCTCTTTCTGTAGCTTCTAGGACACAGTCCAGGATCAGCAAAGGGGCCCAGTGCTGTCCTAGGTCCCTCCTGCCCCATGCCACCCACCTCCTCCTCCTCCCCCACTTCCTCCCCCGCCCCGTGAGCACTGCCACATTTCTAGAGCACAGAGGCACTTCCTGCCAGCAGAGCTTCCATGGTTCCACAGAAACTTGACCCTCCTCCCTGACCCACCAAACCTCAACTCCCACTAACCTGCTCTCAGGCCCCTCCTTGTCCACCTCTCCCTGGCGAGCCACACAGAGCCACTTGCTGGCCCCCAAACGTGCACACAGGCAGTGTGCCCCTCCTGCCCCTGGATCCTTCAGCCTGACGTGCTCTCCTCCGCCCCTCAGCCTGCCCACCCTCCCTCAGCAGGAATATCACCTGTGGGGTCCTCTTAGAGTCCTGCAGGAGAACATACTGGGGTCCTCCCAGTTCTCCATGGTGTTTTTTTAACGGCACTAGGTGCACTCATTATGCACCGCGGGTCAGGTTTCCCTCAATTCTTTTAGGTCATAAATACCATGTCTTATCTTTGTTTCTACCAAACTTAGCAAAATCCTGGGCACATACTAGAAATTCAATATATGCTTGTGCGGAGGAAGAGTGATCACCCATTTTATCCAAGCTGTAGAGTAGCACTTGGCCAAGAAGAAGAACATGAGATGGTTATAGCTGTTGTACTTATTGCCTGGGGGTCGGGGGTGGCTGACCACAGTGATGAGCAAGGACAGGCTGACACCCAGGGAAACACTAGGAGGAAAGCTTTCTGTCCAGACTCAGAAGCCCAGGTTGGAAGCCTGGTGCATGGTTTTCCACCAAAAGTGCCAGGGTAAATGGCCAACCAGGTGAGTTTTTTTCTTATTTAAAGTTGGAGGAAAACATATCATATGTAAGGCTGTCCTGAGGATTAAGGAATGATCGAAATTGTTAAAGAGGGTTTTTACCCCTATAAAGCACTCTAGTGACATTATTTATGGATTTTCAAACAGTACTATTAAGATGACAGTCCAACAGCTTCCTCCAAATGAGGCAGATGAGGAATCCAGGATCCTAAGAACCAGGAGCAACTGAGCAAACTGCAGGGACAAAATGTACTGGTTGAGTACCAGCCAGTGACAGCTGTCCAAGAGAAAATTCAGTCTTCTCTTTGACAAAAATAATTGAGAAGCTGTTTTCACTTGGCAGAAACATCACATATTACCCACACTGGAAAACGAGTAGGCGTGTGGCTCTAACCAAAGGATAAGTCTCACATGGAAAGGGGTGGCCATGCCGTGGCTTCGTCTCTGCCATTGATCCCTTGGGAACCAGCAGAATGGAAAGGTCCCTTGCCTTGGTGACAATGAGCACTGGATGGGTCTCAGACAGCTCAGCAGTGAAGGAAGGGCCATTCCCTCATTCATCACTCACTCATTTATTTAGCAGCTACTTACCAGGGGTCTACAAGGTGCCAGACATTGTTCCAGTGAAAAGGATTCTACGGTAGTAAAGATGTGAGTCTCTCATGCTTGAGAAGGCAGCTGGTGGAGCACCCGGGTTCCAACACTAGCCCACAGGCAAGGATGACATTCCAAATCATGACAAGGCCTGAGCAGAAGCCCAGGGTGCCTTGGAAATGCCTCAAGGCAGCTCTGATTTACATGGGGGCAAACTGGCAAGGAAAGTATCTCTGAAGAAAGATCATTTAAGCTGATATAAAGGTAAAGAGGTGGGAATAAAGTTCTTGGCCTGGTGGGAGTCATGTGTGGGCATTCTGAGCTGAAATGATCTCACTGATGGAGATTCCTCAGGAAACTTGGAATGGAACCGCCATTTGACCCAGTTATCCCACTCCTCGGTTTATAACCAAAGGACACAGTCACATCAATGTTTATAGCAGCTCAACTCACAATAGCTAAACTACAGAACCAACTTAGGTATCTTTCAACAGATGAATGGATAAAGAAAATGTGGTATATATATATACACAATGGAATATTACTCAACCTTAAAGAATAATAAAATGATGGCATTTTCTGGTAAATGGATGGAGCTAGTGAATTATCATGCTAGGCAAACTAAGCCAGTCCCCCCAAAACCAAAGGCTGAATGTTTTCTCTGATATGTGGATGTTAATTTACAATAAGTGTTGGAGCTAGGGAAAAACAGAGGTACTTTGGATTAGATAGAGGGGAGAGAAGGAAAGGGAGGGGCCATGGGGTTAGGAAGAATAGTAGAATGAATTGGACGTTATTACCCTATGTATTATCATTACACAACTGGTGTGAGTCCACAATCATGTACAACAAGAAAAATGAGAAGTTATTCTCCATTTATGTATGATGTGTCAAAGTGCATTCTATGTTATGTATAACTAATAGGAACAAATTTTAAAAATAGTGAAAAAAAAAATCTTACTGCATAGAGCAGAGGTGATGGGCCACTATTGCAAACATGGATTCAGGATGAGTGACATCAAGGCCATTGTCCCAATAATCTACTAAACAGGGCAAAACCCTTCTCTGGTATGAAGATAAATGAAAAGGAAGATAATGAATGAAAAAGAAGAGTCTGAACTCAGAGACATAATGGAGGTGGCCACACCAGAGAGTATACAGAAGAGCTGTGGAAAATAGTTTGGTGGTTACTTGAGATGCTATTCATAGAGTTACATATGATCCAGCAACTCTGCTCCTCATTAACTACCCAGACGAATTGAAGACAAATACCTGTATGCATGTTAATAATACACTATTCACAGTGGCCAAAGAGTGGACACAGGCCAATGTCCATCAATGAATAAGCAGATACATAAAATGTGGTACATCCAAACAATGGCCTATTATTCAGCCATAAAAAAAGAGTGAGGTACTGAAGCATACTACAATATGGGTGAATCTTGAATACATTGTTATACCTGAAAAAAGCCAGTCAAAGGCCTTAGATGTTGTGATTCTATTCATATGAAATATGCAGAACATGTAGTTTCATAGAGATAGTGCATGCATTGGTAATTGCCAGGGTCTAGGGGAAAGGATATGGCGGTAACTACTTAGTGGCTCTGGGGGTTTCTTTGGGGTGATGAATATCTTTTGGAATCAGATAAAGGTGGTTTGTACTACCTTTTAATGTGCTACATTTCTTTGATTTGTTCACCTAAAAATGGTTAGTTTTATGTTGTGTGAATTTCATCTAAATTTTTTATTTTTAATATAAAAAAATAATATGAAGGGGAGAAATTGCTAAGGGGAGGGGTTTGTGACAGAACCCAAACAGGTGTCCACTAGGCAGAGAGTCCCCTTGTTGCTGTTAGTCAGATTTGCCCACAGGCCAGGATAATCTGATCTCCATGGTTCATTGTGCTCCTTGGCCTTTGACTTCTTCTACATAAAGTCTTCATAGCTCAGTAAGTTTCTAAAGAGAGAGAGGAAGCCTGAGAGGTGAGACTTAAGGGACCCTTTTCTCCAACAGCATCCCTGTCCACAGCGGCCATCTGGACACTCTGGCACCGTTATTCGCAGTTTTCGTATCTTTGGGACCCGCGTGGGAGGATCTCAGCCTGCAGAGCATCCTGGCTGGTGCTTGAGAGGAAACAAGAGGATAATCTGTCTCAATAATCTCCCCTCAAATAGGAATAAGCCCTGGAAAGTCCTAATAAACTCCGGCATCGGTTCTTTGTAAGCCTATTACCGCAGGTCCGGCCGAGGACATTCCGCTCCATCTGATTTAGGAAGTGCCAGCCTCTTAATCTATTTCAGCTGCTTAGGAGTGACAGGGGTCAAGGACAAATGACATTTAATCATGTTTGCTAGCCAGGATGACAGTGCTGCCTGGAGAGGAGAAATAAGTAAAGTTCCTTTCTCTTCTAGAAAGAAGCTTATCAGCACTGCTTTCATACACGTTGAGGGGAAAGACTGCCCTTCAGGCCCAGCCAGATTCTGAGCAAAGGACTAAGTCCGTCTCCTCCAGAAAGCTTGAACACTCACTTAATGTGACAGGCCACACACCACGCCTCCTGGCAGGCCTTCAAAGGACATGCTTTTTGTTCTGATTTGAAATAATTATGTTTTGCAGTAAGCTTCATTTGCTCCCACTGCCTGACCCAAACCTGTGCACAAAAGAGAGCATTAAATTCCAGACCTGGTGACAACACTCATTTGGCAGAATCCTTGTTTGTTTATATAAATTAGCCTGCAATTAACAATTACATTGTAGGTCCCAATTAAGGTCAGGCTAAATGCAGCCCCAGGAAGAACAATGCTCTGGACATGAAAGTCCAGATAGGACTATTATGGAGAATTATAGGGGATGATTAATCAGCTTGCCTGTTCCTGGGGATGGCCATTCTCACATAAAAATCTTTGTGCAAACACAGCTACTTTCTGGTAACAAGTTACCTTAAGAGAAAAGTAATTAGTTGTAGGGATTTATTAACTCCCATCAGTGCATCCATAGCACATCTTCCTTGCTGGTTTAGAGCCTGTTAATGGGGAATAATGATGTGTCTGTACCTCTATGGAACAATAATGCAGGATGTGGGGTTAATCTGAACTCCTGGCACATCTGTCCTTTCACTTAGCAGACTGAACAACTGAAAAATGAATTTATGACACAGAGAAACACAGTGTCCTGACAGCCCAGGGTTGAGGGCTGTCAACTTGTTTGCACACATTATTACTAAATGTTGCTTCTTTGCTTAAAGCTTTCCCAGGCAAGAACATGCAGACTGAGCATGCAACCTGGGCAGGGCTGTCCTCCCCGTGGCTCTTCTACTGCAGGAAAACTTTTAAATTGGTATTTCCAGAGACTCCAGTCGGTTCAGAACAAGAACTCTAGTTAAGAATGGAGGAATAAGGATCCCTACGTTCAGGAGCTTCCTGTTTGCAGAATGAGCAGCTTTGTATGAGATGATGATGAGTCATCACAGAAACGCATCCTGGGCTCATCATGCCAGGCAGGAACCCAGTGCAGGAGCCCAGCTCACCCCAAGGCACCTCTGCTTCCTGTGAAATCCCCGCCCACCATCAGCAGTCATGTTCCGAGACCCCACACCTTTCTTCTCCACCTCAGAGCTGCAAAGGCTGATGGAGAGAAACCCAGAACCCGAGGGACCTAGGGAACCAGACTTGCTAATCAGCCTTTGCCCTGCAGCAATCCATCAAAGGCCCAGTGTAACTCCTGTGGACTGCACTAAGCCCACACCAGGAAGTCATTAACCCTGAAAGGGGGCCCATGAAGACAGAATGGCACCTGGAGACTTTCTACTCTTTTATTCCAAATATTCTGCGTCAACTAAGGAACGATGAAAATTTATTGCAACATCTTCTTGGTTAATTAAGGGTCCACCAGACTCAAGAAAAAGACCATGAAGGGGCAAAGGATGATCCTGTTTCTAGAATGAGCAGCTTTGTACGAGATGATCAAGAGATGCACGCAGCATGAACTTGAGCATCAGGCTCTTCACTCTGCATCTACCAGACGCTAGGCGGGAACCTCTGAACCATTGCTTGCTAAATGCCTTCTGTGGCTCCCACTGCTCAGGTTTCTTTTCCTCCAAGAGGACTCACACCTGCAAGCTGAGGACTTCCACCTGAGTTTGATGGAGGGCACTCCACCTGCAGTCTGCTATCTGTTCACCACAATCACCTCATTGATTGTTTTGTCCCAAATCTGGTAAATGACTTTGTTATTTTGTTTATTTATTTTAATTGGTGCATTAAAATTAGACATTATAATAATGAATTCATTGCATCGCATTTGTACATGAACATAACATAATCTGATCTATCTCATTCCCCAGTACCTTTGCTTTCTGGCTTTATTTTAAAATAATGCCACTCTGATCAGGGAAAAGAGAAATGGCATGAAAATAGATAGGTTAAAAGATTGCAGAGGCTTAGTATGTATGCTATTAGTGAAACTGGCAAGACATTCTTCTTTAATTTATGGTTAATAGACTAATTTCTTTGCTTCTCCTCCATGGAAGCTACTCTTTATGCAGTGAAATATGAATTGGGGGACAGCAGGAAGAAAAATTATATTTCTAATAAGAAGAAGTTATATAGAATTTTAGGAATGAATTGACTTTATATTTATCAGGGGTCTAACATCCTGTAAACCAATGTTTTATAGGAAAAAATGTTAAACATTAAGGTATACCAATTGAGAATTAGCTAAACTTTTCATTGAAACTTTTTTTAAAGGAAGTCATTTGTTCATACTAATGGAAAGATCTAAATATTCATATTCTGATAGGAAAAAGTGAGAATTCACAGAAAAAAGATAAAATTTAATATTTGTTCATTTCTTTAAAAAAGCCCATATTTACAAATTATAGAATAAATAATATAAAACAAATTTTAGTTAGAGCCTGTAAGTTTTCATAATTAAGTAGATTAAATTTGCAGAAATAAGTTATAGAAACTTTAAGATGGACTAGCTTGATGGATGTTTTATATTCATCATTTATATTTAAGGTAAATTCATTATATTCATTTTTCTAGCTTGGAGGAAAAAACATAACATTTAGGAAGAAATGATCCCTATTACTCTTCCAGGAAATGTAAATGCCAGAAAGAACTTTGCACAAATCTAGTAGTCTTTTTAGGGGGGACAGGAAGATCTTTTGAAGACTTGAAAAAAAAGAAAAGAAAACCTTTCATACTTTTTGTAATGGAAAGGATAAGGAGATATAAAATCCTGAAGATGGAAAGCTCAGGAGCTCTAAGACATAAATTTTAAACTAGTTAATGGCAAAAAACCAAAACAAAACAAAGCTTTTTTATGTATAAAAAAATGTGTCAGTAAGAAGAAGTTGAGAAGCCATGGAAATTAAACAATATTATTATCTCCTGAGGCACTAATTTGGGAAAACACTCCAACTTGCCCCCTCTAGGGCAGCCAGGTGTGGACCTACACATCAGACTGTCTTATTTTAATGATGTTCTTCAGGGCTTCCAACAACAAATTTCACGGATTCATCCTCTCTCCATTATCTGCAGTACCTACCACAGGGCCTGGCACAGGGTAGGGGTCTGAAAGAATATACCCCAAGAGAACCAAATGTTGGTTCATACAACTCGTGTTTATATTATATCCAGTAGCTTCATGATGATAACGTAGCATTTTATAAGCTTAGTGTGTTCAGAAGGGAAGTGCTATCAAAAGGTTATCTGATGTGTCACCCAATGAAAACACACCACTCAGATCACTGTTGCAGGAGTGCCACTGACTGACGGGCCCTGGCTGCTGCACCCTGAAGTCCATTTCCTTGCCTTCTTTTATGCTAGGGCTTCCTCTCCCCTGGGTGCTCCCAGCCACGGAGGAGATCAGCAGCAGTGAACTTGTTCCTAGGAGATATGGTTCAAGGGTGGCTGGGCTCAAGAACTCTCCAATAGTCTTGATGAATTCTGCTTAAGTCTGAGACATTCCACTGCCTGCTCACCTGCCCTTCCTTCCTTTCCTTCCTTATGTTATGGTTGGAATAGGAGTGTTTCCTGTGTTAATGAAGGAAAGTTCAGGGGTGAAATGGTTAGACTATGCAAGCTGTCATCCAGTGAGTGGACGAGTTCATTTGATAGGTTGATAATCTACAAGGACTCACTGGGGGTAACTGAAGGCAGGGAGGGCATGACTCAAGGAGGTGGCTCACTGGGGACATGCCTTTGGGGGTTACATCTTGTCCCCCAGCTCCTCCTCCTCTCTCTCTGCTTACTGGACACCATGAGCTAAGCAGCTTTCCTCTGCTATGTCCTTCTGCCATGATGCCCCCCTTACCTAAGGCCCACAGCAATGGAGCTGACCCATCAAGGGGTGAACCTCTGAAACTGTGAGTTCAAAATAAATTTTTCCTCTTCGAAGTTGTTCTTCGTCAGTGTTTTGGTCACAGTGATGAACACCTAACCAACACACCTTCCTTTCCTTCCTTCCCCCTCCCTTCCTTTCTTCCTTTCTTCCTTCCTTGTCTCTTTAACTTGGGGTCAGACCTGAGCCATGGTTTGAAGGTTCTTCTAGTTCCTTTGGTTCCCTCCCATTTTCCTCTCAGGTGTTTTCCCTAAGAAAAATTTCTTTCATCGACTGCCAATTCCAACTTGGTGTTTAGACCCAGCACCTGGACTGAGCGTCACCTCTGCCCTCACGGTAAACAAACACATATGCCCGTCCTTGGGGGCATCGCCTGGTCTCTGTCTTGTGGAACATAGAAAAGTGGCAGGGACCTAAAGGCGTCATCATGCAATCTGGGTATTATTTGCATACTTCTTTCACGTGCAAGCTGTATGTCTCGGGGAAGTTACGCTTATTCTATGAGCATCAGCTTCTGGATCTGCAAACAGGATCAGAATCCCTGCCTCAGGATTATTGGGACAGCTGCATTAGGCAGTGTGCATGTTATAGAAACATCAGAATGGGCTTCTAGAAGGGGCTTTGTCAGAAATGAATTTCCTCCTGATGGTCTTGTGGTTTCAAGGTCCAGTATTACACCAGTCAGGCCACAGCTGGGCCCCAGAGCCATGGCACTCCCTGGGGAGAACCCACTTGGGGACACTGATTATCAATGGGGATGCCCACTTGGGTATGTCTCTTCTGGATCCTTACTCAGAGAATGTCTGGGGTCAGCTAGCACATACCCCAACTGTATTGCAGTTTCTTTGTCACCTTATGAAGGACTGCAGGCCAAACCTTTCTTCACAGCCAGGAAACTGAGGCCAAGATAAAGCTGCCACGTTTCCTTCAGGACACTGGACAAGATGCTGCAAAACTGGGGTGCAAATGCAGACCACCTGATTCTTAATCGGAGGTCATTTTATTTACTCTTCAATTCAACAATTAGAATTGAGGATGAATATAATATGTACAGAGATTTTCTGAAAGTCATATTTTTATCACTAAATCAAACTATTGATTTCATCAAAATTAACTATCCCCCCCCCTAAAAAAAAGAAAGAAAAAAGCCCATTAATTGGCTTTTATAGTCTTCTATATAAGGACTTTTCTGAAAGTCCCTCATGTGGGTACTTTTGTGACAGTGTTAGCTTATGTAGGGAACATTTTCTACAGACTACTTTTATGATCACTTCCATCTGGAAATAGAGACTAATAACATTAGCTTTTTTAAAGTTAGAGAATAAGTATGATTTTTATTTATATTGCCCATGAATCAAATATGCTTCATACTGGTAAACGTGACCTTGCCATAAGAATGTTTCATTTATTAAAAATTATTTCCCAGAGTGAAAAGGAACAGGGAGACCCACTATGAGAGCTGCAGGCTGAATTTTATCTCCCTAAGATTCATTCTCGAGGTCCTCACCTGAAGTCCTTCAAAATGCGACTGTATTTGAAGACTGGGTCTTTAAAGAAGAAACAATTTATGAAGTCTTTAGCAATGGTCTTAATTCAACTTGACTGGAATCCTTATAAGAAGAGAAAATCTGGACACACACTCAGAAAGAAAGCCAAGGGAAGACACAGGGAGAAGCCAGAAAGCTACAGGTAAGGACAAGGACCTCAGAAAACCAACCCTGATGATCGTGACTCAGACTCCTGGCCTCTACATCCTTGCAGACATCTCTGTTACTCAAGCCACCCTGTCCTCGGGACTCTGTCATGTCAACTGAGCAACCTGATGCAAGTAGAGACCACCACCTCCTATTGGCTGGGCTTGGGGTCAGTGAGCTAGTCATGCTGGGGGGGTGGAAGCCCTGTCCCCAGTGGGGCTGCTCTGGTGGGTGCCAACCAGTTGGATGAGTTCTTAAGACCCCTGCTCATGCCCCCAGTGAATTCTGTTCCCTCCACAGTAGAAGACCTTCACTGTTGAGTCTTAACTCAAGAAAACAAGATATTCTGATCATATTGAACATGGAGAATGCCCATAAAGAACTTCTTCTGCTTTACGGAGAGGGTGGGAGTTGGGGAGGGATGGGGAAAGGGGTGAGTGTCTCCTCTGTTCTCGAACCACAGAGACCAAGTCCTTTCTCTTCCAGAGACCCTGGACAGAGAGTGCTCCAGGCAGAGCTGCCCACCCTTGCCCTGGTGGAGACTGGGGTAAGCCAGTCCACAGCTCATCACACACCACTTTAAAAGCACTTTTAAGACTCTTTTTGAATAGATGAAAAACACTGGCAATAACCTGACCTTAACACAAAAATAGTACCATTTCCCCTTCTTAGTCACTGCTAATGCAAGTGTAAACCAGATAAAATAAATGTCCTTGGAGCATTCCAGCTACAGCGTGATTATCATTAGCATTACTTTATGATGGGGTTTTCTCAAGGTCACTCTAGAATTAGTGGCACTGTGGGACTGAGCACTCATCCATTATATGGGTTAAAATGACTAATTGAGGGTCTGAGTTTAATTATACTCATAAGCACAGGCACAGTGCAGCTCCTTTGATGGCTTAATAACATTCTTGTGTACACAAAGATAGATGGAAAAAATTAGGGTTGTATATTGTTGTCCTTTAGGACAAGATGCTGAAGTGGGAATAGAATAATAAAAATAAATAAATGACTCAGGGGCACCAGGAAATGAGCTGGGGAAGCTAGCAAACCCAGCCTTGTGCACATGCTCAGGCTGGAGATAAAGTCCCAAGTACCCATGACTAAATACAGTGCAGCTATACAGTAACGTAGATCCGAGTCTCTTATTGAGCTGCCTCTTAGATTAACAGGAAAAAGAGGATGCTAGCAAGGCTTTACCTGCAGCTCACTCTGAAATGATGATAATGGCCACGACAGGGATCTTTAAGGTATTGATTTGTGATATTTTCAGTGGGAAATGCAGCCACGTTTCACAGTAAGTCCAGAAAGCATTCATTCTGTACACAGCTGCTGGAGTTACTTCCAGAAATGACACTTATATCATGTCATGCTACCTGTATAAGGACGCAGAATAACTTCTGGCTGTTAGATAAATCCAAGCCACCTTGAGAAGCTGGCTCGAAGTCCAGAGAATAAGAGCAGGGAGAGCAGAAGTTGGATACAGTGTGGGAAGACCCTTATTGAATGGAGGTTGGATGGAACCTTCTTCAGCTGAGGTGAACATATCTGGGCTTGAATAACTCAGTCCTGCTCACACATGCTGCTTTGTTTTGTATCTGAGCCATGGATGGGAAGGGCCTGTGTACAGAAACACAGGTCCTTTCTGGGTTGTTTGTCCCCATGTGTGGGCACTATTTGGGGACAGGCCGTGTCTCTTCTCTGAGTTACTTACTCATTTTTCTCCCTGTGCTGTGTCCACAGGTGACTACCTGGTTTTGTAGGTGTCTCTCCATTTCTTACTGGGGTAATGTGTTCCTTTCCTGGGGATGCCAGTATGAAGCATCACAAAATCCATGGCTGAAAGCAACAGAAATGTATTCCCTTAGAGTTCTGGAGTCTAGAACTCCAGAATCAAGATGTTGGTGGGGTCATGTTGCCTCTGAAGGCCTGATGGGAGGATCCCATCCCTCTTCCTAGTTTATGGAAGCCTTCAGCAATCCTTGGCCTCCTTGGCTTGCCACTCCATCCCACCAGCCTCTGCCTGTCTTCACTTCTACCTTCCTCCTGTACATCTCACTGTGAGGGTCTTCTCTTCTTACAAGGACAAGTACAACCTGATATGAACTATGTCTCCAAAGGCCCTATTTCCAAATAAGGTCACAAGCTGAGGTTACGGGTGGACATGAATTTTGGTGGGACATTTTCAGCTCACCACGCGGAGCTCAGCTGACATGAACTTGTCCAGAGGCAGAGCCCATCTGACCTCACTCATCAGTGTTCAGACGGGGTGGTCAATACGTGTTTTCAGTTGAAGGTGGTGACGGTGCCGGCCAAAGGTTAACAGATATATCTGATTACACTGTGTGCAACAAAATAGTCCCGAGTACAAAACTAAATCCATTTTAAGATCTGCACAGCCTGACAGGCTATCTGAAGTCCTTTCACCAGAAGAATTCTTAATCATAAAATGAAGAAGAAAAGATTAGCAATAACCTTCATATACATGTCTTCAGTCTTTTTAACTATTTGCTACATTTATTTTGAACCATATTTTTATTTTTATTTTGGTGGTGGTGGTGGGTACTAGAGGCAGTCAACCACTGAGACACATCCCCAGGCCTATTTTGTATTTTATTTAGAGACAGGGTCTCACTGAGTTGCTTAGCGCCTCACTGTTATGAAGCTGGTTTTGAACTTGCAATTCTCCTGCCTCAGCCTCACGAGCTGCTGGGATTACAGGCACGCACCACTACACCAGGCTGAACCGTATTTTTAAATACCAGACATTAAAGCTTGAACCAGGCAGAATTGGAGCAAAAGACTCAATGAGAGAAGGGGAAGAAATGAGGAAGGCGAGCATGAGTTGGGGCACAGCAGGGGATGAAACCCTTCCCGTCCTGCTCCTGATCTCACAAGGCTAACACCCATTCCCTCCCACAAGCCGGCCATCATCACTCCCATCAACCCGCTTCTCCAACAAAATGTAAGAGATAATTTTTTTCATTTCCCTGTCCTTTTTCCTCAGTGACAGATAGATATTTCAGGAACAAATAGGTAGATATGCTTGAGAAAAAATCCATTTCCCACTCCAAAATGAATTTTAAATGGAAAAGGACTAAGGGCATCCACTGTTCATTTTATATTTGCTATGTGCTTAAGTTTTTGCTGTGTCAACATGCAGGACTTTTCCAAGAAGGTGTTCCCTGCCTCTTAGGGAAGGCGGGGGCAAGTGGTTCCTCTCTCTAGAAGGTACCCTGAAGCTGGCTCCTTCTCCAGGCAGGGTCTGGAGCCACTGCCACGGATGCTGGACCACGCCCACTGCCCAAGAGCAGCACAAGACAGTGGACACAGTCTCCCGAGATTGGAGCTCGTAAAGGCAGGATGACATCAGCCTCTGAGCTCCATATGACAGAGGCACAGACTTATCTCTCTCTCTCTCAGATTTCCCTTTGCTGAGCATTTTTTTTTTTTTTTGGACATTTAGGAGCAGTGAAATTTGCATTCATAAAACTGTATTTTCTTTCTGAAAAACAATAAAAAATGTGATCTCTTTATAGCAGCTGCTTAAATCTTTAACCCTGGCTTCTCACCCAAGATGACATAACACATATGAATTGTTTAGGAACAAACATCAAGAGTAATGATTTCTAATGGTGAAGTGATAGATCTTCTCTATCCTATGCTCCTACTGGACTGGTAAGCTACACTGGCTTAGGAAATACTATACTGGGAAGAGTTCTATTTTCTTTTATATTTTCTTTTCTCTATCTATTCCTGAATCTATAGTTAACAGAAACAAGCCCCAAATATCAACTTATCTTAAATTTATCCAATGATGGAGGAGTCTGAGTACTGTAAAAATCATGTCAATGTCATTGTCTAGGATATTCCTTAAAAACAGCCTTCTCTCAAAGAAAAGAAAAGGCAACTATAACTGTCTAAATGAAGATTCAAGATTGGGCTAAGAGACTAACTCTGTCCAAGCCACTTGCCACTCAATATTTAAATTCTGTCTTATTCTGTTTTCTGTTTTTACAGAAAAGAATTGATTCTGGGTACTTTATTTAAAAAGGAAGTGGGGGTTTTTTTAGGTCAGAGTTTTGGAGACTGCCAGTCCAGGACAGGCCAGCCCATCTGTTCAGCTGTGGTCAGGGCCTCCTGGCAGTGATACTACAAAGGCAGGAGTGTGTATGGGAGAGATCATGTGGCAAAACGAGAAGCCACAGAGATTTGTGGACCAGGATCAGTCTTTTAACAACAATCTTCTCAAAGGAACTAACCAGGTCCCCCCACCACATCAATCCCTTCCCACCAGACCCCGTCTCTGAACGGCCCCCTTATCGCTCCTCCTCACCACACTGAGGACCAAGCACAGCAGCTCTGGGGGACAAGTCAATCCGGACCACAGCAAGGCCTTAGTGGAGGGAAATGGAAAGGAAGGAACTGGGGAGAGGAAGAAAGCAATTGGCCTTTTAAGGCAAGAGGGATGCTGGCCAAGTAGAGGCCACCCAGCAGGTGGCTTGACTATATTTGGGTCAAAACTTTCAGGTCCTTGGAAGGCAGAGATTCTATAAATAATAATAATCGTTGAAGATTGACTTAAGAGTCTAGTCTCTATGGACAATGCACCTCGGAATTCCTGGACTTCTCCCGGGCTGTGCCAGACCATGTCAGCTGCTCTTCCTGGCCATGATGCTTTCCCTTAAACCCACTGAGGCAGTCTTCTCCATGCCTGGCCCAATATCACCTGATCCTCGAGGTCATTTTTGCCTACACCTGGCTGAGTTCGTGACTCCAGTGGCAGTTTTCCTCCTGTGTTACCCTAACTGTGGCGTCAGCCTGAGAGTAGGACACCACCTTAGGGCTGACTGTATGGATGGCCCTTTCTTCCACTAGGCACGAGTTTCTAAAGTGCAGGAGCACTTTAGACCACTTGTTGACCGCTTGTCTCCTGCCTGGTTCCCCAAGGCACACACTAAGTTTTCAGCAAATGCTTACAAGATAAAACTACTGTAAGCAAAAGCAGCCTAGGAAGGATTTTTTTTAAAAAAAAATGTGAATAAAGATCTAGGAGTTTCTAGAAAAAGCAAGAATGTAAATAAACCCATACTAAAACCTAAAATCTTCTATCATGATGTAGGCATTTGCACCCATTTGGGTATGTTGTCAACATTATTTCTCAATAAATGGAAAAACAAATTCCTTGAAACTTTACATCCACTCACACTTTGATAACTTTATTTTGGCCTCCTCCAGGGCTGCTTTCTTCCTCTCCCAGTCAAACCTGATCATCAATGTGAGATGATTCATAAACACATTCAAACAAGAGAGGAGCCCCAGGCATGGTGATGCACACCAGTGATCCCAGTGGCTCGGGAGGCTGAGGCAGGAGGATCCAGGTTCAAAGCCAGCCTCAGCAACTGAGAGAGCCCCTATGCAACTCATCAAGACTCTGTCTCTAATAAAATATCAAAATAGGTCTGTGGATGTAGCTCAGTGGGTAAGCACCCTGGGTTCAATCCCCTGTACCCAAACACACAACAAGGACAAAAAACAAAGACAAATAAGACAGGCGAAATCATACTGCTTTTTGTAGGAGGATGGAAGTTTAATGGATTAAGGGAGAAGTTATCACTGATTTTGATGAGTTTTGGTTTGTCACTCGCCTGATAAACCCAGAGACATGGGACATCACAAGCCCTGGTTGCATCTTGGCTAAGGAAACCTTGCTTTGGCTACAACAAACTCTTTTCAAACCAAATGCTCTCTTCTCGTGCTTCCTGTGTTACTACCACTTCTAGCCAGCAGCAAAAGCCAAAGCTCTGAGTGAGCAGAGAAGGATGGAGAGTCTCCTGAGTCTGACCTACCTTTGTTCTCACCTCACCCTCAGCCAAGGGCTTACAAAGGGGGCCCTTGTCATGCACCAGTCTAGCTTCTTCAGCTACTTTTTCATGACAGTGCTACACGTGTATGCTCTTAATGGCAGCACCCCAAGCCTTGAGTCAGTCATCAAGAAGATATAATCATGCTCCTATAGTACTCAAATTTCAACTTATAGAGCTAACTAGCTCTTTACTCTTCTGCCATTGAGTCTGAGACACATAGACGTCCTTAGGAACCATGACAGGCTTGGTAAGTCAGGGGCAACAGGGAGGGAAAAACTAATCATAATAAGTGGAAATAACTGATCTAGAAAGATCAGGCTGAAAGGTGGGGATGCCTGCAGCTTGAGCTTTGGAAGAGTTACGTTTCTCCTGCTGAGGCAAGAGGTTTCTGAAGGGTAACAATTAAAGAAGTCATAAAATTAATGCCACAATGGAGGTATTTTGGAAAACTGTAAATTTGGCTTACATTAGAGATTACCCATGTCAAAAATTCATGAATTTGGGACCTGGAAGAAAAGCAAAATTGTCAGAGGGTCCCCACTTCTGTGAATGCATGGAGATACGCATGGATCCTGTCTCTTTATCTCACATTCTGCATACACATTCACACAGAGGCCCCTCTCAAGACTAGGCTGAGAGTGTTATTATGAATATTCATGACATGACGATTATTAATGTCACTGAGGTGATTTCATTCCTGCTCGGCAGAGACAAGTTTTTATACCTAGAAACCAAATAAGTGTTAAGAGAAATGGCAGCTTTGCACCAGCCCAGCGAAAGCAACTCTGTACATTTTAGTCTTGAAATACAGATTATTTGACTAGGTGCTTTTAATCACCCCCTCCTTGCCCCCATCCCATGATTAACCTCATCCTGGGGAGATTTCCAGCTTTGACACAAAATGCAACATCCTTGGGAGCTCAGGTTCCAGAGTTTGTAACTGTATCTTGATTATTACTTTCTTTCGTAGGAGTCAAAATTAAACAAGGCATAAAGAGGCTCTAAGAAGTCTCAGTAGATTTCTGGGGGATGATTTTGTAAAAATGCTTTGGGAGAGAATTACCACATATTTACAACTTCTATTATTTACAAAAGCATTTAACACAACAGGCCTTATGAAACAGCTCTTTCTAAGAACCACAGACTTGCACAGTCACACAGAGAATTGAAAAACAAAAACAAAACCAGCTACTGGTGATAGTTAAGTAGACCCTTGCACATCTGTTGTCGACTCCCCAAGCAACTGGCCTGTCTGGTTATTCTTTATGCATGATATTACATCAAACGACCCAAAACTATTGTTTTCAGTTAAATGAGTCAGACCCAGGTGTAGGTGCAGGGCAGTGGAAGATGCCTACACCAGTTCAGTGCAGGATTAAAAACTTTTGGTTAGCTTCTTATACTGCACTGCCTCGTCAACACTCATCTTTGCAGAACAATCTGGCCCTTAGGAAGGCAGCAGCGAAAGCTACAAGGAAGAGTGCCTGACCCAGGAGGACCCAGGGAAGATGGCAGGAGCAGGCCCCTGTGCTGCGGGACTGACCTTAGGCACCCAGTGGCATTGCGCAGCACCTGTGATGAATGCAGCTGTATTTTCCGATCGTCCTGAAGAGGTGAATTTTCCCAGCCTGAGTGGGGGATAATCACCGCGTTGGTCAATACTGCCAGGGCGTCCTGGATGATTGGCATTTTGAGTGCATCACACGACGAGAGGTTCCACAGGACTCCTGCAAGAGACACACAAGGAGAGAGTTGGTGGCTAACAGTCGTTCTCATCTCACAGTGTTTTCCTCTCTGGAGTGAAAGGCATCGCCAGGAAGGAGTGAGGCAGCGTGTGGGGGTGTGTCTTAGAGCCTGATCCTAATTCTAGGGCACCCATTGGAACCTTCTAGAAGCGTGCTGTGAAAGACAGGTGAGCAGAACCGGGACATGACTGTCTGTCTCATCATGAAGAACAACTAACTCCAGAGGGCTGGTTGAACTGAGGCTCTTACCCTGCTTCAGTGAACTTCTAATATGATGGACCCAAGCTTCCAACTTGAATCCAAGACCAAAGACGTGTGGAAGTTATTCAGAACAGTCTGCTAGGTCTTTGTTTTACCCAGCACCTCAGCCTGCCTGTGTGGCTGACCTCAGTCACCCAGCTTCTACACACCAGCAGCTGCCATTAAAGGGACACCTGAGACTCCAGCAGGAGACTGATGGCAATTAGCACGTGAAGCAGTTTGAACATGGTGTCACTGTGACAGCTTTGTCAGTTTTTCTCTGGAAGCAAGCTCATGAAGGACCTCTAGAATGTTCTTTCTTAAATGGTGACACAGGGAGCATGGAGGGCCTGCCTGCCGTGGGCAGAGAGGAGAAGTAATTAAGGTGGGCAGGGAAAAGAAAAATTGCAGACATGTGGAACGTTTTAGGTTTTTAGATACATGTTTTCTAAAATGAGACTAATTCTGGAACAGGCCCATGGGCATTGCAGGTTATAACATCATTTGAAAATGCTTTTAAAATAATGGTTCTATTTTTTGCTCAGAATAGTTCACATAAAGGAAAAAGAAACAGTACACTATTCTGTTCCCCTACTGAGCCTTTTGCTCCTGCAGCCTAAACAGGCATCAGCACTGCAGAGATGGGGATCAAACACTGTAGTTGTCTTTAGAAAAATGACTTCCGGCTTTAACAAACTCTCAATCTATTTTAACCAGATGAGATTTTGTTTTACCCACCATCTGATGAATAGAATATATAGAATGAACTTCGTTCTGAATTTCTTATTAGTTCTTTACACATGTGGAACCAACCAGTAATACAAATGTGACTGTTAATCATTAATGAAGCAACATCACAGTGACTATAAAGTTCTATAAAAACATGACTGCAGAGACAAACCCCTTTAACTGTCTTTAGAAGTAACATTTACTGGGAACTTTATTTAAGTGAATACAACAGAGATGAAATGGTTTTGGTGCCTGTGGTCCATGAATCAGTCCCATAAGGCCCGGGGTTACCTGGAGGGCAAATCTGGACTGCCTGTTGGGGTAAATAAAGTATTTTTGTAACACAGCTGTGTCTGTTAATTTGTGTATCTTCTGTTTGCTTTTGTCCTCAGAGGGAGAGTTCATTATTTGTGACAGAGACTGTATGGTCCACAAAGCCCAGTAAATACACTACCCGGCCCTTCACAGAACAGCTGTCCAACCCTCCTCAACCCTCCCCGGGCTCTGTGAGCATGCTTGAACTGCCATCAGTGTCCTTCCGTGAGTGGACAAAGGTGCTCAAGGGTGTAGAGAAGGTGCCCAAAATACTTCATGATTTGGACTACTTTGAAATACCAGGAATATTAGTAGATGCATTTGTCGTTTTGAAAATAGAGCATGAAGCTATTTATTTATCTACTAAATGTTTTACAAACTTTTATCATCAAAATAATAAAAATGATTCTATTCATTCATTTGCAGTCTTGAAAAATATTTTTAGGGTACAGATAATTGATTTCTTTTCTGTTTTTTTAAAAGCACATTACAGAGTAGCTAAAAGCACATTAAAGAGAAGTAAATTAGTAGCTACTATTGTGTTTGAAGGTATCTTTTAAGAATGTCATGTTAAAGCATTTGTGCACGTTCCTTCAATGCAAGGACATGGAAACATAACTTGAAATATTCTCATTCTTAAATCCTGATTCAGAAATACTAAGACATGAAAATTGAGGTTTAGGAATAAATGCTTTAAAATATGGGTGATACGTTCTTTCATAAAATACAATTCCTCCAAAAACTAAATATAAAGGAAAAAAATTGCATTTTAACATGAATGTGTTTAAACCAATCCAAATCAATTCTTATTTTATTTATAGCTTTTAAAAATAAGTACATTATAAAGACACATCAAAATGAGATTCACTGTGGTATATTCATATATGCACATAGGCTAGTTTGGTCAATTTGATTCCTTTGTTCCTCCCACTTCCTGACCCTTCTCCCCCCTCCTCAATCCCCTTCCCTACTCCAATGACCTCTCTCCTGTTTTCATGAGATTCCCTCCTTTCCCCACCTTATTTTGGTCTAGATTTCAGGAGCACTAAAATCAGCATGTCATAGCGATCCTGCCACACGAATGTTTGTAGCAGCGCAGTTCACAATAGGCAAGTTATGGAACCAGCCCAGATGCCCGTCAACAGATGAATGGATACAGAAGATGTGGTACATATAAATGAGGGAGTTACTCAGCCATTAAGAAGAATGAAACGGCATTTCCCAGTAAATGGATGGAACTAGAGAACATCCATCATGTTACATGAAACAAACTTTATGCAGAAAATCAAGGATTAAATATTTTCTTTCAAAGTAATTTTATGATAATTATTTTTAGTTTTCTAATGAAAAATAAGAAGGAGGGAAAATAAAAGAAAGATTAAAGAAAAATTAAAAACTCAATTTCATATTTGACAAGAAGAGGATAAAAAAGACACAATTTGAGGTGTCTTTATCTCCTTTAGGTTTCTCATTAATTGCAGTATAATTCAGACTTAGTTCACAATCATTCCAGGCTGGATTCATCTGTGAGTCACGTTCCAATGAACTGAGTACTTGACCATATCTCTGAACCTTAATGCATGTCTGCAGTCAACCACAGGTGCTTGCTGAGCTTATTACAACAGCAGAGTCTCCATCAGGGAGAAATTTCTCACCTTCATATGAAGAGTGGGCTAAGTAGATATAATATTGCCAAATTCCTTTTGGTGGAATTCAACAGGCACCATTTGAAATTTTGATATCAATCTTAAGAGTAGAAGCAGTAGTCTCTGTGGACAATTAAGATAAAGGTGGATAATGTCACCGGGAGCATGAGGGAGCTCCACATCAATCCTGTAAATACACACACACACACACACACACAAAGCTGGAGGGAGAGGGACTAATAGAAGACATTGGATATAATTAGTCATCCTCTTTGAACAAATGGAAAATGGTGTTTTGCTCAGATTTGTATTCACCCCTCCCAGATTTCTTCCATAGTGGTTTAGGATATGTCTACAAATTTCCTGACATTCCCTTCAAATGATGGAGCCCAATGCTTCTGAGAGGACTGAATTTAGTTACTCATTACTGACCAACAGAAAATGGTGGAAATACTTGGGATTATTTTAAAAGGTACTGTGGATTCCTCCAAGTTCTGTCTCAGAAATTGCCTGTTTTTAGGAGAAGCCAGGTGCATCCACAGGAACCTCAGCAGCCCTATGGAGAGGCCACTGTGGTGACGTCAGCAGCCACACAAGGGCATGATTTTGTAGTGGGCCCTCTAGCCCCTTCTGAACCTTCAGACAAATGACTTCAACCTCATGAGACCCTGAGCCAGAACTACCCAAACTGGCTGCCCCTGGACTCCTGTTCTGTTCACTTCCCTCTCTTCCTTTTCCATTCCCTCTGTCTGGTGGGTTCATCCCCCCGCCTTTTAGCTTTGAGCATCTTTTTCAAGTTTCAACTCCTCTCTCCTATTCCTAAGTTCCATTGTGAGAACATAAAAGATACAGGAAGAAGGATCCTGCTGAAATTTGTAACTAAATTTTAAATGCATTTTAATTTAAATGATAAATATCTAGCTTTTAAAACCCGTACCATTCATCATGTGCAGGACTTATTAAAAGGCTAAGCAGTTCTTTTAGTTTGGAATGTCTGCCTTAGTTTCCTATTAGTGCTTTGACAAATTAACACATGGTGGCTGAAAGGACACAGCTAGTTATTTCCAGCCTGGAGTCTTGCATGGGCTAGCAGGGTGCACCTCTGGAGGGGCCCGCCTAACCACTCTGCTGGAGGCTGCCTGCTGCCTTGGCTCGAGGTCTGGCATCCGTCTGACCTGGCTTCCATCATCACATCCCCTTCTCTGACTCGGAACTCCTGCCTCCCTCTCATGATCCCTCTTATGCTGCTAGTGAGCCTACCTGGATAACCCAGGATAGTCTCAAGAACCCTAATTGAATCAAGTTCTGCAAAGAGCCCTAATTCAATCACACCATGTAAAGCAGCATCTGCAGGGTCTGGAAATTAGTATGTGGACATCTTTGGAGAGCCACCAGTCAGGCTAACATAAGTCTCCCTAAAACTGCTGGTATATTTAGAATGAAATTAAACTTCTTGTGGTAGCTTTTCCCTACGTCTCTAAGTTCATGGTGAACCAGATTCTTTGTTCATTTATTTACCTCTCCATACATATCCAGCACCTGCCATGTGCCAGGTTCTATTAGACACAGAGTGGAGCATCAGTGAACAAAACCCAACTCCCTGGCCTGGGAGCGGGTATGGCAGCAGCTCTCGTCATTATGCTTTAGTCAGAGTGGCCTTTGGTCCTCTCTCCAGCACACATGCTCACTTGTACTACAAGACCCCCAACCTGCTGCTGCTGCATTCTGGATCAGTGGGAGCTACCTTTCTGGCTAAAAATAGAATTTCTGTAGATTCAAGGGATAGAATTCCACTTAAGTATATCTTCATACAGACACTTGGGAGCCAGAACTACCGAAACTGGCTGCTCCTGTCTGGCTCAGTGTCTGGCTTTGATTTTCAGCAGAGCCCTTGTGTCCAGCTCACATTTTTCATTACTTATTGATTTTCTGCTATCAGTTGCTACTCTTTCCCACAGCAAGGTCCTCATCACTAGATGGGAGCAGATGCTGACTGAGTGTACATAACACAGAGAACACACTCAGTGTTCACACAGTAGCTCCAGCATAAGGACCATACCCTGGCATCCAGGAGCTTACCAGATAGGAACCACGTAAAATAGCAATTAATAATGGTGTGCTATGACCTTTAAAAGATGTCATGGACTCCAGGCAGGTTTCATGGTACTAGAAAAATGACATAATAGCTTGAGAGAATAAAACAGAAAATGTGAGATGTCATTTTACAAATAATAAATCCCCAAAGAGAATTAAAAAATGCACGTAAGTGGAATTATATACTGTGAATCTATAGAAATTCTATTTTTAGCTTGCAGAGAAAACTTTATATCTCCAAAAAATATTCATCCATTTAGCATTGGAAGGCTTATCTCCAGTGCTTCATTTGGGTAATTTCATTACATGAACTCCCTGATAATTCTAAATTAGGCAAAGTAACACTACCCTTTCAACTCATGGGAAAACTGTGAAATAGACTGAATTGAGTAGTCTTCATTCACAACAAGTGTCTCCACTTATTTTTATCTGAAGATAAAATTAAAATGTAGTAGTTTGGTTGATGGTCACCCACAAATTTTAATTTACCCGAAGAAGATATGCTAATTTCTTCTAGATTATAATCTGTAATAAAATTGTTTTATAGCATCTCTCTGCTCATTCCTCACTCTTGACAGTTTCTCTCTATGTAAAAGATTACTGTTCCAAATATAATTCTGACAGTAAGTTTAGTTAAGAAGACATTTAAATAACTAATTATGTATAATAAATATACCTAACAGATAGTTTATTTTTATTTCAGGCAGAGGATGGCTCTTTTCCTTGAGATCATCCATATTCATGAGCAGTAATTGGTTTATTAAAATTTCTTTAATAAAATCTTAATTACTTTAATTTGATCCTTTATTTTGTCTCAGTAGAGGGTGACTGTGGTTTCTTTTTCCTAAAGGAGATGATGACTATCTTAATAAAAAAATTAACAAAAAATACTTTTAATAGCAAGTCTTAAATTATGAGAAAAATCAAATATTGCCTCGTGGTCATGCAAGACTTTATTATGGTCCCCTATTTGTTTTCTGCTATTTCTTTTCATTTGACATACCTAAAACACAATCCCCAGACCCATGAGGCTCAACCCCAAATCCAGAGATATTTGGGCTTAATTTATTTTTATTTTTTTAAGTTGTTGATGGACCTTTATTTTATTTGTTTATTTATATGCAGTGCTGAGAATCAAACTCAGTGCCTCACACGTGCTAGGTAAGTGCTCTACCACTGAGCCACAACCCCTGCCCTTAATTCATTTTTAAAATGTTAAAAAAGTTTATTCTAAATTAATCAGTTAATGAAAAATTAATGTATTTTTTAAGCAAACTTACCATTTATCATATTTTGAGAAAGATGGTTTGTGACCCTGGGAAAGGAGAAAGGAAGAGATAAATGGGGGCCGAAAATCTCATCACATAAAAAAAGTCAGTTAGGGGCTGGGGTCGTGGCTCAGTGGTAGAGCACTTGCCTAGCATGTGTGAGGCACTGAGTTTGATTTGCAGCACTGCGTATAAAAAATAAAATAAAAATCTATCAACAACTAAAAAAATATTTTTAAAAAGTCAGTCAGGCCTAGTTAGGGTGGTGGGAAGGGGTTACAGGGGAAACCATCCTTAATTTTTACCAT
This sequence comes from Marmota monax, assembly GCF_021218885.2. Taxonomy (NCBI): domain Eukaryota; kingdom Metazoa; phylum Chordata; class Mammalia; order Rodentia; family Sciuridae; genus Marmota; species Marmota monax. The sequence goes on from NW_026693334.1 coordinate 235,263, forward strand.
TCCCCCCTCATTTGTATATTTAGCCCGTAAGTGGGTAGAGGGCTGTGGATCAAAACCTAGGGGCCATGAACTCATGCTGCCTTGGGGTGCACAAACTTCCATGAGTATTTGGGTGCAGACTATCACACTCTCAGGTCCTTGAGAAGCAGAGACCCTCAGGGTAGGGCTGTGAGTTGAGATTGTCTTGAGAGTCCTTCTGATGGAAAAGAGTCACACACACAACACTGTTGGAAGTTTTTGTTTTAAATAGAAACATTTATCTTGAGTGTGTTAAAGCTTATACCAAAATGTTGTTTTAATCTCAGGGATTCCTTAGGGCAATACTCCTCAAGCTTTCTTTTAGGAGTCCCAGGGGTTGGTTAACCAGAAAAAAATGTCCTCTGTTCTCCTCCTTAATATTCCCGTGGAGGAAGCTGGTGGCCTCTGCAGTGGGGATCAGGACGGCTAAAGCCTCTTCAAATTTCAACTCAGACATGATGAGCTGAGGGTCTAGAGAGACAGGGAGGAGATGAAAGGAGGATTGGGCTGGTAGTGGAGGGAAGGACTGGGAAGACCTAGACTGTCAGCATCCACGACTAATCCACATCCTACTATTGACACACAGGCTTCTGGTTCACACGCAGAATTGATTTTAAATAGTAACATGCACACCAATCCTAAGATTTCAGTAGTATTATTCTTACTTATTTAAAAAATATATATAGAATGTGGTTAACTGCAGAAGGCTGAGAGTGAACTGCTCATCTTTACATCTGAAAGCAATTCAGACCTTTGCTGTTTCACAGCAGGCAAAATCTGGTTTAAGCTGAATAAATCTACCTGGTTCCCATGAGATATTTTAATTGCCAAGGTTCTAAAGCAAGTTTGAGAAAAGATACAGCCATCAATATTGAAGCTGTCTTGTTCCAAAGCCAAAATGAATCTCAGCAACACTTTTAGATTCAAATTTCTGCACCAACAGCATTTTTTAAAAGTTTACACCAAGTTTGTGTAATTATTAATATAAGCAAGAGGCCCATCCTTACCTAAAGTTTTGATTAGTAGTTTTAAAAATTATCTTCAATGTGGTTTTAACAGCTTGAATTAAATTTAAAAGGAAGTAATTTTACAGAGAGAAGACTTTAAGCAACTTTTTTTTTCTAAAGAAATATTCAAATATTTAAAACTCACCTACATCTAGGATCTCTCTAGTTTAAGTTGGCATAAGCACATCCTAGTTTCTTTAGAATTCTTCCATTACATTTTTATAATAAAGGGGTAACAGACTAGATTCCACTCATGGAAAACAATGCTTATCTTCAACTTGGGACAAAGCAATGCAGATACTGAGAAGGAGAAAGCTCTTCCCATGGTAGGTTTTAATTTATTTGTTTTTGTTTTAAGTAGTTGTATTTGAAAATAATTTGGGTGCTATTATCTGACAGTGGCCATCTGTGAAAGTCATAGGTTCACCTCTGATCACAGCATTTTTTATAAATGAACCACAGGATTCGGTATTTCTCAATTCCCAAGAGTTCAGTGGTTAGGATGTAAAATTAAGTTTGTTTAAACTGTAGTCTCCCCCAATGACCTTGGGTCTGTCATGACTCAGAAAAAAATGTCACCAAAGCCCCCAGACTGCTTTGTAACCCCAGGAAAGCAGTCCTGGCACTCTCTTCCTAAAAGTTACAGCTGTCCAAGATTATGTACATCCTTTTAACTGGCAATCACTGAATTCATATATGTGTTGATTCAAGTGGTTTTAAGATGTATATACAAATATACACACACATATTCCTTGGTTGTATTTCTTGGTAGTTTTGTGCTCTAGAATTATATAAGTTAAATAAAGTAACTTAAGTTTGTCTCTTTCATAAATGGCACGATTGAGGGAGAGAGGGAAAAACAGAAACAGAGAGAGAGGAAAAGAGAGGGGAGACAGATTCAAAGACAAACAACCCCACTCTCAGATGATTTTAAAAATTAGTGCCGGAGGTGAACTTGCCATGATCTCTGGCCCTGTGCTAATGATTTGGGGGCCGACATAGTTTTCCACGTTGAACAAAGCTAAGTCCAATTAAAGGTAACCTGCTCAAGCACGGACGTTTGGAACATGAAGGAAACAGCTGGTCGCTCCAAAGCAGGAGTTTGCTCATCAGGACACATTTCAAGACCCTCTCCCCTCTCTGTGGCTCTCCAGCTTGGACACCACTTACGGCCATCCAGCCAGGAGCCAGATACTGGGCACTTACCGCCCTTCGACTCTGGTTCTTTCTGAGAGAGCAGTGGTCTTTCTGGCAGTAAGTGTAATAAACGGTTCTGTTGGTCCGGAGAATTTTTTTCCTGCTGGCCTTTAGAACAGATGATAAGCCACATAAAGCACTTCATCTTTGGTAAATATACAGCCCTGGAGAATTCCTGAAAGTGCAGGGGCTCCATTAACCATAAATTTGAGGCCTTCTTTGGGTGTGAGATAATGTGTGTTAAGCTGTGTGCAGTTGGAGTAAGTGCTGTCACTCAGAGGTCACACAGCAACCCCTGTTCCCAACCTCCGAAGGGCCCAGGCTGACATACCAGGCTCTCTAGGACTAGAGTGAGGAAGAAAATGGGAAATGATATAGCCTCATTCAAAAAATGAAATGTCCGCCGCCTTGAGAATTTTCTATGTTATATATAGCACATCCACTTCATTGGTCCTGTTGATGCCAATATAAGAACTTCACCTGAATTCATTAGAGCTTTCTTAGCTACAAGTCTGTACTCTGGTTTATATGTGGTTTGTTTCCCAAAGGTTCAAGGTGTTGATGGCTTAGTCCTCAGTGTGGGGTGGGAACTTTCAAGGGAGAGGCCTAGTAGATTCTGCAAGAAAATCCACTGCCCAAATCAGCAACCCTTAGGGCACGGGAGATTTGATCACACCTCTCTTGTTTTCTCCTCCTGTGACCTCTTGCTCCCAATGCATTTCTACCATGAGCCATTCATGGTGAGGCGCTCCCCAGAGGCCCAACAAATGGGGACACCTAATTTTGATCTATTGGCTTCCAGAACTGTGAGCTAACTTAGCCTTTTTTCTTTATGAAGTTACTGAGCTTTGTGCTTTGATATGGTAATGAAAAATGAACCAATCTACCCTTGGAAAGAGGACACTGGAAACACTCTTCTGCACTGGGATCATTTTTAAGAGTATTTTGGTTCCTCTGGCTCTTGAAGAATTGCAGTCTTAATGGAGGTGTGGAGGCAGAACAAAAAGAGCAACAGCTAGGAATCAAAGACAGATTTGCATTTCAGCTCTCACATAGTCCAGATTAAAGAAAGTTTAGTTATCACTAGGTTTTCAAGATGTGCTCATCGAATGGGAGAATAATCAAATGAATGAAGAATGGGAGAATAATCAAATGAATGAATCTCAGATTATCAAAGAGGACAGTTGAATCAGGTGTCCTAGAGAAGATCACATTGAAATAACATTTAAAATCTCCCCCAATACTTCACATTTTTGAGTTCATATTAGGCACTAGGGTCTTTGCTAAGTACCTTGCACATATTGACTCATGCAAACTTTCAACCATCTCCCTTTGACAGATGAGGAAACTAAGACACAGAGAAACTGTCACTTGTTGAAAGTCATTCAACTTGTAGGTGAAAATGAAGGTCAGATGAGAGTTTGACTATGATGCATATGAACAATCAGACAAATGTCAGGCACATACATTTGCTACTTGAAATTGGAGAGAGGTGATGTGGTTTGCGATCCTTTGAAGCAGAATACATGAACACAAGAGAATGTTCTGCTTTTCATCTTTTGCCAGTTTCTTTTTAGCCTCAGGTCATGTAGCTGGAGAAACTCAAGAAGTCATTTGAGTCTACAGAATGAAGAACATTCAGTTTTGAAACTACTTTTACAAATATTTTTTCTTGCAAACATCCAATTCTGCTTACCTCTACTGAAAGAAAAGACAAAAACCAAACCAAAACAAAACAAAACAAAAAAACAGCTACAATCTTCCATGGAAAAAACTGAACAGACACCAGGTTGAGATGAGGAGTAACTTTAAATGTAAATCCTCCCTTCATCTACTTCAAAACTAGGTCTCATTTTCAGTAAAATCAAAACTGTCTGACACTGGCTCTGTCACAATACCCAGTGATAATAATAAGGCCTTGTTCACTGAGTCATGACCGTGTCACTCAGACTATTTTATAAATCTTGACCCCAACAGTAGGGGAGAGCTATTGCTGGAAGTTTTGTTTGTAGATTCACAATTAGAGATTGAAGAGTTTACAAAAGTCCCTCAAGGACAGGTAACAAGCAAGAGAGGTGGAGCTGGGACATAAACACATTTCAAACAACACTGCCACTTGGAGACACTCTATTCAGAGGTCATTTCATGGAAACTGTATGATGATAGAAGCTGAGATCACCAAGATTCAGCTACAGTCTCTACTTATCATCCTCAACTTCGTATTTCTGAGTTTCCTCATCATAACTCCAATCATGACCACTTGTCATTGCAAATTTTCCTCCAAACATATTATCTTCCCTCTCAGATTCTGCAAGAAAATCCACTGTCCAAATCAGAAATCTGGGGACACTTCTGATTCCTCATGCCATTTTTTAAGGTTTTGATTGTTTAGCAGGTATTCTGTGATTACCTGCCAAAGCAAGGTATTGCTAGTCACCCTGGGGAATATGTAGTAAATGAAGCAGAACCCACCTGGGGAGATAAAGAGTAAGCACACATGCCCAGTGAAAAATGAAATTTAGCATATAGGGCTGTATATGATAAAATCCATTAACTGTCAGAGATGGCATGCCATGGAAATACAGGTATTGAAGATCTCCATAGGAGGATATCAAAGAAAGTCCCACGGACTGGGTGAGACCTTTAGGGATAAGAGACCTTTAGGCTGCCCTTTAGGGATAAGTGGAGTTAGACAGAGAAAGAGGGAGGGGGAGATTCAGGTGTAAAGAGAGCAAAGACTTACAGCTATGAAGGGGTAAGGATATTAGTCTCAATGTCTACAGCCGAACTCTAGAGTAGGTGCCAACTAAAATGTTGAGTTAAAAACACCACAGCTCTCAATAATCAAATGGATACCTATTACTTGTACACGGTCTTCCTCCCTTTCATGGTGAAATTCAGAAAGACACCTGCCCAGTCTCCAGCTCTATCTATGTGACATGGGAGTGGAGGTTGGGAGGTGCGAGTGTTGCTTTTTAAAGAGTAGCTGATCTCATCCTGGTTACTCTAACAGACCTCAGCACACTAGCTCCTCCCACTGCACCTTCCTCTGTTGGGCACAGGACAAAAGTGGGATTTGAGTAAAGGAATGTGATGGGGGAGCTTCATGGGCGAGATCTTTGGACTTTCACACCACTCTGACCAAATAACTTCATGCATTCATTTATTTGTTCATTTATTTCATTATCAGCCCACTCAGTAAATAATATTCTTGTCTAACAGAACTCTGTGAAGCCTCACAGGGACCAGGCTGCCCCAGTCAGCTTCACAAACATTTAGCAAGGTGGGTGCAGTCCCTCTGAAGAGCTACAGAGCAAAGGGGACAGGGCAAAAGTGGTCTAGAGCCTTGAGGAACTATAGTGGGTCAAGAGACTAGGCCACAAGAACAAATGCATGCCCATGTAGTTAAGACGGGAGAAGGGCTTAAGGGGAGTGACAGGAGGTTGGTAGCAGAGGCATGAGCAGAGTGATGCCACTTTGGAAACTGGCCTCAGGCTCTATCAAGACCTGGGAGTTAAAAGGGCTTGCTAAGATCCATCAGTGTTCACAGAAGCATAATTCACAACAGCTCAGTTGGCTAGCCTAGGTGCCCTTCGACAGATGAATGGATAAAGAAACTGTGGATTATATGCACAATAGAATATTACTCAGCCACAGACAAGAATAACTTTATGACATTTGCCAGTAAATGGATGGAGCTGCAGACTATCATGCCAAGTGAAATAAGCCAGTCCCCCCAAACCAAAGGTTGGATGTATTTGTTGATATGTGGAAGGTAGACCACAATAAGGAGGGTAGGGAGAAGAGAAGTTCAGTGTATCAGACAAAGAGGAATAAAGGGAAGAGAGGAGCGATAGGAAAAAACAGGGGGATGAATCTGACCCAATTTTCCTATGTACATATAGGAAAATACTTAAATGAATCCCACCATCGTGTACATCCCCAAGAATGGGGTCCTAAGTAGAATAAGATATATTCCACACTTGCATCATTTTATCAAAACGAGTTCTACTGTCATGTATAACTAAAAAGAACAAAAAAATTAAAAAAGAGAAAATCAATTTTCATAAACCAATTTCTTGATTAAAAAAAAAATCTAGCAAGCAGACAGAACATTCTACTTCAAAAACAACAGGAGGGTCTGCAGTTGCAGAGTGTCTCAGCCGGTGGGAAGCATGCTCCACTGCAGCCTCTGCTATGGCTAGATTCTCAGCAAACCCTGGATAGTTGAGGTTATGACTCCAAGAAGACAACAAGGAGTAGGTATTCAGCCTGTCGCATCCAACGGAAATCCTTAGGCTTCTCATTCTCTGTATCTAGATAGGAAAACTGACGTTCGGTGATGGCATTCACGGCACTGGATTTTCAGGTCCCCAACAAGTCCCATCTTCAGCATCATGGTGTCTAATGCTGTTTACAGCCAGGACTCCCATTGTTCTTCTGAAAGCTCTCCACTGCGTGCTCCTGTGGGCCCCCAGACTGGTGCACTCTGCTTGCAGTGGGTTTTAGCCAACGGAGGGATCTAGAGAGGTCAGCGGGCCCAGAGAGACCGAGCGCAGGGGTGCTGCAGGCCCAGCTCACTCAGGGCCCTGGGCCTCAGGGTCTCCATGGCTACACCTCACCAGCCTGGATCCCTCTGCTAGCCCTGCCCACACCTTGGAGAAGAGTCCTTCCCTTGTATCTCCTGAGAATCCCAGGGGTGTGCTTTTAGGTCCTGCTTAAACTGGTGAGAGCCCAGGAGCCGGGCATGTCCCTCACAGGGCCTTAGAAGTTTCCCTTTTATTCACAAGGGTGGACAAAACTCATAAATGGGTTTTTTCTTTTTAATTTTTATCCTTTGTTGTGCGTCACTCACACTAAAAGCGAGATAAATTCTCCACTGGTTATCTAGCTCTGAGATTTTTTTTTTTTTAACAAAATTCCCATAACATACAATTAGCCATGCTACAGTGCACAACGTGGTGGCATTTGGTTCATTCACAGTGATGTGCAACCTCACATCCACCTAGTTCTAAAGCATCGTTCTATCCTCTCAGAAGGAGGCTTGTTTTGTAAAGATACATTCTAGAAGCACTTGACAGAGAATGGAGTGAAATGGGGTAAGAAGGGAGCACAGCAGTAGAGAGGCCACTTCAGGATCCCAAGGGAGAAATGCTCGGGTCAGTGGAGATGGACATGGTCAAGTCCAAGACAGAAACTGGATGTTTAGCTGGTAGCTGGACCGGATGTGGGCCAAGGAGGGAAATGGAGCCATTCTGGCCTTGGGCACAGAGGTGAGAAGATGGGGGAGGGGAGGGCAGTCTCCAGGAAAATGTGAGATCCAGCGTGGGATGTGTTGAATCTGAGAGGCTGACTGATGTCCAGTGGTGACACCAAGAGGCAGGTGGGCTCCCAGGCTGGAGCACCCTGCTGAACTCAGAACCATAGAGTCCTCACCACCTAGGGGGTATTTAAAGCTGCAGCACTGGATGAAGTCACAGAAATAAAGTTCAGATGAGGAGCTGGCAGCCCAGGGCTGCTCCTAAGCATGCCTACCTTTAAGAGTCTGATGGTGAAGGCAGTTTGGCAAAAAAGAAGAAAATCACTATAAAACTTTTTTGTTTCACAAACTGTTCACCTTGGGATCCTCTGCACATCTTGGAATCTCAGCTGACACCTCCTCTGTTCCTTGCTGAGAATGTCTTTTTTTAGCATCACAGGTAACGGGGAAGGTATAACTTCTCCCTTTATTATGCACATGCACAAGAAGCTGAGCTGCAGTTTTCATCACAAGGCATCTGTTTTACACCTCTCAGTGGGTGGACTGAGGATAAATGGAATGGAGTCAGCCAGCTGATCTTCATGGCAGGTACTCAGTGAAGATAAGCAGAAGAACTGGCGGGGCGGGGGCAGAATCACTTATTTTAGGCATTTCCCCAATCAAAGCAGTAGCAACATAACCAGAGCTTGGCAAAGCATGCATAATGGTGACAGCTCTATTATAATGGGGATGTAAAGTGTAATAAGATTTTCAGAAAACAATTTAGGCAAAGTGACAATCTTGCTTAGTGGAATGCTGTGTGACATTCAGCATTACTCCTTCAGGTAAAAATCACAAAACTGATAAAAATGACTTTGAGAGATATTGTGGAATATGCTGAACACATGTAATGCATTTATCTGTTGACTAACCCTTAGGTGATTATAAAAAAAGCATCGTTTTCTGAGAATTGAAAGCAACTTTTACTGATTATGCTAAAATTTTAGAATGTCTATGTTTTTTTAATTTCAAGCCAAATTTCAGTGTGCTGCTGCTGCTGCTGCTGTTGCTTTTTTAAACTAGTAATTTCTCTGTATGGGTAAATAAAGTAGAAAATAAATTACACTTTACATTATAATTAATCTTTACCAAATTTTAAGTTCATGAAAAGTGCATGGTTTTGGTACATTAAGTTTTCTCACATTCTAACAGGACTATTTTTCTCTGGTAACTTTAACATCTCCAGTCTGATGAAAAGGGAAAAAAGACAAAGTACAAAATAAATATCCCCACAGATAATCAGATTTGGGGGAACATGTTCCCGTACACTTCTATGCTTATCATACACCCACTTTCTAACTTTACAGAAAGATAATACACACAGGTATTTAACTTGCCTTTTGCATTCAACATAGGAACATATTTTGATATCAACAAATATCTAAGCCACATTTTCATTTTTAATGACTGGTAATGGTCTTTTCGGTGAACCATTTTTATCCAATTGTGTACTGACAGCCATTTAGGATTTTTCTAATTTCTTTTTTCTGATATTGGCTCTTTACTACATACTAGAGAGTGCTATAAATATTTTTTTCGTACTTACACTCATCTGCTTTGAAAGCTGTTCTTAATAGCTCCTCAAAATAAATTTATTAAACTTGACTCACTGGGTAAAGAGTATGAACATTTAAAATATTGAGGTATGTTGCTAAAATGCTCTCCAAGGAGATGCTACCATGACAGTCTCACCCAATGGTGCACATTTTACTGTCTCTGCTAACACTGGGGGCCAGCAACCATTTTCAGGTTTGGACATCTAATAGCAAAAGTAGCATCTCCTTCTCATTGGTATTCCCTTTAATTATATTTCTTGATATGAGCATTTTACCTGTTTGCAAGTTATTTCCTGAAATGGCAGTTCATATATTTGAATATTTTATTTTCCAATTGGATGTTGCATTGACACAGACACATAATTAAAGTTCATAAAAGTTGTCGAGTTGTGGGGCACCCAAAGAATTCAGAGAGTATCAGAACTAGTATCCGTGCCCACGATTATTATTGTTCCTTTTTCTCATCTTTAATTTTTGGGACTCTGAGTCCATTGATATCCAGACTTCATTTTTCACAGTATCTTTTATTTCATTTGTTTTCTACAAATGATCCCACTTTTAGAAATCTGGGGACATCTGACTTTACCTCATCTCCTGGCATGATTCTTCTTTCTATCTTGTGTTTTGGTAAGAGGAAATTTAAACAATTACAAACACCATGTTGCAAAAGCCTCTGGAAACACGTAGCCCCTGGATAGAGGGGTACTGTTGATGATGGACATTAACATGTACACATTGTTTCAAGGCAGACTCCTTTCCCTGTTGCCAGAGCCTAAGGGAACAAAGCCCTAAGCCATTCATTTCTAAATGTGTTTATCTGATTGTGTCTGTTGGTTGAGGATGGCAGTAGTGATATAGTTTAAAGTAGGATGAGTTCCTTCAAAGACAGAGGTCTTATTGATCTGCTACTTATTTCTATTTCTTTCTCCAAACCAGTCTACTCTGTGGAGATCGATTTCCTTAACCCAGCTCCCCATAATGGGAACCCAATCCAGCATGACCCTAATTGGACTCTGCCATCATGTTTCCAAGTCATTATTTCTAGCTTAAGGCATCACAATAACCCACCTGTTCTCCCACCTCTGGTTACCTCAAGACAGGCTGTTCATTCCAACCCACCAGGTCACTGCTGTCAGACTGATGCTCCTCCCTGCAAGAAGGATCATGTCACTGTCCTCCTCAACAACCATCTATTTGTGTCCCTCATCCACAGATTGAAACACAAATGATGTAAGAGCATCTAAAAGACCCGGTTTGTAAGATTTGCTGATGTGCTTTTCATATAAATGCTTATGTAAAAGTCTAAGAACAGTAAGGAGAATGGCATTAGAATATAATCTGTCTGTGGAGCTGAGCTAATGAGATCCAGGTACACAATCTTTTGATTAAAAATGTGGTGAAGAGATAGAGCATATAGACCCTGCAAAGAAAGATGGTATCCACCCCTTTGCTCAAGCCCTTTGGCTTTCTGTAGGGGACTCTATAAGTTAAAGTTTCATCTCTGAGAAGACAGTGAGGGAGATTCTCTGTGCTTCATACTTAAGGCAGGTTTGTTTCCAGATGTAGATAGGACACTGAGGTTCAGTGATGAAACTGAAGGATTTGGTTTTCAGTTAATTATGAACTCTGTATCTACCACAAGGCAACACCTAACGCTGACCAAAGGGATCCATGGTTCTTAAAAATGTCAAAAAAAAAAAAAAAAAAAGATAACTTGAAATACTCAAGATCCAAGGCATTACTTATTTAAGACTTTAGAGTTTTTGAACATAGAAAGTTAACCAAAATATATGTATAAAATACAGGCACTACTGAAAAATATTTTATGGAAGTGAGATTTTGAGAGGCATCAAATTTTGGTCTTGTTCAGAATTATCAGATATAAAATATACCATCATTAAACGGCATGGAATAAACATTAGATGAAAAAGTTTACATCATCCATTTAAATTCTGAAAAACATATGGTAGAAATCACCACTGTGATCCACGATGTTGAATTATTCTTTATGGAAACAACTAGAAATGATGTCAATTATTTCTTCAGGAGAATTATGTTTGTGATGATAAAAATCATACCATGGGAGGAAAAAAAGTTCTCCTTCAATTTAGGAAAACAGGTAGGTCTCAACTCCTTCTAAAACTGTCAAGCAGTTCACACGAGACAGACAAATGCAAACTGACACTTGCTGATGCCCCGTGGTGACTGGCATGGCCGTGGCACAGCTGGTGCTGATGAAGGCAAAGCAGCAGAGGTAGAAGATGGGAGCCCGCCAAGGAGTCAAGACAGGTTTGCGCTGTTTCAGACAGAGATGGGATCTGAGTCCCATTTCACTTCCCATAATGGCATCAAGCCATTTCCTGTGGAAGAGCTAAATGCTGTCACCCTTCACATCTCACAGAGCACCCAATGTCCTGCCGTAAAGTCAAGACGGAGGAGCAATCAGTGAACAGGACAAGTCAGCCCTGGTCTGAGCCTTTCCTCCGGAAGCTAAAAACAGAAGATCACAGTGGCTGTGTGCTGAGGACCCCTTTGAGACCCAGATAGGCAGGTCCATAAGGGGGACTGACCCAAGAGTGATTTGTGGAGCTCTTACGATAGGCTGAGCTGGACATGGAGGATACAAACACGGTATGAAACTGCCCCTGCCCAAGGAGCTTGTGGATTAATGTTGTGGAACACGGGAGATGGTATCAGGTATCTACCACACAGGCTAAGTGGAAAATCTGTCACATCACCCCTGGGGCAGGAGCATGACTTAATGATGCCTCATAAGGAAGACGGGACAGGATTAGACAGGACAGAGCACCCCTGGCAGCTTGACAAATTTCAGCAAGGTGAGAGCAAGGGGAGGAGGAAAAGCCCAGAATATTTTACATGAGAGAAGTCTGTAGAGCCCCACAGAGCTTCCCTCTATAAATGTGTCTATAAATTTGAAATTTATAGTACATAAATTTTTATTGTTGAAATTAATTAGACCAAGAGGGATCACAACATTTAATCATTTCAAGCTGAAAAAGAGTGCAACAACTGGTATCTATTTATTGTACAAGGAAGACAAACACGATATATTCTTGACCTTATATTTAAATCTAGCTGTTAGAAAGACATGTCTTACTGATGTTCTGGAGACTATAGAACTACAATCACTCATCGCTGGAAAATTCTTATTTAAAATCACCCCATAAGATGACAGTTCATATACTTTACACCATTAATTTTGGGGATGGTGTGTGCAAAAGTAAGCAGATGATTTTTTTATAGTTTGATTAAAAATTTTCAATTTTAGGTTGTTACATTCTTCTGAATGGAAATACTTTAACATAAACTGTGTGGACATTCATTTTTAAAGATAAAGCAAAGCATTTTATTATTATATTTTCTAAAAACAAGGCTATCCTTTAAAATATGAGCTATGCCTTTAAATATGCATATCTACCAAGAGGTAATTCTGATATCTATCATGTATCCAATTTTCAATTCTTTTCACAAAAGATGTTTTCTCATAGAAAATGTTGTTTTACAAAATATTCTGCCCTCCATTCCTCAAAGTTAGTAGCTCTGAGGTCTAAGAACATATTAAAAGCTTAAATTATACCCAGAATCAGTGACCCTGGATATTACCTAATTTAAAAAATATGTGTAATTGGTTTGGAGAAAGCATGACTTTGTGTTTTAAAATGATGAATAAACAAGGAGGAACTGTTAGTTAGGGATAGATGGCAGTAACCTTTTAGTGACTCCTTATCCCAAAAGAGGGGGCAATAACAATGACGTATTTTCCCTTTGCCTCAATAATGAACAAGGGCTCTGCTCTTTGAGGAAATAGAGCATTGACCTTCAGTAAGGAAAGGCTCAGTCCAGGACACTAAGTCTGAAATTAGCAAGGAAAGTAGGGTAATGTCACCTTATAATGCAATACATTTATTTTGGAAGTCGAATTCTGGGTTAATACTTATATTATTAAAACAAACAAACAAACACCACATACTTATATTTGGTTTTAAATTTTATACACTGTATGTAAGGACTGTGTGCCTTTCTCATCGAAGAATCTTACCTGCTGTAGAAGGCACTTAGGTGCCTGAAAGGACATGGGCTAATGTCCCTGGTCCCTCCAGCAGGCTGCAGCACGTGGCCTGTGGGATGGGCTGGTAACTCTGGGCTCTTGTCCACCTCTGCCCAAAGGCAAGCTGAGCAACACACATAGTTCTGCCCATCACAGAACATCACACACTTCCATCTCCTAACACTGGAAGTGTGACATGGCTCCTTAGAGAAACAAGCCAAGACACACGCACTTGTAATGACAAATGGGCGGCCATCATAACAGTTTCACATGCAGCAGGGATACTGGCTCTCGACTGAGCTGATGCCTCTGTCTGTTGATGAGATTAGATAGGACAGAGCACCCTTGGCAGCTCAACAACATGAGGCAGAGTCTACTGCAAGATGAACATTCCTAATCTGAGACTCCAAAATCCAAAATGTTCTAAAATCTGAACCTTTTATGGGCACTGATAAGATGTCACAAGTGGAAAATTTCACATCTGATCTCATGTGATGGGTTGAGGTAAAAAATGTGAACTCACCATCAATGTTTATGGCAGCTCAATTCACAATAGCTAAATTATGGAACCAACTTAGGTGCCCTTCAATAGGTAAATGGATAAAGAAAATGTAGTTATATACACAATGGAATGTTACTCAGCCATAAAGAAGAATGAAATTGTGGCATTTTCTGGTAAATGGATAGAACTTGAAACTGTCATGCTAAGTGAAATAAGCCAATCCCAAAAAACCAAGGCTGAATGTTCTATCTGATATGTGGATGCTAACACACAATAAGGATGGTGTGGAGAGGAAGAATAGAAGTTCATTGGATCAGACAAAGGGGAATGGAGAGAAGGGAGAAGGGATGGGCATTAGGAAAGACAGAGGAATGAATTGGACATAATTTTCTTATGTTCATATATGAGCATACAACCATTGTAACTCCACATCATGTACAACCACAAAAACGGGAAGTTTCACTCCATGTGTACATATGACAATACATTCTATTGTCATGTATAACTAAAAAGAGCAAACAAAAAAATGTGTGACTCACAAAATTCAGCATTCCCAAGGGGCAAAACCCTCCTGCCTACTTTAGGTGTGATACACAAAATTCATTTCATGTACAAAAGTATTAAATATATTTATAAGATTACCTTCAGACTGTGTAAATATGGACATGAAAAATGAATTAATTTTATGTTTAGATCTGAGTCCCATTTCCAAGATGTCTCATTATGTATATGCAAATATTCTAAAATCTTAAAATATCTGACACCTGAAACACTTCTGATCTCGAGCTTTCAGATGGGCAGCACTGAATCTGTAGTGTGCGGATGCAGGAAGCTCTGGGCGAGAACCCAGTGTGGGGACTGGGTCCTAGCTGAGTGGGTTGGGCAGGCTGGCTGGGCCTCACTGATGGGGCAGCAAAGCTGCAAGAAGAGAGCTGACAGAAAGGAAAAGCAGCCTCCAAGGGCCAGGAGCAGGGTGTAGCAACAGGGAGGTGGACTCACGGACTGACCTCTGTCCCAGCTCAGCCACCAGAAACACGTCTGCATCTCAGGGGAGAAGGCAAGGGTGCAGAGGCTGCTCTGGAATACCCAGTGCTCAACACCTCTTCAGGTGCTCCTGCACAAACCCTGAGGCAAAGGGCAGCAGGCCATTCTTCCTCTTTGGGTCACATACGGCCTCCTCTCTGCTGTAGCTCCTGGGGAGGGGGAGCTCATGGCACCTGTGGGGGTGCTTTGCCTGGGAGGCAGCAGGTGAGACTGAGACAACTAGCAGAGCAGAACTTTCCATGCTCTGGGAGAGGTGGGTGACAATAGCCAGCAGGGAAGACCTGCAGCTCTGCACAGGCTTCCACCAGACCCAGTGTATAAAACAGGTACACGAAAGGAGCTGCGGACAAGAACACTTCCAATACGATCCTCACCTATGGAGAAAACAGCTGGAATGGCTGTGTGAGGGATGCAAATGGAGGTGTGTGTGTGTGTGTGTGTGTGTGCGCGCGCACACCTGTATACACATGCTGTGCACATGCACCTGGCTGTGTGTGTGCATGCTTCCACATGCATGTCTATGTGTGCATACCTACACTGTGCAAGCAGCCTTATATGTGTGCTTGCTCTCCTGCATGTGCACACATGTGTGTAGATTCCTCTGTGTGTGTGTATGTGTGTATGTGCACACGCCTGTGTGTGCAAGCCCAAAATTTTTATTTTTTGCAGGAGAAGTTGGGTGGGAGATAGTTGCTGCTATAAGTAGATTTCCCTTAACTTCAACCTCTATCCCTATTCCTAGGTCGTTTTGTTCTTCCAAAACCCAAATATGCCTTTACATTCTTACCGTAAGTGATTGCCCTCAACTTCCTGTCCTCAACTCTTACTGTTGGTGGTCTCCTCCAAGGATTCAGTAATATTATCTTTGCATAAAACAGACAGAAAAAGTAACGAGGGACAGTTTAAGAGGAGAAACAATGCCAACGGTAGTCTTGGGCTGAAGTGCTTGTAAATTTCATATGTCAGACAGACTTTCGGTGGCCTAATGATTTTTTAACGAGTAATTTGCATAGTTATAGCTGTTTCCATAGCAACTCAGAAAGTGTTGCATTACACCGCAGCCCTAATGGAAGCATTAGCAAAGGTACCTAGAGATGGTGGGGAGGCTCCCTGGAGATAAGGGACTTTTAATAAGACCCTAGTATTTGGAGTCTGATCAGTCAACTACAGAGAGGTATTCCTCTCCATTCACTGACTGTTTATTTAATCAGACTTAATGCTTTGCTTTTGGGAGAATTCTCATTCTGAGATCACATGATCCTTTCTTTTCAATCACATTTTCATTAGATTCAAGTTATAAATGCCTAGCCATGCTCAATGTGAAGTTTTTCTATGACAATAAAATTTCACATCTGTGTTTACACACTCCAATAACTAAGTTAATAGCAAGGGCAGTTTTGCAGAAAGTTATTAAATTGATAAAATGCTTGAGAAGCCTAAATGATCCATGCTCATCTTATAAGCACAACTATGTGTTAAATACAAATTTCTACTTCCTGTGAATGTCACAAAGCACTAGGAATCTTCCCGAAGACAGCACAGAAGGTAAAACACATTAAAACTACCTGAACATAAACGTCTTTAGAGAAGGACAGACACAATCTTGTGTATAGTGGTAAGCATTTCAGAAAACACCCCAGGGCTAAGAGCAGGGAGACTGGCATCTCCAGGCACTAGTTAGCTGGGAGAATCTCCCTGCAGACAGGCAGCCACTGCCACGAGGCGCAGACTCAGCTTTGTGCTCTCTCCCTCTCGTTTTTAAACTCTTTGCCTTCCTTGCCCTGAGCATGCTTAGAACCAACACAAAATTAAACATCTGCTCATCAAAACTATAAAATCACTTAAAAAGCATACAAAGAACTGAAGCAAAACAAAAACTGCCAGAGTTAGCGGCCAAGATCTCTTTTTATTAATGAAAATGTTTTCTGAATGCTTTGGAGTCTGTATTTCTCAGTCTGATATTTCCAAGCATATTCGTGCCTCTGGCTAACTGACGAGAAGAAGAATTTTGAATAAAGCATAAAGGATAGAGGATCATTCTTTTTAATCTAGAAAAGTTTCTTGACTTACAATGTGAGGAATAGAAGCAGCCGTTTTTACTACTGACCCTTGTGAATGCAAAATGTGGCTGTCTGTGAAATATATCTGGGAAACAGATTAGAGTGCACACTCATGTTTGCTTTTAATTAAGTAACTGCATAGATAACTCTGGAAGTCATATTTGTGAAGAGAGCAGGTATGCCACTTGAAAATAAAATTGAGCTTATGAATTAAAATTAATTTCTCAAAAATTATTCCAATGAAAGTCAAGCAGAATGCAGGGTACATTGTTTATTAATTTATTTAATTTTGGGCTGAGATGCATCCTTACTTTAAGAATGCTGTACTTGAGGCACTAAACACCTTCATGCTTCAAGGCTACATGATTTTTAAATTACATGGAAAAATGACCACGATTTTCAGTTGGTCAACTGTCAACCCTTTTTAATTAATTGATCCTCTTTAATTAATTCACATGCACTTTTGAGTCAATAGTACATGCAAACTTTTTTTTTTCTCCCATCAAAGAGGACGCCACTACCGCTGGAAGGTCCCCCTAGAAATATTTGGGTGAAGTTGTCAAATTTCGTGGAGAGCATACAGCACCTTCCTCATTATTCCTTCCAACCAAAGGCACATGGAAAGTACAGGATTTGAAGGCAAATAAGGAAGAGAAGAGAAGACCAGACAGCAGGAAACATTAGACCGTGGTGAAAGGATGGTGGTGACAGTGGCTGTGCCGAGGAGCCCTACTCTGACCGGATGCGTGTGCAAGAACGCACGTGATCACCCAGGCCAGCAGAGGAACGACTCAGTGTACCACTGTTCTTTTAAAAGGGGTATGCTTGGGAAGATCACACCACAACTTTCTTAACTCTTCTTTTCCTCCTCCTATTATCTGAAAGCCAAACCCATGCCCATCTTTAAGACCCTTTTGAAATATTGCTTTCCTCATGAGATCTTTCTTGATCTCTCAATTGAAGTTTTCCCTCCTCTAAGCGCCTCTTGCCCTGGTTTGTCTTGGGGAAGAGCTGCCTATCCATTCCTCGCTCACACTTAATTGACCACTTCTGGAGGCCAGAGCTCACGTCTGCCTCACTTTTACATTGTGTACCCCTGGACTGCAGGGCTGCTCAGACATATCTTGGGGATGCAGGAAAGAAAGAAGGAAGATGAGAAGACCATGGCTGAGCATCATTTCTGTACTTCCCTGGGATTACAGGTCTCTTGGGACGCAGGTCCCTGTGGTAAGAAAGTGCTCACAGAGATTCCTCTTCTGGGCATTCCATTGGGAAGGCGTGTGGTTGGCAGTACCTGGCTGTTGTGGTGGCCAATGCACCATCAGTGAAGACAGCAGCCCACTATCAGTACGAAACCACAGCTTCTCTGCCAGATCTTCTAAGGTACATCCAGGAAGGAAGTTTATTCTGGATGCGTTATTTGGAATGACAAATAAAAACATCTGTTGGAGAGGAAACCAGGTGTTGGGCAAGGGATGTAGACATTGTGTAATTTGTTTCTCTCCTTCAGTGGATATTCTATGCTGTGTTCGTTAACACTGGTTAATGTAATTTTTGTGATAATTGTAGAGCAAATAGAGCAAACTCTCAAATATAATTAGAGAAAAGTGTTTCTAATTAACTTGTAACTCGTGAGTCACAAAGTAGAGCCACAAATCAGTTAAGCATTGTCAGGCCTGACAAGCAAGAAGGCACCACACATTTCAATTCTGGCAAATAAACAAAGAACAGAAAGCTCCTGTCAATACTTTCATTTGAACTTGTATAAAATTTTGGCTGCTCTCAAACAGGAGGGTAGATAGGGACGGGTACCTCTCAGGACACCAGCACTAATGATCATGGATGTGAATAATGAGGGCAACCTCAGATGGGATATAGAACGGATGACGATCACACGACACGCTCTCATGGGTACACAGGGGGTTCTTATGAACCCCAAGAAGCTTTGCAGGGAAGTCAAGGACCTCATAATTGCAAGCCCCATTCTGGATCACTGTACTGTCAATAGAAGCTGGTCTGTTACCAGCAGTTTCTGCCATCTTCATTAGAAGTTATTTCATTGTTTTCTCTTTCACTCAAGAATGTTTGAATGTAAGGGTAACCTCAAATTCATTCTAATGGGAAGAAATGATAAATGGGCTAAACATTCTCACTGGGTAATTTAGTTACTATTAGCACCAACTTGTTTTGGCATCTCCTGAAACACATCTGTGCCTTCCAAGTCTCCACCAGTCTGCTCCCACCATAACTGAGGATATATGAGAGTAGAAAGTGGTGTTTCTCAAACATTCATGATCATAACCACCACCATAGGGTCTTGTTAAATGTGTAGAGTCCCAGAATATTATCACAGAGATCTGGGATTCAAATCTGCTCCCTGCCCACTCATCCTGTGTCCCAAGGATCTCTTTTGATTAGGAATACTGGGTGACTATGGACATAAAGCAGTCAGGTTTCAGAGGGAGAGGATGTTTCACAGATCAGCTATGTCTTTGAGCAAGGCTTTTACATCTGATCTCAGGGACCATCTGGAATATTCAGAGCAATAGCTGACATAGAAGCACAGAGGACAATGGTTGCAAGGACTGGTATTCAGGAATGTTTGTTTACTCCCTCTTGTTATACAAGAGATCAGAGAATGCTGTACTTCTCAGCGTAGGCACACTGGGAAGCAATAAGAGTGCAACCACAGGAAATAATGGAACATATAGGCTCTTAAAGCATCCCCACGCCATGCCCCGTGACTCAGTTAATAAAGAAGGTGTATAAAATTGACTTATCTGGCCATAAACGTCAGCAGGTTCATCTTACCGCAGATAAAGTTGCTTAACCTTAACTCTTTTAAAAATACTTTCTACCAAACTCCTGCTCACTGAGTGTAGACCATCTTGGTCTTCCGTCAGTGGGTTGTTCCCTAAGGAAGGGTGAGCTAGTGGCTGGAAGGGGTCTGGGTTCCTGAAGACTCAGTGGTGCTGAGCTCCATTGCTACCCTGAAGCACTCACCTCCAGACTTCATGTGTTGGAGGCAAAAACTCCCCTCTAGTCCAACAGGGCATTTGATGTGCTTTCTATTTCTTCAAGCAGAGCTTCATTCTAAGTAAATCTACCCTTTAAATCTCCTCGGCCTGCTTGATTTTTCTTCAGAGCTCTTGCACTCCCTAAAACTACTGATTTATTTGTCTGGGTTTATTACCTGTCTCATCCACCACAACACAAATGGCAGGATCTGAGTATTAAGACTGAAACCTTCTGAAATGGTTCTGTTAATGGATTATGAAATTCCACTTAGAGTCTTAATATAGTTCAGACATATGAACCAACCGAGACACCTGTCAGCTGTGATCCTTTTTTCTCTCTTCCTCTATCAGGCTTCCTGAAAAGCAGGTGCCATGATCTTGCCATTAAGAAAGAAGCCATAACCTAGGGAAGGCTGGCCTATGGCTAGCAGGTGCTGACTCTTTGCTCCTTGTATCCCAAGCATCTTAACCTCACTTCTGTAGAGCAAGCAGTCAGCAAATTGCTTAACGAATGAATGTATGAGATTCACAGCATACAGAGCTGCTTTGACCTCTTGGACTGAGGGTGGGGTGAACAGGAAATTAAATGATGTGGATTTTCTGATTTGATTAGACTTGATCTGGTTGGGGAGAGAATCAGGAATCAGAGTAATGCTGAGGATTGTGAGTTTTTGCCCTTCCTCTGCAGACGTAACTGGACTAGCTCCTATAGATAAATAGCTTTAAAATAGCTAAAAAGATGAGGGATAAGAACAGGCAAAAACCATACAAAGAATGTGCGAGCTACCAAGCTGGTTAGGAGATGACCTGTGGTCAAGTGGCAGATGCAGGACAAACACTTAACCCTCTCCCACTCAGGCATCCCTGGAATGGACAGCAATGTGCTAGTGGGAATGATTCTTCCCAGGTCGGATGTTTCCTTCCTGTGAATGGAGTACAAATAATGTAGCACCGGCCACTCCCAATCCTTCATCTGCTCTTCTCCTGAGAAGTGGAGACTTATCCAAGTCATCAGTGGGCTTGCCTTCCTTGGGCCAGCTTTGCCCTTCTTCCTTCTTGTGAATGAGTAGTCACAGGGAAGTTTGGTTCCCCTGGTCTCCATATGATGTGACCTGGCAGAGGAGGAGGGAGGCTGCCCTGGTCCAACTGCTGCCGGTTATGATGGAGAAGTCTGCCTAATTCTAGGAACTGTATGAGCAAACCTGCTTCTTTAACAGTCCTACACCCTGATCTTCAGCAGCAACAAGTTGACTGTGTGTCCTCCTCTTCATTTTATCAAAACTTGGTTGTGGGAGGAAAGGTGTGATGGAGGGTTCTGTACATTGTGGCCTGAAAGCCCACCATCTGCTTCTAGAGATAATGTTTAATTGATGCATAGCCACAGCCACTCATTTGTGTTTTCTCTATGCCTGCTTCCATCCAGGGTAGGTAGAGCTGAGTAGATAAAACAGACCCTACAGCTTACAAGCTCAAGTAATTTCTGTGTCTTTATGGAAAAAATAGCTTCCCTGTTGTAGAATCTGGAGGAATGCTCAAAAAGCACAGTGCATTTAGCACAATGCTTTTGGGAAAAGTAGAAGGCAGGCAGAACTCCGTCCTAGCCAACACTGCTGTCCCCACACACACTAGGAAGCAAAGAGCTCAACCTAAGCAGCAGGTTTAACAGTTAGAAACTCTACTAAGCCTTCCCCAAGAGATGCAGGGGATGAGCAGAGGGAAATGAATCACAGAAGGCCCCAGTACATGAGTAAAAAGGGTCTAGAGAGATGTGGGTCCCAGGGCCTGGAGAGGAGAAAGCTGATGGGGGCCGAGGATCGGGGAGCACAGGAGGTGACTAGTTGCACACACTCGGGCAGCATCAGGAGCCGTGTCCACCACATAGTTGGTTGAGGCTGATTCTGCAGCCTTTGTGAGGACAGGAATCCAACCAATTCCACGGAGGCAGGGGAAGCAGGTGCTGCTGTGTGCATCCCTGCTCTGCTCTCTGTCTTCAGGGTGGGGCAGCAGGCAGACCCCTCACTCTCCTCCAGTCTGCACCTCACCTCCTCTTCCAGCTTCCCAGGTCCAGGCTCTCGCAGAGCCCTTAGGCAAAGGGCCACAGCTTCTGTGCATCACTCAAATGGCTGAAATGCTGACAGACAGGCCCAGGAAAGGTGCTGCTTTCCGCATGCAGCCAGAGCTGCATTCAGCTTTTCTTCCCTGCTTGTGCCTGCTGACCAATATCAACCTCAGACTCCTCACCAGGCACAGAGACAAAGCCTTCCACAGTCTAGACAATAAATCTCCTTTCATATCTTTCATAGTGCTTCTGCCTCCATGGTCAAACCAGGGCCGATAGACCTGGGGACAAGGGATGAGAGTTGCTACCACTGCCAGCATATAACTGCTGCATGATGGCGATTGTGGCAACACCTACATTTGTCAACCACCATCACTTTTCTAGAGACATGCATAGATGATTCTCTTTTCAACTGGTAAATGGTTAATACCCAAATTAACCATCACCTGAAAAATTTCTCTTGATTTAGTTTAAATTCATGGATTATGGTCCTTTGGAGTCAGGTACTACCCAGTTGGCATCACATGACTGACTAAACTGAAGGAAAGTCTGTTTCCTCATCTTCCTCCAGACATTGTGGCCAGGAGAATACTAGTTCTTCCAAGATGCCTACATCCTAATCCTCAGTACCTGAAACTATGCTTTGTTCAGGACAACAGGCATTCTGCAGATGGCATCAAGTTACTGAGGTTATCCTGAAGAGTGTCCTGGTCTAACCCGATGGGTCCCGTTCATCATCCCACAGTGGTCAGAAGAAAATGTGCTGCAAAAGAATCATCAGAGATGCAGTGTTGGTGGCTTTGAAAAGAAAGGGGTCCCAAGAAAGGGAACATGGGCAGTTTCTAGAAGATAGAAAAGGCAAGGCAACAGATGTCCCCAGAGTCGTCATGCTATGGTATATATCTGGAGTGTCCCTAAGGGCATGTGTTGAAGGCATGAGTTCCACCTGTGGGGCTATTGAGATGGGAGCTTTAGGAGATAGGGCCTCATGAAACGTCACTGTGGGCATGTCCTTGAAGGGAAAACTGGGACTCTGCCCTTTCTTTCCTTCTGCTTCTGGCCTTCATGAGGTCAGCACTTTCCCTCTGGCATCTACTCCACATCATTGCCCTAAAAGCAATGCAATCAATTGTCCAAGAACTGTCATCTCTGAAACTCTGAGCCAAAATTAATCTCTCCTCATTCTAAGTTATTTATCTCAGGTATTTTGTCACAGTTATAGAAAGCTATTTAAGAATCCAGAAAGGAACAAGGCCCTGATGATACCTTGATTTTAGCCCAGAAAGACCTGTGTCAGGCTTCTGACTTCCAGAACTGCAAGGCAAAAGATGTGTCTTGTTTTAAGCTGCTGCATTTGTGGTGATTTGTTACAGGTCCAATTTGAGGCAGCCCTGGCCTGGACCTCTGACGGAACCCACCCAACAGAGGGATGAGAAACCTACTGGTTGAGATGGTGCACAACAGAAAAGTTGGGGAGGATGGCTTTTACATTTAGTTAACTTCAGAATTGTGGACTTTGAATTTGAACACATAATGGCAAGTGATATTGATTTTTCAACTTTAATTCCTTTGAACTTTAATGTTTTTGGACTTCAACATGAAAGGGGATTTAAACTTTGATTTTTAATTTCTCCTTGGGAATTTGATATTTGGTAGGGTCGGTATTAAAATTCAGGGCATCTCCACAGTGCTGCCATTTTGTTCCTGGAATGTCTCTCTTCATTTTCATCTTCGTGAGATGTGAGATTAAGCAACACCTTACTGCCGCACCACTAATGTGCTATGTTGGACCACATGGCTGGTTATTATTCTGGATACAAAATAAAACTGGAATTTAATTTTAAATCCTGTGAAAATAGCAACCCTGCAGTTGACTTATATAGTTTGCTCTTCTGACCCAATTCAGTGACTCTTCTGACCCAATTCAGTGATTCTTATGAATTCCAGGTAACTACCCGGCTCAAGTCCCCCAGAAGATGGAAGGGATGTTTTGATAAACTGCTTAGCTCCAGCTTGGGAGAAAGCAGCCATGCCTCTGGGTGATACAGAAGAGAGGGTAAGAAGACAGTCCACGCCATGTTCATGGGGAAAGGCTTCTCCCGGTTCCATGGCCCTTCCATGAAGGGTGTTCCACCCAGCTTCTCTTGAACTAGCAAGCGCCCTTGGCTTACCGGCCTAAAGTAATGCCTCTGACCTGGTTTCCATCAGCAAGAGGAGAGAATATTTAGTAATTTTTATGCTTTGTTTTATATGTCACTCTGTTCAGAACACACGCAGGGCAGGAGATGTTATTTATTAGGGATACAGTGGAATAAGTCAAAGAAAGGAAGATGTAATTCACAGATAAGAAATTTTACCACATCCCTGCAAGAGGCCCACAGACGGAGGTGAGCTGACTGGTGGAGATGACAGGGAAGCCAGTCCACCTAAATGCGCACAGAGGGGGCACTGCAGTATAGAGGCTGACCATCCAGGAAGAAGTCACACTCAGAGAAGACAGGGTACAGAAAGGAGAAGGGAGGCTACAGAGGGTCTAGAAATAAACAGCCTCTTGTTCTCTTCTCCTGTTGAAGTGCAAAGAAGAATGCTCAGCAGCCGGAAAAGTCCTGACCCCTCCTTTCAGGCCAGACAAATAAGCAAGACTAACAACACAGAAACGTTTCAAAAGAAGTTGGTCACACTGGGGAGAAATAAAAAGCTACCATGGATATCTGAGTCTTGGACAGGAGTTCTACTAATTAAGTCTGCACCGCAGACCCTGCTCCCCCTTAAGTAAAGCCTCACTTCACAGTTAATGAGCTTCACCAATGTGCACAGAGCTCAGACAAATCCCATTTTCTTCCTGTCTTAAAAATAAGTAGAAAATCCAAGAATCACCCTGCATTTACAGTATGCCCTCAAAATCAATGAGGAAGACCCTCATAAGAAACAGAAAAACTGATACTAGAGAACAGTGAGCTCATTCCTGTTACCTAGAACAACCAACCAACAACCATAGTTCTAAATAATATCTTCAGAGAGTGCATTGGTAACTTATATTCATAAACCAAAAATAGAGGCTATTAAAAAAACACACACACACACACAAGAGGTTCTTTCTTAGAATTAAAAAAGAAAGAGGATATCTTCCTGTGCCCCTGCCCTCACCAAAAAATTTTCATAGATTTGGGAAAATAAAGGCTGGAAATAAATGTTAGGTATGAGATAAATCACTCAGAAATTATGTGATAAAAAGACAAAGGGCTCCAAAGCATACAAGGAGATAAGGAGGAGGAATAATCCATGAGATTTACAATATGCCTTCTATTCCAGAAAGAGAGGAAAAGAAAAGGGAGACAGAGAAATGATCATTTTTTTAAAAGAACAATCTTCTAAACTACAGGAGGTAGAGGAGAGGAAGGTCTTCCTTGGAGTTATCCCTAGATATTTCAAACAAGGATATGTTTTAGACAAACACCAAATTAAAAAAGGACAGTTTTAGTGATTCTATGCCAGGGAATTTTTAAAAACACACACCCCTAAGATGTCTCTTCATCAGATGTCAGCAGTGAGTTTTAGAATATCAAGGATAAAATTAAATTATAGAAAATGTTTTTGGGAAGAATAATTTTTCTATCTAAAAATCTAGATCTGGCATGTATCAATCATGTGTGAGTTTAAGTGACATTTTCTGAATTTCATCTCCTGAGCACCCCTTTTTAGGAACTTGGAGAGTAAAGCAAGAGGGGGAGCAGTACTGGATCCAGGGGATGGGTGTTCCCCTAGAACAGTGGTTCTGGGAGGAGATATGTGGAGACAAGAGGGAAGCAATGATGGTGAAAATGGCATGAGTTGGGTTGGTGGCCAGGCCCCTTAATCAGGAGGAAAGAGACTCAGGTGTGGGAGGCAGACACTGCACTACACTTACTCTTGGGGAAGTAAAGCTCTCAAGGCCACTGGCTTTCAAACAAAATAAAACTTATCAAGTTTTATGGTTTAATAAAATCTTTTATTATGACTTGTAAAGCATTCTGAAATCATTAGTTGATCATTTCAAAATGTAGGTTGGATATTTCCTTATTTAGAGAGAGAAAAATTATATTAGTCAAGCCCAAAGACAAGCAGCCTTTCTCATCAAAGTTTATTGCTTAGGAGGATTTTGAGTAATGGTAGCACAAAATAGCCTCAACTGGATTTAAGTAAAGTTCTGATTGTCACCTCATAATAGTTATTGCACAGCAGGAAAATTATTTGTTTCAAAGCCTAAGAGGTAGAGGCAAGATCTCTTCTGCTGTGGATAGATATTGCAGTACAAACAAGCGGCTGTTTTATTCAGCATGTATGTTTATGCATTGAATTTAAACACGTATAAATAACTCAGTTTAGCATTTTATTATTGTTCACTTTTCCAAGAAATATTCAATAAATAATTTAAAGCTTTGCAATATAATTTCTTTCTTTAATTCTTCAATTATTTGTAATTTGGCATTCTTAAAACCTTACTTCTAGATCTACAGCTAAGTCTCATCTAAAAATTAGTTTATAAAAAAGACTGTCTAAAAATTATCACTAAACCCCATGCTTTTTAAATTTTGTATTCATATGAAACACATCGTTCCTTACAAATATCTAGGGAATACTTCAAAGGAGGATGTTGCTCTCCATCTCTCTGTAATTTTTTTTCCTACTAAGTCTGATGAAGAATTGCAAAAGAAGCAAAAGGTATAGTTGTTACACTTAAGTCACTGTTTTGTTTAATTCATACTTGGATCTTACTATGGTTAGAATATGAGATATAAGCTCAGGAGAAAATGTAGCAATGATGAAATGAAATTATTAGATTATGAGAACTGTTACCTAATCAGCGGATTAATCCATTGGTAGATTAATAATTTGAAAGGACTACTGTACCTGGTATCAACTGTAGGGTGTGGAGACACGCCTTTGGGGTTTATATTTTATCGCTGGAGCCTCACTTGCTTGCTCCCTGCTTTCTGGCTGCCATATGCTGCACAGTTTTTCTCCATCCCACCCTTCTGCCATGATGTTCATGATAATCATGATGCCATGATCAAATCAGATATCCATGGACTGAACCTCTGAACACCAAGAGCCAAAATGAACTTTTCCTCCTCTAAAGTGTTATATCAGTTATATTTTAGTCACAGTGATGGGAAGCTAACACAGAAATTAGTATTGAGATGTGGGATCCTTGGTTTGCCAACACCTGACCATGTAGTTCAAAAGCAATTGAAACTGGTTTGTGGGAGAAGTTTGGAAAAGCTTGGGAATGGAGGCTGGACATGCCTTAAAATGTTGTAAATAGAGTTTAATGGGTGATTCTGGTGAGAGCCCAGATGACCAAAATGACAATAGGAAAGCAAACATTAAGACTGTGCTCATGTTTCCGAGGCTAACAAGGATTTACTTGGGAATTGGACTGGAGACCAATTACATTCTGGCAAAGAACTTTTCTACATTTTGTCCATGTACTGAGACTTTCTGCAAAGCTGAACTTAAAGGTGATGGATTAATGAATTGGGCAGAGGAAATTTTAAGGCAGCCCAGCATTCAGGCAGTGACTTTGATATTGCTGAAAGCTTTTATCCAAATGCATTGTGAGAATTAAGAGCAAAAAGCAGAGAGGAAAGATTTGAAAAACTCCCAGTTTGAACAGATAAGAAGTGCATGTGGTGGCTGGGGTGTGGCTCAGCAGCAGAAAGCTTGCCTCCCACATGTGAGGCACTGGGTTTGATCCTCAGCACCACAGAAAAGTAAATAAACAAAATAAGGATACTGTGTCCACATATAACTAAAAATATTAAGAAAAAAAGAAGTGCATGTAAAATTGAGGCCAAACAAAGTGTGATTATTGAAAGATTTGACACCACTAAAGAGAAGCTAAGTACGATCTACATACTGTGGGGTCGGGCTCCAAATTCCTCAATAGGACACCCATAGCACAAAAGTTAATAACTAGAATCAACAAATGGGACTTACTCAAACTAAAAAGTTTTTTCTCAGCAAAAGATACAATAAGAGAGGTAAATAGACAGCCTACATCCTGGGAACAAATCTTTACTCCTCACACTTCAGATAGAGCCCTAATATCCAGAGTATACAAAGAACTCCAAAAATTAGACAATAAGAGAACAAACAACCCAATCAACAAATGGGCCAAGGACCTGAACAGACACTTCTCAGAGGAGGACATACAATCAATCAACAAGTACATGAAAAAATGCTCACCATCTCTAGCTGTCAGAGAAATGCAAATCAAAACCACCCTAAGATACCATCTCACTCCAGTTAGATTGGCAGCCATTATGAAGTCAAACAACAACAAGTGCTGGCGAGGATGTGGGGAAAAGGGTACACTTGTACATTGCTGGTGGGACTGCAAATTGGTGCAGCCAATTTGGAAAGCAGTATGGAGATTTCTTGGAAAGCTGGGAATGGAGCCACCATTTGACCCAGGTATTCCCCTTCTCGGTCTATTCCCTAAAGACCTAAAAAGAGCATGCTACAGGGACACTGCTACATTGATGTTCATAGCAGCACAATTCACAATAGCTAGACTGTGGAACCAACCTAGATGCCCTTCAATGGATGAATGGATAAAAAAAATGTGGCATTTATACACAATGGAGTATTACTCTGCATTAAAAAATGACAAAATCATAGAATTTACAGGGAAATGGATGGCATTAGAGCAGATTATGCTAAGTGAAGCTAGCCAATCCCTAAAAAACAAATGCCAAATGTCTTCTTTGATATAAGGAGAGTAACTAGGAACAGAGTAGGGAAGAAGAGCATGAAAAGAAGATTAACATTAAACAGGGATGAGAGGTGGGAGGGAAAGGGAGAGAGAAGGGAAAATGCATGGAAATGGAAGGAGACCCTCAGAGTTATACAAAAGTACATACAAGAGGAAGTGAGGGGAAGGGGAAAAATAATATAAGGGGGACAAACGAATGTCAGTAGAGGGAGCAGAGAGAGAAGAGGGGAGGGGAGGGGAGGGGAGGGGAGGGGGGATAGTAGAGGATAGGAAAGGCAGCAGAATACAACAGACACTAGTATGGCAATATGTAAATCAATGGATGTGTAACTGATGTAATTCTGCAATCTGTATATGGGGTAAAAATGGGAGCTCATAACCCACTTGAATCAAATTGTGAAATATGATATATCAAGAACTATGTAATGTTTTGAACAACCAACAATAAAAAATTAAAAAAAAAAAAAGAAGCTAAGTACTTTGCATAACAGCAACAGAAAAAATGCCCTGAGGGCAACTCAGGAATCAGCAAGATGATGCCTATTGAAGAGTCGAGGGTGTAGAAGTGAAAACTTGTTCCAGAGGCCAGGGGGAACCCTACCTACACAGGGGTGCCTAGGAAGTTGTTCCCCCAGGGTGCATTTCACTGTGCTCAGCTGCCCAGTCTATCAGAGGCCACTGCAGCTGTGGTCCAGAGTGGTATGGTTATTACTGGAGCTGGCAGCAGACATTGGCGTCATTCATGTGGTACTGGTTCTTCAGGAATGCAGAATGCCAGAGTTAGGGGGGTCCAGAACTTTCCATTGAGATTTCAAAGGAAGGCTTGGTGAGTCAGGTGAAGTGTAGCAGGGCTAGAGTCCCTGCAAGCAGGGGTCACTGAGAGTGACATGTGAGGCTATACAGGTGAAGCTGAAGTTGGGATGAAGACCCCCATATTAAGAGATGCCAGGAACGAGGAACATTTGCTGAGGTGCTGGCTGCTGACAGACACAGCATAAGAGAAAGACCATGTGGGCTGCAACTGGCAAGGATCAAATAGGAGCTGCCCAACCCTCTGGGATCACATCTTGCCGGCATATGCTCCAGATGCCCAAGGTGGACAGACAGGACCTGTTGCCTGGCTAGATTTCAGTTTTGCTTTGGTCCCATGTTTTCTTTACTTCCCCCTAATTCTCCCTTTTATGAATGGAAATGTTTACTCTGTGCCATTATATATTGTATATATGTTAAGTTTCTTTTGATCTTGACAGGGGCTCAGAGCCAAGAGTTGACCTTAAGTCTCAGAGGAGGCTTTGGACTTAGACTTTTAGATGTTGCTCAAACGTTTAAGCTTCTGGGGATTCTTGTAAATGGACTCAGTGGATTTTGCACTGTGAGATGGCATGAGCTTTAGGGGGCCAGGGGCAGAATGCTCTGAGGTGTCACCCCAAAGGTCGGGAGACAATGTGGCAATGATGAGAGGTGAAATGATCAGATTCTGAGAGCTATAACCTCATCAGTGAATGGATACATTTGATGGGTTAATAATTTGGAAGGACTACTGTACCAGGTAATATCCACAGGCAGCAGGGTGTGGCTGGAGGAATAGGTCAGTGGCAGGTGCCTTGGGGGTTTTATCTTGTCCCTGGTGCCTCACTTGCTCACTCTGTGCTTCCTTGCTGCTATGAGGTAAGGAATGTTCCTCTGCCACAAGGTTCTGCCTCCTCTCAGGCCCAAAGCAATGGAAATGGCCAACCATGGGCTGAGCCTCTGAAACTATGAGCCAACATAAACTTTTCCTCTCCTCTAAGTTGTTATTTTCAGTATCTTGGTTACAGTAATGAAAGATGACTAACACAGATACGTAATCTAATTCTCAAAAGGATTTGTGGCTGCTCCTTGAGGCTAAAAAAGATGAGTGAGTCTCTCTCCTCTTACACTGTACTCTACCCTTCACAGCCGTGTCCTCCTTTGCTGCTCATCTGGTAACTCTAAAACGTAGACATGGTTGTCAGGGATGTCTCTGCACATTAGCAGCCAGCAAGGCACAGGTGCTGACCATTCACAGCAGAGTCCAATCACAGCAGCGGGTGCTGACCTAAGCATCAGTGCCCCTTCAATAGCACCTGAAGCCTGCAGATCTCCAAGATCATTCGAGAAATGAATAACTTAGGAACAATGGGGTGCCTGTACCCACACAGGAAGGCTTACCATGCTACAGAGTCCAGCACACTTGGCCAGAGACACAAGTCTGGAGGAGAAGGACTGCAAAGAAAATGAAGGAGAAAAGAAACGCAGGCTTTGAAGACCTGGATGTTAAACCAGGTTTTCTGGAATAAAATATCTGGTTCTCAAAGCTCTGCAGGAACTAGCAGGATCCCACTTCATAGCCAATTTGCAGATGACCATGAGCTGCAGCTGAGGATGAAACTGACCTTGCAGGCTCTCTGTGGTGAGGCCATTTGCCTTGTTTGCCTTCTGCTTCAGCAGTGGGTCCAGCTTCCGCTAGACTTGCACACTGATGTGACATTGACGTGGATGTCAGCAGGGTCCTGCAGGTTCCCAGGCGTCCTTGGAACGCTGTGGCTCCTTCTGCATTGGAAGGTCCTCCAGGTTTCTCTTCCTGTCTCCTGCACTGGAGGCACAGCCAGGCCATGGTAGTCACCGTTTTCAACAACATCCATGAAACTCCAGATACGATGAACTGCAGCTTGTCAAAATGTTGTGACAACATGTTTATCTTTGAGAAACAAATTCCTGCCTGAAGTTCAGCTGAGCACAGTAAATCCCAGCCTCTGGAAAGGCAGAGACACCTGCTGAAGGAGCAACCACTGTCACTCTCCGTCAGTCTGGCTGTCACCGTGGACAGCATTTCTTCTAGGAGGTGCAGTGGAGAGAGCCTTGGTCACCAGCACATGCTGATGAAATAACAATGGGTCATGACATGACCACGGGGACCAATCTTTGTTCTTCTCAGAAGAAGGAGAATAAGAGGTGAAAGTCCCCTCTCTGAATATCAAGTGCCTGCCTGCTTCCGACGCCTGTTTCACCAGGAGAGGAAACTTCCTGACATTTGGGAAAGGTCTGTTTGCCTTTGAGGTTATGTTCCTTTGATGTTTTCAAATGGGGCTCACGTAGATATTTTTGATGTTGCCCTGGTCGAAAATGGGTGACCTCTAGGATCTGTCAGAAGCAGTCAAGAAAGCAGTGATGTAGCTGTCCTCTGTTCCTTTATAGCCACCTCAAGTGACAGCAGTGGCATAGGGCATTCTGTTCTGAAGTGTGTCATGTGACAAGAGAGCACACTTTTTTCTTTTAAGCCATCAATCCCTCAATCATGCCAAGTTTTCACATGTGACAGTTTCTTTGGCAATGAGATGAGCTCTGGTGGTAGTGATCTGGGTGCAGTGGTTCTGGACCATGGTTTTGTATAGCAATCCCAGATTTTGTTAGATCCATTTTTTTTCAAAGCATGCAACATGCCCCAGGGGTGGGTCCACGGAAGGCCTTCTTCTGGACCTTAGCACTCGTGGCTTTGTGCACCCGGGTGAAGGGCTCAGCACAGAGGCAGTGTGCTTCACCGCACGCACTGAGTCCTTCCTTTCTCCACAGCTATCTCCAGCTTCAATACAACCCATGCAAAGAGGGACGGGTGTTCATGGCCACAACAACAGGGAGTGTTTCCAGTGGAACAGCACACCTCAAATCTATCCCGGACATCACGAGGTGTGCATGGTGGTACTTTTGCACCTCCTAACCCAGGTTACTTTAGTGTGAAACACTATTTTTACAGCACTACAACCCATAGCAATGATTCTTTTCCCCTACAAAGACAATTTTCTACTTACGGAAAGAAAATAGAAAAAGAAAAGAAAACTAATTTGGTTCTAATTCAGCTAAAAAGTGAGAAAGAGATGTGACAATCATCTTAAAGAATGAAAATTCAAGAAAATATATTGAAGCTGGCAGTCTTGACCCAAGACTGAATAAATCTTTATGATTCTCTGGGTTGAGTAGTATATTTTCTTTAATAAACAAATTTGCAGCTGTTTCATCAGCACAGATATGAGGAAATTTTAGAGTGGAGACAGAAGGTGAGTGAGGGATTACAGAGGATTAGAAGATTTTTTTGGAGTGTCAACTTTAAAGTCCATTTGCCAAATACTTGCTTCTAGGGATATGCTAATGAAGCTGAAACCAAACATCACCCAGAACAGCAGTGAGCACAGTCAAGAAGAGGAAGCATTAGGCAATGTGGATCCCACACAGGGGCCACCTATGTCATAGCATTCCAGCAGGTAAATCTCATACTTAAAAAGCAGGGGAGGATTGCTAATGGCCAAGGTTTGCTATGTTAACACATATTCTAAGAAAGGTGCATGCTGAATGTCTGTGTATTCTCATTAAGCCCTCAAGAGGCTATGAGTACCTGGTTTATAAAACCCACAGTTCTACAATCACGGGAGGCTTTCTTTCATGTCAACGTTTGAAAAACTCCTTAATGTGTAGTCATATAACCTTGGGACTTTGAATAGGCATAAATACATAACTCGATAAATAAAGTGCTAATAAGTATGATAAGCTCTCTACTATTAACCAGCCTATAAACCAGACTGCACACTTATTACCAATAACTCAGGAGCCCTGTCCTTCTATCAGTTATTCTTCATGTAATTCAAATGATGGCCTGTGGTATTGTAAGATGCTCCACTGCTTATAAATCAACTGAAGAGGGCTGAAATAAGACCACAGAATTTTAGGGAGGGCTACATTTACTGGCTTCTACTGATTTAACACGATCAATCCAGGCGTGTGGCAATGGCTACTACATTATTCACGTGTCGGCTCATTTGAAAACAGAAACTGAGACGGCCCATGTTATGAGCACTCTGAGAAGCCCAGAACCACAACATTGGCTTTGCACTCTTAATATATGGCTGGGTAATGGAGAATCTGCCTTGAGATCCAGTGTAATGACCGAGTAGCGATGCTAACCTGTGACCAACTCCCGGATCTCCAGGTCCGTAGTCTTGCGGAGTAACCTCACCAGTGCGGGGATGCCACCGCAGTTTTTCAGGGCGATTTTGTTATCATCATTGGCCTTTCCATACACCAAGTTCCTCAGGGCGCCGCAGGCACTGCGGTGGACTTCCGTCATCCGGTGATCCAGCAGGTCCACCAGGAGCTGTATGCCCCCTTGTCTCCTTATCTGAAAGAGCAGAGGACATGACTTTCACCTCAGTGAGCACAGTTTCACTACCTAAAGCAAAACATGTTTTTTTTTTTATATGAAGAATCTGCTACAATTAATTGCACTGAACTGAATTAAGACATGCAAAGGGAAAAGAAAGCCATTAAGTGTTCCCTGATTTTATTGCCTGTACTTGCTTTAATATCCTCCCAATAAAAATTTAAATGTATTTCTTTCAAGCTATAGAATTTTGGAAAGGTGATTTTCACTTTAGAATGGGTGTCTCAGACATTTCTCTCTAAAAATATGCCACACATTCACGGCATGAAGCAGATGGAGGAGCAAAAGGCAGGAGAATGGTCCCCATTCCTTAGGCTTATTAAATTTAACCACTGTCTTACAAGGCTGCAGGGTTGATGCAGGAAATGCTAAAATTATGCTATTTAATAGGGAAACACTCCAAATGATTCAAAGGAACCAGGAGCTAAATGAGAAACTGGAATCCTTGCCACAAGGAGTTTTATTTATCTCAGAAGATCTGGGAAGATGAGAATGTCACTCACAATGAGAGACAGAACATGTTGAGCTAAGTAGTTGCACTTAGGTATTTGATTAAAAACAACAACAACAAAAGCTGCATTAAATTTTCGTGTCCTTTTTACCCAGAGACAATTTTAATCTTTTACAAGTAAATGTGAAACAACCTTTGCAATGTGTTTGCAAAATGCCTGCTTTCCTTACTGCCCTTTGATGTTGGGACCTCTTTTAAAATTTAAACTGGAAGCAAAACAAAGTGGCTAGTTAACATGCAGACTATTTCACAGTTGCCACGGGTGAAGCTGTGTCTGAATACCTCTGCATTTAACATGGGAAAATACAAGAATTCATTTTGTAATGTCCTTCTCGTTTGCTTTGTTTAAACTTCAATGTTTCCCAGGGACAGAGCATTGGTACCTTCTCTACTTAATTTTCTTATTACAGAAAACCCATCCATCTCACTGATATGCCAGGACCCATGGCCAAATCCTCCCCCCGCTCTTGGTGTTATGCAGATGCTACCTTCTCTATGAAGTTCCTCTAACCACATTGCTTAAAACTATAATCTGAACCACACCCACCCTCTGCCACAGCATCCTGGTTTAACCTTCATTGGGAACAGTGTTCTTCAGACCCTTGACAGGCTCACCTAATTTGTTACATTTATTGTTATCAGCTGTGTCCTGTTTGAAGGCATGTTCTGGGAGGGCCAATCTCCTTGTTTGGTTCACTGATGTATTCTTATTCCTACCACAAGTGCATGGCCAAGAACATAGCAGATGCCACTAAATGTTTGCTGAATGGATGAATGAGGCTAGTCAGTTACTATGTCACTTGCTACCTAAGTATTCCTCAAATTTAATAGTGCTTTTTAAGATTAAGCAATAACCTCTTCAAAGGGATGAAAACACCCTTTTATGAAGAGCCAAGAATGCGGCCCTGAGGCCCCAGCAGCAATTGCTACCTGCTTACAAACAAAATGAAGGCAGGCCTCACACCTATGGTGGGACCACCCATGGGCCATCCATTCCTATAGGAATGATTTTCATTCAGCCACAAGTGAGAGCAGGAAAGAAAAAAACCCTCAAAGAACGCATGGGCCATAAAAGTTTTTATTTTGGAAACTTTATGCACAGTACTTCAAGTATTACACCCCGTGGGAGAAGCACCAGGGCAGGAGGAGAGGGGACTCAGGACCACAGTGCTGAGCGGGGTACCATCCTCCCAGGCTGTCTGCATGGCACCTGCAGATGACTGCTCCGGGGATTACCAAGTCAAGCTGAGAAAAAGCAGCCAGAAACCACTTTGCCCAACTGAGAGTTCTGCCCAGTTGTACTGCTTCGCATCTACCCCAGGAAGGTGAGTTTGTATTGCTCCTTGTGTGATGCAAACTAGAGGTGTGTCCTTAAAACACATCTGGATTACATCCACCTCCACTCTATTAAAGCACCTCAGAAGGGATACTGCATTTGTATGGAAAGTTTAAACTGTGAATATCCATTTTTTTTCTATGTGTGTGTATTGAAATTGTGTGCTTTACCTTAAAATTCTCTTGGTTTAATATTTAAATAATGATAAAGCCATTAAAAAGATAACAAACTTATTTATACAGTCAATCTGTCAGTTATATATTAAAGACAGATGGCATATAGTAAATCAGAAAACAAAACAATTTCATCCATACCTATGTATTTTAGTTATTGTGAATATCATAATTAATATTCTAATTTATGACATTTCCCATTCATGTGACTCAATAAATTAAGCAACTAAAATATTATCCAAACTCATTAAGAGGGTAAATGAGTTCAGAATGAATAAGATGAATTCTTAATAATATAATGAGATCACAATATTTTCATCATGACCCTAATTAATTCCACATACTCAAATTCTATTTGAATCTATTTAGAGAAACACAGATAAGATCATAGCACTTTCCTTTCACTCCTGTTTGGGGCCACCAGGTCATCTATATAAAAGCTTTTGTTTTCAGGAGGTTGAATGTTATCTTAGAATTTGAGACTCCCATTTCAGTTTTCTAAAGCCAAAAGTTAGTCGGAATCAATATTTAAATATTCCCACCTGTGAAATGGGAAGTCAGGTCTTTGGTGCCTCGTGCCCCTCCCCCTGCTTCCAGCAGGAACAGAGGGGAAGCCCTGCCCGGGACGTCTCCTCCTGGTCTGCTCTGGAGGACCTGGGCTGTCCTCGTCCCTTCTCCTCTGCTCTTTCTCCTAGATCTTTCTTCCTCATTCTTCTGGCACATAGTCAAGAATCCTTTAAAGTCTCCAAACAAACCTATTCTGAACATTAATAAAGTATAACTTTTTGAAACACTACCAGGGGATGCTCTTCTTTAGAAGTGGGACCTTTACGTCCTGTCCTACTCCATGTCCAGCAATCTTTCTGACTCATCTCCCCCATGAGGGCTCTACATCCAGCAGGCTGAGCCCGGTCACTGCTGGTGAGTTGATCCTCTCACCTCATTTCCTGAACCATCTTCATGCCGAATTCTCAAATCTCAAAAAAGTCTAGGTTTAATATAACTAAAATAAAGTCAACCAAGTTAGCTAATATGTAACCTTTACCTTTAACAACAGAATAAAATGCCCTAGAAGAAAGTAAGAAAGAAAAGTAAGACAGAACGTAGCAAGTGAATAAGTACCAAATGAGTGGAAGACTGGTGTAGTTGGTTTTTATATATTCGTTTCCTCTCCTCCTCCTCCTTTTTCTTTTACATTTTAAAACTCTTTTTCCAATGGGATTTTGATGTTTTAGAGCAGTTTTGGGTTCACAGCAGAACTGAGCTGAAAGCTCGGCATTCTGTGCTCCTTGCCTGCACAAAGGTATGACCTCCCCAACCACCAACATTCTGCACTCTAGGGTCCTTTGGTTACAGGGGATTCACTTAATTGACTTACTGCTGTCACTCAACCTCTAAATGCTTCATAGTCCAAAGTTACAATAGGGCTGGTGTTGTGCATTCCACAGGTCTTGACAAATGTAAAATGGCATGTACCCCCCACCCCAGTAGTAGATAGAATGGTTTCCCTGCCCCACAAGTCCTCTGCGTTCTGTCTATTCTCTTCCCCCTTTTTACCCCAAACCTGGGAAACTACTGATCTTTTTAACCATCTCTATAGGCTTCATTTTTTCTAGGATGTCAAGCAGTTGGAACTATACAGGACACCGCCTTTTTCTTAGTAGTATTCATTTAAGGTTCCTTCCTGTCTTTTCATGGCTTGCTAGCTCATTTCTTTCTAATGCTGAATAGAATTCCATTTTATGGATATACTACAGTGAGACCATTCATTTAATAAAGAGCATCTTGGTTGCTTTTGAGTTTGAGCAATTATGTATAAAGCTGCTATAAACCTATGTGTGAGAGCTGTAGTTGCGGCTCAGTGATAAGAGTGCTTGCCTAACATGTGTGAGGCACTGGGTTCGATCCTCAGCATCACATATAAATAAATAAAGGTCCATTGACAATATATATATATATATATATATATATATATATATATATACCCTCTATGTGATGGTTCTAAGCTTTTATCCCTATGGGTAAATTTCAGAGTATAATTGATGCATTATATACTGAGAGTATATTCAGTTCTTCCAAAGTGCCTGTGCCATCTTGCACAGTGAGAGTTCCTGTTGCTCCACATCCTCACTAGCATTTGGTGATGTCAGTGCTTAGATTCTGGCCATTTTGATAGGTGTGTAATGGTATATATTGTTGTGTTTCTTCTAAGACTACCTGCATGATTTAGATTTATTTGTGTTAGTATAAATGATTGAATTAAAACAACCAATGTTGAAATTCATAAGGGATAGGATAGCTTTGATACAATCTGAATTGCACAAATCCCATATCTGCTACCTTCCTGAAGCTGACAGGCTTAGAAAATGGCTGGAAAGGGCTTTTCATAGGATAACCTGCATAGGTAGCTTTAGATTTTTTTTTATTAAATAATTCTTTGATAAGTGGCCAGATTTTGTCAGTTGTAGTTATGTCAATAGTTTACATTTATTTTTCTGCTTAGGTGAAAATTTCAGAGATCTAGAAGATAAGACTAGTCCATTAGGAGTGAGAAAGTGGAAACTGATGGACTGAATTGACAAGCAAGAAGGAAGGAAGGAAGGAAGGAAGGAAGGAAGGAAGGAAGGAAGGAAGGAAGGAAGAGGGAGGGAGAAAAAAGAGAGAGAGAAATAAAGAGAGAAAGAAAGAAAGAGAGAAAGAAACCATGCTCTGCTGCCTGTTCTGTCAGGGAAATTTAAAATCTGGTATAGACCCCATCTTAGGAACGTGTATGTTCCTGGAATGTGTATGTTCAGGCTCTGTGATGCCCATTCAGTTTCCACCAGGGGAGAATGGAAACAGCTTCCACATCGCTCCCATCAATCCACTGTTTACAAGTGTTTTTACCGTTAAAATTCCAGAGCTGAGAATACCTGAAAATCATTCAAGAGTAGGACACAGTGGATTTCCTCCCTGCCCTTTCCTTAAAAGGCAGAAGACATCTAAGCTTTAGCCAGAAAACAAAAGAATGAATTAAGGTGAAACATAAAACATGCAAACAATACAGCATCACCTCTTAAAAACAGGGTCTCTTAGTGAATTTGTTATTAATATAATCTGCATTTTTAAGAATACAATATATTACCAATAAGCTAGTTATTATAATTAAATTGATATCAACATCGGTGAACTATCTGTAGCTCACCCAGTTAGAGTTGTGTCAGGATGTTCATAACAGTCTGAAGATGATATATATAGTGGGGATGATATATATAGTGGGTTAAAAAATTGCTTCAAAGTTTGCAACTTTGTTTGAGGAAGTACTTGTCTTTATTTAGAAAAATACCAAGAAAAGTTTCTTGGTGAGCCGCTGAGGGCACAGCCTTTTGGGCATTTGAGTGTGACAAAAGAGATTGCTCACCTGCACTGCAAAGGAGTGAAATGTGGAGGGAGGCATAGGTACAAGAGCAGAAGGCCAAAGTAGCCTTTTGTCAGCCCACTGGGTGGTAAAATTAGGACCTAAGAACAGGTGAGAACCTGGGGATCCCTTCTATGGCCCTCAGGGATCTATCTCATTTTAAGCAAAATAGGTATATCTTTGGGCTTCTGGGCTAGTGTTAAAAGAAACTAGGCTGGATCTGAAACCCAAAGTAAGTTTAAATAATAGCGTGCAAGACAACTGCCATAGTGTCATATATACATACACACTGCATTCACATGCACAAACACACCGCCTTCAGAGACCAGCATGGTGCTTTTTCTTGCTTTGGATGTTTATGAAAACTCAAGTCACCATGTCTGAGAACTAGTTTATAGAATGAGCTGATTAAAAAGATTTAAAAGTAGTGCTTTGATTCAATGACTTTACTAAACTTCCTGTTAACTGTTACATTTCAATGGTGATGATCTAAAAATAATGACACTGAGAGTTACCATGCAATCCTTATTAATACCAAAATTTAAATAACCTTCTTTGCTAAAAGCCAGATTTGTTTTGTAAATCAAAAAACAGAGGCTGATCAAATCTCACTTTTACACTTTAATGTAGAAATTGCAAAGTTATTAGTTTGTAAAATGTATATTTACCTCACTGAATTCAATCCCTTAACTATACTGTAAAGCCAGTGAAACAATCAATGTTTACCAAAGATCCAAATTGATGTGTGACCATATTTACCTCTGAGTAATTTCCACTTCATAAAAATGCTTTTAGTTTAAAGGCAGAAATTATTTTCGAGAATTTTGATCAATAGTCTTTCCCTCTCCCTCTCTGCGTCTGTTTCTCTCTTCCTCCAGTTGGGTGAAATGATCTGCTTTCTCCATTCAGTGGGTGAATGGAGATGAGTTAAGTTTCATTTTAAATCAAGTAGTAAAGAGGGGTGCTTGGCTTCTGAACTGGAGTTGCACAATCCTATCTTCTCCTCTGAAACCCTGAATGCCCTCCAGCAAGTTACTTAACTACCTATATATCTGAACCTATCTCACAGCGTTGTTCTCAGATTAAATGAGGTTTCAAATAAATTGCTTAACAAAGTGCTCAGTAAATAATATCTATCTGGAACTATATACT
This sequence comes from Marmota monax, assembly GCF_021218885.2. Lineage (NCBI taxonomy): Eukaryota > Metazoa > Chordata > Mammalia > Rodentia > Sciuridae > Marmota > Marmota monax. The sequence goes on from NW_026693334.1 coordinate 275,647, forward strand.
GTACCAACTTGTTAAAGGATATTCTTAATTGATTTACAACCTGGTCAACATATGAAATCAATTGAATAATTTGACAACATAATATATGGTAATCAGTAAGGGAACACAATTCAGAGTTATCACTTCATAAATTAGTTTTAATATGTAAACTGTGTATTGTCTAATGCATTCTGAATCCCATCTGGCTTATGATTAATGAGATTAAATAAGGAATATATTGGTTCTAGAATAAACTACATGGATTTGTCATTTAAGGAATAATTTCAAAATATCTACATTAATACTGCACAAATGAGATATTTTGCTAGATATATTTCTAAGGTAAGAACAGTGTTCGAACTAATTAATTTATGTTTTTTAAAAAAGTAAAATATTTTCACATTATGGTAATTGGCAAAAACACATTTAAAAACAATAATTTTGAGTCTTGCAAAAAGAGCAAATACAGAGAGTATTATGAGGCAAAAAGAAAGAAGGAACACTTTTCTTCTTTTTTTTTTTTTACTTTATTAACAAAACAGCTTCTAATAAACAGATGAAAAGGAAGCTACTGGTGATTGATGCAACCTATAACAAATGACCCAACTTGGAAGTTTCTACTGTTCTGTATCTGTTCCTAGGTGCTGCACATGTATCCTGGTGTAAGATATATAGGGACATGGATTCATCTAGTGTCTAGCATGGAGGTATTTTTTTATTTAATTTTTTTAAAGTTGTAGATAGATACAATACTTTTATTTTATTTATTTATTTTTTATGTGGTGCTGAAGATTGAACCACGTGCCTTATGTGTGCTAGGAAAGCATTCTACCACTGAGCCACAACCCCGGCCTGCTTTTTGGTTTCTAAAGTCTGCATTTCCCTAAAGAAAGAAATTGAAGAAGAATTTAAAACATGGAAAGATCCCCCATGCTCTTGGACAGGGGGAATTAATATTGTCAAAATGGCCATACTACCAACCCATACACAGATTTAATGAAATTCCTATTAAAATTCAGTGACATTCTTCATAGAAATAGAAAAAGCATTCCTGAAATTCATTTGGAAAAATAAGAGACTCAGAATAGCCAAAGCAGTCTTTAGTGAGAAAAGTGAAGCAGGAGGCATCACAATACCAGACTTTAAATTGTACTACAGAGCCACAGTAACAAAAACAGGATAGTCCTGGCACCAAAACAGGCCAGAAGACCAGCAGAACTGAATAGAATACACAGAGAAAAACCCATATCTCATACTGGACAAAGGCAACATACACATACATTAGCTGAAAGATAGCCTCTTCAACAAGTGGTGCTGGGAAAACTGGAAATTCATCTGTACTAGAATGAAATTGAACCCCTGTTTTTTACCCTGCACAAAACTCAACTCAAAGTGGATCAACGACCTAGGCATTAGACCAGAGCCCCTGAACCTACTCGAAGAAAATGTAGGCCCAAGTCTTCATCACGTTGGCTTAGAAACTGATGTTCTCAACATACTCCTAAAGAGCAAGAAGTAAAATCAAGAATCAATAAATGGGAAGGTATCAAACTAAAAACTTCTTCACAGCACAGGAAATAATCAAGAATGTGAACAGAGAGCCTACACCAGCATCTCAGACAGCATTAATCTCCAGGATATACAAAGAACTCAAAAAACTTAACACCAAAACAAACAAACAAACAAAACCCACAATTAATCCAATCAATAAATGGGCAAAAAATCCCACAAAAAGACAAAACAACAACAACAACAAAAACTGAACAAGCACTTCATAGAAGAAATATGCATGGTCAAAAAATTTTCAACATCTCCAGCAATTAGAGAAATGCAAATCAAAACTACACTGAGATTCCATCTCACCACAGTCAGAATGAAATCATCAAGAGTACAAGCAAAAATAAACATTAGTGAAGATGTAGGGAAAGAGGTTCACTGATGCATTGTTGGTGGGACTGCAAATTGATGCAACCACTCTGGAAAGCAATATGGAGATTCCTTAGAAAATCTGGAATGGAACCACCATTTGACCCTATTATCCCACTCCTCAATTTATACCCAAAGGACTTAGAATCAGCATACTACAGTGACACAGCCACTTCAATGTTTACAGAAGCTCAATTCACAATAGCCAAGCTATGGAACCAACCCTAGGTGTTCTACAACAGACGAAAGGATAAAGAAAATGTGGTATATGTACACAATGGAATATTGCTCAGCCGTAAAAAATAATTCAACTATGGCATTTAGCAGTAAATAGATGGAGCTATGTGAAATATACCAATCCCCAAAAAATCAAAGCCATAATGTTCTAATATGTGGATGCTAACCCACAACAAGGGAGGAGAAGATTAGAAGTTTATTGCGCAAAGGGGTATGAAGGGAAGGGAGAAGGGATGGGAACAGGAAAGAATGAATCCAATATATTTTTCCTATCCTCATAAAAAATACACGACCAGTGTAACTCCACATCATGTACAACCACAATGATGGAATTCTAATTGGAACGAATCATTCTTATTCTATGAATATATAGTATTTGAAAACACACTCTACTGTCATGTAAAAAAAATCAAATGCATAAATAACATGTTAAGTTCATTTTCAAGGCCCCAAAACTCCAAAGAAAGCAAGAAGAAACAAAGAGAATGTAGAATTTATACAAACACAAAGTAGGCATTGAAGGTATCTTTCTACCAATAAATATTAAATCAAAGAAAAAAGTCTGCGTCTCCATCCTGCCTACCTTGGAGAATCGTTAGGAAGGGCAAAGGAGGCAACACATTAAGGTGCATATGGAAAAAACAATAAGTCTGCAAAGACATTATTACTAATATTTTATTTATCTTATTGGTTCCATGTAAGTATCCCATCAAAAAGCCCCCACAATTCCCCGAACATTTGTCACCCTGCATAGGCTTTCCAAACCCACTCTGGACTTCAAGTCCACCCCACTGGAGGACTGATAAAATGACTCTCTCAGCTGGCACTGGAATCAGAGAAGACCACCACAGTTAAATGCATCGACGTGAAACCGAAAGCACATCTCAGAGGTGCAAAGCTGGTATTCTTAATCTTTTAATTCTTTGTTCTATTTAAGAGCAGTAGAAGATACTGTACCAGTATTTGCAAAGGTTCTGTCCATGACTCTGGTTCATGAAAACTATTTCTCATGAAAAATCTCTGTAATGATCTATTTGGTTGCAGTTTGAACTTGTAAGTTCTCATCTCCATCATGATCCCATCATTTAAGGAGATAAAGGAAAGTAGGAAAAGCCTTTATCTTGGACTGAAGGGAATCATCATTTTCTGTGTAGTGATGTGTCCTATTGGTCACTTAAAAGGTGCCTGCAGCACCACAGCCAAGTCACACACACACCTGGCCCTTCCATTCCCCTGCACTGACCACGCTCAGGCAGCCATGTTCTCCCAATGGTCACCCTGTCTGAGGGTGAGATTCCGCCAAGTGTGAGTGGAAGAACAGCAGGCAGTGGACTCTGCTGAAACCCCTGGTGTCCACCCCTGTGGCAGGCCCCTCCCCGCTCCTACAAGAAAGAATGTCAGGAGATTCTACAAGTTCCTCTTCTAAGGACACCACTCACTAAACGTGATCCAGGGGAGTCCAGTGGTTCCTGCTACTGGCATCTTTTATCTACCCATGTGGATACTGAATACAAAATCACGCAGCAGTGACAAGGACAAAGAAAGCCTCCAGTGACTCTCTTACTGTGTTCCAAGCTGAGCTCAAATGTCTACTTTCTGTTTCCACATTAGATATTACCTGATGTTAAAATGCCATGGTTTTCTCTAGGTGTTGGTGAATCAGTAATCCCAGGGCCTTGGATAACTCCTCTCCTGAAAGTCTGTCCCCCCATCATTCAGAGGCCAATGCTGCTTGTGAGTGGGGACTCGACCTCTCCTTCCCAGGCTCTCCTCCCAGGTTCAAAGATTATCCCAAATTGTTGTCTTTGTTTTAAAACTGCTATCTGACCTCTTCACCAAATAGACTCAGAAGACACGCACTCTCTCACAGTAGGAAATTTAATCTGTGGGACATTTCATATCACTATACACAAGGCCTGGTGCTATTGGAGGGACATACAGTTATAGTACCACAGCCTAAAACAAAGAGAAACTGTCTGTAAAGGTAGATTGTTTAAAATATTCACAGTGCTCTCTGGATAGTTGGGGCTGATAAGGTTTCTTTCACACTTCTTTGAACTTCAATCCTTTTGGCTTCTTTTGTGTGTTGCAGGAAAGTTCTCATAGCGCCCAGATGGTCAAGCTCCCTTCAAGGTGCTCATTAGATGCTTTGTCTGGACTCCAAATTCAAAATGAGCTTCTGATTTTGGCTTACTTTGACTTTGAGAACAATTGCTTTACAGCTGAGCAGACTCATTGAACCTGGATTTGACACACAGCAAACCTAAGACTTGTATGGCACTTAAGCAACTTAACCCAAGAATGAGCCTCACTTTAAACCCAGAATAGACTGAGGACACCAGCCTCTAGCTGAATGATTTGACTTTGCTAGGATGTGATGATCAATAGAGTTAGACCAAAAAACTGAAATAAGGTGGAAAGGGTATTGGTAAAAAGGATCACAATTATCAAAATCCATTGAAAAATCTTTTAGGATTAATAAGAAAATTCAGTAAAATATAAGATTAAAATAAAAAGTTTCCTTATGTATTTAAAACCACAGATTTCCTATATATCAAAAATAATCAGTCAGAATTTTAAGAGAAAAACATCATTTGAGAAAGTAACATTGTAGATAAAATACTAGGGAAATTAACAAAGAATCGAGGACTTCCTATCTGGAGATACTTGCATCTATGAAGCAGATGTGAATAAATGTGAATGGAACAGCACACCTCTGCTATTGCGAAGACTTCACATTGGCCCATATTCAGTTAAAATTGAGGCCATTCTAATCCAAAACCTAGAATGACTTAAAGTTGCTTTGCACATAATGATACCAAGCTCACCTAAAGAATGAACAGAGAGGGGGAAGATCACGGGAAAAAAATAAAGAAATGTTGGAGGATGAACACATTCTAAAGCACCAAGAAGTAGACTAACATGACAAAGGCCCATGAATCCAGGGACAGCGATGAAGAGCAGAAACGGCCGTCCAGAACAGAACCACATGCTTACATGTGGATTGGATTGGACTTCAGACACCAACTTAGAATTCAGTGCCTGGATTAAGCTCAGCCTGTGAGGGGAGATGGCATTTGATCCTTCACAGTGACACAAAGGAAGGTCCAGATGTGCTAGAAATTTAAACATGAAACATAAAACAAACAAACAAAAAAACATTACGGGAAGGTAGACATGGGTATGTACACATTGCTGAGAGCCACAGATGAAAAGATTGAGTACTCAGGATAAATGAACATCGGTAGTGAGGGGCAAATGGGGGCCATTACTGGCTGTGACATGATAGACAAAGAGTTCATAACCTTACTCTAGAGACAATAAAAGCAGGCATAGTGAGATGGCACCATCTATAATGTCACACCCAGCAGATAGCTGAGCCTAGACCCAAATCCAGTCTGCGCTCTAAAACCCTCTCTGCAGAGCCTTATTAACTAAGTGTCTACAAAATGGCTTTATGTTCTTAAAACTCTATGTCAATAGTTCCATGCTGCACTCAATTCTCTTTACTCATTTTAAAAGAAAATTATTATTTTTTTAACGTGGTACTAAGGATTGAACCCAGTGCCTCATGCATGCAAGGGAGCACAGTTCCTCTGAGCCATAACCCCAGCCCCTCTTTACTCAATATATAAATGATATTTACCCCCAAATCAAAGAAACCTGTTCACTCACATTTACTGTTGGGAAGGTCTCCTCTGTAGGAGCATACCACGGTAATTTTTAATCTAGTCTCATAATAAATACCTACTTGTTTCCAGTCCTCCTTATAACAGCCATGGTGCTGTGTACATTTGCAAGCACAGTGGAAAAGTTTGTCTGAGATAAATGCTTAGGTTTGGTGGACCATAATGATGTAGCCAAAAAGGATGTACTAATTTACATTTCACCAGCAGTGAATAAGAGCCACCCTGCTGATAATTTACATTAAGTTCTTTTAATTTTCCCAATCTGTTGGATGAAAAACGATATCTCTTTTTAGTTTTAATTGGCATTTTCCTGATTACTCATGAGTTTGTCACTGAATAAACTCTTTACCAAAGAGGTGCAGAATCTATATGAATGAAAGCAGAGGGCTTTACTGAGTAATATAAACACGCACATTAAGTAAAATAAAATAGCTTGTTCATGAATGAAAAGAGTAGATATTGAAAAGGCTGCAAAATTTATCTATAGTTTCAACACAATTTTCAATCAAAATTCAAAGGGATATTTTGGATCATGACGAAGTGATTCCAACTTTTAATATAATCTTGAGCCCTCAATAAAAACTAAAAATTTTTCAATACAGAAGAACACAAGGAGGATTATTTTATCTCAAATCTAAATATTACAGAAGTCTTAATACTTAAAACATCATGGTGCTGATGCAGAGTTTAGATGGCATAGTGGAAGAGAATGGATGACCAGGAAAAAGAGCTTAATGCATTTAGGACCTAATGCGTGATTAAAAAGCAGACTTGCAAGCTAATAGTGAAGGTTTGAATTACATGAAAAGCTCATCAAGAAGTTGCATTGCAAGAGTTTAAGAAGAAAATATATCAAATAAAGCCAAAGTTTAAGGGAATATCAGTATGACTTCCAGGATGAACAAAGAACCCAAAACACAGACACTAATGGAAACAAGGTATTTCCAAAAATAATAACTGTCTACAGATAAAAGCTATTGTTCCAGCTTTGGCTTCGCTAGGTATCCTGATTGGAAAGGTTGAACATGAAGCCAGCACAGCCTCAGAGGGGATCACACTGACATGCTAAACTTGGGGTGTGTCCTCCATCCAGCACAGGATGCAGACCGAAAACAAATACTCCTCCAATTCTGGCCTTCTTTTAAAAAATAATTTATCAGTTTTCTATTGTTTTTTTAGATTAGCAAATACTAAGCTACAAATTTTATCCCTTCATTTGGAAAAGATATGATTTAAAATATTAGGGTGTGGTATAGCTAAATTCACGTTGCTCAACACCTAAGAGAAGTTTGAATGAGCTCACATAAATTTTGAAAGCACAAACCCTAGATATATAACCTAATTACTTGAAAAGTCTTAATCTACCTTAGAATGTGAGTATAAGAAGCCTAAACAGCCCCCAGAGCTTTCATTTTTGCAAGAACTGGACAGAGGCTCATTTGGCAAGTGCTTCTGAGCACTTTTACAGGAGGGTGCAAGGCTAAGCCCTCTCCTAAAGAGACATTGTACCCATGGAGGAGTTCACAATTCAGTCAGGAAACTAGCAAAGAAAAAGCAAATATGGCCATTTTAATAGTGAAAACTAGAGACCGCTTTATTTAGAAGAGGACCAGCAATTTTCTACTCATCATTTTCACATTTTTTTTTCCTTAAAGAAGATCAGTCAAATTAAAATATATAGTTTCAGGTTGCTCTACACCTGTGTTGTCCAGTGATGAAAACCACAAAGAAACAGCAAGAAAAGAGGATGAGCTGGGGACTGGGTCAGGGGACATTTGAGCAGAAACCCAAGGGCATGGAAGAATGATAGAAATGATAGAGGATGTCAGAGGGCGGGTCACTGGGAGGAGCCAGGAGGTCAGGATGCTGGAGCAGGTGGGGGGCCTGAGAGGGGCAAGATGGGGCAGCCTGCAGAGCTGGATCTGAGGCTGTCAGTTATCACCAGGGTTGCTCTTGGGAAGACAGAAACCAGAGTCACCCTAATCCACTGGTTCCAAGACTGCTGCCTTGTGGAGGACAGACTGGGCACCAGGTAGGGCCACTGAGAGTGTCCAGATGAGGAATACACAGTGGCTTTCAAACAGACTGATGGGGAGATGAGAAACAAAATATGGTCAAATTCCATATTTGTTGGACAGATAGGGTGGTAACTATGGGGTCTGACCCAAAGAAAGGAATCATGAATGACTCTGGTGTTTGGCCCTTCATGTTTAATGAACACGTGCCCTGGTGGTCATCACAACAGTAGCTCTGGTTTACAGACAGATGGCAAAGCACTTGACACAGCCCTTCATTTAAATTTATATTTTATTGCCATTACCAAAGCACACATTTTAAAAATTGCTATTCTTTTGTTTATGTACAATGGAAAAATAACATCTTTCAAAGATATAAAATTATGCTAAATATAGAAATAGCAATAATAGAGAAATTGGTTTGTGTCTTAGCCCATAGTTATAAAAAAAATGAGTTCTGAAGTAAAAGTAATATATTTCACCAAAGGGTTATGACAGATGTGTACAGAAAACTTTTGTATGCACACTTATTTTAAAATTACACCTTAAAAAAAACTCCAAGTCCAAGAAAGACTTTTATTAAGCCTACAAGAGTTGTATACAATCTAAAATTTCCTTTATTATATGAATTACATGATAGAAAGTGCCCTCTTATTATGCATACATCTTTTTTTGTCTTTATATTTTAGGTTATGAAGTGTCTTACATGTCATGAGGATGCATTTTCTTTGTTGCACTAATAGCCATTACTTAGAGGATTAAACTTTGGTTGGGGAAAAAAATTCTAATTTTGTTGGGTTTTAATAATAGTCATTAAGCAACAGTCCATGGTTCTGAGGAAATCATGGTTTAGTGAAGGAAGAAAGAAGGTGCTCTAAAGTCCATAGGAAATCACCAAATCAGCCTCTGTAGGAACTGGGGTGGGTCATTACTTCTGGGGGAAATAATGACCTGAAATAATGACCCTAGTTTAGACCTGAACTAATTACTCAGAAATCTGAAAACAGGCAGCCTGGGTAGTGTAGCATACCATTAAAACCACAAAATGCTTGGGTACAGTGGGTCCACACTTTGAAGTGGGGTGCACATGTGGTAGGGTTGGAGGAAAGGGTGGGCATCACTGCTAGGCACAGGTATATCTTCTTGGCCCCTAAATTTACTAAAAGATCTTGTTTTAAAAATCAGATTTGAACAATTAATGGAGTAGAATTCAAGATGTGTGGCAAATTCAAAGAAAAAGCACGGAGATTCAGATTGACACATGCTCACAGAGAACTTCCTTGGCCAGCAGCCCCTGGTTCTTGCAGCCCAGATGCCCGAAGGCTTGGAGGACAGAGGTGAAGTGAAGGTTGGAGAAGTGGGAAGCCACATGAAGAAAGCCGCCTCCCTGCACACAGCGCCCCCCAGAGGCAGATTCAGGAAGTGTCAGGGATGCTGGGAAGAGGGCAGGTTGGGAATGGTACCAAAAAGCACATTAAGGTGAAAATATCAGAGGTGACAGGACGCCTAGCCAGCCACATGTGGCTTCTGAGCAGAGGAATGATATGGGCATTGGGCAATAGAGACAACAGAATGAATTTGAGAGACGGTTCAAAATAAGACACTGTGGATTGTAGTGTCAGATATTAAACATTTTGACTTTCTTCCTGAGATGTAGGATTTTATTAATATTATAGAATGAACATGGGGATTTTTACAACTCTTAATCATTTGTTTAAATAAACTTTGCTTCTTTTTATTCTGATAGCCCAGTGCTCTGATAGCCCAGCAAGATAACAGTGGAGCCCTCTGCGATTCCCCAGGAAGCTCTGTCCCCAGACTGAGAAGGAGGAGGGAATCCTAGAGACTGGGCAAGAGAGAAAGCAGGAGCCCAACCACGGGGGGATCACTGGGCTCTCCAGTAGGCTGCCAGACTCAACCACTGTGACCAGCTTTTTTGAGAACCTACAAACTGGAACATGTCAACCTCATTTTCTCCCATGTTTCTACTGAACACAAAGAAAGTGGTTTCCAGCGAAATCCATCTGTAACACAGCATCTTGAAATATGAGTTTTTCAATGGTGTTGCTCAGTTGATTAAATATTATTCACTCTTCATTTTGTCCATCAGCCCAAGCAGAACATTTATATGACACTTGGATCTTGCTTTAATAAGAAAATACACTTGTTTGGTGCATCTGTGACCTCTGAAATTTTAAAAATTATGTACTCAGAAATTCCATCAAGTGTCCTGCAGTGCATCCCCAACCTCTGTGTCATCCCTTAATGAAGAAGGAGGTTTTAGTCTAGGCATCACATGGAAGGTTTCCGTGGCAATCCTCACGGCACAACAACTCTGCCAGGATTTTTAAAGCCCACAGTATTAAATTATACATGTCTGTAACTCAATACACACACATACACATGGTACAATGCTATGCATGTATGTATGTATTATACATACAAATGCATTTAAGAAAGGTCTCTGTCTCCCCTCACCAAAATAGGATTCACTCTGTTCTTTCTTTTTTTTTTTAATTTAAAATTGTTGTGGCTTATATATGAGGTATTCCCCAAAAGCTCATGTGTGAGACAATGAAAGACCGTGCAGAGGTGAAATGATCGCGTTATGAGAGCCTTAACCTAATCAGTGCATTAATCCCCTGATATGGATTCACTGGGTGGCAGACTGGGAGGAGGTGTCCTGGGGACATGCCTTTGGGTTGTATATTGTGTCCCTGGTGAGCAGAGTGCTCTCTGCTTCCTGGTGCCATGTTCTGAGCTGCTTTCCCCTGACACACACACTTCTGCCACGATGCTCTGCTCACCTCTTGCTCAGAACAATGGAGTCAACTGATCAAGGACCAAACCTCTGAAACCATGAGCCAAAATAAAGTTTTCCTCCTTCTAAGTTATTCTTTAGTCACAGCAACAAAAAGCTAAATTGGTAGCATTTTTTCTTTGTTTTGGTAACCCATTACTTGTGGTGTCAAAGGTCCTGCTTGAAAGTGTTGCTACTTTCGAGTAAGTAAAACAGTCACAGAAATGGAGAAGGCTGTTATTTCTTCAACGATAACCTCAGCTCGAAGATCTTTGGTTCTGGCGTTTACCAGATTAAATGGCTACAACTCACATTTCAAATAATTAAATGCTTTGATTTTACCCTATTTTCAGACTTTATCCATTGGCATAGCTTATCAATGAACTCTTTAAAAATTTCTAATGTGTGAAATTTCAAGTTTTTTTTTTAAAGCAGGTTTTTTCTTACTGATTTTTTAATTGTGCATTTAAAGGAATATTGTCTACATGATATTGTCTACAAAATGGTTTGCATTTTTAGTTCAAGAGTCTTCAAATATGTGTCCAACTGCATATTGGTTATGCGCTCAATTTGTAATAGCTAAGTGGATGCTAAGGATCCTTAATGAAGCAGAGATGTAGGGAAAAAGTTTTTGTTTTATTTTTAAATTCTTCTCACACAGTAATCACTTATTTTTTTTAAATGCATCTATAATCAGACCCTGTCAATCCCTGTTCAGAATCCTCTAATGATTCCCATCACATCCAGAAGACCATTAGCCTTGGCTTTCGGTCCTGCATGACCTCCCCACCTTCTCTCTACTTCTACCTCTGTTATCTCATATTTCTCTCTGACTGGCATTTGGCTTCCTTTCTCTGGTTGTCTGGAGGTGGCTGAGCCACCCAGTGTGTCTGAGTCTGTTGTGTGACTTCCTTTCCATCCCACAGTCTCCACTCAGCCTGATCAGTATCCAGAAGAGCTCACCACCCCACATACCGTCTCTCCAGGTCCACTTCTGCTCTAGATTCTGCCATAGCTCCTATTTATAACCTGATATACTTCATGTTCTTATCTACTGACTCTCTTCTTTCACCCCCAAACAGAGGGAGTGCCTGGCACCCAGCAGGCATATACTGTCTTTTGATGAATGAAGTTTTGACTTTGGACTCTGAAGTTTTATAATAGGGCTGGTTTGCACAGTCTACCTTTTAGAAGAAATGTTACCTAAGCAGATATCTTAGAACCTTAGAATATTAGGCAGCCATGAATATAATGGCACTAGTCCAGGCAAACATTATATACACTTAGAAAATGTTTTTCTTAGACCTGTCTTTTCATTTCATGCAGAGTGAGTAATCTTTCCCACAAGTAAAAGCCAACACTCTGTATAAAGTGCTTCTGTACTGTGTACACCTGCATCTTGTTGATAGAGACCAACGCTGAATATATTAGCTAATTATAGATATGCAGATGTCTTGTTTTCCTTAATGCAAAAATATATAAAAGCAGGTGAAATAGTGTAGCACCTAAGCCTATAGCTAAATATCCAATTTCCATTAGTTATACTTGGGTTAAAAGGTAAAGAGACAGATAAAAGTCAGAACAATAAAAAGATTATTCATAACTCAAAATCTTCACATTTTTCTGTCACTCTTCTGGATGGAAGACATTAAAATAGAAAAATTTGAATTGCAAAGCAAATTATCATCTATTGATTCATTTCTTCATGCGTTCATTGCCGAAAAATTAAATCTAAAGCCTGAAAAACTAGCAAAAAAAGGGAAAAACCTTAGTTTTGGTTCCTCTAAAAGATAATATGCAAAAAATGTAAGGTATTTATTAATATAGATATACTCACAGGGTAGGAAGATAGTAAGTTTGAATGACAAAATTAAGGAAATTTTGATTTACACTGAAACTTCTAAAAGGGGATTTCCATAACAACAGTTGGAAGGTGCTCAGCACATTTTCTTTTAGGTTGTGTGGTCATAAAGATGGAAAGGATTAATACAACAGAGTCAAGCACCTAGCCAGGGAATAGTCCTGTCAGTGGCAAAGAATCCGGAACCTTATTTGAGGGAAGACAGCCCCATAGAACAGAGGTAATATGGCACCTTCCATCAGAGGTGCCACTTCCCAGGTTTCCCAGCCTGTAACATGTCTGCATCCTAATTTCATGTGTGCCACATGGCAACAGGGACCTGAGTTGCAGAAGAAATGAAGGCTGCCTATCAGGTGACCTTAAAGTGAAGAATTTTCCCAGGATGGTCTTGAAGGACCTAGTGGAACTGCAAAGCTCCTTTTGATGCCATACAGGGAGACAGACGTTTAGAATCTGAAAGGTAACAGCACGAGGAAGATTCACTCAGCAGCTGCTGCTGGCCTGGAAGATTAAAGGGGCCATGAATCCAGGAGTGCAGGAAACCTCTAGAAACTGGGAAAGACAAGTGAACAGATTCTACCTGGAGCCTCCATAATGAGCACAGTCCTGCTACAGCTGGATTTCAGCCCAACGAAACCAACTCTGGACTTCTGAGCTCCAGAGCTATAAGGTAATGAGTTCATACGGTAATTAGGCTCCTGGGTTTGTGGTAACCTGTTCCAGTGGAAATAGGGAGATAATATGTAGGCAGTGATGGGTCATAGGTTGTCAGGGTATGTGTTCATGAGGGACACTTGAGCCTTCTCCAGGGAACAGGGCAGCTGCTTTTACCAGCCCAGGTGCCAACAGCAGAGGGCTACAGCACCCATGCATTCTGATGCCCAGACTTCTGTGACCATGGTCAGGACCTATGTATCATCCTCTCTTGTTCTAACCAGTAGGAGTTACTTGGCTTCTCGATGATCTGAAATGACATGAGCAAATCTAAATCTGGCAGGACCAAGGTAACCTCAGTATCTGCTCTGCATAAAGAAGTACCAAGAACAGGGCATTCATTGCCTCTTTGTCCATTTTCCTACTCAATGGCCCAACCATTGGCCACTGACCATAGGTCCATGTTAAATGACTCCCTTTTCAGATAATTTCCATGAAGAAAATTAGGAACAGTCCTCCCAAAGGGTCAGGTTGCACTCTGGTTGGTGACCCTGTCTACATAGGTAATCACTGGTCACTATAACTAATACCACTTCAGACAGTTCATGCAGAGGAATACAACCTGGCCTCCTGGGAAGACGGCTCTGGTGTTTTGGCTTTGCTTTTTATTCTCCTGTCTTTAGCTTTTCCATAAAACAGGATGGAAGGAGGTAGATTTCCCAAAGTATTGCTCAAAAATCCCCCCAGAAGCATTCTTCCTCATCATTTCCTGCTTTGTCTGCAAGTCTCGTCACTGTTCTGGTAAGAAGTATAGGGCGGCGCTAGGCTTTCACTGCAGAAGAGGACAAAGCAGCAGAAAGGGCAGTGGGGCACGCGGATGCAGTCTTCCTGCTCATGCACTTACTGGGCACCTCTGGCCTTTCAGCCCAATTTAAGTTTATGAGCAAATCCCTGCATTTAATCTGAGAGTCTCAAGGAAGGCCCTTTTCTATGTCAATGTTTCCTGATACTCTCCTTTCCAAGGTCTACCAAGAGGTCCAGGCCTCCAATGTTCCCTAGGAATGCAAGCACTCTTTATCTGTGCCCAACAGCAAGCCACCGACCACCTTTTAAAAGGTAAACAGCTTCTGGCGAAGCAAGGTAAGGGGATGACCTGCTCGAAACCTCAAGGTTATCTCTCTGCTGCCTCTAGGGGCTTTTCCATGGATGCCAGTCTCTTTGGATATTTGTCACTGTTTAGTTGAAGGACTTTTGGGATCATAGATATCCAAGAATGTGTCCAATATTCTTACCCACTGTGGACCTTGAGACCTTCTTATTTGGGGGACCACCTTCAACAATCGTTCATTCTTCCCTCCCTCCCTTCTTTCCTCCCTCCCTTTCTCTCTTTCTTTTCTTTCATGATTTTTCTAGATTTTTCTTTTCATTCCTTTTTTCCCAATAGAACTTAATCATATTCCTAAATATAAAATATATTTTCTCTAGAATCCAGGGAGTTATAGCAAGTATTATGTTCTGTGTTCACTTCAGGGAGGCATCAGGAAAAATTTTTTCAATCAGTTGAGAAACATTTCTGATTCCTCAGATCTGCCCTGTTGGGTCAGCCGCATAGTTCTGCAGGACTGGCCAGCCCACCGCAGCTTGCCACATGGGTCAGCTAGTCCAGTTCTGTCAGCCTTCTCTCCTTTTTTTTTATGGACCTTTGTTTTATTTACTTATTTTATTTGCTGAGAATTGAACCCAGTGCCTCATACATGGTAGGTAAGGGCTCTACCACTGAGCCACAAACCCAGCCCTCTGCTTCTCTTTTATAAGCCCAATAACTATTATGTCATCCGACCTGTATATCAGGTCATATCATATATGACGACGTTTGGGTCTCTTTGCTGAAGTTTTTGCCGTGGCTAAAGGAGTTAACATAGCTTGCGTGAAAACTGTTAAAATGGATTGTATGGTCTTTAGGGTAAAGACAAATTGAGATTGACTTTTTCTCAGAAGCTGGGATTGGAAAAAAAAAAAAAAGAAATTTTCCAGATTGATGATAGCCCTATAAACCCCTGGTGCCTATTGAGCTTCCTTATTACCTTGAACTATATTGGATACTGTCAGAGCCGTAGGGAGTCCCAGTCTATTTAGACCCTAATGATCTATAAAGTAAAGCCAGAACAGCTGATTGGTCTGATCAAATAGGCCGTCTGTGCAGAGAGGGGCTGTGAACCAGGAACCTGCCTTTGCCACCTCCTTTGTCAGTAGAGCTATGGCCAGCACCTGCGTCTTATTCTTGTTTCAGAATTGCTGGGTCCTAGGGGCTTTGTTTCATGTGCCCAACTACAACTGTCACCCTCTCCTGTGCAAACTCACTGCACACTGTACGGGTGATGCACAGGGGCCAGCCAGATATGAAAACAGACCTTTTGTGTATGAAGAGCCTGTTTCCATTCTCACTCTGAGTAACTTCCAGTTCTTCAGCACAAGGGCCATTATAATGACACCAACGAGGCCCAGGAAATGGAGCTTCTCCACCATGAAACTGGCCTCAGCACATGGCCTCCGATCTCCTGCAGGAGAGCACCCCTGCCCTGCCCTGCCGCTCCTCCACACCCCTCTTGCACTGTACCCCCATCCTCTATCTGCTCCTTCCTCACTGCATGAATTAAACCCAAACCTTTCTCCACAATCATGGTTTCGCCTCCTCTGAGCCTCTATCCAGGTCTTTAAAAAAAATCAGCAAAGGTAAACATACATACCCCACATTTTCTAGCACTTTTCAGGGGAGAGAAGACTGCAAATTCTGATTTCTTTTTACTCCCAAAGTACCTAAGTTTTTCTCCTCAGTGGACAAGACTTAGATGGTAGGTGGAGTAATTCTCCTCCCCTAAAGATGCGCACATCCTCATTCCTGAAACCTGTGGATGACCTTACACAGCTAGAGGGACTTTGCTTCTGTGATTAAGTTAAGGAATTCTGAGATGGGAAGATTATTCTGGTCGTCTGAGTGGGCCTAAGGGTCAGAGAGAGAGAGGAGATGTGATAAAGCAAGTGGAGACTCTGTGAAGATGGTCTGGGGCAAAGAGGTGGGTATTGACAGAGGCTGGAGAAGATTCTGTAACTCCTTATGTGATGGCCAGACCATTCTGGATCCAGAGCTACACAACTTTACATGGGTGAGATAGGAACTTTTACAGTGTGTCCATTGTTCCCTTGATTCTGGGTGAAATACAACCTTATAGTGAATAGAAATTATAATTCAAAGAGAGTTTTTTTTCCATGGGTTCTTACTAAAATGCAGAGATAACTGAAGCTTTTAACAAGAAAATAAAAGCTGACATCAAAACATAAAATATGAAAACCGAATGTGGAGTGCCAATACATTGCAGATAGATGATGCAGAGAGGGGATGGGTGAACCTGCCTCTTGATAGAATGTTCCATTCAAAGAGAAATCTGTCCTCCTTTGGTGTCATCCAAACAGACCATGAGCAAGTAACCCTAGTCTGGGGGCAGAAAAACGGGCAATTCTCCAATAACTATCTGCACAGATTCAGTCTCACCTTGCACATCTACCTGCACAACGGACACTACAGCAGCTGGGTGACCCCTGGAAGGCTCTGGCCTCTAGAGCCTCCAGAGGGAAGAGCTCCTTGGAAAATAAAAGGGAACTCTGAGAAAGCCTAAGGGAAACCTGCCAATTGCACAAGCCAACATTTTGTCACTTCTGGGTGATATTATTTGTCTTTATAAGAGAAAAAGCAGGATGGTATCTAAGAAGGAAGCATTATATTCCTGCCATATTTCTCCATCAAATATGAACATAGTAAAAATCTACATAACATCAAAATCCAGAGTGTCTGCATCACATGGAAGAGGACAGGGAACAGCTGGTAGGTGGTGTTCTCTTCCCCAGTGCACAGGATTGAGAGAACTGGCCTCCAAGCTGTGACAGCAGTGGTAGGAAGGACAGTGGTTAACCTAGGCACATCAAGTGAAGGGTTTCCAGTGAGCTCTGAGAAGTTCCCTTGGGATTTAAGGGCAGTGCCCATGGGAGCTGACACTCAGCCCCCCACCCAACCACCCCTCTCCATTCAGCTCACACAGTCTCAGAGCTTACTAAGCCCTCCTGGTAAGGACACTGCCGCTGTGTCCTTGACCCTCTTCATTTGTCTTCATTGCCCTCCTGCCCAGCCCGAGCCAAGAGACAGCATCACCTGTGGATGGTGGCAAGGGTGGTCCCCACTGCCACCCCAAAGCCCATAAGGAAGTTGTGTAGGGACAGTGCTGGGGACGGTTCCTGGTATTCCTACTGGAATTCTCCTTGCTGGTTCCCAGATACCCATAGATATTGGATATGACATTATGGTTCACCTGCTGCTAGAGTCCAGGGGACATTCAAACAAGGTTTTAGAGCAGTTCTGGGAACCTTGTCTCCTTATATATCACTGATAACAGGAAAATACGTTTCAGTCATGAGAGTCTTTCCATCTTGGAAATGGAAGACAATGTGTACAGAGCCACAGGAAATACCCAAAGCATCCCATATCCCATCTCATATAACTAAATGCAAACAACAAAAGAGTTAATGCCTACTCAGGGTTTCACTTGTTATTCAAGAGGCAA
The DNA here is from genome assembly GCF_021218885.2 of Marmota monax. Classification (NCBI taxonomy): domain Eukaryota; kingdom Metazoa; phylum Chordata; class Mammalia; order Rodentia; family Sciuridae; genus Marmota; species Marmota monax. The sequence continues at coordinate 293,421 of NW_026693334.1, forward strand.
ATAAATTAAGAATGATTGTAAGTGCAGGAGAACAATTTGAATTTTGAAGAGCTTTTAGCAAAATAGACGTTTTTTTTTTCCCCCTTACACGTGGGTTTGGTTAGAAGTGCACAGGGGCTATCAAAGCAGGAGAGGTATCATATAACCATCACTTACACAGCTTTTCTTGAAATATCTGTAAACATTTGTAATGATAAAGTATACCTACTAAGGAAGAGAGAAGACAAAACATCTGTGGGAAAGTTTGGGTAAAAAGACACACTTCTTCCATCCAGAATCTGATTCTTCCATCCAGAATCAAGTACGTCCTGAATCTTCCCACACTTAAAATAAGTCAACTGAGGATCTCATTCAACTCAGGTGGCTCTTCCCTTCCATGGTGTTCTGGCTTCAGTGATGTTAAACATTTCCAAGATGGTGCATGCAGGGGCCAGAGGGGAGGGTCATTGGTCATCTGCAGCTCTACCAGATGGAGGAGGTCTGAATCTTGGATTTAGAATGAAACAGAGCAACAACCTTGGTGAAGCTGGAAAAGCGGGCAGGGGCTCCAAGCAGCAAGTCCACTTAGGGTGGATGAATGAGGTCAGAGGTTGCAGAAATACAGTTCATCACAGAACTGGGATGAAATCAAGGACAGGAGAACTGTCCATGCACTGATCATCTGTGCATGGATCTCACACAGTTTTCTTGTGCTGTTTCTAACAGTATCTCAGCAAGAGCAGTTCTGGGAACCTTGTCTCCTTATATATCACTGTTAACAGGAAAATACGTTTCAGTCATGAGAATCTTTCAGTCTTAGAAACGGAAGACTTAGAAATGGAGCAAGATGTTGAGATACTGGCTCTGGTACACAGAGCCAGGAAAACATGGAGAAGGTTTGGAAGGGAAAATCAAGAATAGGACAGATGAACAAGATTCCTCTCCCTTGGTTCAACACTTTAGAGATTTTCCACCTGGAACAAGGCCTGAGGGTGGTGAGCTAGCAGCAAAGCCTGACGGGAGGCCGGAACTCGGGTTTTCCTGCCACCTCTCCTAAAGATGAGGAGAAGGAATGGCCCAACAGAGAGCTGAAGAAGTTTAGGCTGTTTATAAAGTTGGATTATGTCCTCAAAGGATGGCTAGTGCTTTAGGTAATAGGTCTTCTCTTCTAAAACATGGAATAAGCTTCTGAAACATGCCCAGGAAACAAGGCTCTAGGAGAAATCCTGGGTCACAGCAGGCCCTCCACCAGGATGCACCTGCACCTGCACTGACTTTTGGACAGTCTTTGTCTCTTTAGCTCATATTTGGAAAGACGACAGACCAAGGTGGGGGAGGGTAATAAGAAGACCCATTAAAATAAAAGGGAAGAATGGCCCAGAGAAGATGAAGTTAAAATAATCCAAAGTGAAATCAGCAAACCCAGCCCAGTAACTTCACAGACATTAGAAAGATACCTGCTTCTCTCTTCCCACGCCATGGCCCAGATTTGAGATGGTGCTGTGACTCATGTGTCTTGCAAAGAGAACCTGGTGCACCTGGGGGTCTTAATCGGGTGTCTCGTCTCAACACAGCATCAGTTTGAACCCCTAACTTCCATCCACTTATTAAGACAGTCTCATCCAGTCTTCAGCAACCCACCCTCAGTGCACTCCTTTCTTCCTCCTTCCCCTCCCTGCTCTTTCTCCATTGCTGCTGGGGTGAAAGGGAGAAGGGAGAGGTGTTCCCCTCCACAAAGGCAGGTCACCAGGCCTCTGTCCTTTCTGTGGATCATCCATCTGCTGATGGATGTGGCATGTGGGCTACAGAAAGGCTCCTCCAGACAGCTGTGCTCGCTGCTGCCCTCTGTGGAGCCTTGCTCTGGGCTTTCTGTTGCCTGCACCTTGCTTCATCCGCCCTGGCGGCCCTGCAGGAGCACATCTGAATCCCCAGCACCTCAGTCTCTTCTCTCCTCCATGACCTTGCCTGGTCCACCTTCCTTTAGGGAACCTTAAACCTGAGGGAGTACAGTATTGCTCATTAGGTCTGACTGTACAGCTGTGTCACCTCTCCCTGTGCTCCTGCAGCCCAGGCAAGTCCCCAGCTCATGACCTGAACTGATAGCCAGCTGGGGAAAGAAAGAAAAGACAGACTCCTTCTCTCCTCCTCCTCCTCCTCCTCCTCCCCCTCCTCCTCCTCCCCTTCCTCCTCCTCCTCCTCCCCCTCCTCCTCCTCCTCCCCCTCCTCCTCCTCTTCCTCCTGCTTCTCCTCCTCTTTGCTGTCTCCTACAAACTACAAGGCTCCTCCAATCTCTATACCCAGTCTTCCCCAGTGTGGATTCTCTCCCAGTTCTCCTGTTAGACATCTCAATGGACAAGGCTGCCAAATTAGGGAGGTCACCATTCTATTACAGAGACCATAAAGAGACAATGAGGTGATAGTTCTTCTATCAACATCTGGGCTTATTATTTTTGTGTTTTTTGATATTTTTAGTTGTAGATGGACTTAATACTATCTATCTATCTATCTATCTATTCATCCATCCATCTATCCATCTATTTATGGGGGGTACCAGGGAATGAACTCCAGAGTACTTGACCACTGAGCCACATCCCAGCCCTATTTTGTATTTCATTTAAAGACAGGGTCTCACTGAGTTGCTTAGCACCTCACTTTTCTGAGGCTGGCTTTGAACTCACAATCCTCGTGTCTCAGCCTCCCGAGCCTCTGGGATTACAGGCATGCACCACCACCAGCTTATTTATTTAATTTTATGTGGTGCTGAGCATCAAACCTAGTAACTCACACGGGCTAGGCAAGAGCTCTACCTATCAGCTATACCACCAGCCCCCTGGGCTCTTTTTGACCTTGGTCCTGGTAATCATCCACTCATTTTCTTCTGGAGCAGTACAGCTGCTGATGTCTCTGTTCAGTGACCACTGGGTCCCATTTAGCACCTCCTGCGGAACTGCCGTGATAATTCTGAGGCCTCCTTGCCCTTGGGAGGAGGCCTTCTGCCAGGTGAGCCCTGATCTCTCACCTTGGGGAAACCTGCTAAGGCTGGTGAGTGCTGTGACTGGCGAGTTGAGAAGCAAGTGAGGAGAGAAGAGCTACATGGACAGGGAACAAAGTCCCAAGGGCCATGAGGCATAAGAGCACAATGTGAACAGGAGACCTGTGTGGCAGGGAGGGGCACCAGGGAGTCACCAGGCCCAGGCAGCCTGGCCTCTGCGTCCCTGCTCACTGACCTTCAAGCAAAATGGTGCCTGATCACCAGCACTGGGTGCCTCCAGATGCCTCGTCTCTGTTGCTTCTCCTTGTTTGAAAGGACCATGATTGTGACTTTCCCCACACTGATACGTATAGGTGGCATCCTATCTGTGCTTTTCAATTGAAACTGCCCCATCTGCTAGCAATATTGTGTTCCTATTATCTCCTCTGCCAAGGGTGACACATGGCCCTTTCTGCTTCAAGTGCTGGCCCTATAACTGTGGTTCTGCCTCTTTAAACATACTTCACATACGAAGGACCAAGCCTTCAATACATTTTTTTTAAAAGTGTGTTGGGCTATCTTCTCCTCTTGCTCAGTGCAGCCCTGGCTCTGAGGTGCTCCCTGTGGACCACAGTCGTCACCCTGCATGTTCCTGCAGGTTGTCATCTCCAAGAAGCTTCAACCCCCCAGAGAGCTGACTCCTCCACAGAGACCTAGCTATCTACCCCACCCTGTTCCTGGCCCTTTCCTCCTCCCAGCCTGAGAATGTGGCGTAAGCATGATGAGGCCAGGTGTTTCCCTGGAAACAGGTCTTCCAGCTCTGCTCATGTTACTGCCTGCTTTTCAGCTTCCCCTCACTGACGACAGCAAGTCTCAAAAGGTGGACAGCCAATACACATGCAGCAGAGTATGTACAAAGATTTCATCCAAACTAAAACATTTTATATTTAACTATTAGAGATTTCTCTCATTAATCTTTGCAACAGATGCTAATAATAACTCATATTAACTTAACCATTTGATCTGTGCTGGCTGTCCACCTGTATTCTCTCTGCAGGGATATGGGGTCACTGTGCCATTTTATAGTCTGTTAGAGGTTCAAAGAGGTAAAGCAACTTGCTCAAGGTCAAGGTCATGGAGCCAAAAAGTAGTACAGCAGCCAGGGTTCAAATGCAGGCAGCCTAGCCCACAGCTGAATGGCACACTGTCTACTGATACCTAGAAACTGAATATAGGCTCTCTTTCAAAAAATGTGGAACAATTTATGGTGAAGGAAGAGAAGAAATCATTCAAAGGCAATCAACTGAAAAGATAGATAGCAGCTTCTCTTGAACTATATGAGGTAGAAAGAATCAAGAATAAAGCAGAAATTATGAAGCACTTTAAGTGTAGTAGACAGGAATAAGTCTCAATTTTTTTAACATATGAAATGTTCTACATGATCAGAGAAACTTCTCTAGTAACGAACTATAGAAATGATCCCTGAAAGTATAGTCTTAAAATGTTCTAAATTGTTCTGAATAAAATCAAAATTGTGGGGGAGGGAAAAGTGTGCATATTTTATACACAAAGATCAATTTCTATGTTATAGTTAAAGAAAGATACTGTCAATTTGGAAGAAAATACTATCAAGGTTATACTGACACCACAAGCATGCGCACACATACATACAAAGAAACCCCCACAGAGGAGAAAACTCCAAGGGACAGCATCCTTCAATCTGAACTACTCTGCTTACCAGGTCTAAGTGGGTATGCCTTAGATTATATTTTTATGGAAAATTCTGACTTCACTGTAAGAAGCAGGCAGCTTTCTCTGATTCCACAAGGATGGATTTCAAGTATTTTGTAAATCCTCTACAGCTGTGGATGTGCCTTTCCATACTCATAACCCAGGGTATTATAATGCCCTGTTGCCCTTAAAAAAAAGATTCCACTGAGAGCCTGGTTTATGTTATCTTTTCTTAATTGCCACTCGATATGAAAAGTTCATTTCTTTAATAATAAAAATCTTTACAGGAGCTGGGATGATACAGCAAATATAAAAAAGCTACTTGGAGAGAGGAAAATACAGTCAGGATTGGTTTTGTAGGGCCAAGGTCCTTGTACTGGAACAGTGTAAGTTCATAACGTAAGATCTTCAGTAATTCAGCTGCCTTTATTATACTGAGGCTCATTTTTCGTGAAACAAAAAGTGACCAGGTCAAACCCTAAATGGAATCTTTTGTTGTGTGTGTACTGGAGATGGAGCCCAGAAGCATTCTGCCTCTATGCTACCTCCCCAACCGTTTGAAAATTTTATTTGGAGAGAAGTTTTCACTAAGTTGCTGAGGCTGGCCTGGAGCTTGGATCCTCCAGCCTCAACCCTGTGAGCAATCAGGATTAGAGGCATGAACCACCACCTTGGGCCCTAAATTAAGACCTCATCACTGGTGATCAGTGACCACGTCTGTCATAAAGAAGAAACTATTGTCAACCCTTCCCACAGGCAATGTCATATATTATGACTGAGATCTGAAAAAAGGCACATTGTTTAAGTGAATGAAAACATCTTTTAACTAAAAAAAAATCTTTTAATTATTTAAGTATTTAAAATTTTTATCAAATAAAATTATAATTAAATTTGATTGATTGACCAATGTATAATTAAGTAAAATATTTTTAAAACTAAAAAAAAATTAAGATAATACCTTTGGAAATGTGGAAATATTTTTCAGTCTCTAGGAGTCACATTACCTCGAATGCTGCTATTTAGGGAACCATTGGGGTGTGTGTGTGTGTGTGTGTGTGTGTGTGTGTGTGTCCTGGCTTGCCCATAACTCTCAGGTGTGAATGTGAGTGTCCCTCTACCTGCCTAGTCCACCGTTTTCATCAGAAGAAATGAGAAGAAATAGCATAAAAAAACTGAAATGATCACAACCCATGAAAGGCACTTAGCATTATCCCCAATCAATGAGATGCTCTTAATATTCTCACCTGAGCAGGAGTTCCCAGGAAAAAGAAGAAAGGATTTATAAAAATATCCAGAAGTTACCTATGTTGAGGCACCCTGCAATCCATACACATAAGACAGTTGCCTGGTCTAACAATTTCTCTGCAACTCAATTTATTGTGACATTGCCAACAATGTAGAAGACAGCGTGGACTGCAGGTATTGTTCACACACCACTGACATCTATCCACTAATCATGCCTCTGCCCATTAACACAGGTGAACCCGCTTACAGATCAGATCGCCATTGTCCACAAAAAGGAGCTGCACACATGTGGCGTGTTTGTGATCAGAACCTAGCCCCCTCTTTACCTCTCCAGCTTCCTACAACCTCTTTTAATTTTCTTTACCTGCTTGGCTTCAGATCTCATCTCTATCCACCTCTGACTCATTGCTTATGTGATGTCCTCCAATCACAATTGTTTTTTTACACACTGGCTGATCTGTGCTTATGGCTAAATGTCCGACTCTGGATCAGGGCAACTCATGGAATGCAAACTTCACCTAAGTTACTGGAGACTATCAAGCTAGACTCTACCTGGCCCTGTCTCCTGAACCCAGAATCATTCTATTTATGCTGTTTCTTCCTACATTTCTGATGAAAACAGCAGGTAGAGGAAGACCCATTCACACCTGAGAGTTATGAGCGAGCCAGGACACACGCACCCATGGTTTCCTAAATGGTGGCATTCAAAGTAATATGTCTCCTAGAGACTGAAAAATATTTCCACATTTTTAAGTGATCAAAAGGGATTATTTTAATTTTTTTTAAAAAAATCATTTACTTAATCATACATTTGTACATCAATCAAATTGAATTCTGGGAGGTGCACCAGGAGGCTCTCAAACCCCAGTTCACTAGGCCACAAGGAAAAGTTAGGACTGGGCTTTCGTTGATGATTTATGGCAGTGAATTCTCTACTTTGTACCTATAAGATCCAGCATCATTTTGAACAAAACTGAATTTCTTGGCTTCATTATATGAAATCTGTACAAAGCACTGTAATAAGGAACAAGCAAGGCATGATTTATGGCCTCCACATATAGGAGATTTAATTTTGCCTTTTGCTCAATGCCCTATCCATTGTGTGAGCAGAGTCAATACCAATAATGAAATGTAGACTGAAGGGCTAAATCAATCCAATAAAACGCAATAGAAAGACTAGAGGACTGAGTAAATTTGGAAAGGCTAGTGCCTGCAAGATTAGTATTTGGACAACAGGTAATTACGAAAATCAATACCTGTGTATGAAAACATGACAGGCAGCCATCCGTCACAAACAGAGAACCCATTACTAATAGTCTGGGCTCTGAGTAATGATGAGAGAACAAAACAGGTCTGGAGGATTCTTATCAGAGTTTTGCATGCATGTACACCTCCCCATGGACTGAGGGTGGAGAGGAAGGAAAGCTCTGGGCTGCTCATTCTGGGTTTTATTTAGGCCCTTTGCGCGTCTCTGTCCTCCTGGCTGACAGCAACTTTGATCTCATGCTTTCCATTCGATATCAGGGCATGCCCTCAGTCCTACACCCTTGCTTTCCCTCACCCCAGCCTCATAGGTACCAGGAACCATCATCATGGAGCCAGTAATCTATCAGGTACAGTGAGGAGGGCTGGGATAATTTGAACCACTACTCAAGGGTCAGCTGTTGGCAGGCACTCCAAATACTAAGAGGTGATACAGATGACCTGGAGGGGACCCAAGCAAAGTAAAAATAAGTACACACTGATATATGCAGACACACAGATGCACGCACAGAAAGACATATATATATATATATATATATATATATATATACACACACACACACACACACACACACACACACACACGTGCACACATATATTCATAAGGTAAAATAGCTTCAGTGTCTTAACTAGGTTCCTATGATGATGAGTGGATGTTCCACCACTAAGTAGTCTGCAGTCCCTTAATCCCCTCAAAGGTATCCACATCTCTATTTTAAAGGTAAGAGGCTCTAGTAGACAACACTGGTTTGTTCCAGGTAACCACTGATGAGCAGGGGCCCCAGTATGGGAAGCTGCCTCTGTCTGATGTGATATATGTGCCCCTTCACTGAACAGGCTCCATGAACCACAGGGCATTGAGGGTAATTCCAGTGTGGCCACAAGTAAGTCAACAGCCAGGTGCCAGCCAGCATCGCTATTGAGGCCTCCATGCCTAGGCCGTGAGCCCGGAGCACATACACAGCCAGTTAGGAAGCCTTTTCAAACTACCCTGAACCATGACGCCTGTACGGCCAGACCAGGCGATCCCTTGTGATAAAGTTTTGCCAGATGCAGTGGTGCACGCATGTAATCTCAGTACTTGGGAAGCTGAAGAGGATTCTCTAGGTCAAGACCAGCCTCAGCAACTTAGCAAGACCCTGTCTCAGAAAAAAAAAACGTCATAAAGGACTGGGGGACAGCTCTGTGGTAAAGCACCCTGATTCCTGGATTTCCATGTCTCCTTTCTTTCTGCTGCCCCTCATCTGAACAAGCTGATAGGAAGAATCGCCCTCCACACAAGGCCCCGTCCACAAGACAGACTCCATTGCGTACCACCCCAGGATCTCAAGCCAGACCCTCTCCAGAACTCTCTCAAGCCATTTTTTGGAGGGATTGGCAGCAATGATGTTCACTCTGGAAAGCCTCACCATGTGGGAAACCCACCTTTTTGTACCTTGGTGTGAGAGTGACCTTGGCAGTCTCAACACTGGAACCACAATTTGAGTGGGATCCAGCTCACTTGGGGGTGGACACCACCACACTCCTGAGATAACCTCATGCTAACAGTGGACGGAATGCTTTCATGGCCTGAGACACTCTCCAGGTTGCATTCTTCAGAACCTTACATGCTGGTACATGATGCCCTCATCAGAAGTCTGTCCTTCAGTTTGTATGGCTCCTTGGTTTTCTATTCAAATGACTAAGATGAGTTCCACTGAGGATTGGAGTCACATGACTTTGATGACTTTTTTAGGTCATTTTAACAGTAGGTATTTTTTCACATTTAAATTTGCCTTAGGTGGGCAATATTTTCTCTGTATCTAAATTTGGCAGAATTCACACTTGGGGCTGGGTAGTTCTGGGTTCTTCCCTGTGAATTATAGGACGTTTTGCAGCATCCCTGACCTCTACTCAGGAGACCAGTGGCATCACCACACCTTCCTCCAGTTGTGACAACCAAAATTGTCCCCAGACAGCAAATGTAACTCAGGAGAAAAATCACACCTGGTTGAACACCACTGCTCCACATTCATTCAAAAAAGAAATATGACTTTTCTGATAAGAATGGACATGAATCAAGTCCTCTGTAGTCCCAGAGGAAGAGAGGAAAAAAGATGAAAAGCTGCTGGGCTATATATATCCCAATGAGAGCAAGCAAAATCTATGATAAATTGCAATTATATCTTCAAATCTCTTCTTTCCCCTCTTAAACTAATTCAGACTCATCCTCAAAATTGCTTACATGCTATGGAGATGACTCATTATAGCTTATAAAATCTTTTTATAAAAAATTGATTACTCAGCTGCTTGTATGCAAATTCTTTTCCCTTATCTGAAAAAAATCAGAGTTGCAGTGACCACAGTGATTTTCCAAAAATAATCACACACCTCAGTGTGCTATGCACTTTAGAGTGTTCCCAAAGAACAGGGCATGTTAACAATCATTTATGTGATGGACACAGACAACAGTCTCTTTAATGCACCACATATTTCCATATTATATCTGCTGTTACCTTTGTAAATGGCTTCAAAATGCTTGTTTATAAGACAAAGCCATTTTATTGCCTAACATCCTCATTCTTTCAATGAGTTCGCCAAGAAGGATAGGCCATAGCTCCTCATATTGATTGCAATTTGAGGAGATAGCAATTGATGCTTTGGAATTTTTTAGGGCTTAGAGGCAGAGATGACTCCAGAGATGGAATTCAGAAGAGGAAGGCACATCACACCCACATGTGCCATTGACAATCTAGCCTCTACTGCTTCTGGCATGCATCCTTGGTCCTCTATGCCTCAGTATTCTAATGCTGGAAGAAAAGAATGATGGTTCAGTCTTAAAGAGAGATCTAAACCTGAAAACACAACTTTAGTTTACTGATGTCTTTTCCCATTGACATTTCTCTAAAAAATTCTGAATACTTACTCATCTGACACCTTTCATTTGAGAATCCAAGTAGTGCTTACCTCAGCTTTAATTTTATTGTCTCCAAAACAGAGGTGTTGTAAATAGGCTGCAGCATTAGACTGGACTGAAGGAAACTGATGTTGCAACATCTGGATCACTTCGGGCAGTTCTGGGTCTCTCCATCCAAATTCTCTGAACAAAAGGAAGGCAGGAGAACATGAGGATGAGCCCTCTAGACTGTGGCATCTGGTTAGCACACTGATGAATTGTACTTACTAGTTTACACATAAATAATTTGCAATTATTGTTCTGGTTTCCTTACACATAGACGCATCTAAGAGAGCATCCTGAAAAGATCAACTCATGTAAATAGTTTTTAAGTGCACCCATACACATTGATTATATAAGATTCTAGACACACATAGCTGGGTATGGTGGTGCACGTCTGTAATCCCAGCAACTTGGCAGGCTAAAGTAGGAGGATCACAAGTTCAAAGCTGGCCTCAACAATTTAGTGAGGTTCTTAGTGACTTAGCAAGACCCTGTCTCAAAATTGAAAACAAAAAGGGCTGGGGATGTGGCTTAGTGGTCAAGTGCCCCTGGGTTCAATCCCTAGAACCTAAAAGGAAAAAAAAAACATTATATATATATATATATATATATATATATATATATATATATATATATATATATGAAGTTAAATGTATCAACTAAAGTTCCACATTTATAAAGATTATGATTATGAAAAATAACAAGATGACCCATGATCATATTAATATAGACACTTTTTTTAATTTGGCTTATGTGGATACTTTGTAGAGATCACCTTTTCCTAGTATATTATTTTTTAAAAAACTGAGGCATGGCATTTAGCTAAATTTTCAGATATGAGAAAATATAATTCATGATAGTAGGTGATGCTGATATCATCATTATTTTCATTTTCGTGGTTGCTGTTTTTATAAACTTACTTTAAAAAAATAGAAGAGCTTTAGTCCTGAAAAAAGTAGGCAAAAATTAAAAAAATAAAAGATAAAACATAGACATATTCCTTTAATGCTTTTCTGGGGACAAAAGTACAAAAAACAACATGACATTTTAAGAGGAAATTATTTATTTAAAGACATTGATGTATTCACAAAATGTTAATACATTTTATGTACTAAATATTCTTTTCCTGAATCCTCCTTCTTACATCTGACCTACTCCTAAAAAATCTATTTTTTAATTTAAACTTAAGGAATATGCTCTAATATCCTAAATAAGAAGGGATATTGTACCATTGTCCAAATGGATATTCTTTTTTTGAAATCTCTCAGCTCAACCAGTTAGATCACAAGGCTGACAGGACCAACTCTATGGATTCTATTCTTGAAGCAGAGAACCAATTTTTAACTGAGAAATAAAAAAGCAACCTCTGAGACCACAGATAAAAACTTGACCCCACAAGGCACAGAAGGGTGCTATTTATCTGAAAGATGGGCTACAGGAGGAATGAGATGGCTGTGCAGCATCTACTCCTACTCCTCGTGAAACAACTCAAAAGCATGCGTCCTACTGATGCCAGGTCAGCGCTGTCATCTGCACGGAGAAGTCATGAAAAATAGGATGGAAAGGAACAGACAAAGGTTAAAAGTTTCCTCATAGGTTCTAACCTGTTCTCTTTATCTTTCCTTTATCACAACTGGTAGAGCTGTCAAGAAAACCCTGAAACATGTTGGTGCTTGCTTTACTGAAGACACTATGAAATAGGAAGGCTTTTGAAGTGGCTTTGTTTTTATTGGAAAGACAAAGCATTTGATTTCATGTGCACTGACTATTCAATAAGTCTACATACCTTCGGAGGCAGATACATGCACATTCTCAACAAGACACAAAGCACAATACTACATTTGCTGGGAAACACATATAAGTGACTGCTGATGCTGAATCCTTCTTGATATGTGATCACAGTAGAAAACCATTATAGACTAAATATGTGAAGCTGGCTCTTCTTTCAAATTTAATTTCCTTTTGTTGCATGATCCCAAACCACCTCTGCAATATGGAGATAGCATGGTCCTTCTCATGAAAGTAGCCCTCTAGAATTATATGCCTTGCAAATCACATCAAAATCTGCAGGGCAGCTACAAATTTAAGACAATGGGTGGCCAAGATGAATTCAGTAAGTTTAGGCTATTAGGAAGTGATTAGTGAAGAACTTATTTCAGTCTATTTTATTAACCAGGTGGTAATTGATTGCTCTATTAGATAGACAAAGGCTCATGGAACATACCTTTTGAACAAGAGCTTCAGGGGAGAAGACTTAGAGACTTTTTGAACACATGCATACAATGTAAACATGTGTATCCACAAGTCACCCCCCAAAATTCATATGGGACTGATGAACATTCCAAAGAATCATGAATCCAGAAGAGATCCAAGCTCCCTACTGATAGGTCAGAAGGAACCTGGCGCCAGCTTAACCCCTCTTCTAGCCACAAACCTCTGGAATCCCAAACACCCACCCATCCCTATTTCTACCTCCACAAACCTAGTTCTAACTGTCAGTCCCCTCCCACCTCACTGCCCTTCCCACTGTCATCTAACCATACTCAAATGAACTTGGCTATCTCCATTTCCTGCCTCATACCCTGTGTGGCTCCCAGCATTCCTGGTAAAAGGACAGTGAGTCCCCTTGGCCTTCTACAGTGCCTCCCCAGCTCTCTGTGCTGGTCACCCTGGAGACGGGTGGGCATCACTGTCTCCTGCCTCAGTTCCTTGGCTACTGTAGGAGGATGATCTCAGGATCTGGCATCAGAAAAACTGGAAAAGAGTTCAGAACTTGAACATCTGTCTTTAACTCTTGTATCTTGTGAATATGGGGTAGTCCCTTAGTCTTTGTTGACTTTGGCTTCCATAGATGAAATAGAGAGTAACAGCGTAATATAATAACAGAATAATATTACAGAGAATAATAGCACTGTTCTCATGGAAGATACCATAAATTGGTAAGTGCTTAGTAAACTATTCAGAGCTAGATATATTCTAGTAATTGTAATGCTAAGATTGCTATAGGGACATATTTTTCTTTTGTAATCATGTAACACCATCTAATTTTTTAAGAACTTCCCTTTTATTGACATGTATCCATTTGGACATTATGCTTATGTGAAGAAATAGAAGTGAAAAGAGAAAGATTGCTTTCGCTTGTAGCAACATTTGCCATTTTGAAACTATTATCTTTCTTGCTATTCCCTCAGAGTCAGGGTGGGTTAATGGGCAAGGTTTTTTGGATGGAGCCAGACCTGGTTAGAATCCTGCTGACCCATCAATTTTCTCTGCAGCCATGGGCTCAAGTCTGTCCAACTTGCCCCTGAGCCTCCACTGGTCAGAATGCGGTGGGGAGTATTTGCCACATAGATGCACTTGGAGTCCATCTTCCTCCCTGATATCATAATTCCTGCTCTGGTATATTGGTGGGAGATCAGCAATAACAGGCACAGATGGCACACGGTGTAGGCTCTCTAGAAATATCAGGTGTTACATATAACCAGACAAAGAAAAGGAGAATAAGAAGCAAGAAGCATCTATAATTTTCTAAGAAGCTGAACTCAACACTCATTTGTTACTGGGCTTCACTTCAGAATGTTAATGGAACTGGAGAATATGCAAATGTAACCTTTTCTTCATTAAAACTTGTCACATAGACCAACAATATTGTGACTAAACCCTCACTCATATATGGACTGTCTGAGCTGTTAAAATTACAATGCTTAGCACAGAGCTAAATAGCAAACAGTTTGAAGTTCTTTACAGAGTTAGACTGGGATTGAAACCAAAGTGTTGGAGGACTGTCATAACATTTGATTAAGTTTCCCCAAGGAAAAGTGTTGAGAGCCACAGCCGAAGGGGCCCCAGCAAACTTCCAGCTGCCAGCAAACTTCCAGCTGCCGGCTGATGATTGGCTCACAGTGGCCCCAGCTACATCTAGCTGATTGGCTCCTCCGCGGTGATGCTCATTGGGCTGTTTCCCTGCCCTTTCAGACCACGGAGCTGCTCATTGGGGGACTTTTTTGGCTCTGCCCACGTGACCCAGCCAATCGGCCTCAAGAGCAGGAGGATTGTGGGAGGTGGGGAGAAGCTTGTGTGGGAGAGAGAGGCTTGTGGAAAGCCGGTGGTGGCAGTTGAGGCTCTGAGGGTTTTTCCTGAGAGGCTGTTTTGTTTGGCATGTGTGGTTCTAAAAATAAAGTTAGTTTCTTTTGACAAGTGGCTCCTGATTGTGCCCAGCCAGACTGCGGCAGAAAAGAGTGTAGAGACACCCAGGGTCCTCACAAATTCAAACTTTGGTTTTTGACATAGCTTCATGTCAGAGGGGACACTGCTCACTTTGAATGCAACCTGAGTAACTTCCACTGGGAGCCTGACTGTATGGAAGTTATATAAAAGTGTGGAAATCTTTATCATTCATGAACTTTTGAACTTTTTTGAAGTTTTAAAGACCATACTGACTTTGACATTCATATCTAGAGCTATGAAGATAGGCTGCTTTGTTTTTTATGCTGCTTGTTGATTAAGTTGGAAGGGCTGAAGGGTGCTAGATATAAAAAAAAGGATTTTTAAAATAATAAAAAGAAGATACGTCAACTCAAAAGAACTTATCCAATGATACACACATGAAAGCACTAATGTCTCAACCCTCATTCCTGGATAGATTGTAACACAAAACAAATAGGATAAAGTTAATCACATTTTTAAAAAGTCTTTTTTTTTTTTTTTTAAAGAGAGAGAGGGGGAGGGGAGGGAGAATTCTTTTAATATTTATTTCTTAGTTTTCGGCGGAGACAACATCTTTATTTTATTTTATGTGGTGCTGAGGATCGAACCCAGCACCCCACGCATGCTAGGCAAGCGTATTACCACTTAAGCCACATCCACAGCCTAAGTCTTTGCTTTTATATAAACAGTAGCACCAGAATTAGGACTATCTAGAAAGTGAGTTCAATTGTTATACGGCTTTTAGACAGAAAGGGCTTTCTTCAGGCTTTCCATATTGAGTTAGATGGAATTCCCTGAACTGCGTCATAGGCATTATTCATTCCACCATGCCTTATGGGGCCAACCTCATGATGGAGCTGCCACTGTGCTCCACGGACATGTGCCCAGCTCACGAGGCACCTTCAAGTCACCTGTCAGTAGGAGAGAAATTAACAGAGAAGAAAGGAATCCCACTGGAAAGTCAGGAGGGAGAGATCCAGGATGCTCTACACCTGCCCTGTGTTTGGTCTCTGGTTAGAATACGTGGGAGGCTGGACAGTCACCCCACATGACCCAGGTCCTAATCCCTGGTATTGTGAGTGTTGTCTTGTCTGGCAGATGTGACCACATGAAGGGTCCTGAGATGGGAGATCATCCTGGATCATCCAATGGGCCCTAAATGCCATCATAAGCATCCTTCAAACTGGACACGGGTGGAGGCAGTGAAACAGGGAAGTGAGAAGGGAGGCTGCTGCCTCTGCAGATGGAGGAAGGAGCCGGGAGCCAGGAAGGCAGTACTCTGGAAGCTGGAGGAGGCAAGGGGATGGACCTCCCTCTGGAAGCAGGCAGCAGGGCACTAGTGACACCTTGTGTGGCACAGAGTACTGGAGTTCAGACTTCTGACGCACAGACTAGCAGGAGTAAAAGTGTGTTGTTTTAACCCAGTAATTTTGTGTTAGATTGTAAAAGCAGCTGCAGGAAACTAATGCAGAAGACCACCCACTGCCAAGGCCTAGCTTCTTGGCCTCCTCCTCAATCCCAGGTCTGAGAGTTTCTCGTGTGACATCTGTTTACCAGGCATTCTCTTCTGTTGATTTACTCTGACTTCCTGGCCACCGCCTGCAAATCTATGTATTTGAAAATGTAACATCCCTGATCTGCATCTGGCTCCCATAGGGCCCAGGAGCCTCCACTTCTTGCCATGTTCCTACCACCCCTGCCTGCTGTGCCCAAGGATCCAGCCACAGTCCGCCCACTCCACCTGCCAGTGTTTATGGGGCAGCCACTGTGCCTTCCCACGAGGACACAGCACTGAACAGAGCAAATGTTCCCACCTTTGGAGAATTTACTTTCAGATGGGAATTGGTAATTAATTGTTAAAAGAGAAAAACAGATTACTTCTCAGGTCGTACTAAGTGTATAGGAGGGTGAATAATGTCCCCCTTAGAATCCTATCTTATTTGGAAATAGATTTGCAGACATAACTAGAGTAAAGATTGAGACAAGTCTATACAGGATTGGAATGGTCCTAGGTACAAAAAGAGTGTCTTTTTGTAAAAGACAAACGGGAAAAGAGGGAAGAAGGTGGTGTACAGATGGAGATGGAGACTGGGGACAGGCATTGGCAAGCCAAGAAACACTAAGTCTACCTGGCAACACAAGAATCTAGGAGGAGGCTTGGATCAAGCCTCTCTCAAGCCTCCAGAAGGAACCAACTCTCCAACACTGTGATTTCAGACTTCGGATTACCAAGCACTCAGAAGCAGATTTCTGTTACTTGAAGGTGTTCAGCTGTTACAAGGTTATGGCTGCCACAGGAAACTCACTTATATGATGGAAAAACAGCATGGAGATCGGGACAATCAGAGCCTGGGAGGGTGGGCGTGTGGGGGTTTGTGCGGGCGTTGTTACTATACAGTGGCCGGAAAGAAGAGTCTGTGGCAGAAGTGGGCTTGGCATGTCAGGCAAGAGGTGAGAGGCCAGTGGGAGAAGTGGAGTGGGCCCTGTGGGCCTTGCTAGAAGAGGCAACGGGGGCCCAGATTATGGAGAATATGCTGGCTATTGCAGGCCCTTAGATGCTTCTCCAGAGAGATACTTGGATGGTGGTTATGTGGACATATGCACCTGTTACAGTGCACGAACTTCAGGCCTAAAAGTGTGCATTTCTGTTCATCAAATATACCTGGATGAAGCTGAGTTTTTGGAAGGGGTCTCTGAATCTGCTGTGTTGATAGCCGGCTTTAAGGGGCAGGGTGAGAGCAGAGTGTCCTGAGAAGCAAAGAGTTTGGGTACAATTTGCAGGGTGAGCCAGCAGGGTTTGGATGGGTGCGTGTAAAGTGTGAGAAAAGGGGGCTCTTGGAGACCCACTGAGAACCCTCCTTCCTCCCCCACATAAGGGTGTCTTCTGTCACTCATCTCAGGCACAGCCTGGACCAGTGGGGCAGGTGGGGCAGGCTAGGCCACCTTTTGGAGACTAGGACCTTTTATTTCAGAATAAGGAGGAATGATTTGAACCGGCAAGTTTTCTACTGGCTGCTGAAGTGGAGAGAGACAAGCAGTAAAATGATGACAAAATTGGTTCCTTTGAACTATTTTTTGTGAGTACTAAATGTCTGGAATTAGTCTCTGCCAAGCAATGGGCTTCTTCTCTGAATTCAATCTAGAAGAAGTTGAAGAGGAAAAATAATGTACCATGATTAGCCAAAACTTATGATATTATTTAGCATTTGAAATTACATATAATTTAAACATCAATGAATTGCTGCTTCTATTGAAGACGTAAATATTTTAAAAGATGATTAGGACAAAGGATATTATCAGTTATATCATAACACCTATGTAGTGTCAATTAACTTTAAAGTACTATTTATTTATTCATTAAGGCTACTAGATGTTTCAAGAAAAATATGGTACACAAGGAAAAATTAATAATACATGTACATAAGAATGGAGTTGCTCTGATTGAACAGGTTCTTTTTGGTGGCAATAGCCCAAGGGAAAAGATTGCAAATTAGTACCCATAAAATTTACCTTGTAAAACATAATGACTTTATGGAAAATGCTTATATTCTACAACTATGTACCTATTTTAAAATTAATAGCCCATATTGTTCCTTAGAAAAACACCTAGACGTGTGGACCCAGAGTGGGAACTGGAAGGAAAGAATTTGATGCTCAGGACATTAAGATTAGAAGGAGAGGATCTAAGAATGTTTGATCTACAGCTTTTAGTCTGTCGATATTAGGAGAAGATCAGGATTGTGCCTCCAGGTTAGATTAAGAATTTGAGAAAAAATAACAAAGGCCCAGGTCACTTCTAACATTTTTTTAATGCATATATGGATATGCACATGTATCTGTATGCTTATGAGTACATGTGTGTATGTATACATATATATGTGTATCTGTGTGCTAACGTGCACACATGTGTATATGATGTGCTTGCATATACGTATGTATATATATTTACAAATCTGTGTGTATGCATACATACACAAAATTGTACAATGCACATACACATGCATTTTACATAGGTAATAGGGTGGTATTTGGAAAGAGTAAACTTCAAAAGCAAGTTGCTAGCCATGTCAATGCCAGGGAATCAAGAATAGGATTTGGCTTAAATTAAGTGATCTCGGGCAGATTCAGGGGTGAAGGGCTGTGTTCAGCATAGGTGGTTACCAGGATGTGGGGGAAAGTCTATGACTAGGTATCTTAAAAAATCTTATTTTTCTAGGAGGAGGGAAGAACAGAGCCCTGCTCAACCTGTGGTGGTCAGAGAAACGGCAGTCATGTTGGCCAGGCTTGGGAGTTGTGTGGTCATTTTTTTGTTATGTGGATGACATTTGCTGTTTTGTCTATATTCAGAGATGCTAATGGATAGTGGAGACTTCGTTAGGATCCATCATGATGCAGGACCTTGCCTGTGGTTCATGAGAGGTGAAGTGCTCACGTTCAACAGGAGGGAGCCCGGGTCTGACAGATGCCTGCCGGGTTGGCTGCCAGGCCTCGCTCTTCCGGTCTCACACCTGGGTGTGAGGACACCCTGTGAGGCCATCAGGGGCACATCCGAAGGGAAAGGAAAATGCTGAAGAGAAACTTCCCATTCTAAGGCTTACTGCCTCTGCAGAAGGGTCATTCTAGGGCAAAAATTGTGTTCTAAATCTGCCAACGTTTTAACAAAACTACAAGTTAAACAGGAAGAAGAAAAGGAATTGAACCAGTTGATTTGTCGCCAAGAGCTCACATGCTCTAACTCTGTGTCCTTACAGCCTGAAATCTCCCCAGAGAGCAAGTCTGACACTCAGTGAAGAGTGACCTGAAGAGTGACCTCATGGATCACGTGGTTCTAACCAGGAATACATTAGGAAGGGGAGGGAAGCTTATTGAGTAGTAGTTGTGTTTAGTTACTAAAATAAGAGGAAAAATAAAACACCACAATTCCATAATTAGGCCTAGAGCAACTAGTGCCCCTGTCAATAATAAGGCAAAACCCAGCCCTCTAAGTGCACTACTCCACGTTGCTCTTAAAGGAATCCTAAGGAAGATAGAAATTCTTTCATATATATATATATATATATATTCTTTTTGGCACTGGGCACTGGGGCTTGAACACAGGGGCGCTTTATCACTGAGCCACATCCCCAGCTTTATTTTGTATTTTACATAGGGACTGGGTCTCACTGAGCTGCTTAGCACCTTGCTTTTGCTGAATCTGGCTTTGAACTTAGGATCCTCCTGCCTCAGGCTCCCCAGCCACTGGGATTACAGGCATGTGCCCTCACACCTGGCTTACTTTTCCTTTTGAGACAGGGTCCCACTAAGTTGCTGAGGCTGGCCTCAAACTTGCAATACTCGTGCTGCATCCTCTCGAGTTGCTGAGATTACAGGTATGAACTAACATGTTCAGCTCATCATTACTCTCATATAAGAAAAAAGAAAAACAAGTACAATGTCTGAGTAGCTATTCACAATTACTTCTCATTACTAGGCATGAAGTACAAGGAAATTCCATGGGTGTTTCTTTTACCTTATTTCACAGTACATTTGATATAAAACTATTAACCTATTTCCATCTTACTGTCTGGATTTTTCCAAATGTAAAATACGGACATTGTTTTCACTCTTCAGTTTGAATAAAACAACCAACATTGGATACTCATTAGCAGTCCCTGCAGACCATGAATCAAAGGGGTGTCAAAAGGCCACCTGTATACCCTCATCCTAGATGATTCTATAGCTGGGCAGCTGAACACATTGGCCAGCTTCTTTGCAAAGTGTAATAATAATAATAATAATAAATTCATTTCAAGATGATGATATCCAATTACCTTTAACTTGGACCTGTTGATAAAGTCTTAGATGAGGCTTTTATTACATCGTGTGTGGCTAACTCACAGTAAATGGTTATGACTTATTTGAAAATTAACTAAAAGTTTTCAATGAATTCACAAAGATTTTCTCCTATTGTTGCCACAAACCTCTATAATTTAAAATGGGCAGGGAGTAGACAAGGCAAGAGGTTTGACTATAGGAAAAAGAGCCAATGGTAGATAAATAGAAGTTACTTATGCAAATAACCAAAAGGTACGTTATTTCTATTACCTTTTTCACTAATTATGAATGATAGTTTCTGTGATGGAGCTGTAGCTCACATGTGTAAGGCCTTGGGTTCAATCGCCATCTCCATAAAAAAGAGAAAAAGGTAGTTTCTTCATTAAGCATTTCTTCAATACACAAGAAATACATTGTTTTAAGTTCTGTCTACATGGTAGCAAACCAAAGCCACTAGAAAAAAACAGAATTTGGATCTTTAAGAATGCTAATTCAATATTTAATTATTGTACACATATATGTTTTTAAACAAAATTTTCTTTCTTTTTTTTTAGTAAGAAGTAACTGTACAGTTCTCAATGCTTGACTTTATAGAGTTCAAAAAGTTCTCAAACTGTGTTGGTTCACAGGGCCCTTTGCTATAAATGCTTCACAGTGTCCCTGGGACAAAAGAAATAACTGACAGTCCCATTCATTAAGTGATTAGATCCAATGACTTTAGAATTATCTGTGCCCTGACCACTTGTGCTTTGGGGCACCAGGCAACTTCTTAAACACTGGATTCAGAAAATGCCATCTTCACTTTGTCTCCTTGGGTAGTTGAAATTCAGGATTTCAATTAAGCAACTCAGTAAATCAAATGAACCTAAACATTTGTCATTTGGGGAAATAAACTATCACTCTATCAGTTTTCTTTTTTAGGTGTTTCAAAATGTATCATTCTATGACTGTGAAAGACCTAAATAATAGCAATGTATTTATTGTTAAATATCCTATATTTACAATATAAAAATACAAAATAACTTAGGGAAAATATCCACATTTAAAGTCACCTTCGCCCTCCTTTTCTATTTGACCTGGGCAAGGGCATAGTACAATGGGATCATGAAACTCGATGAAAAGTACCACTTTAGTGCCGTGGTATCACTGAAAACACTTATTTTACTATATTCAGCATGCTCCTCACTGTATGAAATTGCTGTTGACGTCTTCACTATTGCATTTGACCTTAAGGGACTTTCCTTCCCACCCATTTCTTGCCCTTTCTCCCGAGCCTTTCTTGGGCTGCTATGTATAGGTTTAAACTGCAGAAGAGAGAATCACATGAGGGACCTGAGAGCCAGAGAAAGCAAATGAATATAGTGATGGGAAACTCTGCTCTTCGAAGAATGTAACAAGCAGGTTTTTTTTTTGTAGACATGACTGTGCTGGAATGATCCAAAGTTGGAAGAATGCAATACTTCCTCTCTACCTCTAGAGACAATTAGAGATTTCATTATCAGAGTGATTATCTGAGGTGCATACTACTACTTTACAAAAAGCACTGACATAACTTCCTTTCATGCAGAAATAAGTCGACATAGTGAAGAACTTGTTCTTATTGAGCACATCCTGTGTTCCTAGGAACTGCCCCTGTGCCTTACCCATTTCTGATCATCACTCCTATTGAGGTAGAGTATTAATATGCCCATTTTACAGATGTAGCTGCTGTAGCACAGAGTCTATCAGCACTTTTCCTAAGGTCCAGAAATAAGAAGGTGATGGAGGCAGAATTAATATGCAGACAGACTCCTCAGAGTCCCCGCTCATAGTCAGGAGGCTCACTGTCTCATCACACATGGTTGTTATTAGTTTTGAAAGCTATTACAGGTTTGGGAGAAGAACAAATGTGGACCCCTCAGAAATTTCATGAGGATAAGGTAAAACTCATCTGATTTAGGACTAACACCATGTCTACTACATATCTTTCAAATGTAACTGCTTTCTCTTTTTAAATCAAGAGTTGTGTGATTTCTCAAAAATAAGTAGCTCACACAACAACGTTTTATATTGTTGACTTTTATAAACCACTAATTGCAAAAAAAATCTCTAATATAATTGACATGTTTATAATTTTAGGTAGTTTCCTCAAAGAATTCTGGGGTCCAGAATCAGGTAGTGGAGGAGAGAATAAAAGGTTCTACCTGGAGAAACATCCATGCCCTCAACCAATTCCTCAGATATTATCCTTTTCTTGTCCTTCATGATCCAGTCTCTAAAGAGCAGAGTTTCCCATCACTATATTCATTTGCTTTCTCTGGCTCTCAGGTCCCTCATGTGATTCTCTCTTCTGCAGTTTAAACCTATACATAGCTTTACCCACAGCCCATTTCTTGAAATTTCTTCCAAATTTTGATCTATAATTCTCTGGTTTTTGTAGTTCACCTACCATTCAATTAAAAACTATGATATACAAACAAAATATACCATTAGCCACCTATTTCAATAAAGAGTTGTTATTTGTTGATGCAAAGAATAAAGTCTTCCAGATACAATAACTTTTCCTAATTTGTTTTCTTCTAATAATAATCTTAGTGTTCTCCTGTTTAAAGTCTTCCAAAAGGGACTTGAAAGGCCAACCAAATTCTGCAGAATGAACTTAAAACAAGTGTTCTCTTTATACACAGCATGATATAAAACATTTATTTTCCTGTACTCCCAATATATCCATTTATTTCTATTTATTTCCCTGGTATAATATATTACATTGCCTTGAAATTATGTTCTATTTTCTATTAAAATCCACTGTGGTGACAAGAAAAATGCTTTACATGGAGTGGATACTCCGAAAACAATAGCTGTCTGATCATCAAATCTAGCAAGCCATATGGGTTTTTAAAATTTACACAAATCACCCCAGTGTTAATGTAACTTGACCTTAGTATTTGCACAATAAATGTCGGTTGTCAATTCACTATCTGGATAACAGCTCTGTGAGTTTGGTTCTATGATTACTTCTACCTCTGTCCAGATACAAGGCAGTGGTTGGACAACAGGGAGGGCATTGAACACTGTTCCTGGCTTCCACAAGACATTGAGCAAACTCAACCATTTCAGAACACTTCAGGCAATGTTTTGACTCCATATGAGTAAATATGAGGGGTGCATATGCTCAGAGGCAAGGACTCAGAGAAGGTTCTTCTTCTACTTGGTCAGAGGAAATTTATGCTTCCTAGAAGAACATTCCGCTTTATCCTATGTCAGTGGATGTCAAAGTTACAAAGCAGAAAACTCACTCTAGACTTAATTTTTTAACTTCAAGGAGAAGTGTGAAATCTATAAAATATTTCACTAAGTTGAGAGAGCAATTATAACTCATATTTGCAAATACTTGGGATTGATTAGAATATTCTGCACATTTTGATAACCCAGAACAATATGTGAGTGGCATTGTGTTAGGTCTCGTGTACAGTCAATTCAATCCCACATCTTTATTTCTCTGAGTACCAAGTGATCTGGGTTGTTGTTACTATTTAAAAAATCTGATTCTAAGGGATGTCAGAGCTTTAAGTTCAGGAGTACAGGGTTGAACACTTTCCCTTCATCTCTTATGACATGTGTCATCTGTGAGTTTTTTCTAAATATCCCTTGACCTATTTAGGTTTTAAATCTTTAGAGTAGCTGGTATTTTAAGTTTACTTTATTGTGTGAGTTAATACTTCTTTTGTAGTGAAATAGAAGAAGGGAAAGAAAGATTTGCATTAAAAACACAAGGGAAAAAAATCCAAACTAAATCTTACTTCACAAAGGGTGTCAGCACATTTCAGCTACAGAAAGGGTCCTCAGGTCTCAGCTGTAATGGGGCTCAGCCAACAGAACCCCAAAATGAAGACCTCAGAGGCAGCCTCAGAAGCAAGCTTTCTCTTTGACTTTCTCTTGCACTCTGTTTACCCCCTCACATCCCCCTAAGACAAATGCAGAAATTAGATTTTCCCTTTTCCAAGGCATGTCATAGAAACCAGACCCCATTTACCCTAAAGCCAGCCATACAACCAAAAAATATTACTAGAGCTTTCTTTCACTTTTCTGCATAAGAGCTGGTTGTAAAGAAACCCTCTAGTCTACTTTGAGAGTAGGTCAGAGGAGCCCATTTCTGTAGGGTCCTGCCTCCTGCCCTACAGGATGGAAAGCTACACAGAGAGGCCAAGAAGAACCTGAGCCCACAGGCCTGGCTGGGTTCCCACTCTGCCTGTTCCATTAGCTTGGCCACTTGGTGCAGTCATATGTCTCCACGGCTGTCTCTGCTTTATCCAACCCAAGCATAAAAGCAGAAAGTTCACCTGGGGCTTTGGGTCTTTAACGTGAAGGCTCCCGCGCCACCTCAGACTATGATCAAATAAAAGTGTCATGCTCGTCTTTTGTCAGCCAGTGCAGCCAAGACCCTTTATGTTGAGCAAGGAAAGGATTGTCCCCTCTTCGTCCCTACAGCTCCTATCTGCAATTGCTGGGCCCCAGCGACCTCCAAACATCATTCTCAGAGATCAGACTTTGCGCACGCTGGCTTGACACAGAAGCCAGCCAGGACTTTACACAGGCCCACGTGTGACACAGAAACATACTGGAACCCGATCATTTTCCCCTGTTCATTTAGCAGCTCGGAAAGTTTCAAATATTTTTGTGAAAAATACTTTCTTGGAACTAAAATCACCAGAATATTGTAACATAAAGGCAAACCTCAGTCTTGCCTCATTTTGAAAATTTCTTTGAATTGCAAAACCCGTAAAGTTGCCGTGACCATAAAGGTTACCCAGTCTAGCAGGATGCTGGTGAGGGGAGGGGCTATCTTGGGACAAGACAAACATTTACAAGGGACTGTTTTTTCATTAACTACTGGGGGAAAGTTACTGGGAATAAAAGAATGACTTACAAGTTCCTTCAAACATCCAGGCCCAAGGCTGTCAACTCGCTTTCCGTAATCCATAATATTCTCATGGCTGAGCTGCGGGCTTCATTTCTCATGCTCTGAACACTGTGATACTGTTCTAACGGCTCTTCACCCCAGGCTGTGCTGCTTCACTCTGTCCTGCACAGCATGCCAGCGCTAGGCCTCTCCAGACACTTCCCAACATCTCGGTGACCTCCCAGCAACCCCACTCACGCTGTCACTCACAGAGCTGGCATCCACCACAGACTCATATTCTGGCCTCTGCCTCCTCTTCCAGTTGCACTGTCACTCTGTGTGCCCTTCTGTGCAAGCCCTGTATGCACACCCAACTATGCACAGCTCCCAACACAGGCCAAGCCATGTTCTCTCACTTGTCCCTTTGCTAACATGCCCCAACCCCACTCCAGTGGCACTTGAAAAAGTCCTTTCCAGATGGCACAGAAGTTGACACTATTCCCAGGGAATATTAGTATCCAAACACAGACTTAAAGTATCACTTGTGGGTCAGACTGTTCTGCAGAGAACCCTGGCTGGTTCCTGACCACACAGGACCTTCCTTGGCCTCTTCTGTGGCAAGCAAGCAGCCTCCATAGCTTCTCACACCGAAACTTCACACTTGCTGTGTAGCTGGGCAACGATGGTTTCCTCACCAGGCAGCAAAGTCCAACAGGCAGGGATCATGTCATTTTTTACTCATTACTGTGTATTCAGCATCTAGCACATGGCTTTCACATAGTAGGCACTTGAAGAATAAGTAAAACTATTCCAGGGTGGAAAAATCTCAAAGCTAAAAACAACTATGATGCTAGAAAGTATACATGTAATATATTCAGTGCTGCTTTTTCTCTTGCTGGTTGTACCTCCCAGACCCCATTTGTTCATTTATTCACCAAACACTAAAGGACTGACAATGAAGCAGAGTGAATAATCAAGGTCACTGGCTCCAGGACCTAGTGACTGAGAGGATGAGGTGGGTTTAGAAGGGGCAACCTCAGGTTGAGACAGGGTTTCTCAGACTCAGCACCACAAACATTTTGGGTCACATAATTCTTGGTTGGAGACAAGAGCTTCCCTGTGTTAGGACATGTTTAACAGTAGCTCTGGTCTCTACCAATTAGGTGCCAATAGCATCCTGTCTGCTTACATCATGCCAACTAAAAATGCCTGCAGCTATTGCCCAATGTCCCCTGGGGTGGTGGACTCATCCCTATTTGAGAACCACTGGTGTGAAGTCACAATTCTGAAGCAGACAGACCAAGGTCCAGGACACCTAGCACCTCTGATCATATCAGATAGGCCTCTGTTCTCTTACTTCTTCCTTAAGCCAAACAATAAGAGGCTTCTTAGATTGAGATTTCAGTGAGTTTGGGTCTAGAATCATGGGTGCAAAGGATAGAGTGGGAGAGGGAGTGAGTGACAACCTTTGGGTTCACGGAACCTAAGTGAATGATTAGTTATCAGCCCAGCTTGGGGCACAGAAAACTAAATGTGATGGCATTACAGGTGGAACAGGAATATTACAAGAGCTGATTAGAGGTCATTAGCCACCAAACAGCAGCTGACTGGCCTTCTGAGTGCCAGAAAAACCTTGTTTGGTGAATGAGCGAATGATGATCTTATGCTGCCTCCTTACAGGGAGCTTTGCAGTAGGTTCACATATTTGCAAGGAAAGGTACCCGAGAGTCCTTGTGCTAAATGACTCTTCTCAGGCATTTTAACATGGTTGTCAGTCTCTTACTACCCCGTCAGCCTCTCTTCCTTCAAGGAACCAAGCTGGTGTAGCATTTTCAATGGTTATATTCCTGGATGAATAATGCTCTTCAACTGGTCTGGGGTCTCCATCAAACTCAGGCTGCTCGAAAGTTAGATCTTTTCGGTGCAGATCCACTTGCGCTGTGTTGCAGGAAGTCAGACTGGCACCATAGGCTTAATGGATTTCCTCTTAAAAAAAAACCCAGACAGGAGAGAAGCACAAAACTCTTCCTGTTAGGGAACCTGGCATGAGTTGCCATCACGACAAGTCCACAGGCCAGGAAGGGGACAGACTGGAGGCCAGAGCTGGGCTGGAAAGGAGGCCATGCTGGCAGCACTGGGGGGGCTGCTCAGCCCCTCTCTCCTTCTTTCCTCTCCCTGGCAGCAAAGTGGCTTCCATCTGGTCACCCCAAATCCTTTAAAACACTCATGTACCAATGCTGCAATTACTCTCCACAAGGGTTTGCTCAGGCACAACTGGCTCCGTGCATTATTCAAGGTGACACAGGAAAATCTTACAAAAGCTGAAAAAGACTTCCATGTTCCAATTCCTTTCCCAAGGTGAGAGAATCTGCTCATCACTTCATCTTTATTAGGCTTGAATGTCTCATTTTTCACTTTTCTCTACTCTTTTCATATTAGCATAAAATTTTTCTAAAATATTTTTAGAATTTTTTTTTGTTTTAGTTATAGTTTATGATATCACTAAGAAGTATTTTTTCTTATCTTCTAGAATGCAAGAAAATGGTTGCATCTGAGATTGAGAATTTTAAAAATAATAAAACCCCAGAATTTTACATCATCTTGAGTAGCATTCCCATATTTCAATTTTAAAATCTTACCCAAAGCATGTTTAGACAGAAAATCTATAATATTTTTGTCTCCATTTAACTTCTTTTGATTTCCCCCTGCTTTCCAAAGAGCAGCTAATTAGGAAATTCTGTGCCTCTCTAAGCTCTTCATCTCTGCTCAGTTCATGGATCAGCAAATCCCTCTTCATAGAAGCTTATGTTTTAATGTGTCAACTTGACTGGAATATAGTACCCAGCTATTTCACCAGACCTGAACGAAAGGGTTTCCTTGAAGATGTGTTGAGATGTGAGGACCATTTATACTCAGCTGACTGTAAGTCAAGGAGATGATCCTCAATAATGTCATTGGCTTCATCAGGTCATTGAAAGAGAAAAAATAGATTGGTAGAGGTAAAAACTCTGCCGCAAGATGGTAAAATCAACTTGCACCTGACTCCTGCCTGTCAACATCCCTTACAGAATTCAGAATTGACAACCCCCACAGTTCAGTGAGCCAACTTCTTGAAATCCATCTCTGTGTGTGACCAGGTCATAAGAAGCCATGTGGCTTCCAGCTGGGTCTCTTGGATACTCTCTCCTAGATCCCATTTGGGAGAAGATCAAACCATAAGGCATAGGTGACTAGGCAGGTAATCCAACTGATCTCGGGTTTCATAACTTCAACTGTCTGCATAAGAATACGCCATCTTGGATGTCCAATCTTGTAGGGATAGTACATGAACATAGCCAGGGACATCTTGCTGCAACCTATGATACTACCCAAGGGAGAACTCCCAGCTAAACTCAGTCTTCACAGAGAATCATGAGACACAATACCCATAGCTCTTTTAAGACATTAATTTTGGGGGAATGTTTTGTCATGCAGTAACAGATAGCAAAAATATGGAGGAATAGATCTGGTTATATTGTTCTTTTTTAATATTTATTTTTAGTTATAACAATCTTTATTTTATTTTTATGTGGTGCTGAGGATCGAACCCAGTGCCTCATGCATGACAGGCGAGCACTCTGCCTCTGAGTCACAACCCCAGACCAAATCGTTCTTAAGTCATGTTCACATTTTCTGCAACCAAGGATACTATTCACAGGACCTAATGAAAAATAATTTCATCTTGAAACTATTCGAACTGTTCCTTAATTTCTTTAATTTTTCCCCATCAGACAGGAGTAAAAGGTTTGAGAAGAGCTTTTTGATAGTAGGGATTGAACTGGTTTGTCTTCCCACTGAGCTACACCTCCTGTCCTTTTTAATTTTGAGAGAGGGTCTTGATAGGATGTTGAGGCTGGCCTTGAACTTAGGATCCTCTTGCTTCAGCCTCTTGAGTCACTGGGTTTACAGGCATGTGCCACTATGCCCGGTCTGAAAAGGCCTATCTTTGGTATATTGTAAATGACCTCCAAAGGCAGCACTGAATGGGTCCAGCTCTCCCATATCAAGACTATGGGTCAAAGAAGGTCTTCATCTCTTATGCTTGTTCACTAATACTTAAAAGGGGGCAAACACATTTTAAGACACTTGGAAAATTGTTCTAAAATGGAGATATTGCAAACACTATGTTTTCAGCTTCATCTATGATCTTCCCCAAGGAGTTTTGCAGGTATGAACAAAACAATACATCAGGCTACCTTACTACAGAGTGATGGCCATTCTTTGAATACTGTGTTCATATCCAACATTTATAGCTTTGAAGTGACAGAGAGAGGAGCGGGCAGAAGGTCAGCCAATGACAATGAGAAGAAGCAGAGTTGGCAAATGTATTTTAACCAGAGAAACAAAGGCTCATGCAGAGAGGTGAAAAGTTCAAAACAATATTTCTTGTGGTTAGACATCTTTGTTAGGCCTGATCCATAAGAAACTATTAAGTAATGTATTTGCACTTTAATGTATAACTAATGCAACATTTTAAATTTGTTACTTCTCATGAATTTAATTTATATACTTAAAAAAGGAGCTTAAAAAAATACAAGGTCTTGTTAGCATCCCTCTTAGGGTCTCTCCCCTTGAGAGCTCTGTTTTCTTTCTGTTACTCTAATAAATCCTGTTTCCTCATGCTCTCTCTCTTCCTCTCTCTCTCTGGGGGGAAAAAAGGGAGAGGGGCTGGAGTTGTGGCTCAGTGGCAGAGAGCTTGCCTAGCAAGTATGAAGCACTAGGTTCGATCCTCAGTATCACATAAAAATAAATAAATAAAATAAAGATATTGATTCTGTCTGTCTACAACTAAAAAAAAAAAAAATTTTAAAAACCCCCACATGGGCTGGGGATGTGGCTCAAGTGGTAGCGCGCTCACCTGGCACACGCAGGGCGCTTGGTTCGATCCTCAGCACCACATAAAAATACAATAAAGATGTTGTGTCCACCGAAAACTAAAAAGTAAATATTAAAAAATTCTCTCTCTCTCTCAAAAAAAACCACATGAAAACTCAATGAAAAAGCAATAAAATTATTTTTATAATATTAAAATATTTAACTATTTCATGTAATATGTATTCTAATATGTTAAAAGAGGATAATCTGAAAAAGTCAAGGTGGTAAAGATGACCATTTTATCAGCAATCCTTATGACAGTAACATAAATTGAGTATTATTGGAAATAGACAAGTCACTGGTTAAGAATGAATCCACTTTTTTAGAAGTTATTAAATTAACTCTGACATATTCCTAATTACAGTGGGCCCAGAGCAGGACTTGGGATTTTAACTATCATTAGCTCATACAACGTGGAGAGATGAGTCTGACCCCTAGTCTGCAGGTTGATGTCAGGCAGGGGGTTGACACTCTCTAAGTGATGTGTAGCTGCAGTCATATACAAACCTCTGTATGCCTTCTCTTCACTTAGGACCAGAAAGGATTTTAAGGTGGTTTCTTCTTCAATAAAAATGAATGATTAAAAGTATGGCTTTAAATACGGCAGCAAAGTGACATACAAGTGCCTGAGAGGGTGCTATGCGGCTGCCACTCCTCCCAGCTGCTCAGAGATCCAGGCTGCATCTCTTGGTATTGCCCCAAAGATAGACAAGGGACACACTCGAGCCTCTTTATATTCCAAGAATTCCTTCCTCCAGAACCTGCAGACACAATAGTTTATTTGTTATTTGTTGCCCGCTGACTCTGCTCAGGATCTGGCAAGCTACCCAGTGTTCTCCCAGTGGTTTGCAAGTGAGACTGACAAAAACCCCCGTTATAAAATCCACCAGCAGAAAGTGCAGTTAACTCTGCAGTGGACAGAGTCACTTAACATTTTCCCTTGGTCTCCATCTCAGACTTAGACTGCAGTAACCTCTCAGGATCCTACAGAGCCAAGCAAAGGCCATTTGTTTCTCCCACTCTAAATGGTGGGACACCCTGAGGGTGAAATGTCCCTGATCCCCTTCCAACCAGGGGCTGAGGTAGACTGCCAGTGCACCTCCTGCCATGGCACGCCAGGGTCTTCCCAACTTACTGTTGAGAGCCACAGCTGAAGGGGCCCCAGCAAACTTCCAGCTGCCAGCTGATTGGCTCCTCGGCGGTGATGCTCATTGGGCTGTTTCCTGCCCTTTCAGACCGCGGAGCTGCTCATTGGGAGACATTTTTGGCTCCGCCCACACGATCCAGCCAATCGGTCTCAAGAGTAGGAGAAGTGGGGGGTTGAGAGGCTTGTGCGAAGCCGGTGGTGGCAGTTGGGCTCTGAGGGAATTCCTGAAGAGCTGTGTGGTGTGGCCTGTGTGTTCTAAAAATAAAGTTCGTTTCTGCTTGACAAGTGGCTCCTGAATTGTGCCCAGCCAGACTGCGGCAACTTACCACTAGTGTAGGTGAATGAGAAGGAAGGGGGAAGCTTGGGATGTGAAGGATTTTGTAGCTACAAGTGTGAATGGAGGGACTCATCACTTTCTCATCATGAAAGTCAGCTGGGAGTTCAAGTAACAGGATAATACACCATAAATCAACACGTTGACGACCCAGACCAACAGTGTTAGATTAACTATTTAAAGCTTAAAATCTCACATCAAAGGTCTAAGAAATTCAAGGTGTATTAAAATGTATGTATGCATTATCCAATTCACAGTTCACGTATGAAAGACACCCGGAGTTTCACAGGTATGTGTTAACAAAATGGTAACTTTCACTCATGTGAAAGTTGATCATCAGCTGAAACTGAAGTTGCTTGTAAGATCAGATCTGAGAAATCAGAACAGAGATGAGAGCCAGCCCCAAACAGGCCAGTTAGAAAAAATAAAATCCAGGGGCAGGAGTTGTGGCTCAGCAGTGGAGCGGTCACCTAGCACATGTAGGGCACCGAGTTCAGTCCTCAGCACCACATATAAATAGATAAGATAAAGGTATTGTGTCCATCTACAACTAAAATAAAAAAGAAAGAAAGAAAGAAAGAAAAACAAAAAACCCCAACCCCTCCGTCACTTCAAACAGGAGACCTACAGCAGCCTATGAAGAGGGGCCCATTGACTGATATGAAAGAACTCTCTGCTCAAACCACACAAGGAAAGCAACCAACTCACCTTTTACACCAGGCTTCTTCTTGAGCCTGCTAAAGCTCCTGCCAGCGGAGCTCCTTACTGTTTGTCAAGTGGATGCTGCCTGGTTCATGAAACCACACTAGCAGCCAATTAGATCCTTGAAAGGAATTTGTTGAATTTTTTTTCTTGACACCTGTATTACTGTCATGGATGGGCTGGACTCCTGATTTCCATGCTCTCTCCAGCTCCTTTCAAGAATCTAGGCTTTTTTTTTTTTTTTTCCAAAAAAACTGTACCTTGAGAAATGACTTTCCTGCCAGAAAATCACTTTATTTACATATGGTTTGCCATGCTCTAGAAGGAGTTTCCACTGGGTCTGCCCAAAGTGTAACATTTCATAGGTGAAAGAAACCTTGATGCCCAAGTGATACAACTTTTACCCGAATTTAAAACACAGACTGCAGAACAATGGTCAATATCTATGGATGCCAGGTGAAAAAGCATATTTCATCACTCTGAAAATGTTCAAGAAATGACTGTCAATTAAAAAAAAATCAAGATACAAATCTATAGAGAAAATATAAATGTGTGTGTTGGTGGGGGCAGTTAGAGAATAAAAGAGAAACAATGGAAAAGAATACTAAGAGAGAGGCTGTAAAAGACTGGGAGGACAAATGGAGACATGCATAGTATGATCAATATTGGCACCAAGTCACTTTAAAAATCCCTCTTTGTATTTGCCCTCTGGTGCTCATCATCTGCAATCTCATGTTCACTTAGGAGCAACTAAGCATAGATGTTCTATGTTGCTAGCATAAACGTTGGAAAAATGTGTAGCCAACAGCATTTTAATCAGTCTGACTTTGTTATCAAATGGACTGAAATACTTGTTTTAATCTTTTTTAAAAATGTAATCTGTTGTCTAAGATACAAAGAGAATCTCCAGTTTTCTCGAGGATAGTTACTTGATATTACAGGTTGAATTCTATCTCCCAAAAGCCCTGTGGAAAGCCAAACCCCCAGAATGTGTGATTGTGTGCTTATTTGGAAATAATCAACTCATAAGGTCATACTGTGTTAGGGTGGGCTCTAATCCATGACTGGGGCACCCAGACAACAATAGGGCACTTTGGACCCAGAGGTACCGAGGGAGGACAATGTGAAGCAGACACAAGGTATATGCCAAGTGTCTACAGAGACAGGACTTTGAGTGAAACATTTCTAAGCCAGGGAAAGCAATTGGTAGGAGCTCGGAGGGGCCGGAGCTGGGGAGACAGCATGGCCCTGCTGATACCTTGATTTTATCCTTCAGAACTGTGAGAGGAGGAACTTCTGTTGTTTTCAGCCACTCACATTCACAGTCATTCTTTCAGCAGCTGGAACACACTGGAAAGGTGTGATGATGGTGTTTCTTATAATTACTAACTACGTAAGTGACAAAGCCTTTACTTTGAAAATACTTTCAGAGGAAAATACTTTAATTGTCATACTTATTGAGTACTTAATGTCACCTAATGCCCTCTTCACAAGTGATTTTTGAACAATGAAGCAAAACTGAGTTTGATGAAATTATATTTATAAAAGCTAACATATAAGTGTTGGTAATGTATCAAAACTCATGATGAAGACCTTACATACATACAACATGTATACATACAAGCACATAAGAAGCCTCATACATACATGTAGATTTTTATATATATTTATACACACATAAATTAAATATTCTGATTCAGGATTCAGCACTTTTTCTCTTAGGGCCAGATAATAAATACTCTAGGCTTTGCCATCCACATGGTCTCTGTCAAAATTACTTAACCTTGCTTAATGCACAGAAGCAGGCACAGCACGATATATGCAAATGAGCATGACATGTTTCAATAAACTTTTATTTACAGAAGCAGGCAGGGTGCCCGATTTGGCTTGTGGGCTCCAGTTTGTTTGCTCTAACTGAAACCATTGAGAGAGGTACTGTTTGCAGATGAGGAAACTGAGACGGAAAAACCTTGTGCAAGGTCATACAGGGCAGGGAGCGCTGGCATTCCAGCCTGGTACTAATCTGCAGAAGCCGCTGGGCTGGTGTAATCATTTGGCTACACTATCTCCCAGGCAAGAAAAATTGTGGAGTTTCATCAAAAGCATATTGATTAAATTTTTAAGAAACTTTTCTGATACCTATGCTGCCTTGGCAATGTAATATAAAATAAAGATAGAATAAATTTCATGAAGTCAAAAAAAGAAATTGCTACAAATCTTCTAAAGAACTTGCATATATGTCAAAAATTTTTTAGGAAATTAAAATTATAATTTGGAGTCATTGATTGTTAGTATTTTAAACAATCTGTGTATATGACCAGAGAAATCATGTAAATGAGAGAGAAAATAGCCATATAAAGGAATCAGGAAAATCCTGATGTATGTCACTGTTTTTATTAGTTTTCTAGCTAAAAAAGCAATTAAAAGGTTTTAAAAGCAATTAAAAGTTCTCTGGAAACACAGAACAACAGTGATGTGATACTGGTGGTGGCATGAGCCTTGTGCCACAGGACAAGCTCACCTCTGTCACAGGCACCCTAGATGTGGCTTTTCCTCCCTGTCAAAGCAGACCCTTTTAACACTTAGGAGCACTTATGCTGCATCTTTTTACCCGTTAGCCAAGAATTCTCCAAACACTCTATTAGTGTTTGACTGGGTGCCAAATCATTCTCAAAAGACACATGAACATGGAGCTTTCCAAAATCAGCTGAAAATCATTCAGCATCGCTCTTCTTACAAATGCCTTTCATTTAGCTGGTTCAGGCGGCTTTGATGGAGAACACAGGAAACCCATCCTACTGAAGGATTTTTAGAAATCTTAACTGACAGGATTAACTAATTCGTCCTTTATATCACCACAATGTATTACCACAGCATGACGATGATGCCTCTCAGATCCTTCGAATCGATAACTCTGGCACAAAAGGCATATGTGACTACCTCTGGGGCTTGTTTTAATTCTAAGTAAATAGAATTTATTTCCCAGAACACAGCTTTAGTTGAGCATACTGAACCCACATTGGGCCGATGGGTTCGTGCCTCATTTCCATAATTATCATAAATACACACAAAAGCATAAATAAAAGATAAAGATTAACTCCACAAACCCACTTAGAATAGGACATAAAGCTGCAGCATGCCACGGCATTTAACTCTGCTGTAATAATGCCACAGACAAATAGAGTTAAATGGGTTAATTAGACACCAGTGGCTATTTTTATTGCCATATTGAAAATTGGACACAAATGGTAGAAGACGCTCATTGCAGGGTTACCCAGGCCTTAAAGACAGAGTTTGCCTGGGATGGAAGCCTCTCCGAAACACCGCGTAACTGATTACATCTCTTCCTCCCCTTTACCTTTCATAATTAGCTGCACACTATTAAGTTAATGCACATTTATCTACAACAATTCAAGTCAGACTGTGAGCGAATCTTCCTAGTCTATAATTACACTCCAGCTTAATTAGCATAATTTCCACTGCACATATTTAATAAAGAAGCTGCCATTATGGGTTGGCTTCCCATGTGGAATCTCTTCCAGGGAACATCATGAGGAGAGACAATTGCCTCCTACTCATGAACTGCTGTGACTGCACGGAGATGGGGTGAAGCTAGCTCTTGGTGAATGGGAAATGTTGGAAGGGCAAGCTTCTCAAGGAGGGGACCTGATGGAATGTCCTCATCTGCCATTGTCCACCAAGGGCCTGGGCAGGTAGAGCTCGTCCTCACTAACTATGGTGGGTGATTGGCGTTTGTCAATGGTATCCTGTGGTGCAGGATTTGCCTCCATCTATCTGTTAGTGGCTGGGGTGTGAACATATGTCTACTAGTTCACTTCCGATCTATCTCCAATAGAGCCATTTGGGTGCCTGCAATGCAGCCACCACTAGGTGTCACCAGTCATTAACTGAGACACAGATGAATCAGATCGAATCAGATCTTGAGGAGATTTTTATTAACCTGAAAGACCCTAAGCAGTGGGGTCTCTATTTCCTACAGCTCCCTTGTGGAGGGCGGATTAATAACAAGAGGGAGCCCATCTATTTGTCCAGCTAAGAAATGAGAAGTAGGTGACATCCTACTTAACAAGATGGCACACATTCTGTAGGTGTGACAAGTTTGTTCTGATAATCATGGGATTATAAAGGGAAGTCTAGTTCTAGCAGTGTGAACATCTGACACCCAAAATGACTTCACACTCAAACACACACAAATCGTTTTGCCAATGATTTGGAAGCTAACGTTTTAACTAAATCCCTTATTGTTTCTATGTATCTGTCACTCAGAGAAGAATGACGGGCATTTGTAGTTTGTGGGACTGAAAGAAATGTGAACGGTATCACACACAAGAGGAAGAGCCATGGAAAGAGAAAGCAATCGTCCCTGTCATGCACAAAAACCTCAGTAAGAAAACTAGGAAGGAATGAGATGGATCAAATAAATGATGGCAAGGCCAGCCCATGCTTCTTTGAATGTCAAAGTGGCAATAGCAGGAGGATGGGATTAAGGGACCTTGAGTGAAGTAGGTGTTTTTAGAGATGTCTGACCCCGACAGTATTCCTGGGGAGGCCAGGTAGGTGTCAGGAGACCCAGCATGTGCCCCCTCCATGTCAAGCATTTCCTCTTTCAGGTGTATATTTAAAATTTAGAGCATTAATAAAAAAAATATGTTGCGTGAGCTCAAACAGTAATTTTAGTTAGGTATCTATTTACTTTCTCCATCATTAAAGGAGCAACTTAAAATAACAAAATAGGATAAAGAATGATCACACTACTTACACTAAACAGAATAAAAATAACATCATGAAGACTGACTGTGTCATCGCAGTTGGTGCTTTTTCACATCCACACTTTCCTACTCTTTAGAGTTCACGTTCCTCTGCACACCTACATCTGGGCTAGTTTTATGGGTGGTTTCCTTTTAACATAGGATTTGCAGCCCAGTGGGCAATGTGCATACTGACCCTTTTAAATTGTACTGAAGTCTCACCACAGCATTCTCTTAGGTGTCTGAAGAGGTGGGAGGGGTTAGTTAAAAAGCTGAACTCGCCTGGGTGAATTTAATGCTCACTCTGTTCCTTTTCTGTATTTCAGATCTTTTCATTAAGATGTGAAACTGGCTAGGGGTGTGGCATCTGGAGACAGACACAGGGTGGGCCCTGGCTCCTCCACAGACTGGCAGTGAGACCATGGAAAGGAAGCTGGGATCCCTGGGATCAGTCTGCTGGACTGTAAAGTGGGGGGATCACGGCATCTGGCCTAGAGGGTGGCATGGGAGTGAAGGAGGAAAGTCGGCAATGGGCTCAGAGCAACATCTGCCCTGAGACAGTCACGCTGAGTATTCGTTTTCTCTTCTCTTTGTCCCTTAACCTTCAAAAATATAAGAGAATGGTTTTATAACACGTTGGGGCCCTTAAATCTGAAAACCTCTCATTTGAATTCTATTCTTTTCTATTATAATGGAAATATACTGGAAAACAGTTTAGATTTCTTGATCATGACCCAAAGAGAACCAACACAACATCTCTTCACTGGAGAAGAACCTGATCTACACTGTGTTCACACCTCATCTTCAGCCAGTTGACACTGAATGGGGGACTCACATTGTGACAGAGTCCAGGCCTGACATGGATTCCCACGTTGGATGGAAAGAATCAGTGCTTCTGCTCTCACCAAGACCACAGGGTGTGAAGCTCACAATAGATGGCTGGCAAGAATATAAATACTTACAAAGAAGGTGCTCTTTTTGAAATTGCTGTCAGAGTTCCTCTCTAGATTTTCACTTTGAGCCCCTGCAGAATGATTTTTACAGGACTAAGCCCTTCCCTCGCAGGATATTCAGGACATCATCAATATTTACATTGACGTTCCATAAACCAAAAGGCAGACATTCTCAGGAAACTGCACATTTATCCATGAAGTGTACCTTCTAGAAATTAATGTTGAAAAATTATAAAACATGAAGCCTTGGATCGTATGATTATGTTAACCTTGGGAATATTAATTGCATGATGATTATTTTTCAAAAAGGTAGAAACAAAACCTTCACAATGAACTTGAATTAAGTTTGTGTTACTCATCATTTTGAAGCCACTTCTCATGAATGCTGGAATTCACTGGAATTAGTTCCTTCCAGAACTTCCCTGAAGGGCAGCTTTTTTAATTTTTATTTTGCTCAGAGACAAAAAGTGTGAGCATGGCTAGATTTTCTCATTTACATTACTTCTGAAATTTTTAACATCCAAGTACTAATTTTTATACTCATAGACCCACACATAAAGTAGTGCATTATGTAATTATCATAGAAGAGCTAATAATTGCTGGTGCAATATTCCACATAACAGCTGTACAACTTGCCAGGTACAAGATGGCATTGCTATAAGCCTATTAGCGTACGTTCTTAGGAAAACAACACGGTGACAAAGAAGAAAAAGAAATCCAGTCCCTGCAATATTTACTCTGTGAGAATTCTCACGCTTTTCCAGTGTCAGATTTCTGGCTGAATTGATTTTTCCTCAGCAGGGAACAATAGATAATACAATGCTCATAAAAAATCCAGGATCCCAGCTCCAACACATGGTACCATCAGAAGCTGTATTAGAAAGGATAAAACTCCTTTCTCCCTAAATTAGGGTTCCACAGTATACTTTTGGGCTATGTCTCTGAATACTTCTTTTGTTTGGGGTTATTGGATTATAGCAACCCAATCCTTATCCTTATTATTGCGACAAAGCTTAAAATAGCAGATAAGAAACCTCTAATAACCAGCAGAACGAAACAGCTAAGCAAAGAGTAGTTTATGAATGCTATGTGGAACCAAAAGTAAAAATATTTATTGAAGTTAAATTGTATCTAGTAACATACTAATTATCAGGCTTTATCACTTGGCGATAAAATATAAAATATGTAGGAGAAGAAAAGGAACACGTTAATCATTATGTCACTAAGACTTTAGCCCTATTTTTTTTCAGAGTTTTAAAATAATGAATGCTAATGGGAAATACTTACATTGCAACCCAGTTCACACACACCCAATCACATACATGAGTGAAAAACAAATTATCCTTACTAATGTGACACATTTTGATAGGTTCTATTCTGTTACATTGTTTTGAAGGATCTAAAAAACACTATTTATGACCAATAAAAGGATTTTACTATAAAGGTCACAATCTACAATTGGAAAAATATGATTATTACACATATGTATGTGTGCATATGTATGTATGTATATATATATATTATCTATGAGTGCTAGATAATCATGCATACCACATACCCCATATACAATAGCATATATAATAGATTAACTGTTGGATGATTTAGGTAATATTAGCTTTAAAGGCTAAAGTTAGACCACAGAGGAAAAGAGCTTTCTTTGATGATTTTAATTTTATTTACTTCTGATTCAATGAGAATTTCCCCTCCCTTCCTCCACATCTATAGTCTCCTTCCAAGATAGGTCAACCTGATGAAGATGGCAGTGACATAGACAATTCCTCCAAACGTTAATCTTAATTCTGAGGAGAGGCCTACCACCATTATAAAACATTTTATCTTTGTATGAAGAAAGAATATTGGTCTAAGATGGGATGTTGAAAAGAATCACGTTACCTTTTGAGTATCTCATGTTACTTGTAAACTTGGGTCCTCACCCAGGGCTGGCTGTATGAGCAGTGATCAGGAGGTGGAAGCCGAGAGAGAGGAGAGGAGATTTTGTTCTGAGATATGAACCATCTCACTTAACAGAAGGACAAAATGACTTCACTGGGTACGACACAAATTCTGTAAACTAAGCCACAATTCCTAAATTATTTTCATAATGCAAACTAAAATATAAAAATGTCTCTCAAAATATTTATAAAATATTATGAAAATACCTTCTGTACAAATATAATTCCTATTTTTCTAATAAAAATGAAGTCATAATTTTAAAATGTCGATGCCTAAAAAATAAGGAGGAAGATTCTAGATTATTGCCATAAAACAAGTTGTAGATTCTTTCAAAAAACAGCAGTGATAGCAATGTGAGATTATTTTCCTGATAAATAGATTAACTGTTGGATGATTTATGTCATTTTTTAATCTGCTCTCTTTCCCTCTACTGTGGAACCCACTCTCCTCCATAGCCACCCAAACTATTTAATTCCCATGAATTACAATGTGATTTGTTAGCACTGGATGGTTGGAGACATTTGATAGTGTTCCTTTGTCAGAATCTACGAGGTTCTGATTTGAAAATATTATTTTTTTTTTAAATAATATTGGGCTGGGGTTGTGGCTCAGTGGCAGAGCGCTTGCCTAGCATGTGTGAGGCACTGGGTTTGATTCTCACCACTACTTATCAATAAATAAAATAAAGGTCCATCGACAACTAAAATTTTTTTTTTATTTTCTGATTTTTTTTTAAATTTTTTATTGTGGGTTGTTCAAAACATTACAAATTTCTTGACATATCATATTCCACACTTTGATTCAAGTGGGTTATGAACTCCCACCTTCACCCCATACACAGATTGCGGAATCACATCAGTTACACATCCATTGATTTACATATTGCCATACTAGTGTCTGTTGTGCTCCGCTGCCTTTCCCATCCTCCACCATCCCCCCTCCCCACCTCTCCCCTCCCCTCCCCTCCTCTCTCTCTACCCCCTCCACTGTATAACCCTGAGGGTCTCCTTCCATTACCATGCAATTTCCCTTCTCTCTCCCTTTCCCTCCCACCTCTCATCCCTGTTAAATGTTAATCTTCTTCTCCTGCTCTTCGTCCCTACTCTGATCTTACTCTCCTTATATCAAAGAAGACATTTGGCATTTGTTTTTTAGGGATTGGCTAGCTTCACTTAGCATAATCTGCTCTAATGCCATCCATTTCCCTGTAAATTCTATGATTTTGTCATTTTTTAATGCAGAGTAATACTCCATTGTGTATAAATGCCACATTTTTTTATCCATTCGTCTATTGAAGGGCATCTAGGTTGGTTCCACAGTCTTGCTATTGTGAACTGTGCTGCTATGAACATCAATGTAGCAGTGTCCCTGTAGCATGCTCTTTTTAGGTCTTTAGGGAATAGACCAAGAAGGGGAATAGCTGGGTCAAATGGTGGCTCCATTCCCAGCTTTCCAAGAAATCTCCATACTGCTTTCCAAATTGGCTGCACCAATCTGCAGTCCCACCAGCAATGTACAAGTGTACCCTTTTCCCCACATCCTCGCCAGCACTTGTTGTTGTTTGACTTCATAATGGCTGCCAATCTTACTGGAGTGAGATGGTATCTTAGGGTGGTTTTGATTTGCATTTCTCTGACAGCTAGAGATGGTGAGCATTTTTTCATGTACTTGTTGATTGACTGTATGTCCTCCTCTGAGAAGTGTCTGTTCAGGTCCTTGGCCCATTTGTTGATTGGGTTGTTTGTTCTCTTATTGTCTAATTTTTTGAGTTCTTTGTATACTCTGGATATTAGGGCTCTATCTGAAGTGTGAGGAGTAAAGATTTGTTCCCATAATGTAGGCTCCCTATTTACCTCTCTTATTGTTTCTTTTGCTGAGAAAAAACTTTTTAGTTTGAGTAAGTCCCATTTGTTGATTCTAGTTATTAACTTTTGTGCTATGGGTGTCCTATTGAGGAATTTGGAGCCTGACCCCACCAACTGTAGATCGTAGCCAACTTTTTCTTCTATCAGACGGCGCGTCTCTGATTTGATATCAAGCTCCTTGATCCATTTTGAATTCACTTTTGTGCATGGCGAGAGAAAGGGATTCAGTTTCATTTTGTTGCATATGGATTTCCAGTTTTCCCAGCACCATTTGTTGAAGATGCTATCCTTCCTCCATTGCATGCTTTTAGCCCCTTTATCAAATATAAGATAGTTGTAGTTTTGTGGATTGGTTTCTGTGTCCTCTATTCTGTACCATTGGTCCACCCGCCTGTTTTGGTACCAGTACCATGCTGTTTTTGTTACTATTGCTCTGTAGTATAGTTTGAAGTCTGGTATCGCTATACCGCCTGATTCACACTTCCTGCTTAGCATTGTTTTTGCTATTCTGGGTC
This sequence comes from Marmota monax, assembly GCF_021218885.2. Taxonomy (NCBI): domain Eukaryota; kingdom Metazoa; phylum Chordata; class Mammalia; order Rodentia; family Sciuridae; genus Marmota; species Marmota monax. The sequence continues at coordinate 335,599 of NW_026693334.1, forward strand.
TTTTATTTTTCCATATGAATTTCATGATTGCTTTCTCTATTTCTACAAGAAATGCCGTTGGGATTTTGATTGGCATTGCATTAAACCTATAGAGAACTTTTGGTAATATCGCCGTTTTGATGATGTTAGTTCTGCCTATCCATGAACAGGGTATATTTTTCCATCTTCTAAGATCTTCTTCTATTTCTCTCTTTAGGGTTCTGTAGTTTTCATTGTATAAGTCTTTCACCTCTTTTGTTAGGTTGATTCCCAAGTATTTTATTTTTTTTGAAGATATTTTGAATGGAGTGGTTGTCCTCATTTCCATTTCAGAGGATTTGTCGCTGATATACAGGAATGCCTTTGAGTTATGCGTGTTGATTTTATATCCTGCCACTTTGCTGAATTCATTTATTAGCTCTAATAGTTTCTTTGTAGAGCCTTTTGGGTCTGCTAGGTATAGAATCATATCATCTGCAAATAGTGATAATTTAAGTTCTTCTTTTCCTATTTTTATGCCTTTAATTTCTTTCGTCTGTCTAATTGCTCTGGCCAGTGTTTCGAGAACTATGTTGAACAGAAGTGGAGAGAGAGGGCATCCCTGTCTTGTTCCAGATTTTAGAGGGAATGCCTTCAGTTTTTCTCCATTCAGAATGATGCTAGCCTGAGGCTTAGCATAGATTGCTTTTACAATATTGAGGTATGTTCCTGTTATCCCTAGTTTTTCTAGAGTTTTGAACATAAAGGGATGCTGTACTTTGTCGAATGCTTTTTCCGCATCTATCGAGATGATCATATGGTTCTTATTTTTAAGTCTATTGATGTGGTGAATAACATTTATTGATTTCCGTATATTGAACCAGCCTTGCATCCCAGGGATGAATCCTACTTGATCATGGTGTACAATTTTTTTGATATGTTTTTGTATCCGATTTGCCAGAATTTTATTGAGGATTTTTGCATCTAGGTTCATTAGAGATATTGGTCTGTAGTTTTCTTTCTTTGAAGTGTCTTTGTCTGGTTTAGGTATCAGGGTGATGTTGGCCTCATAGAATGAATTTGGAAGTTCTCCCTCCTTTTCTATTTCCTGAAGTAGCTTGAAAAGTATTGGTATTAGTTCTTCTTTAAAGGTTTTGTAAAATTCTGCTGTATACCCATCCGGTCCTGGGCTTTTCTTAGTTGGTAGTCTTTTTATGGTTTCTTCTATTTCCTCAATTGATATTGGTCTGTTTAGGTTTTCTATATCCTCCTGACTCAATCTGGGCAGATCATATGACTTAAGAAATTTATCTATGCCTTCACTATCTTCTAATTTATTGGAGTATAAGGATTCAAAATAGTTTTTGATTATCTTCTGTATTTCTGAAGTGTCTGTTGTGATATTGCCTTTTTCATCCCGTATGCTAGTAATTTGAGTTCTCTCTCTTCTTCTCTTCGCTAGCATCGCTAAGGGTCTGTCGATTTTGTTTATTTTTTCAAAGAACCAACTTTTAGTTTTGTCAATTTTTTCAATTGTTTCTTTTGTTTCGATTTCATTAATTTCAGCTCTGATTTTCATTATTTCTTACCTTCTACTTCTTTTGCTATTGTTTTGCTCTTCTTTTTCAAGGATTTTGAGATGGAGTGTGAGATCGTTTATTTGTTGGTTTTTTCTTTTTTTAAGGAATGAACTCCAAGCAATGAATTTTCCTCTTAGAACTGCTTTCAATGTGTCCCATAGATTCCGATATGTTGTGTCTGTGTTTTCATTTATCTCTAAGAATTTTTTAATTTCCTCCTTGATGTCTTCTATAACCCATTGATCATTCAGTAACCTATTGTTCATTCTCCAAGTGATGTATGCTTTTTCCTTCCTTCTTTTATCGTTGATTTTCAGTTTCATTCCATTATTATCAGATAAGATGCATGGTATTATCTCTACTCCTTTATATTGTCTAAGAGTTGCCCTGTGACATAATATATGATCTGTTTTTGAGAAGGATCCATGTGCTGCTGAGAAAAAAGTGTAACTGCTTGATGTTGGGTGGCATATTCTATATATGTCAATTAAGTCTAGGTTATTAATTGTGTCATTGAGTTCTATAGTTTCCTTATTCAACTTTTGTTTGGAAGATCTGTCCAGTGGCGAGATGTGTTGAAGTCTCCCATGATTATTGTATGGTGGTCTATTAGACTCTTGAACTTGAGAAGAGTTTGTTTGACGAACATAGCTGCACCATTGTTTGGGGCATAAATATTTATGATTGTTATGTCTTGTTGGTGTATGGTTCCCTTAAGCAGTATGTAGTGTCCCTCTGTATCCCTTTTGATTAACTTTGGCTTGAAATCTATTTTATTTGATATGAGTATGGACACTCCTGCTTGTTTCCAAAGTCCATATGAGTGATATGATTTTTCCCAACCTTTCACCTTCAGCCTATGTATGTCTTTTCCTATCAAATGCTTCTCCTGTAGGCAGCATATTGTTGGGTCTTGTTTTGTGATCCATTCTACTAGCCTGTGTCTCTTAATTGGTGAGTTTAAGCCATTAACATTTAGGGTTATTATTGAGATATGGGTTGTTCTTCCAGCCATATTTGTTTATTTCTGTTACTAAACATGGTTTGTTTTCCTCTTTGATTATTTTCCCCCCCTTTACTGTCCTACCTCCCACTGTTGGTTTTCATTGTTATTTTCCATTTCCTCTTCCTGTAATGCTTTGGCGAGGATGTTTTGAAGAGATGGTTTTCTAGCTGCGAATTCTTTAAACTTTTGTTTATCGTGGAAGGTTTTAATTTCATCTTCCATCCTGAAGCTTAATTTCGCTGGATACACAATTCTTGGTTGGAACCCATTTTCTTTCAGTGTTTGAAATATGTTATTCCAGGATCTTCTAGCTTTCAGAGTCTGTGTTGAAAGATCAGCTGTTATCCTGATTGGCTTACCTCTAAATGTAATCTGCTTCCTTTCTCTTGTAGCTTTTAAAATTCTCTCCTTATTCTGTATGTTGGGCATCTTCATTATAATGTGTGTAGGTGTGAATCTCTTATGATTTTGCACATTCGGCGTCCTGTAGGCTTCTAGAATTTGGGATTCTGTCTCATTCTTCAAGTCTGGGAAGTTTTCTCGTATTATTTCATTGAATAGACTGCTCATTCCTTTGGTTTGGAGCTCTGTACCTTCCTGTATCCCAATGACTCTTAAGTTTGGTCTCTTAATGTTATCCCATATTTCTTGGATGTTCTGCTCATGGTTTCTTAACAGTCTTGCTGAGCTGTCTATGTTCTTTTCCAGTTGAAATACTTTGTCTTCATTGTCTGATGTTCTATCTTCTAAGTGTTCTACTCTGCTGGTAGTATTCTCCATTGAGTTTTTAAGTTGGTTTATTGCTTCCTGCATTTCTAGGATTTCTGTTTGTTTGTTTTTTATAACCTCTATCTCCCTATTTAGTTGATCCTTTGCTTCCTGGATTTGTTTGCGTAATTCATTGTCGAAGTGATCTTTCATTGTCTGATTTTGCTGTTTAATGTCTTCCTTGATACTCCAGATCATCTGAAGCATGTATATCCTGAATTCTTTATCTGACATTCCATCTGATGCAGCTGTTACCTCTTCTAAAGTTGCATTGACCTGCATTGCTTGTGGTCCTTTCTTTCCTTGTCTTTTCATACTGCTTGCGTATCTTTCCTGCAGGAGTGGGCGGCGGCTCTGCTCTCTCCTTATTCCAATTGGGGTGTCGTGGCTACCACACCGGCAGGTCACTGGGCCTGTTCTGGGCGCTGGCGGCGGCTCTGTTCTGCCCCTACTCCAATTGGGGTGACGAATGTACCACGCTGGCAGGCCACCGGGCCTGATCCGCCGGTCGGTTGCAGGTTTGCCTACCCTGCAGGCGCGGGCGGCAGCTCTACTCTGCCCCTACTCCAAATGGGGTGATGTGTCTAGCCGCAGGGTGGTTTGCTGAATAAGCAGTGTTACCCTCCGTGCAACAAACCTCTCGCGTTTGAGTCCCCGTAGCCGATCCTCGTGCGATGGAAATCCTTCCTCCAGGTTCCGGAGCACCCCACTATTGCTGGAAATTCCTAACAAGATATCCTTTAGCCGTCCTGACTTGTCATACTCCCACACAGTGAAGCAGCACACGGGGCAATGCACTCCCCTCGCCGCCATCTTCCTTCCCCCACTAAAAAATTTTTTGAAAAAAAAAAAACCCACAATAAAAATGTTTTATGCCCTATACACCAATGTGACACCCTTCTGCCAAAACACAAAACCAATCCACAGTGTCCTTATGTGGGTATTAAAATCCATTCCACTTCATTCTATCTTTTAATCCTGGTAAAACCCTTTTGAACTGATTCACCTACTCGGTCATGGGTAGTTTCCAGATGGAAAACAAAGTCGTACCAGTCATGAGATCATGGGCTCCTGAAAACATCATCAAATTCCATCTGTATCACTCTTAAGCAGCTCCCTTGCTAAGCCACATTAGGGCAAAGTATCCACTTTTATAATTCAGAGAAAATGCTAGAAGTAAACCCACAAGTACATTAATTGTCAGTGTACTAAAAGAGGGTTGGTCTTGGGTCTAATCTGGGCCACCTCCTGTTTTTATGTGGCCTATGAGCTGAAATTGGCTTTCACAGATGAAGATTGATGATCAACTTGATGAAATGGAAAAAAAAAAAAAAACCAGAAATTTTGAATCCCAGAAAGGCAAAATGTTATCCCCTTAAAAAATCCCATTCTTATTAGTAGATCTGTGTTAAAAATATCATCATGAACATCATTATTTTAGAACTTCATCAATAATTCTGTGAAAAATCAGTTTTCTTTTCTATTATTTAAGTATTTACACAATATTCTCCATTTTGCCTTTTGGCCCACAAAGCATAAAATACTTGATATCTCATCCTTCACAGAAAGTCTGCCAACATACGTATTTGAGAGTCATTTTGAAGTTCTCACAATTATTCTTATACACACCTGTCAACTTGAAGAGTGATCTGGCTATGGCCTTCACCACCCTCTGGGACGCAGGTGGAAGCACAGGCAATGTGTGCAGCAGGTGCAAGACTGGGCGTGGGAGTCCTGCCTCCTGTGCTGGATGCAAACTGTCCCGCTGATTCCAGGGAAAACCCTTCCTCGGAAGGAGCCCCTCTCTTTCCCAAGGGAAGGCAGTGGTCTTAGTTAGAAATAACCTTGCATTCATTTTATTAAAATTCATAAGCTCCCAGAAAAACTGGGCTTTTCATCCAATGATATTGCTTTTCACCCCATTTCCTTAGTGTCTCGGGAGGGTGCCCACCTCTGCAGAGGGAGGCAGGCTACTGAATGAACGTCCTGGTAAAATGAGTAGCTCCTGTCTTCCCTGCAATGGCAGTTGCGTTCTAAGTAACCACCACTCAGGTCCCCCGTAAATGGCATTATAGAGCAACCCCAGGTTTATTACATTTCAGAAATTCTAATTTGTTTGAGGTTGACATGCAGCAGCATGGCTTAACTCCCTCTGTGTATATTTTCTACCAGAAAAAAAAAATGTAGCTCTATCCTGGTACACAGTAAGTTTTCCTAAAAAGATGTTTTGGTCTTTGGGGTGCTGCAGTTTTAAAACTTAGCCCAGGAAAAACACTGGAATGGAACATAAATTTCCTGGGGAGTACATATGCTTTCTGCTATTTATTTTTACAGTGTTTTATCTGATGCTCCTGCTCCATTCTCCCTCCTCTCCCAATCTAATAAATACTTCTCTTTAGAACATGTTTAACTAAAAACCTTAAACAACGATCCCATCAAGTATTCATCACTAACTCTCGCCCTTACTAGAGGCTGAGATAGGCACCTCTTATGGGTAGGATCAATGACAGTCGTACTTACACTCAACTTGATAAAATTCTTAATCTTCGTGGCATGTGTCAAAGCCCTGTTCTTAGGGCCTTTGGGTTTATGCAGGCATGAAGATTGGTGAGACTGTTTTGGGTCCTCATTAATTTTTTGTTGACTGTGTGTCTGTTTTAGCAAAAACTAATAACTTTTTCATATGAAACTGCCATCGTATTAAATCTCCATTTCACGTGAATGCACAGTGTAATAACCTGCACCAATAAAATTGCTAGACGAGCCTGAGGCAGGAAAATAACATGTTCAATATCACATTAAAAACAGACTTCAGAGAGTAATTAGAAAACAAAACAAAATAACACAATTTCCATAAAAACATAGTTGATTTAGGAAAAAAAAAAAAAACTACCAAAACATAAAACACATTTCAGATTTCCAAGGGACAAGATCTGTCTGGCCTTGCCAGACAAATTAACTTAAATATGATCTATCTGGAAGCAGATTATAAGCCCAAAGAATCAAGCCTAATAATTAATGATTATCTTCCTCCTGTATAAAATGTTACAGCTTTATTTGCTTTTAAGTCTCGGATGGAAAGTCATGGTTTTTATCTGAGCAAAAGTTTATTGCGAAAACAAAGAGTTGACTTCCAAAGACAAAAACTTGGGGTGGGTCAGAACTACAGATCTTCAAGTTAGTTGTGAAAAATATTAAGATTTTTTTTGTCATTAGCTGATGCACTTTTCGAAAATCTTTCCGTTGCAAGAAACACAGTAAACTGGGACTTGACTACTTCTTGGTCCTCCTGGGGCCCGTCACCAATCTTAGAGACCTACTTTTGGGTGAAAAGCTGGTGGGGAAGCTCCTGGGGCTGGCTCTGGAATTCTCACCCTAGGTCACCCCACAGTGGCTAAGGAGGTGGGACGGGTATAATGCTCTCAGGCACCTCTTTATTTAACCCCCACAGTGCCATGAAGCAGGAGTTAGTATTATCCCCACTTACTGATGAAGAGACTGAGGCCACAGAGGCACAAGTAAGTGTCCCCCGATCACACAGCTAGTCAGCAGCAGAGTTAGAGCTCCAGCCAGGACACTCTCATCAGCAGCAGTGCTGATAGTCACCTCACAGCCTTCTCTTGATGGCTGTTGGAGCATCAGCACTGGCCAGGCATGAAGTCAGAACTGGAACTCAGATCTCTGCACTCTGCTCTTGCCCTGGCCATCCTGACACCAGCCAGTTCACATCTTGCCCATGAATCTTCTGCTGGTGCTGGGCCAGGTACACATGCATCCACTTTTCTGCCACTTTCACAGTAAGAGGGTCTTGCTGCAATCCCTGTCATTGCTGGGCTGCTCTGATCAGGAATGAGATCCCGGTGCAGAGGGCTTGAATTAGCAGCTGCTAAGTATGCGGTTTCCCTCCCTCATGCCACACGTGAAACTTTTGCTGGTTCCCTGCTACTCTGTGAACTCCTGCAGCTCTATGTTCAAAGGAAACAATTCTTTGAAACAACTCGAGTTAAAGATTGACATGACTTCAAATTAATTGGGATTCTATTATGTGCCAGTCCTTGGAGGAATGCATTCAGCAAAACACATTTCTTCAACAGACATTTTACTAATTGTGTTTTCTAGACAATTTAATGCCAGCAAGAGAAACATACAATCTGTAGATTGTTGAATATCTGATTTTAATTCCCATGTCAGCTATTTTTGGCACATGATCCAGAAAAAAACCATTAAAACATGGTCTTGGTTGTTTTGCTGAAACTCAAAACGGCGTTATTTATTTATATAATTATTTAAATGATGTTGACTTTCCTAGAACATAAAACAATGATGTGTTGATTTAAAACAGCAACAAAAACTCACATCTCAAATTACAAAACAATCTGTAGTGAATTACACATCTGCCCTCAAAAAGATGCACCTAAGTGCTAATCCTTATACCTCTTATTGAAAATTACATGCTTACAAATGTAATTAAGGATCTCAAGATAAAATCACCCTCCTGGATTTAGTGCAGTTCCTAAATCCAAGGACTTATATCCTATGAGAGAAAGGAGAGGGGATTTGAGACACAAAGACACACAGGGAATAGGGTCACATGACAATGGAGGTAGAGACTGGGCCACCAACAGCCAAAAGGGTCAGGGCAGGGTCCCGCCCAGACCTAAGAGGGTCTGGGTTTGCTCATATGCTGACTTCTGGCCACCAGACTGTGAGAGAATACATTTCTGCTGCTCCAGATCATAAATTTAGCACCAGGAACGAACATACGACATTTTTGAAGAGAAAAAGAAAACGCTTGGAATGAAAATATAACTTAAAAGAAGCCCCACAGCCTCTGACTGTTTTTTCTTTCCTGAAGCAGTGAGAGAAAATCTTTCTCCAAAATAATCCTCAGAGAGTAATCTAGCTATGAAACGACACAAGTTTTGGTTCCACAACATGATGGAAGAATACATAAAGTTTTAAAGCTGTCATTTGTATTAAGAACAGAATTTACTGTTTTTTTTTTCTCAATTTTTAAATTGCTCAATGAAAAGAATAATTGATTTGGAAAAAAAAAAGTGAACTCACTCAATAATACAAAAAAAAAAAAAAACCTGAAAAACCTCACAACACTTGACCTCCCTAAATCTCTAAAGGCCAGTGTCCAAGAGCAAGGCCACGTGGCTGCTCAGTTCTCTTGCTTCGACGCTGACTTGCAAGATGAAGGTGCCTACGTACATGCCCCTCCCCAGAGGTGACCAGAGGTGACCTACCACTCTGCTGCGAAGCCTCTTGTCCTTTCCTTTCAGGAACCTCACCCCTGCTCCGGCATCTTGCTCTGCTTCCACACATTCTCACAAAAGCCCACATCCCTCAACTGTCCCTCCAACCAGAAGGCTCTCCAGAGTTCCCTGTAAGCTCAGCGCTCTTGTGTCTGTGGTGTGATAAGGGCCTTAGCATTATTTGGAGGTGGTAGAAACTTGAAGAGGTGGAGCCTTCCTTCTGGGAGAAAGTTGGGAATATGTCCTGGCAAGGGATTGTGAGAAGCTGTCACTTCCTTTTACTCTCTTTGCCTCCTCCTGGTCACAAGGTGAACAGTTTTGCTCTCCACATATGCAGGTCCTGATGTGCCACCACAGGTTCAAGAACAAAGGGGCCAACAGGTTGTGGACCGGAACCTCCAAAACTTTGAGCCAAAACAAAGGTTTTTCTCTTTATAAGGTGACTGTCTCAAGTATATTTGTTACAGTGACAGAAAGTTGACTAATACAGTGCTATATCACCTCTCTCTCATTAGTGGTCACTAAGGAAGTAGAGGTTTGAATGTGGTTTGTCCCCCACCAAAATGCACCAAAATGCATGACAATGCTTAGTTCCAGGCACAGCTATGTTGGGAGGCATCTGGGTCATAGGCAGAGTCCTCACATATGGATTCATGCCTCACTCCTGTGATTGAGGTCTTACTTTTGCAGGACTCCACAAGTAATCACAACAGTGTGTTGTGGTAAAGCAAGGTAACCCCCTCGTGTTTCATGTCTTCTGCACACACCTGTTTGCCCTTCCATTTTCCAGCATAGATTGAAGCAGCACAAGGCCCTTGTCATGCCAAGTTCTTAAATTTCCCAGCCTCCAGAACCATGAGCCAAATTAAACCTCTTTCTGTATAAATTTACCAGGCTCAGCTATTTTGTTATAGCAACAGAAAGTGGATAAAACTTTCTCTCTCCCATATTTCTTCCACTCTCTCTTGCCTCCGCCTTCTCACTGGGCTTCCTTCACAAGTCCTATTTCTTTTACTTTCATTCAGAGATTCAGCAAACCTCCATGGAGCATTTTACACCACCAGTCTGCATAAATTTCCCAGTATCATGGAGGAGGCGGCGAGAAACCGCGAGGAGAGAGTACTTACAAGTGTAAGGAGAAGGCATAGGAAAAGGGGGTACAGAGATGCGAGTGACCAGGAAAGCCTTAAATGAGAAAGTGATATTTAAGAAAATGTTTCTCTGGCTGCTGACAGGAAAGGAGACTAGGCAGGACGGAGGTTGAAGATAGTGGTAAGCTTAAGGCATAATGTGGAGTCACTGCCATTAGACAGCAGTTAAAGCTGAGTCTGGATGCGCTCATCAAGGAAGTCAGTGCAGAGAGGCAGGGAACAGCACCCCAATACTGACTCCCCTCCTCCTGAGGCCCTCTCCCCCGGTTTCCACCCACTTCACAGGCACTGCTTACCCCTGGTCGCCTGACTTCTGGGCTTTGTGTAAGTGAAACCATGCACAAGGCCCTGAAATCCACTGTTATTAGCAAATATCAACATTTTTCTTGACTGGGTCCAAGAGAGAGACCACACTGACTAATTTTTATCACACCATATTGTTGTGATTTTTCTATTAATGGCTATTGCTATTGATCTCTTACAGTGCCTAATACATAAACTCTACTGAAGGTAAGTGTGCATAGAAAAATACAGTATATACACACTGAGTACTGGCCATGGTTCCCAGTATTGACCTGCATCTTTGAAGATATCTGCTGAGGGCACAGTGGCTACTCTACACCGAGAAAGGCAGACTCGACTATCCTGGGCATTGAAAATGAGTGGTGGCTTGTTCTGTAGACAAAACACCCTTTCATTTTACACCACCAGTCTGTATAAATTTCCCAGTATCAGCTACTGCCTCATCTAGAACTGCCTCGTCTCCCAGATTTGGAAAACTGAATCTTGGGAATCTTGGCGATATCTCTTTACAGGGGTCTAAGTGACATTTAAAACTGAATGCGGCCAAAACTGTGGCATTCTCTAAAGCCATTTCACCATCCAGTCGCCATGGCGCACACCTGTTATCCCAGTGACTTGGGAGGCTGAGGCAGGAGGATCTAAAGTTCAGAGCCAACCTCAGCAACTTAGTGAGGCCCTACGTGATTTAGCAAGACCCTATCTCAAAATTAAAAAAAAAAAATTAAAAATAATTGGAGACACAGCTCAGTGGTTAAACACCCCTGGATTCATTCCCAGTACCAAAAATAAGTGAGTAAATAAATATATAAATAAATAAAATGACAAAAAGCAGCCAAAAACCAACAAAGATAAAACCATTCTGCTCATCATCTTTACATCTCAATGAATAAAACCATCCTTACTTGAAACCCACAACCAAGCTGTCAACAAATTTTGTCATATCTGTTTTCTAAGTGTATCCGTAATCTGACCCTGCCTTAAGTTCATCCCTGTACCCATCTGATGGTTCTTAAATTTCCAAGTCCCTTCATCTCTGTTCCAGATATTGGAAGAGCCTCCTGACTGGTCTCCTGCCTCTGACCTTGCCCCCTGGATCTACTTTCAAGGGTACAGACTGGAAGTTCATGCTGCCCACTTAACCAGGCTTATGATGCCTCAGCATCTCACCTGGATAAAGAATCAGTCTACTCCAGCCACACTGCACTTCAAAGCCTGACGTCTTAAATGATGTGATTGTTTCTGCATTTCTTCCCCCCCCCCACTTCTATAACCACCGTTTATTGTGAAATTTAGGACACTCAATATCCAGCACTATCTTATCTCACATGGAAAGGGCCACAGGCTAACGGTTAATGTCAACCTATGAAAGAAGACTGAGCATGGCGCTGTGGAGTAATACTTGCTTTAAATTGCCATGGGTGCCACATGAAATTCCACAGACTGGATGTCTTAAAGGACAGAAATGCATTTTCTTACAGTTCTAGAGCCTGGAAAGTCCAACATCAAGGTTCTGGGGTTTGATTTCTATGAGGGCTCTTGGATTTCAGGTGCCTACCTTTTCCCTGCACCTCACCTGGCAAGAGAGAAAGCTCTCTGTCCCCTCCACTTTCATAAGGACACCAATCCTGTCTGGACAAGGTGCCACCCTTGTGACTCATTGCATCTTGATCAGTTCCTCTGAGCCCCATCTCCAGGTACAGTCACATGGGACAATCAGGCTTCACTATGTAATGTTTTGGGGGGACACGACAGGTCAAAGCATTTACCTGCACGACTTATAACTCCACTGCAGCCACAGATTGCTTTCAGTTTTGCTTCAAGGCCTCTCCCTGCTCAGTTTTCCCTGAATGACTCGTCATGCCTCAGCCCTAAAAACCCTCCTATCCAGCTCAGCCTCCCCCTGAAGACACCCTCTAGTGTGTCTTCAATGCCCAGAGGGACAAGGAGAAAACTGAGGGGAGAGATTATGGCCAGTGTGTGTCTGGGGTGGGGAAGCCCCACTTCTGGCCCAGGCAGGAGCAGGTAACAGATTCATATTGCCCAGAGTGGTGGCACCAGAAGTCAGAAGAAAAAGAAAATAAAAAGGCCAGAATTTATCTTCTTTGAATTAGTATAGAACATGTTCACCATGTGTGATTAGCTTTTTGAGTTCTTTATGTACCCTAGAGATTAGTGCTCTATCTGATGGGCAAGTGGTGAAAATTTGCTCCCAAGCTATAGGCTCTCTATTCACCTCACTGATTGTTTATTTTGCTTAGAAGAAGCTTTTTAGTTTAAATTGATCCCATTTATTAATTCTTGATTTTAATTCTTGTGCTATAGGTGTCTTATTAAGGAAGTAGGGACCTAATCCGATATGATGGAGATTAGAGCCTACTTTTTCTTCTATTAGACGCAGGGTCTGTGGTTTAATTCCTAGGTCCTTGATCCACTTTGAGTTGAGTTTTGTGCATGGTGAGAGATAGGGGTTTAATTTCATTTTGTTGCATATGGATTTCCAGTTCTCCCAGCACCATTTGTTGAAGAGGCTATCTTTTCTTCAATGTATGTTTTGGTGCCTTTCTTAATAGTTTAGTGACCCTGTAACTAGTCTGTTGCAAAAAAAAAAAAAGTATATCAAATATTTTATCTTTTAGGACTTTTAATGGCAGATGCTGATCCTTGGGACAAACATTTTCTTTACCTTTGAAAAATAATTACACAAGCCCAGTAAATTCCAGAGGCGATAAGATCAGTGGGTGAAAGGAAAGGCCAGGTATGTTGACATTACTGACTAAAAGAGGTCTGGTAAGCCATGTTTTAGGAATGGCTCACAAACCGCATCAGGTTTTCTAAAATGTTTCTTTACCCAACCAAGTCACACACCATGAAAAGTGTTTGTGCTGCGGAAGCAAACAATTATAGGAAGTAGTGTTCTGTGAAGCCATAGCCAGTGGCAAAAACTTAAAAGGATTGTCGACACTCACAGACTGAATCTGTTTTGCCTTGGTATTCATTAGTTTGCCAGGGTGCCCATAACAAATACCATGGGATGAGGGGCTTCAACAATAGATATTTGTTTCCTCACACTGATGGAAGCCAGGAGTCCAAGATCATGGTCCCAGCAGGATTGCTTTCTCTGAGGCCTCTGCGTGGCTGGCAGATGGCCACCTCCTCTCTGGGCCCACACGAGGTCTTTCTTCTTTGTGCATTCCTGGTGTCTCTCCCTCCTACAGACACCAGTCAGGCTCGATTGACGCCAACCCTGACAGACTCCTTCTAGCTTAATCACCTCTTTAAAGACCTAGTCTCCAAATATAATCATATTCTGAGGGACCAAGGGTTAGGGCTTTAACGTACGAATTTTGGCAGAACACAATTCAGCCCATCACAGAGCACTCAACAAACTACTCCAAAACTTAGTAGCTTGAAACAGCAACCATTTATTTTGCTCACAAATCTAATTTGTGCAGGGCTCGAAGGGATAGCTCATTTCTGCTCCAGGCACTATGATGTGGTGAAAAAGAAACTCGGGAGAATCCTCAGCCAAGGTTTGCTCTCATGTCTGCAGAGTCTGTGGGTTGGCTGTTGTCTAGGTACCTGCAGGGGGCCACAGGCTGGTCCCCATCAGGGTGACCAGCCATGGGTGGATGTGCAAAAGGAGACAACTCACACCTGAGGTTCAAGCCCCTCTAACCCAGCACCCAGAAGAGTGAGTGGCAGGAGGTAGGTGGAATAATGGTGCACCCAGCGGGGAGACTCAGAGGGCTGGGGATTGAGGCTCTCTCCTTCTTAGAAGGAAGCATCTTACTTCAGGCTGGCAATGGGAAGAAAAACAAGTGGTGTTTTGTAAGCCACTCTCAAGTGGTGCTGGTAAGCTCCAACCCCATCGAGGCAAAGGCAATAGCTTACAGGAGACCAAAGCTGCTCCAAGAGCCTCTTCCTGCCACACTCACTCTGTAGGGAGGGCTGCTGGGTCTCTCAGCACCTGCTAGGCAATTGACACGGACCAGCCCACCCAGGCTAGAGAGTTTATATATCTTTTCTGAATCAAGTGATAAAAATTAGGCTTTCATATGTAAATTTAGTCTTACATTAAATATTTATAGAGCAATGAACCCAAGTAATTTAATACTCCTCAATTACTTTTCTATCTTTCATTGTTTATACAGGTTAAACAGCAACACCCACAAGTGACCGTGACCCGCCAGCCAAGGCTTGACTACCTGCCATCTGCATAATGATGCATCTTTGCCAGAGGAGTTTTACTCCAAACTCAGGACACCACACAAAGCTTGTCCCAGCCTAGCACTCTCCCTCCCTCAGATCTCTGTAAGATCAAAGGGTGACAAATGAAGATGCTACAGCCACCTAACAAACCCTGTCTGACTGAATCCTCAGTGGCTGGTTTTACAGTCCTTCCAAGGCTTTGATAGTTTGACAATTATTTACTATCTTTTACAACAGCTATTTTTTTATATACCTAAGAAATTCTGAGTAACTTTTAAGTAGACTGCTTAATCTATTAGGTAAATGGAAAATGCTGTGATTTTAGTAGTATAAAATGTGGATTTTTCCCCCCTCCAGTATTGGAATCTAAATCACTGATGCAAACTTTTGGTGCCTTCTATACTAAAACAAAGAGGTTTATCAACTTCCTTGCCACTGTAAACACAGGAGGCAAATAAGAGAAGGGAATCAATTTATTTGGAATCCAAAATACATGTTAGATCATTCAGAAATTTCTGGAAAATAGTCCCTAAGAGAATCACCTGGGAAAAAGTTCACTGAGTAAATTTCTATGAAACACAGGAAATTTAATGCTCATGTTAAAACTTAGTACAGTGCTGAGCTAGGGCTCTGAGGTCCTCTTCTGAGTGGGATGGTGTTCCCCACTGGACAGTAAGCTTGTCCATGCTGTCCTCAGAACTGGCCAGCAGGAACTGTCACTATAAAATGGCTTCTCTAACACTGCCCACCTGGTTCCTTGGGGCCTCTGTGCACTTCAGTATCTAGGTAATTGTCTTTCTCAATGCTTCAGCATTCGCTGTGTGACTTCTTGGGCCATACAAGAAGCACGATTTGTCCTGGTACTATCTGACAGCATTCCTGGCCAGGGCACAGCTGTAGCCCCGTGTCCTGCTCTGGGGAGGTGTCCAGGGCTGGGAAGGTAGCCAGGTAGCTCTCATGTTGGGCTTTGGCTTCCAGGTGAGCTCTGCCCTTCTTATGGGCATAACTGAGAAGTGAGGGGAGCTGACAGCAGAAACTGCTGTTTTTGTGTCACAAAGGTTTGGTGGTCTAACAAAGACACCCTCCTTGACCAAACTTTGGTCAGACACCTCTGAGCACACTTCTCAACTAGACCTCAACCCTAAGGTCTTGCTGAGTCAGTCTGGACAGGAACCTTAAAAATTATAGAGAATTCCTCTTCCTTGATGTCTTATCTCCATCAAATCGGATCAATTTCTCACCTGCCACCACACCCCATGTCACCACCTGTGCTGTCATCAGCAGGAGTCATGCTAGGAGGGCAAAGAACAATCCCACCCTTGATGTCTCTATGGCATTTTCCATCAATGACCTCTGCTTTGCTCCTTGGCTTTCCTATATTCAGACCCGAGTCCAGCTCCACACTGAGGACTCTCCTTCCCTATTGCATTAGTTTCTGAATAAAATCTGGTTGTAGTACGTTCACTGCTGTCTACCTCTGGACATTGGCTAAGTGTTTTCCTGAATGAGAAGAGGGAGCTGAAGTTCAAGGACTGACTCAGTTCTAGCTTGTTCTTATTAAACACCCTCACAAACAGCCAGACGATGGGTGATGCACATGTGTAATCCAAGGGGCTGTTTTAAAAAACAATAAAAAGCTATTGTAGTTCTAAAAACAAAACCACCTTTGGCTTTGCATATCAGACACAGAATCTGGTTTAGAATAGTCAACAGGAGTCACAGAGCTGAGGGCACAAGCTGACATCCTGTGGTAGGTCACCCACTCTCTCCCTGGACCATGGGGATGAGTTCTGAGAAAGACCAGAGGAGACTCATGATTGCATGGATACCAGTATGAGGTACTGACCTGTGTTTTAGGCCCTCTTAAGCTTGAAGAATCCAAAACCAGACAGAGGACCATTTTCCTTCTTCCCTCCCGGGAGTCAGTAGCTAAGCACTTGGCCCTGGCCTGCAGGACTGCAGGAGAAGAGAAGAATGGCAGATCATTCTCTGCCCAACCAGAGTCCCCCTTAGCTCCCACAGCCCCACAGGTCTTTCCTGCTTCTTATAGGAGTGAAGGAGGTAATCAAGAATTAAAGGCCAAGGAGCATCTGGGAGAAGATGGTGGGGGAGTTGACACGTTAACCCCAGTGGGATTCACAGAATCATTAAGGATATACACCATGATGTAAGCATTGGTAAGACAGCACAGGTGTGTAATGATAAATAATGAGGCTGCAGTTTAAAGGCAAAATATATTACTTATCAGTGAGTCAGAAGTACTAGAAAAAGAAGCACTTTCCTGCAGCTGATAAACGTGTAGAAAAAAAATTAGATCCCTACCTCACACCATGCAAAATGATAAGGTGAAGATAAATTCAAGAAGAAATCTAAAGGATTAAGTGTTAAATATTTTAATAAGGAAATAAAGAAGAATGATATTATGAACTTGCCATAAAAGGGGATTTCTATGACATACAAAGAACAAAATTTGAATACACCAAAAAATTTTTAAGTGTGTTAAAAATTTTAAGTTAAAAAATTATTGGGCTGGGGATGTGGCTCAAGTGGTAGTACGCTCGCCTGGCATGCGTGGGGCTCTGGGTTTGATCCTCAGCACCACATGAAAATAAAATAAAGATGTTTTGTCCACCGAAAACTAAAAAAAAAAAATTAAAAATTGTCTCTCTCTCTCTCTCTCTCTCTCTCTCAAAAAAAAATTATAGCAGTATCATAGATTGAGAGAATATATTAGACTCTAGATAACATCAACAGTGAATAAACATCTCCTATAAAAATTAATAACGACTTTCTGTGTGTAGGATTGCAAATTGGTGCAACCACTCTGGAAAGCAGTATGGAGATTTCTCAGAAAACTTGTCATGGAACCACCACTTGACCCAGCTATTCCACTCCTTAGTTTATATTCAAAGGACTTAAAATTGGCATAGTACAGTGATGCAGCCACATCAATGCTTATAGCAGCTCAAATCAAAATAGCTAAACTATGGAACCAATCGAGTTGGTTCAACAAATGAATGGATAAAGAAAATGTGGTGTATATACACAATGGAATATTACTTGGCCTTAAAGAAGAATGAAATTATGGCATTTGCCAGTAAATGGATGGAGCTGGAGACTATCTTGTTAACTGAAATAAGTCAATCCCGAAAAACCAAAGGCCAAAGGTTTTCTCTGATATGCAGATGCTAATTCACAATGGGGGTGGCACAGCTAGGGAAGAATAGAGGTACTTTGGGTTAGGCAAAGGGGAGTGAAGGGAGAGGAGGGGATAGGGGGTTATGAAGGACAGTAGAATGAATCAGACATTACTACCCCATGTACATATTTGATTACATGGCTGGTGTGATTCTACATCATGTACAACCAGAAGAGAGAGAAGTTTTACTCCATTTATGTATGAGGTGTCAAAATGCATTCTACTGTCATGTATAACTAACTAATCAGCACAAATTTAAAAATAATCTAAATAAAACGGGACTATAAAAAGTGCTAAAAAATTAATGACTTTCACTTATATATCAATCCTGAGCATTTTACTTGTATTACTTCCTTAAGAACTTAGCATACTTTCAACATAATGTCCCATTTTAAAGATTGTAGAAGACTACAGAGAACAGAGGTTAAATTTGTGCATGATCACATGACTTTTAGATTGGGACCTACACCTAGGGGGCCCGGTTCCAACACTTCCATTCATCATCCAGTAGTAAACTGGGAAAGGTAGACACAGGCAATTCACAGAAGACTGATCTGAGCATATGCTAAACTTCAGAGATCATCTGAAACATACATCGAAGCAACCAGACTATCCAATTATCAAAAATGTGAAGGCTGAGGAGAACTGGCACTTTAGGTGAAACAGGAACTCTCACCACCCGATCGCTGGGAAGATAAACAAAGCAACCATATCAGACAACGAATAGAGGGTAATTCTTAAAATTGAAGATGGGATTCCTCTGGTCCAGTAATTTTAATGCCCAGAAAAAACTCTCCCATTTTCTCAAGGACACATGCTCTAATGAGGACTTGCTAAATGTCCATCACGGAAACCACCAAAATCTCACCTAATTAGACAACAGATAAATGCATGGTGGTCTATGCATGCAATGGCATATTTACTACATAATAGAGAAAGTGAATGAAATGTGCATATACATTCCTTTTGGGTAAATCTCAACAGCAAGGCTCCATCAAAAAGGAAGTTACAGGTGGATTTCTAGACCTATAGGTAGTAAGATACTGTCAAATTAATTTTAGGTATCACCTGAGCTAGGTCATGGTGTCCAGGTATTTTCTCAAACATTAGTCTAGATATTTCTGTGAAGATATTTTTTAGAGGAAATTCACATTTAAATAAGTACTCTTTGAATAAGGCAGATTACCCAGAGATGTGTAAGCCTTATCCAATCAGGTGATAGCCTCAAAAAAAAAAAAAAAAGATTGCCCTTCTCAGAAGAGGGACTTATACCACTGACCACCTTCAGTCTGCAATTCTTCAACAAGTGTCCAGCCTGCTGAACACCCTTCAGGTTTTGGACTTGCCAAACCTCCACAATTGCATGAACAAATTTTTTAAAATAAATCTGTCTCTGTTTACATATACAACCTGTTGGTGATTGTCCCTTGAAGAACTCTGACTGCAGATAAGGCACATGTTTAAACTATGCCAAGGGGTGTACAGGAAAATACAGGTGTGGATGGCATCCTAACAGCTGTGCTAGGTGGTGCTCCACTCCATTTTCCATATTTACAAATAATAGTCCATAGGCAATGTCCACAGCACTGTCAAGGACGGTTTAAAAAGTCAGATTAACATGCAAATGCAGAGGGACAAGTTTAGACACTTCTGAGAGCTGCATTTTAAGTAAATTTCCTTTTTCAGGAAAGAGAATGTGCCTCACTTTATAATATACAAAGGAACTTGATTTTCTTCAACTATAATTTGAATTACGAGATGAGTTCTGTCAACTCTATGGAAGTGTTACCCCAGAATAAACACTCCACATTAGTCAGTTGCTAGAAGGATACATTTATCTGAGCTATTGTTTTAAATTTTTATTTTGTAATAGAAGACTTTGTATTCTGATAAGCGTTATAATTTTCAATGTTTTTCTCTTTATGAATTAGAGAAAAGTATGGTGTCCTGATTTCTCAACCGTGTCAGACATCATTCAGGTATGACAAATAATTCAGTGCCTTCTAAGTTATTGACTACTGCAGGCAGACACATTACGCAGGTTGTTTCTCCTTGTGTGTGAAATATTATACCCACATTGGGAGGTGGCATGGCATGGGAACTGCCTGCTGAATATTTAAAGTGAGGTTAGGATTCCAAAAGGAACCCAAACATTAGATGACATTGATACGTTGGATATCATCTACATCCTTGCTCTTTGGTACAGAAATAGCTCATAAAATGTTTTCTACTCTACCTTCAAGTAATGTCTTTAAATAAGACTTGGGGAAAAATCATTGCTAATTAATTTTAACACCATGTCGATTATGCTAATAGAAATCTAATTAAAATCCATGTGATGTAAATCAGTCTTTCCTTACGTGGGTATTTAATTATGGTAAGTAGGCTGTCACCAGATTCTTGGTACCTTGGTAGATATTTAGGTCCTTACATGTGTCTAGGTCCATCTTCCACAGCTTGGTCATGTTAAGCCGCCACAACTGCATGAGCCAATTCTTTAAAATAAATCTGTCTCTCTTTATGTACACATCCTTCTGGTTCTCTTCCTTTGGAAAAGTTGAGAGAGATCGCCTAGTATTCAAGGTACCCCAGAGGTACGCTAATGGGTGCCCATTATGAAACAAAACAACTCGGAAGGCAGGGAAGGACTGAGGCTGAGAAACAGCTTTCCAGCAGGAACATGGAACACGGGCAGGAGAATTTGAACATCAGGTTTCAAACTGATTCCATGAAACTCTATAATGAAAAGAAATAGCAGCTTTTGTGCTGCAGGATGCAAGGAAGGGTTCCTCGGGTGTGCAAAGGACGTGCAACTTGGACTGCTGCCAAACGTGGAAACCCCAGCTAGTGTGTAAGTCAGCTTTCTCTCATCAGAAAATAATCTGAGAAAATGGCCTTAAGGGAGGAAAGGTTCACCTTGGCTCATGCATTCAGAGATTTCAGCCCGTGGTCACTGGATCCTGGTGCTTTGGACCTCCAGCACGGCCAACATCACCCGGGCAGCATAAGCTGGAGAAAGCTGCTCACCTCACGGTGGTGGGGAGCAAAGCGAGAAGGTCAGGAAGGGGCTGGGGTGGGACAGTCCCTTCAAAGGCTTATCCTTGAGGCCCTTCCAGTAGGTCTCACCTCCTGAAGGTCCCTCCACTCCCAAGAGTGAAAGATGTTAGGATTTGGATCTAGAAATGTCCCCTGAAGAGCTCATACACAGGTGATATGGCAAAATGTTCAGAAAGAAAAGACTGAATTAAGAGATCCCTCACGAATGTGAAGCCAGAATCAGGCAGGCAGGCAGTGTGGATAGGTAAATCAGTCAGGTCGGTCAAGGAGGCCAATTTTGAGTGAGTCTGGGAAGTTGGAGACTGTCCCTGAGGGATCTTATCAAGAACCTGCCCCTGCTCCACCCTGTTGCCAAGGTAACCAGTCCCAGGAATCTCCCCTCTACAGGGAGCTGTAAGGCTGTTACAGTGTCCTTGTCTACTGCACCCTGCCCTCCCCCTTCAGCCCACCTATTGCCCACCTTTTGGCCCTTCCGCTGAGCATTCCTGGGCCTAGTCACATAGGCAGGAAAGATAGGGGAAAGATGGGGGCGGGGGTGGGGGGGTGGGAAGCAGAGAACAAAGGAAGCCTAGGATGTTTAAAATGGGCAGAACATCTCACTTCTGGGGATACCATGTTACCAGCTATGGCCCCCTTCTCCCTCCCTGCATCACATCCTCCTCCGCCTGCTTCTCTGATTTCAACATGTGGGGCTCGTCACCAATGGATTAATTCATATGATGGATCAATAAACTGAAGGCACTCCTGGGTATACCACAAGTAGGTGAGGGGTGGATGGAAGAACCATGTCCCTGGCCCCTTCCCTTCCTCTCTCCCTCCCTGCTTTCTGGCTGCCATGAGCTGACAGCTGCTCTGTGTCGCATCCTTCCTCCAAGATGTTCTGCCCACCTTGAGCAACGGACTTGGCTGGCCAGGAACTCAACCCAGAAACCATGAGCCCAAAATAAACTAAAGAATAAAACACGATATCCAGTAAGGCAACTGTATCCATTTCTTTTCCTATTATTTGACTGGCCCTGTGCTAGGTTCTGGGAATGCACCACACATACACGGACCCTGTCTAAATTAGGAGGCTGCCTGGAAGGGACAGAGAGAGTAAACCAGGACGTGGAATAACAAGTGTGTTGTGCTGTGATGACGCACCTCATCCAGGCTGATCATCAAGGATGGCTTCCTGGAGGAGGTGGCCTTGGATAGCAGTCCTACAGTTCACAGGATTAGTGCCTGAGGGGGAGGAAGGCGTTTAACATTGGGGAACAGCATGCTGAAAGGCTCCTAAATGAGAGACAGCAGGTCTATTAGATAAACTGACGTCTACTGTCTCTGGAGCTTAGCCTTAAGGGGGCTAAAAGAGAAGCAGGAACAAGACCTTGAGTGAGCTAGAAGGTCATAGTAAAGAATGAGGATTTATGTTGAAAGTTCTCTTTTATCTGCAAATGATTTTTCTGGACAGGAATAGCCTTTGGGCTGCAGACTTGTTACCTCTGGTATCAGGCCTCTAAGTCCCCCCCCCACCCCCACCCCCGGCCCCGGGGGAGAGGATAGGTCGGGAACTCTGGGATCTGGGCCTGACACCTTCAAAGCAAACCCTGATGTCAATGATCCGGTGTCCAAGGGGATGATGGCAAAAACACTGGTCTATGTCACGAGTCCCAGAAGATGGGAAGTTAACAAGGATAGTGAAAACCCCAGCTTCTCCACTCTGGGTGTGCAACTAGTGAGCACATCCATGTCTAAAAAAGGGAGCTCTGGAAAATGAAGGCCAAGGACACATACTTGCTTATAAACCTGAAATGTCTGTAATGTGGATCCTGCCACTTTCAAATCTCACTGATGGAAAAAGAAAACTCTGAAACCTAATTAAAAAAATAAAGGCAGAGTCTTGATGGCATTAAATCTTCTTTACATTCATGACAAAACTGGTGTCTGAGTCCTTATTTCAGAACCACTCAGGGCTGACGCATGTGTGCTCTGGAAAAGCCCAGCTGAACTCTGGCTGGCCTCCTCTGTCTGAGAACCAGTACTCCTGGTGATTTATCCTTCCTGTCCCAGTATGTATAATTCCCAGGCTGCCTTTACTACGGGCTTCCTGACACGATGGGTTATGAGAAGTCAGGGATATAAATGAACCTTTATGCTCACTGCTCTTCAAAGAAAAATAAATAATTCAATGGGATAGGAAGAATGGATTTCTATGTGGAAAACAAATAACTTTTACGTGTAAATACAGTTTCCTATACCATGAGAAGTGGGTCCTCCAGGGACTATCGGGCAAATTAGTCCAACAAAAGAGGATGAAGCTAAACAGTCTGTAGAGAAAAATCAGTAGAAGTGGGAGAGGGCAGAGGAGAGCAGTCTCAGGAATCAGGATCTTGGATTCCATACCAGCTTCCTCGCTGCACCCAAGGGCCAGCATCCACATGCTGCAGAGGCTTCCTGGTCCACTCTGAACTTCAGCCACTGCTGGGTGATGCTTCCCTGGACCTCAGGTAGATACCTGAGCACCTGTCCTATGGCTTTTGCTAGGGAACCTTCACCAAAGCCCCGGGGCTATTTTGCTACAAATAAGCACAGACCCAAGGTACAGCCCCACGACATCTGCATCTTCTGGGGACCTGGTGGACAGAAGAAGTCCGCCTCCTGGGACCACCATACTCTCCAAAGTCCCAGCAGAGCGACCCCTCCTTCAATGCAAATGGGGGTGACTGCTTCCTTCCCTGTCTCTCTCCCCACCTGCCGGGATCACCTCCTGAGTATCAGAGCTGTACTCAAGTTCTGGTCTCAGCTTCTGTTTACAATGATGCCAAATTAGAACAGAACAGAGAAGGTGATGACCAAAACCAGACAGCCAGTTCGCATGGTGAAGCAGGTAACCAAAGGAACCAAGGGAACAACCCAGTGGAGGGAGCAGCGGGAGGAGGTGGCCAGGAAGGCAGTGCAAAGTGTGGGATAATTGGGTGCCTGCTATGGGGGGGCAGGACTCCCCGCAGGCCATGCACCTCCAGGTGTGTGGTTTTCCAAAGACACACAGCGGCTGATGCACCACACCTCAGCCAGGGCCCTGGGACTCAGAACATAGAATATCATTTCTTCCACCTTTATTTCTGGCAAGCTGCAGTGAGAAATCCATTTATCTTTGCAGCCAGAGCACATGTACATGCACATACGTACATACGTGTATCTACACTTACTAGGTACTCATCGGATACTTCAGTGAAACAAAAGGTCACCAGACATGATTCCTACCCACACGCAGTGGGATTTGACCTCTCCATCCTGCCTGGCTCTCTTTCGCTCCCTCTCCTCAGAATTGGTTTCACAGCCTTTACCAGCAGGTCACAGCCCACAATTAGTCCAGACTTATTTTCCTGGGAATTTGAATAGACCATTCATCCTCTCTGGGCCTCACTCTTTGTTGGTAAAGTAACAAAGAGAAGATGAAACGACAGTGGAAGTCCTTTCTGCCTTTCAAATATTGTTACAGCTCTATGTAAAATTCATAATAAAATATCAGGGAATGCACTCAATATTCCATTAACGCCTGGCAGTTAACACATGATACAATTTAAGCAAAAGCCCTGTGTATTATGTTAAGTGTTCTTCCAAGAAATGTTTACTAAGGTGTTGTGTGTTCTTTTGGTAAAACACTTTTGTATTCAGAATTAAAATATAAAAAGTCAGGAATAGTTGCAAAGTAGTGGCTTTAACTTCTTTACTTCTCGTCATCAGCTTTGCCTCTTAGGCCTCATCCTTCTTGGTCTTAGGGAGCTCAAAGTAACCACACACATGCCTTTGTCCTCGTGGTCCCCAACCTGGAATGTCGCTCATCTCACTCCGGATGTCCTGCCAGGCTCAGGCTGATGTGTTCCTCTTCCCAGAAGCTTTCTCCAGTCTGTCTGCATCCCCATGTCACTGTCTGCAGGCCCTGGCATGGGTCCCATCCGATCGCTGTGCAGCTGTTTGCTTATGTGGCTCCGAGTGCCTCAACAAAGGAATCTGTCCTGTTTGTCTCGGTATCCAGAGCACCTAACACAGTGCCTGACACAAAACAGGCAAAGATAAATGGAAAGGGATCCTATCTTTTCAATTTTCACTCAGATACTCCCGGGCACTCACATCTGACCTCAGGTTCCAATGCCAATCCCAGTGTAAGAGCCACTATCAAATAACACAAGTGAAAACCTTCTGCACTCCAATTACACCGCATGGGGCATCGCCTCTTATTAAATTGAATTTGGCCAGAAGAATGGCAGTTGAGCCCTGGGAAAGTGATTCATGGTGTACTCACAAAGAAGCAGCTGTCACCCTCCAAGCAGTACCTGCATGGAGGGTACAGATGCATTCTCCTGCTCGTCAAATTGCTGAAGTTTCTATTGCATCCGACAGAATCTTTGGCATTCAAGGGACAACCGCTCAGGAGATAAAACATCAATCAAACAAATAACAACCACCACTACCCCTATTACTACTCTCTGGGCTCAGGGGAATTATCACCAGGTTTCTATAACCTGAGAAGAATGAGCCTCTGGGACCTCCTTCCCTGGTTCCCATTGAAGCTTCTTGCTGAATGTTGTTCCTCCTCCCTGTAAGGCCACTCGGGACCTAGCCCCTCACTATCCATCACCAGAGGGTGCCTATCACCCTTCCTGGTCCCAGTCCAGATGCTCTAGGAAGAGGCCCACGGGCTCAGCCTGGGCAACGCGCTGAATCCCGGAGCCGTCACTGCCCCCAGCAGGTGGGACTCTGTGACTGGTCGTCCACGGATAATCCCCGTCTGTCTAGCATCATACACAGCGGCTCCCCCGCAACCACATGGCTGGGGTGTGGAGAGACACGAGGAAGGAAGGGGAGGGCTGTTCTAGAATGTGAACTGAAGGATGAGTGCCTCACCTTCTAAGGACTAGCTCCATTTTTACCCCATTCACTAAACTAATCTGTAGCCATTTCCCCCAGGCATGAGCAGAGCCCACTCTCATACTCCTAAGTCTCTTTAAGTAGTTTAAAAGGCTTCACATTCTTTCTCTCAGACTAGAGCGGAAGGAGGATGGGAACTCAGTAGGCTGCTCTAATTGTGTCTGTAGCTGCCTGAGAGTGCACAGGATGCTCCTCCGCACAGCCGGGGCCAAGCCCAACTCCTGCAGGACTGTGTCTTCGCATTTGTGACTCGCTGCTCATGCTGCCTCAGGCTGCAATGCTGCCTCCCCTTCAGGTCCCACAACAGAAGGGACTGCCTGTCCCCACTAGTTCTACCTCTGTGCTTTATTCCTTTAAATAAACAGTCATCACTCTGACCCTGAGAACTGTATTCCAGCCACATATGAATGACCTCATGTGAATAAACACCCATAACTTCATTTTGTCCGCTGGATGCAACTACAACTGACCTTCAGGAGAAACTCTATAAACTATAAAAAAAGTTATATAAAAGGATACATTTCATTGAAAACATCGGTTTTACTCATTATCTGTCCATTTTTATCATGTCTGAGATCAGGGGGGCTTTGGTCTGAATCTCATGCTCCTATCACCTTTTGACATTAATGAGATGAATCAAGGCTGAGGCTTCATTGAGGCCCCTCTCAGTTTCAACATATCGGAACCTTGGTTGTTTCTTTAACCAGGAAGCAGAATACACTGGGCCCCCGGGAAGGGATGCATGATGGCAGCTGATTTTGTGAAGTTCAATTAAACTGCTGATTTTAGCAGAGTCCTAGGGAGTTAATGTGTCACCTCCACTTGAGTCTCACAGGTGAAGTACACTGCTAGGGAGTAGAGAAGGACACTTGAGGAGAAGACGAGTGGCCAGGCTAACCCTCCTCAAGAATGCGGAGCTTCCTGGCTGGCGTCAAGTGCTGTGCTCTACCACTCTCCTGCCCGTAACCCACACCCACCTCCACCCTGGGCAGCTGCTGTCAACTGAAGGCAAGCAGTCCAATCCGGGAGTCACATCCGTGATCCCTTTCCCCTCTGAATTTCTCTTTCCTTGTGTTTTGCAAAAAGCATAGTACCCTCCCCCCTTATACACAAGGGATATGTTCCAAGACCCCAGTGGAAACCATGGACTATGGACAGTACCAAACCCTACATAGACACTGTGTTTCTTCTTATAGGTACACACACAGATTGATGCCCTTCCCACTGTAACTAGGCACTTATCACACACTGTGGCCACAACTGCTTTCACGGTTAGAGGCATAAACATAAAGCTAGTACAGATTTCCTTTTCCTTCCTCACAATTTCAAGGATAGAGGATTCATTCCTCCTATACATCTTAGAAACCTCGGCAAAAGATTTCTTTTTTTTGCTTCTTAAAGTTGGGAATTTTCATCTTTTCATTCAAAGGAAGCACTTCATGAGTTTCCTTTGGCATGTCTAAAAAGCCAGCATCACTACCCTTGGGCTTTGGGTCCTCATTAAGTGACATAAGGGTCACCTGGATACAAGCACTGTGGTACCGAGACAGTTGATATGATAACTCACAGGGAAGGTGGTGCACGCAGCATGGACACACAAGACAGAGGGACGATCCACATCCTGGGTAGGTTAATGCAGAATTTCATCAGCTGCTCAAAATGGCATGCAATTTATAACTTATTTATTTCTGAACACTCCATTTAATACTTCTGTGCCTCAATCAACCACAGGTGAAAAACTGCAGAAAGAAAAATCACAGATAAGAGGGGGCTACTGGGCTACAATTCCCCATGGTTCTTGGAGTAAATTTTGTGCCTATGCCTGGTGCTTCCAGTTCAGTACACAGTTATGTTCAGAAGAGCCCCCTAACAGAGCCTCACATACCATTCCCCAACCCCCCAAAGCTCTCCGTGGTTTCCTATTGCTTTGAGGGCAAAAAGAGAAAAAAAAATAGTAAAAGGAATACTCCTGTCCTCTGTACCTACGGCTGACCTCTCCCATGAATTCCCTGGGGACTCTTATCAGGCTAGACTATTCATTCTTCTCTAAACATATCTCTAGGTTTACGACATAAACAGTGCCCCAAATCCCCCAAATATTGTGGGGAAAAACCTACCTGGTACAAAACAGTTGCTAAATGCAGAAAGAATGGAATCTTTCACATGAAACACACAGACACATGGACTTTCTGGTGACTTAAGCCCACAGCCCTTAAGGTAGTTTAGGGATGAATCTTAAGCCCCACAGCCCTCTTCAGATTTCCTTTACAATACTTAATTGATATACTAACAAGCTAATTAAAATATATTCGCACCCTGACCCCCCAGCTCCTGCTCCTCATTTGGGCTTTGGGGCCCGGGCACAAAAGCTCTAGGTGTCCACCCAGTTGTCAACACTAGAAACCTCAGAACTATCCTCGGCTCCAACTTCTCATGCTCAGTGTTAACGAGTTGTCTTCATGGTTAAGAGTGACAAAATGTCACTCTTAACAGGGGTCAGCTGGGTGGTGTGGGTTGAGTTGTATTTCCCCAAAATTTACATGTTGGGATCCCACCTCCAATGTCTCAGAATGGGACTTGGTTTGGAAGTAGGGTCATTCCAGATGTATTGAACAAAACGGTCACACTGGTAGAGGGGTCACACATGACTGCCTGACACCCTTAGATAAAAAGGAGACTCGGACCCAGACACACACACAGGGAGAATACCATGTGACAGCTGCAGTTCTGCTGTCCCCTCCAAAGACCCACCAGAAGCCAGGAGAGGAGTGGACCAGCTCTTCTCCAGCAGCCAAAGGACACAAGGCCATGTGAACCTCCTGATGTCAGACTTCGGCCTCCAGAACTGAAGTGTTACTCTTAACTGAAGTGTTAAAAGGAATTGAAGCCGAAGCATCACACGGTGCCCACATAATGAGAATTCAGTTCTTAAAACATTTCAAATTTCACGTGTATTCTAAATAGTGAGCAGCTGAGTGAAAGATTTCTGCTCAGCAGGCCGCTGAGGTTGGTTCTCTGCATCAGCAGTCCTCAGAGACAAATACTCAAGTACCAGCCAGGAGCCAAAACCTGTCTCAGGCATTGAGTTGGTTAAGGTTCACAATGACCATAAAGGCATCAAGAGTTAGAGGTTCACATGATTAACACCCTTTTTACTGCTGTGGGGACAGTATTAGAAAAATTAAGTACTTAGTTCAAGGTCATCCACTAGGAATTAAGAGAGCAAACTCAAATGTCTGTGAATAGCA
This sequence comes from Marmota monax, assembly GCF_021218885.2. NCBI lineage: Eukaryota > Metazoa > Chordata > Mammalia > Rodentia > Sciuridae > Marmota > Marmota monax. The sequence continues at coordinate 364,253 of NW_026693334.1, forward strand.
CCCCAGTTCATAACCATGGCATGGCCTCCAGGGATCACTCCTGATACCTCTCCAGGCTGGGACAAAGCTCTACAGGGGCCCCTCACTTGGTCCACTGCAAGGCAACATGGGATTTCTACTAAGTGAGTCTGTAACATGCCCCTTGAAAATGCAAACTTGAAAATAATTCATTTATCTCAGATAAGACCATGTTTATAAAAAGGCCCAAAGGGCATCCTATTTTTATTTGATTTATCAGATGTGTTATTTAAATAAAATGAGTCATGAACAAGTCTAACATGCTTGGCTGCACATTTTTACTGTTTCTTTTATAATGCAAACATAGTGTTACTTTTGTTAAAAGGAATTAAAGCCAATGCATCACACAGTGCACAAATAATGAAATTAAATTCTTAAAACATTTCAACTTTCACATGTATTCTAAATACTGAGCAACTGAGTGAAAATAAAAGCATTCAACAACTAAGATGTTGCTTCAACATCTCAAGGAATGGAATTACATGAACTTATGAATACAGAACAAAACCACTGTTTCTTAAATCATTACCATCAGCAAACACGGCTCAAAGAAATTTGTGCTGAAAAAAAAATATTCCCTAGAACAGATTTGTGTGTGTGTGTGTAATTATTTCCTTGTAATCTGAAGAAACAACTGAACAACATGGAGCAAATCTGGAGCAATAATTGAACAACATGGAGCAAAATTAGTCTAGAACAGCAGTTCAAAGTTTGATCCAGGAGCCCCAGGACTCCTTTCAAGGCAACTCCCAAGTTAGGAGAATTTGTATGACAATTTTCTTATGTCATTTGCTTTTTGACTCGGCTCACAATTGCACTGAAGCTGCAGAGACAATGCAGGTAAAACTGCTGAGTCTGAGCATGAATCAAGCCGGTGACATCAACACCGACTTGCAGTTACTGTATTCTTAACTGTCCCACTCATGCAGGAAAAAAAAAAAATCCAGCCAGCCCCACCTCCAATCAAGAATGGCCTTGAGGTATCAGTACAATCCACTAATTTAATGAAATCTTGACCCTTGAATTTAGATGTATTTAATATTCTGGGTGATCAGATGGAATCCATGTGTAGGTCTTCTGCTTGATGATGGTCCCCTCCTCAACCGGCACCTGTGTTCGCTGTATATGAATTACCCACGTTTTCATGGCCCTGGTTAATCAATCTTGAGTATTTATAGGTCATCTTGATGAAGATGAATGAAGGGAGCTTTTTAGTGCCAGAAAAAGAACGGACAATATATGTTGCCAATGACACAGTTTGGATCTTCATGCAAATGTAGAATTTTGGGAAATTTGGGTCTGCCATCTTGAGCTGGTACATGTTTTAAAGTCTTTCTGAGGCAAACATCAGAGATATTAACAAAAGTGATGTTTAAACATATTGCAAAATGAACCCTACCAATATTTAGAAGATCTCTAAGAAACTTGGTGTAATACGTGTCATCATTACATACAATTTTATCAGATCTAATGAAGACACTTGAAGTCCATTCGAGAGAGAGTAAGTCTATGTTCTCAAATTCCATCTCTCAACTAATCCTTCATAATATACAACTTGTTGAGTTTAGGTATTATTAAAGAATATGAATCCATAGTTTCAAAAAGCTTTGAAAGCGTTGTCCCTTTTCCAACTGTGATGGTCTGGATTTGAAATTTCCCCTAAAAGTTCAGGTGTTAAAAGCAGGGTCCCCCGCAGCAAGGTTCAGAGGTGGGGCTTTTAGGCAGTGATTGGATCATGGGGCTCTGACCTCTTCAATGGACTAATAATGGATTTCTGGGAGGTGGGACCTAGTTGGAGGAGGTTGATCCCTGGGTGCCTGCTCTGGAACGGTTTGTCTTGTCTCTGACTCCTTCCTCTCTCTCTCTGCTTCCTGACTGCCATGAGCTACTGCTTTCCTCCACCATGCCCTTCCGCCATGATGCTTCTGCCTTGGAAACAGCCAACCACACTCTGAATCCTCCGGAACTGTGAGCCAAAATAAATCTTTCCTCCTCTCAGTTATTCTTGTCAGGTGTTTTGATAACAGCAATACAAAGTTGACTAACAGACCAACTAAGTATGTGTGTGACCATATCTTCTTCCTATGCCTCCAATAAAATATCTTACAACAGACTGAATCAAGGAGACCTGAGAGCAGGGATGTCTTGTATTAAGCCAGACACACCAGCTACTTACAGTATTATAAACTAAAGCCACTCTTCTTAGCTGTGAAAAGAATGGAGGTATTTTGAATGAAATATTTATATCAATACATAATGGGTTTATTATATTTGACATTAAATGAATACTTAACAGATATATTGAGTCACACATTTTAAAATTTTTTGATATTCAATATAATACATACTAATTAGAAGCAGCTCACATAGATAAAAGCTTCTTGGGGTCTTCTACAATTTTTATAAGCATTAAGGGGAGGTCAAGAGTCCAAAATCTTTTAGCTCCTCTGGACTAGTGGGGTTGAATGGGAGCGAAGGGGACAATTCATTATGGGCATGAGCCTGGATTTTATCCTATTGTGCATAATTTATTTCCCTCACCATTATCTAATGAATTTCCAAGGAATCACATTGTTAGTTATGTTCACCTCAAAATTCACAGCAATAATGAGGCAAAATGAAAACACTATAGTCCTAAAGTTAAAATGACAATGTATACTTTCAACACTGGTGAGCCTGGTTCTACAATGTCCTGTTGCTCTACCTTCTTCAAAAGACACCACATGTCAAAGTTAGGCAATTTTACCCAAGGAAGCATACCACTGTGACTGCATCCAGACATCAAAACCTCACGCTTTGCCAAAACTACTAGTTTTTAAATTAGGACAAAATCCTAGGAAATGATCTGTTGTCTTTTGTTTCATAAGTAGATGCTAAAGCTTGGGAATAAATATGTTAATCTGAATAGTGACTGAATTTTCTTTCTCTTAAAACTCTTTATAGTTTGCTTTTAAAATGTCCAAATAATTAGATTATCCCTCGTTTAGTTATGCCTCTCATTGAACTAGTTCTATTAATTCTATGATCTTGGTTTCTGATGATCATATCCACTCACATACTCCCTAAGGGAAAAATCTGAATTATTCATGCACCACTTATTTGCACAATGGATACAAGAATGTATCTTGGAGCAGGGGCTGTAACCATGAATCTGAACTGCATTATTTATGGTCTGAGTGATGCTGAGGGAGGCAACATATGTCTGTGGGCCTCAGTTTCCTCAGCCATGAAACCGGATCAGTGACAGCACTTAGGAGGTTTTGTAAGACACAGAATGAGTTCCATATGGGAAACACTTCAGAACCATGCCTAGTGATTCCTGGTCATGTATCATTTATGCAGCTGATAATCTACATTTACTTGGGTCACCTTGGTATTACAATTTATAAAACTCCTTTTGGCATAAATACATAAATAAATGCTTACTCTGGATGTGTGCTAAAGATAGTCCCTTTTGCCAACTAATTTATTAAAGAAAGAAATTATAGTGATGGCACACCAGTCAAGTTTCTTGAGTTTGTCCACTTTTTTTTTTTCCTATAAGTATCTGTTTTGTCTCCTGACCAGTTCTTAAGGCTTGAAATGACTGTTTTATCTAAATTTACCACTTCCAAGTTCTACTTGTGGAGCTCCAGCTACCAAGTGGGTATTTATCATAGGCGAACATGCACTCACCTCTTTTCATATATATTATCTCAACAAGCTGAGATCTTGATACTGCCCCTTCTCATTTGAGCAGAAGTAGGCCAAGTGACGTGAAGTGTCCTGCAGGAAGCCCTCTGATCTCAAAGTAGCAGAATCGAGAGAGACCTCCAGCTTTTTGGTTCCTGATTCCACAAAGACCAATACACACTTTGGTGCCCATGGAGAGCCATGATCATCCCCGTTCATACCTCTTATGGCCCTGGTGGATGCTCCTACTACATCTTGTCATCTTGAGAAGCCACCGTGATCTCCTAGCTGGGTTGGTGGGTTTTCTAGGGAGGAAACACCTACATTGGCCATGTCATTCATCTCCTCTGGGAAATTCCCTCTGCTGAAGTGTGCCTGGAACTTTAATAGGGTCACTCCCAGACTGAGGTCACTGAGGATATCAGTGACTCCAGGGTAGGACACCAGTAGCCTTGGCCACTCCTGAGAGACCCTGGCATGGGAAGATGCAGTGTCTTGGACCTTCAGATTGCTTGACTCCTTAAACAGTCATGGGGCTACTGAGGGAGGCTCCAGAGGACCCGTCTAGAGTAAGCATTTATGTATTTATACCAGGGTGCCTCACTGCTCTGATGCACCCTGTAGAAATGGAGACCGTTTATGTTTGCTAATTGATCAGTTTTAAGCATGCATGGGAATATATAAATTATTAAAAGTCTGAATATATTACACATGATGCTCTCCAAGGAAATAACCAGCTTTCCTGGATGTTGTAGCTCATTTGTGCATATCTAAGTTTGATGATCTAAGTGCTATGGAGTCATGGTCTCTGAGGTACTGAGCCCCTTTTAGGAGAAGAATCAATTGCCCACATCCACCACACTGAAAATTTGAGTGGTTAGCACTTAAATCCTTTGAATCGGGAAAGCATATAAGATTCTCCTTTGCTACAGTGGAGATCTATCTCCCAAAGGCCAATGTGTTTAAAGCTTGGTCCCCAGTACAGCAATGCTCAGAGGTGAGGCTTTGGGGAGGTGACTGGATCATGCGGGCTCTGATTTCATCACAGATTAAGGATTTGATGGCATTATTAGGAGTGATGGAAACTATAGGAGGTGGGACCTTGGGGCACACCATGCCCATGGGAACTCTATCTTGGCCCCTGACCTGCATCCTCCCCTGCTCCATGGCTGTCCTGAGTTGAGTAGTTTTCCTCCACCACACCCTTCCACCATGATGTTTCTGCCTTGGAGTCAGCCAACCATGGACTAAAACCTTTGAAACCATGAACCCAAATAAATCTTTCCTCTGCTAAGTTTTTTTCTCAGGTATTTGTCACAGCAACGAAAAGCTAACTAATACACTATTCTCAAGAAGGGATTCAGTTTGGCCTCTGGGATTAAAAAGAGAAAAAGAGAGACAGACAGACAGACAGACACGGGTGGTATCCCTAGGGAAGATAATGTGCGTGGGTATCAATCCTGTTTCCAGGGAAAGGTATATGGCTTATAAGGCTTAAGTAGAGAAAACTCTTCTGGTGGCCCTGTGGTGGTGGTTTGTCACTAGTAACCTCAGAAACCCACTGTTTATGTCTTCACGATGAAAGGTCCAGTCCAGGCTGTATAGGGGATCCATGTTCCCTGCAGTTTCTGCCACTTCCACCTCCCCGAGTGAGGACAAGGTGTGGTTCTCTTTCTACTGACTACAAACTCTGCATCACCTGTATCTATATTCCTCCAAACCCATAGTTTCCAGGTCTATCAAATTAAAAAAATACAGGACTCTGAATTAAATTTAACTTTCAGATAAATCACATGTTTTTTTTAGTAAAAGTATGTGCCATGTAACATGTATGGCATCATTATATGAAAAATGTACCCACTGTTTATTAAAGTTCAAATTTAACTGAAACTTGTGTATTTTATTCAGTAATCCCAGATCTTGCCCACTGCACCCTGCCCCATCCCCTCAAGGGCACAAACTTCCAGAAATGGGAAATAGGAAGGAGCTGTCTTCAGACCACACCATCTCCTCCAGGGATAAGAAAGCATCAATGATGGTAGCAGGAAAGACTAAAACAGAGTGAAGTAGGAACTCGTATCTTAGTATATGATCTCCCTCCATCTGCTTCCTCCTTGTGGGGTCCAGCAAGCAGGAAGCAGCCTTGATGGGCTTAGCTGGAGTAGCTGAAATGATTTAAGACATTTTTTTTTTTTGAGACAGAGTCTAGATAAATTGCTGAAGGCCTCATTAAGTTGCCGTCACGATCCTCCTACTTCAGCCTCCTGAGTTGCTGGGACTACAGGTGTGTGCCATCACACCAGGGACACTTTGAACATCTATGAGTGGCTTTGTTTTGGAAGACTTCCTCAAACATTATCATCACATCGTTTTGCTTTTAATACCTCCCCCACCAAAGCAAACATTATTTTCTTTTCTGCCATTTCATTATTGAGAGAGAAGAAATTACATTTCTAAATTTTTACTCTTCACTCAGTCCTTCACTAAAGGATGTCTGCAAGTGGGCAGGAAGGGGTGAAAACACATCTTTTTGTTCTAATCCTAAATACGTTTATGTTTTTATATCAGAGTCGCATGCGCATCTCCATTGCAAGCATTGGGAACTTCACGGTTTTAGAAATGACCCTTCTGGAATACACCTGCCCTCGTGGTTATGTTGTTTTCTCTGCTGGGCTGGCTTCAACCTGAATGACTGAGTGGTGTCCTGGGGAGGCACAGGCAAGTCAGAGGAGGTGGCAGAGAGGTTCTAAGAAAAAACATGGGCAACTGGGAGCCAGGCCCTCCAAATGCTTGTTGTGGGGACTGGTAGGCGGCCATCCAGCAGAGACCTGTGCTGAATGCACCTTCCCTGGCTTGTGTTCTGGCTCTCCCGTTGGGATTAACTGATCACTGCCTTCTGAGGTTCTGCAAAAATCCCTCCCCAGAGGGTGGCCCTCTCATGAGAGGGATGAGGGCAGGGTGCTGTATTGCTCAGGGCACATGTGCTTTCCTAGCAGCTGGGAATGACAGTCTCCTCAGTGAGAAGACCCCGGGGAGTGTACCAGGAAATCACTCTGGGGTCCGGCTGTCTGTAATCTGGAAGGGTCTGTGCATGTTCCCACAGGGATGCTTTTCTCTTACACACCCCCCCCCCCCCAGGATTCCTGTGCTAAGCGGTTGAGTTGACCACGGAGGATGGGAAAGGAGCAGTGCATGCCTCAGTAGGTGTGGTGCTAGAGGAACACACGGATCCTGTAAAGACTGACCAACCGTGGGATGGAGAACTGACCACACCAGCTTACGGAGAGCTGAAAGAAAGCCAGCTGAGGAAAAGAGGAGCTTCCTCCTTTCTTGATGATACTTCTCCTGCTCTCCACACTGAGTCACAACGTGATCTGAAGTCAGCCACTGCTTCCTACTTCTGTGACTCCGTCTGTACCTCTTGGCTGCTGTAAGGCGGCACAGGGCCTCCTGGGAAAATGGAGGGTGCCAAAAGTCTAACACATGCCCCCTTGGTTAGGAGGCATCACCTGGCAGCATTCAAAAATGCATGAAGAAGTTAGGAAGACAAGGGCCACTTCAGAGACGCTTCTCCCGTCCTCCTCCTGGCCCGTGTTGGAGATAGCCTGAGTGTCCAGGTGCACAGGTCAGCTGGGTGCCCAGACCTGCCTGAAGCTGCTGTGTTAGTCACTCACTGGCTCATAACTCTGTAACTCTTCTCCTCAAGGGTGTGGATGTCTCCAAGCCCTCAGCTGCCCCCATGAACTGCCTTCTTTCCACACAAATGTTCGAGTCCACTCCTGGGTGGTCAGTAGGTTCTCAAACACACAGCTGAACTGAACTTGAGGTTGGCATGTCCAATACAGGTTGAGATTTGGGTGGGCAGAAAGACTACTGCTCATCCCCGTAGGAGATACTGAACTCCTAATTATTTACTCTTTCTGGTACAGGTTGCTCCTGAAAGCCATAGAGCCAGCCCAGCACGGTGGATAGGAGTCCTGGTTGGGGCAGCCTTGGGCTCACTGAATTCCAGCCCCTCCCATTAGCCTCCTCCCATTAGCTGTGGCTTCCATTTCCTTCTGACATAAAACACAGGTGATAAAATCCCTCTTCCCGCTGGGTTGTCAGGAAGACTTAGTGACACAATAAATGACATCTGCTGAGATGGCTGCCTGGCACAGATGGAGCCTTCAATGGACAGTCACCATTATTACTTCCCAGGGGCCACAATGAGACCATTTCGATTCCTTCTTCATTCAGATACAGACTGCAAGGTATGGTGTCTCTCCTGGTCCTTCTAAATTCTATCAGGAGGAAGGAGTGGCCATGGGAAACCACCCTAGCCTTACACAGTCTCTAATTTTACAATAACCTGGGTTGATCACCCAGGAAACTGTAAATCTCAGGTTCTTTCTAAAATGGGGGTAATGACACCTGACCCATTCAGTATTGGGGATTAAAAATACTTTTTGAAATGTGTTATAACCAATTTTACTTTTTTATATTGGACTTTCTTACACAACTGTGCATGTATGCGCACACGCATGCACACATACACACTCTCCCATGCCTGCCAACACTCTTCCCCATGGGGGGAGTGTCTATCTTTACTTTCTGTTTCATCAATGTTCAAAGAAATAAATTTCTCATCCCAGGATATACCCAGGTTTTTGTAGACCTGAAACTTGTATAATAATTTTGAGTTCCTCTACAAAAATATATAAACTTACTGAACTAGTTTTTAAAGGAATATTTATCTAAACTGAAAGAGCAACAAGGAATAGTGGTGGAAGAGAGGTCCCTTGCAAAAAGGGACCAGGAATCTCAGTTCCATATCAACCTGTTCACCTGTCACAGGAGTCTCAGCTCCAAATCTACCTGTTCACCTGTCACAGGAGTCTCAGTTCCAAATCCACCTGCTTACCTGTCACAGGAGTCTCAATTCCAAATCCACCTGCTCACTTGTCACAGGAGCCTCAGCTCCAAATCCACCTGTTCACCTGTCACAGGAGTCATAGTTCCCAATCTACCTGTTCACCTGTCACAGGAGTCTCAGCTCCAAATCTACCTGTTCACCTATCACAGGAGTCTCGACTCCAAATTCACTGCTCACCTGTCACAGGAGTCTCAGCTCCAAATCCACCTGTTTACCTGTCACAGGAGTCTCAGTTCCCAATCTACCTGTTCACCTCTCACAGGAGTCTCAGCTCAAAATCCATGGCTCACCTGTCACAGGAGTCTCAGTTCCATATGCACCTGTTCACATGTCACAAGAGTCTGAGCTCAAAATCTACCTGTTCACCCATCACAGGAGTCTCAGCTCCAAATCCACCTGTTCACCTGTCACAGGAGTCTCAGTTCTCAATCTACCTGTTCACCTATCACAGGAGTCTCAGTTCCATATCCACCTGTTCATATGTCACAGGAGTCTCAGCTCCAAATCCACTGCTCACCTGTCACAGGAGTCTCAGCTCCAAATCCACCTGTTTATCTGTCACAGGAGTCTCAGTTTCATATATACCTGTTCAACTGTGACAGGAGCTCAACTCCAAGTCTACCTGTTCACCTGTCACAGCAGTCTATTCTCCAAACACACTGTTCACCTGTCACAGGAGTCTCAGCTTCACATCTACCTGTCCATGTGTCACTGGAGTCTCAGCTCTGTGTCCACCTGTTCACTTGTCACAGGAGTCTCAACTCTGTGCCCACCCCTGTTCACCTGTCACAGGTATCTTCCTGATCATGTGGCTGTAACCCATTTTCTTCCAACCACTCCTTGTTCTTTGCCAATTCTGCACTGAGCAGGTGAGCTTGCATCCTCTAAGCTACTATGGTCAGAGGTTAGCCAACTTTTCCTTCTTTTTCAACAAGTCTTACCTATCTTTGGGTCTCAGAAAATTATGCCCCAAACTCATATCTTCAGAAGCAAAGTTTCTTTCTGACCTTCCCCTACCCTCTTGTCTGTGGCCTCTCAATCCTCCTGAGGTAAGTCATAAAACCCTTTCCCCAAGGCAGGTCATAGAAACCCAGAACATCTTGTCCCCAAAGCAAGTCATAAAAGCTAATCTTCCCCCTACTTTCCCGTGTAATGGCTGGCCATAAAGAAATTCTCTCACGTACCATGTTTGGTAGGTGGGACCTGTTACCATTTGGGGCATCATAAACCCCATTGCAGAAGGGGCTCCCCTCCATATCCTGGAGGAAGGAGTGCTGCACAGAGAGGCCAAGAAGACTCTGAGCTCTCAGGCCTGGCTGGTTCCCACTCAGTCTGTCTCCATTAGCTCCGACTGTGTTTGCCCACTCATATGTCTATATGGCTGTCCATGCTTCACTGAACCTAAACATAAAAATGGACAGTTCATCCCGGGTCTTTGGGTCTCCAGGGTGAAGTCTCTTGTGTCACATAAAACTATGACCAAATGAATTTGTTATGCTTTCTCGTGGTAACCTGACAGCCATGGTCTTTTATGATGGGCAGGAAAGGGATCACCCTCTTATCTGTCCCTACCTGTCCCTCCATTTGCTCCTTTTGCTGGACATCTGTGTGTTTCCCACAGTCCAGTCTCAGGACAAGAAATGAGCAGGTGAGTTGCTGTAGCCCCAGTTCCTTGTAGCATGCTGGGCTCTGCAGGATGGCTAGACAGGTGAATGAGCGGCCCTCAGCACCCACCCACTCCACCCCTTCTAAGTCCGCAGTCTTGGAAGCATCTTTGGTTGCTGCAGTTGCTTTCCCCAGCCTCCTAGTGATTCTTAGAGTTGGCAATTTTAACCCATGCTGATAAGGCTCTTCCTTAAAGGTGGCCTTATCCTGAACACCTTTTGAACACTATCATCATCTCCATTAGACAGATGAGGAACCCAGCACACAGACAGTTTAGTGGGGTCCCCAGGGTCACACAGTGAAGAAGGGGCAGAGTCAGGAGTTCTACTGCACCTGGTCCTAAGCTCAGTGTGTAGACACTTCGCTTTCCCTCCCTCCCACTTCCAGGGTCTTAGGTTAGCAGTGTCCAGCTCTCAGGCGAATACTGTGTTAGCCTCTCAACTGTCCCCTGTCCCCAACCTTCACAGCAGCCATTGCCCAGGCCAAGGTTCTGAGTGCCCTGGTGCCGCAGAAGGCTCTCACACCATTTGTTGACACATCTTGCCTGCACTCAGTAACTTCCCTCCCAACTTCCTTCTTCACATTCCTCAGTGTCTTCCAGGAGCCGGGCACCAATTTAGGTGATTAGGTCTGTAGAAAGGCAGAAATGGGTGCAGCGCACACGCATCTCAATGCACAGTTGGAGCCTGTGTCAGAGGAGCACTTGGGGATGCCAGGCAGAGCCCGAGAGGGGAGCAGGTGTGGTGAGGACGGAGGGCAGGTTCTGTTTTACATGCCTGAGAGATGAGTGACGTGGTCCAAGAGAGAGGGCGTGGGGTGTCCAAGATGGAAGGGTCACCCCCAGAAGGCCCCGACGTAGAGACGAGGTTGGTCCCTCCAGAGCGCTGCACACAGGCCCACCGGGCGGGTTCACAGTGTGCAAGACGGCTACGTGAGATGACAGCTGGGCTGAGTCTGGACCTTGCGTGGACTTACAGGACGCTGTTTTGTGAGTATGTTAGTGACACAGAACAGTGGGTGACACTCTGGCACACCCGTGCATGCACTGAACGTTTTGATAACTTCCACCACTGTTTCCCCCTCTACCCTCCCCTGCCCTTTCCCCTGATCCTTTCACTGCTTCTCCCCTCGACGCTTTCCTGAAGACTTCAGACTTGATCTTAAATGTGATGAGAAGAAGACAAAAAAATTTGCGCAGTGGAATGGTTCCATACATGAAGAATTGATACTGTCTCTGCTGCAAGAGGAAAGGATTAGAAGGGAGCAAGACGGGAACTGTGGGGAGGTCGGTTGGGGGGTTTTGTGGTGGCAGAGGCAAGAGATGATGCTGGCTGGGAGTGGGGACGTGGAGGCGGACGCCAGTGCTCAGCTGATCTCAGCTGTGTCAGGTTGGAACGTTGGTCCTGTCAAAACTCCAGGCAATTCAGTTGCCACTGTTAATGGCACTAAGAGGGGGGACAGTTCATGGATGACAGGCTCTGGAGGTTCCGCTCTGATGAATGGAGGAACGCTGTTATCACAGGAGTGGGTTCAAAATAAACAGGCGATTTTGGGCCCCTCAATTCACCCTCCCCAGCCCTTCCACCTTCCACCATGTGAGAACACAGCAAGACGGCCCTTGACAGGTGGTAGCCTCTTTAACCAGGACTTCCAACACATTCCTGGTCATCCTGCATTACCTAGTCCCAGGAATTCTGCTAGAGCAGCAAAGAGGAGACTAAATCATCATTTGAATTAAAGAAGCCTGCCTCCTGTCCCATTGCATCCTTCTTGCACCCACCCTTGTCCTGGGTTCCTATTTCTAATGCTGGTGACGTCATTATACCTGGAGGATTTATGCAGATTTCCTAGAGTTATCATTGATGATCTCCGCCAAGCTCCCTGCCTCTTTTCCATCCCAGTACCAGGCCACAGTTAGTAATGCACCATTCCTCAAATAGATCCCTTGCTGCCAACATCGATGACTTTTCTTTACCCCACAGCTGTGGTCCTCTATCTCTGTCACCAAGTTCTACTCGCCTTTCAAAGTGTGGTCCAAATGTCTCCTCTCTAACCTTCTTGATTCCCCAGTGTGAACTGGTTACTCTCTCTCTCTCTTCTTCCCTCCAGCAGTACATTTTTTTTTAAGAATTTGTAAACAAATTGAGAAAAGCACTGGAACCAATCCTGTTAGTCAGGAAATTAGTATAATGCCAGGATGCACAGGGCTACCATAGCTCCCCATGTCCTGCCTTAGTTTTCACCACAGGTTAGAAGCTGGAAGCTACATCCATCAACATTATTAGGGCATCTTTTGGAAAGATTATTAGAAAAACACTCCCCTGAGACTAGCAAGGGCTGACCCTGAGGTGTCCACTTTCCTACAGCCTCACTCAGTTGAGAAGGTTCTAGAATCATCACATTGTCCATTGGATTCAGAATCCAGTTATTTGTCATTCTGTTGCCTTGGAAACACAAAGACTTTTGCTTCTTTGGTTTGGTCTTTTCAGAATGCACAGGTTGACCTAGGCCCTAGCACACAAGGCCCAGCTATCTTTCAAATGTATGGATATGCTTTTACCCACACCTACGCATGGGGATATTTGAGGCTAAAATCTTTTACCAAGCTGCAGAGTCAAAGTGCCAAAATGCCTCAAAGGTTTGGCTTGCACTACACCCCAAAGAAAAGGCACAAAGAACCAGGCTTGATCTTAAATTCATAGAATCCAGTCTTCTGTCCTCAGTGACAACACCTTCACCTTTACCAGGATGGTGCCTCTCTTCTGTGCACCAGGCAGGGATGCTTGTGGGTGGATACAGGGCTCCCTGCTGCAGCCTGGGGGTGGTAGCCAAGGTTCCAGAGGGGCACAGGCAAGTGACTGCTCTAAGCCACCAGTTTAGTTCAATGCAGTTAGCTTGCCCACAGTGTGATCGCAAAGGGTTTTTCTGAATTGCTTTCAGTCATTTATTAATCCCCATGAACAAACTATTCTTTATGGCAACAGTAGTTCTTTCCACATCCCATGCTCTTGCTCCTTTCTCTATTCCTAAGTCAGTAATGAGGTGAGGGGAGATCAGAAGCTAATGTCCCTGAATACACACATACACAAGTCACAAAGGTGTGTGTGATGGGGAGAGAATGAATGTGCACATGCACATGAATATAAGGACCCCAGCTGCAAATCACAAGGGCCAATTGGGGAAGACAGTGTGATAGGAGGAAATCCTTTTTCTTAGTGTTGTGTTATCTCAGCTGTTTGTGCTGTGAGAGCAGCCACAGACAATCCATCATTGCATGAATAAAACTTTATTTAAAATAACAGGCTGGGAGGCTAGATGTGGTCCACACACTGTAGTTTGCCTGTCTTGATTTAGGGAAGGTATATCCACTTCCCTCCAGGTTGTGTTAAACACAAACTCCAAATCAGAGCTAACATACACAAAAGGTGAAGGCTGCACTCATTGTTTAAATGTGCTTTGATTTAAAAAAAATAAATAAACTTAGCTTAAATCAAGCAAAATCACTCAGAAGCATGAGTGTTGAATGCAAATCTAGGCGACATCTGTAACTGTTCAGACCTTTCCCTTAGGAGGTGTCAGAGTCGGCCTTCATTCATTAGCACATACTGGGCCCTTCCAAGAGGTCTGGCCCTGGACTCACCAGTACCTAGAGAGAAATGAGCCCACTTGCCCCTCTCAGAGTCCCCTCCCACATGAAGGCTGATGCTTTCAGGGCCTTGCTGTGACTCCCCATTGCTAAGCACAGGCCCGGTGCCTAGGAGGTGTTCAGACCACCTTTGTGACCTGCCACAGTCTGTCTAACACATCTGAAGTGTGTCCTTAGCTTCCCCTCAAACTTGGTCTCTCCTCCTGCCTTCATTGCTTCTATTCATAACACTGTTTTCTAAGTTTAAAATCCCAAAGTCATCTTCTGTGACAGCTCCACGGTCCCTCCCTTTACTCCATCCTACACGTTAAGTCACTGCAATCTTCTGGAAAGACAGCTCTGATTCTGCCAATCCTCCTTCATTACACCTGAAAGATGCCCTTGGATTTCAAAAACAGGCTTCTGTCCTCAGTGAGCAGGTCGCCTGGGGGTTGGAGTGACCCTGCTCCTGCCCTGCCCTGAGCCTCCTGCCAGAAGGTGACCCTCTCTTGAGCCTCTGCACAGTGAGACATACTCCCACCCTCCAACACCACTCAGCCCACACTCTCACACTTGGCCCCTCGCACATGCATGCATGCACACGTATTCATGCTCTCCACACACCCTCCCCCCAGACTCATTGTTCTACGTGGGCGTGCTCAACCCCTAACACAACACCTGTATGCCTTGCCACACTCCCGGCATGCCCTCGTCCACACACACTCACAGTCCTACCCACACACTCAATCCCTTGCATCTCAAGCCCACACTCATGCCCACATTCACACTTGCATCCTGCCATTGACCCTCACCCACCCTTACCATTCCTACCTGCCCATTCTCTCACACACACATTCACATCCACACTTACCACCCACTTTCTCATTCACCTAAGCACACTCATGCACACACTCACTCAAAGCCAGCCATACGCCCTGGACAACTTGACTTTTGCACATTTTTCATATAGTTTCTAAATGAGTATGTGCTTATGATGTCTTATCCTTCCAGAATATCTTTACTTCCATTGCAAAATGCCTTAAAATCAATTTAAACTGCACCTCCTCCCTGGAGAACAGGGTCTCTGACAGTGCCCGTTGTTTACATCTCTCCTTGCCCTTAGCACATATTGTAAAAGTGGGTGGAAACCTGAATGTCACTCGTCTTTCCCTCACTGAGCGCTCATCTGTTCCAGAGCCTTTATCTGCATCAACTGAACTGACCCTTCCCACCCCCTTCAATATCCAGATTCTCCTGACGGAGTCAACTCTTACAGACACATCAGTTTTTAAACTCCATCACAAAGAGTAAAACCATCTTTTCTTCCTCTTCTTCCCCCTGAGTAGGATCTGGGTCAGCAGGAAGCAGAACTGTGGCCTCTCTGTGTCTCTCCATTCGCTCTATGGTGCTCTGGTCTCTTCCAGGCTCTAGCACAAGGGGCCCACACTTTCTGCCCTCTGGTCCTGAGATGCTCTGAGTACGTGCAGTTGGGTCATCCTGCAGAATCCCGTGAAAACAGCCGGAACCCCTGCTTATGGAGGGCGGGCTGAGGTGAGGGGTGGCACTGGTGAGCCCACTGCACGATGTGGCCTCCCTACACAAGGGCCTGCAGCAGGGCAGAAGCGGGTTTCCCCAGAGCCCCAGGAGAAAGTCCCAACCCCTCTCAGGGGCTCTGTGCCTCAGCACTTCTCCACCCTGGCTGAATCCCAGGTGCTGGGCTCTGGGACACTCCTAGGGTCCCACACAGCAGCTTTACAGTGGACTGGTCCCTCTGAATTTCTTGTCTTGCTAATTTGGCTTGGTCTTTTACCTTCTTCCCTAAATTCAGAAAAGTGTACTGTGCTACTTCTGGAGTCCTGCCTGCTCTGTGCTCAACTTCGGGCTGTGATCTGGGGACACGATTAATCTTTTTCTTCTTCCCCCCATCAACATTCCAGACTGGCTTTTGAAATCAGAGACTCTTGATTTCTTACCAATTCTGGCTAATCATTTTTACATTTCTGTTTGAGCATCACAGTTGAGCAATGAGCCCCTGGCTCCTGGTTCCCTTCCTCTGAAGAAATGGGTGCCTTCACTGCAGTGGGGGTGGGGTGAATGGGGTAACCAGGGACACTTGAGAAATACAAGATGCTCAGTTAAATCTGAACTTTAGATAAACAATGATTTTTTTGTTTTTTATTGCAACTACGTTCCAAATATTTTAAGAAACACATACTAAAAATGTATTCACTGTTTATTTGAAATTCAAATGTATCTGGGCATCATGCATTTGAATTTGCCATCAAAAATAATTATATATTAATTACAATTTCCCAGTTTTTCTACTAGGTTCTGTAAACAATAAGAGCTCTGAATAAAAACAGGCGAGCCTAGCAGCTGAGGGTTCACTGGGAATGAAACATATTAGTTTCATGTTTTCAAAACTATGATCTTCTTTATATTAGCTTGTACCAGAAAGAGTGGTAGCAGATAGGGAAGTGACTCAATATGGCAACTTATGTAATAGAGAGTATAGCTTTTTGCTGTGATTTTATTAGTTTTAAGATGATACAATTTTAGAGATAGCAGAGATCTTAAATTAGTTTATACTCCACATCTGAAAAAATATTAAAGTAATTTATAAATAATTTTGTAGTGTTGATCCATTTTTTTGCGGTCCTTTTCTTAACTTTCACCAATAAAAACTGATTTCAAGGCCATTTTTATTTTAGAGTTTTCATTTCCAGCATAACCTAGCACAACAACTGAGAAAATATAATTAATCATATTTTGTTTGAAACAAATTAATAATATATGAATACATTTTGAAACACAAAGCTCAGGGATCAGATTATTTTGTTAGTTGGGGAAGAGACATATACAGCCTTTCAAATTTTCCTTTCAATAATTCAGAGGGCTAATTTTGCAGAACATGTTGGAATTTAATTAGGAAGACTGGTTCTTGCTTCTCCGATTTAAAGACAGCATTACTGATCCAAATGGGTCTGAATCCTCTTTGATTATTATGACACAGTCAGCCCGACAGAAGAGTCTGACTTGGATGAAGATGTTACTAACAATGGGTTCAAGTACTCAGTATTTGAGCAGGTCATAGGTAGAAGTTAACTTCATTTAACACTGAGCAGTTATTGAAAGTGATGACTTTTGTACCAATCTGAACTATAGAACTTATGCAGACCAAGAGGTAAAAAGCAATTATCCCATTAATTAGTATTTCTTTCACTATACTTTATACTAACAAGAATTCTAAATGTTAATTTGATTCTAGACCTCAATTAAAAGATTCCAGTTAAGAAAAAAACATTAAAACAACAACAACAACAACAACAATAATGATCATCTCTGGAATCACACTACTTGAAATGTTGAAAATCAAGACCAAGAGCAGCTATTTAGGGGCTGGGGTTGTGGCTCAGTGGTAGAGTGCTCGCCTAGCACGTGTGAGGCTCTGGGTTCGATCCTCAGCACCACATACAATAAATAAAATAAAATATTAAAAAAAAAAAGAGCAGCCATTTATATGACACTATCTCCCAGGTATATCTGAAGCGTGTTAGATGCACCGATCCTCAAAACACTTTCCTGAGGTAGATACTATTATTTTATTCTCATTTTACAGGTTAAGAAACTGAGGCTCAGTGAGCTTAACCTGTCCCTGGACTACACAGCTGGTTAGACTAGGTCTCGGATTTGAACTGTCTTACTGTAGATCTCTGTTTCTGCTGCAGGACCCCGCCGGCTACGGCCTCTCCTCACGAGCCCCAGCACCTTGGTGGCCAGGGCACTGTGATTAGCTAAACACACAGCACTTAAATGCCCAGAGAACAGACTCCAGCAGGCACATTTACTTTTTTATTTTTAAATACTTTTTTAGTTGTAGATGGACCTTTACTTTATTTATTTATATGCAGTGCTGAGAATTGAACCCAGTGCCTTACACACGCTAGGCCAGTGCTCTACCACTGAGCCACAACCCCAGCCCAGGCAGGTGCATTCTAAATATCAGTACTTCCCATTCTGCTTTTTGCCGAAACTCCACATTATTCAGTCTGTTGAACTCTGAATATAAGTCTTCACTCCTCCCTGTACTCTACTTTCTCCACTTCAAGTAGAGTTCTTGTACTAATTATAAGCCCTTCTAAAATGGTCTCCTAATTTTGACTCACTCCTTTTAGAGAAGAGAGTATCTTCAAAATTTAAGTATAGCCATTTCTTTAATTTAAATTATTATTTATATTATATGCAATGTAAAATTTTAAATCACATGGCTTTTCACCTGGGATTCCTAGGTCCATGGAAAGGATTCTCCTATCCTCAAGTAACCTGAATATTAAATACAGAATTCTACAAGTGTGTGAGTCTATGCAAAGGTGGAAACGTAAACATGTCTACAACTTTTATTGGATTTGTGAGAGCCCAGAATCCCAAACATAGTTCTAAATGGCATATAATACTAGAAAATTACCTGTATTTTCATGTTGCTGTGTACCAGCACCCTGCCAAAGCTAAACAGAGTCTTGGATTAAGAGCTGGACAGATTCTTACCCACCTGCCAGGGAGCACCTGTGGAATGCTCCATGGGGCTCAGAGGAGCTCCCCTCAGGTAAGCTTCATGGTTAAGCTGCATTACTCCTGACTTCAGCAGACTTGGAGACTCTGAGTTACTCCTTGGTGAATCTAAAGGCACTCCCAGTAGATTCACCTACCACCTCTTCACTGTCCATCCCCGTCACCTGGCTCTCCACCAGCCCAGAGTCACCGTGAGCTGCACAGATGCTCTGTTCCTCCGTCCCTCCTTCACATTCACTTGGCGCCACCCCTGGTCTCACCTGGTGACACCTGGCTTGCTGCCTACTTGCCCTAAGTCCTGAACATGGCCAAAGCCAACATCAAGATGCACCCAGGCCAGTCCAAGCACGCTGCTGCACCTGAGGGTAGTGATTCTCACCCATTCCTCAAGCCCCCAGGCCCCAGACCCCTCCTCAGGACCACCCGAGGCCCTGGCTTCTTTGTGAGGAAGTAAAAGGGATCCCCTTCTCTTCAGATCCTTCAAGCCAGCTGCCTGTCCCCATTTACTCTGCCCTTGTTTCTGTTGAAGTAGAATCGCCCCCTTACCCTTTGACACCACTGAATCCATTCCTTCTGCCAAATCAGAAAACTTACAATCATCCTTTTTTTTTTCTGCACTACCAGTTTTTATCCTTCTGTGAATTCCCACCAGCAGAAAAACATGATGTAAAATGTCTTCTCAGAAAGAAAACAAAAATCGAGCTACTGCCTCATTTCACTTTCTCTGACCATCTTTAGAGAATCTTCATAGGGATGCCTCTGGTCACACCCACGCTCACGTGGTGACCCCGCTAAACCCCTCTGGGATGCCAGGCTCTGCTGTAAGCACTGGGTACGTATTCACTTAATGACTCCACACCACGATCCTCACTTGTGAAGACAGTCACGACTGCTAATATTCTCAGATTACATTTGAGCAAACTGAGTCACAAAGAGGCTCAGGAACTAGTTCAAGGCCACTCAAGCCAGAACCCAGATGAACAGATTGGAACCAAGGAAGCTCTCGTTTTCTCAACTACACAACTGTGTTCTCTGAATTTTATCCATACTTAAGGTCTACACTGCCTCACCCTGGGGTATGGGAGTTTGGCACTTTGGGGTCTTAGTGCCTCCCTTCCCAAACCCAGTGGCCAACCATCAGCCCTGATCACGTGGTCCCTCTGAGCAGCGCGGGACACAGGGGGCTTCTCCTCCCTCTAGCTGCTGTCCTAACCTGTCTTCCAGGACGTGGTTCTCCCTTGGATCTCCTCCACTTCACTGTCGGTGCCACCTCTGTTTTCTCTGCCGAATCCTCCTCTCTTCAAAGCCCTTTGGGAGCTCTGGAGGCTCCTGGATGTCTTCTCCTCCTTTTAGGAGACTGCAACCTCGTGGGTTTACATGCTGAGATGTGAAGTGTCCCTTCCCAGTCCACTTCCTCATCTCCACTTGGATGGTCAAAGTGGACACGCTCCAGCCTTTCCTGTGCTGCCTCTCACGATGGTGTCTCCCAGAAATGCACTCTCCGCTAGTGGAGTCCCTGTTCTTCCCAGCCACTGAGGACAACATCAATGTAGCTGTCCAGGGCTCCTCGCTTTTCTAATACCCCACCTTCAGTTCATCAGCAAATTCCACGGGTTCCATCTTCAGCACAGCCAAAGTCTGATGGCCTCTCATAACTACGTCTTCTGTTCACTTAGTACATAGGCTATTTTCTTCTTGCTTAGCAAATGCACTTCATCCTATGGGATGCCGCTGCCTCTAACCTGTTTTCATACAGTTTATTTCCTCTAGAAGCCATGATAATCCCTTTAAAACTACATCTGATTAAGACTCTACATACTGGCAAAATCCTTTAGTTCTTTCACATTCCACGCATAGCACACTCAACGTCTTAACAATGTCCTATAGGTTCACCTCCTGCCACTTTGCCCGGTTTTCCAGGCCCTGATATCTTGGATCACAGTGACCTCCTTGCTTTGGTTCACACCTGCCAACCAGGTTCATGTCTCAGAGCCTTGTACTTCCAGTTCGCTACAGCTCCAAGATTCTTCTCCAGGTACCTGCTGATGACAGTCACCTCTTTTTCAGGTCTCTATTCAAATGTCACACCTACAGAAAGGCTTCCTTGTTCGCCCTGTGTCAAGTAGCATGATTCTTTCTTTTCAAAGTCCTAACCTTGCTTGCTTTTGGCAGAACATTCTACCTCCGCATGGCTGCATCTATTTATTTCTTTACTGTCTCCTTCCTCTGACTACTAGGTAAGCACCAACAAAATAAAACCTGGACCTGTTTTCTCATACCTGGAACAATGCCTCAACCATCTTTGTTGAGTAAAGAATGTTAAAGACCTACATCCTGGTATTGTGTGATTGAGATTCTTCATAATATGCAAGATAACTGTTTGTAAATTAAAATGGACATATTATTTATACAAATCTGCTACATCATTTGCCAACTTTTGAATGTGACAAACTGCCCAATAAGCCCACAGTTAGATCCAGTTTGTCATAAGCTCAGGTTTGGGGATTTTATTTAAGTGATGAGCAGAATACTTTAGTGCACCCCACCTTCCTCTGAAATGGAGAGCATATGCTTGCCGAGTCCGTGGGGCTGTCAGCGCTGCTTCAGGAAGTTCACGAACGGAAGCTGCGTTTGCACACTCACTGGCAAGATCTTTTAGAATGAGAATCGATTGGAATGGAAATGATGCCCAGGGTTCTGACCATCCCTGGTGGACAGCACGTCCTAGCTCAAGGATCACAGGCATCCATCCCCAGCCGCGTTCAGCCGGCACCCTCCACTTAGAAGATAACGCATGCCAACAGGAAATTAAATGGATGTTTGAATACAACATATTGTGTAACTCTTCTCTCCCCCTCCCCTTAGTGTTTATAAATTCATTTGACAGGTTTTAGAAGGAAAAGAATCGTTTCTTGGCAATATTGATATATTTCACTTTTATGCTCAAAAGAAAAGTTGCTTCAGTTTTGTTATTTTTCCCACTCAGTTGTTGTCTAAATATTGGTGCCCTCAGACAAACCAGCAACCATGTCATGATTTTCAAAAAATCTCTGTAGGTGAGGAGATGGTACAGAATACGAAACACCTCATCAGCTGAAGAACTGAAAAGGAAAAGGTATCATAAAAAGAAAACCCCAAGAATGCACTGTTTAATCTCCAAAAATATGAAGAGTAACACCAATTCCTAAGATTAAAGAGACAGACTTGAACATAGCTTTATGTAATCATCTATTTTTTGAGTTTGACAGGCATGAAAATGTTTGCAAAATCTTATGCAATAAATCATATTTTCTGTGCAGGCAATTCACACACATTATTCTTTTTTTCCTTAAATAAATACAGAGCTTAACAGTGCAGGCTAAATATCATTTTTATCATCTTTCCAATAACATGTAACCTACAACTAAACAGGTAACGGATCCACCACCAAGCAAAAGAGAATTAAAACAGTTTGAGGCTATAAAAAGTCTGACATAAAAATGAACAATATTTTACAAAACAGTGATTTTACAAAATACAACATGTGTTGATACATTGAAAAGGAATTTGATTTTCTGTTTTTGTCACTTGGAGATGTTGTGTCAGTAATAAAGATTATTGTGTCAAAGCAGTATTACACTCTGTAGAGCATTTATCATGCTCTGCACTATGGATGGAGGCTCAGTGCTCTGGGTCCCAGTCCACACTTTGCCCAGATGACAGTGGAGTAGGACAAGGTCTGAAGGTCCAAATAATAGCTACTGAACCCGGGACAGCGCTGACTCTGCTAACATGCCAGCCTTCTGCGTCAGGCCTGTGTACACCACTGTTGAAGAAAGCCCTGTAACCACCTCACAGTCCATCCTAAATCACGGACTTACCAACATAAGACATTTTGATAATGACATAATAAAAATGTAAAGTTGAAACAGTGAGAAACTCATAAAAATGAAAAGCAAAATAACTGAAAGAGAAAGATGGAAAACCTGTGAGGAGACAAGTTTGCTTCCTGTAAAAGAGATGGGAGAAATAAAAACCACACATATGCACATGTGTGCACCTGCACACATACACACACGCACAAATGTAATGAGTGTGGTACCTGCTAATTCTTCCCTAGCAATTTTGACCATGAAAGATGGCTCACAGCACTGCTCTCCCATGCATGATCTTAAAGCAGAGACAAACTTTCTAAAGCTCAGGCCCAGCTCTCTATCCCTTGTGGCCATGATTGGAACCAGATGAAGATGACCCCTCAGGTGGGAGCCCTTTAGAACAAGGCAGGCTTGGAAACAGCCCCATGTACTCCACACAGCGCCCTCTGGTGGTGGGCATCCTGCCCCTCCCTTCACACACACTGTCTTCCATGCTGGGTACCTTCTACCTCACAGAATAGACCCTGCTTTTTCTTTCATGTGAAGCTCTCCATGAGCCTCACTAGAACTGCCTCACCTCCAGTCATCGCATGCAGTTGGCTCTAGAAAGCCTCCCTCCTTCCCATGCACACGAAATGCTCCCTTCACTTCAGTGCCTCGCACTTTAACGTCACACATCACAGGACTGAAACTGTTGAGCTGCCTTTTCCCATGGAGATCCCAGAGTTTCTGGGGGATGTGACATGTCTTACTCATTTTGGTAATTTTAATGTTACCACAGTGTTTGCTGCACAGAATCTCTGTTGACATAATGAAGGCACTGTTGCATAATAACATTATGTAATAAGCATTTGTGAATTACTTCCAAAAAGATGAGTGACATAAATGCACTACCCCACAAGAGTTTCACCAAAGTGTCAGTTTTGTATATATAAAAATAGCAACAGCAAAGCTACACTGAGTTGATTTGTGTTTTCAGTATTTTATGGAATTGTTCTATGATACACATTTTGTGGGGGCTCTTAAATGCGTTTACTCTGTGAGCTCTTTTCATTTTGATAGCTAAAGGGGAAAAGGTGCCTTATTACCAGTGAGAGATATAACTACATTTAAGGTATAGAACAAAATCCGTACTATAGGTCAACATAAATTTCTACGAAAGTACAGGTATTCTCCTTAGGCAGGAAATTCTGATAAGCAAGCAACCAGATCCCAGCCAAAGACAGAGTGTGCCAGTCCCCAGGGAGGAATAGGGTCACCACAGCACAGTAAGCACCTGGCCTTAAGGAAGTTCACTACTGTGCCTTCAAAGTGGGGCTCAGATGGTGGGGACGCACCTTCATCTGGCTGCTAGAGAAGGGGATGAGGGAGACACTGGCAATGGTCAGGGCTTAAGAATAGTGATCTGCACCATCTGGAGGTTTTCTACCACCGTCTGGGTCATCTCCAGAATCTGAAGGTGCTGAACCTGCGGCTGGGTGCAGAAGGTACTCTAGGCAGGTCCAGGTAACCCTTCTCTCCCTTTCATAGGCTCAGCACCAGAAAGGCCCACCCAACTATGAAGACTAATGCTCAAACCACTTTTCAAGCAATTTTCCTCATCAGCTTAAAATCTGACTGCATATCACCTACACACACCGCTCCCTTCCTGAATGCAGTAGAATGTTTTCTGGTTTCCTAAATCGTGGCCCTGCATACCATTCACCAAGCGTTACCACTTGAAATACAGCAGGGGAAACTTTAAAGTGCAAATTTAAATAAGTAATCATAAGCACATTATTTTGTTGTTGTTGAAAATTGCCAAAGAAAATTTCCCTACCAACTGCAGTGACCGTGGAAGAAAGCATGCCCTACACCTAGATGGCATATCTGGGGACGATTTGAGACTATTTCCCCTGGCTTATCTTTTGCAAATAGTCATGAAGAATCTAAATGGTATCTGTCCTAACAAGGTCGGGGGCACCTCAGGTTACTGGCAGGGGAGAATTCTGGCTTTCTTAAAAAGATGAAATGCACAAGTCTTCCCAGTCTGAGGGCAGCCTGCCATTGCCGCCACAGTGTGCCATTGAACATGAAGAGAGGGACAGGCTGGGAAAGTGTATAGTCGGCCATTGTTTTCAGTGGACTCCAGACATCCTCATTTGCTGTGTATTAATTGAAAGAAACCATTTGTTTTGTGGATAAAGTAGTTTGCTTCTGAAATTTGCTAAGGAATGAGTGCTGATTTCTCAGAAAACTCAAGGCCAAGTTTAATTTTTCCAGCTTTCAGCCCGACACATTATCCTTTTTTCTAAAGAGTGAGAGCCTTAAATGGGAACCAAAGCCTGTAGCCGAAGGACTGACCCTTTCTGCTGAACTGGGGTTTCAGGAGAGGGAGCCTCTGCATTGCTTTCTTATTTCTGAGAAACTGGTTCAAAGGTCAAGCCTAATGGAAGTCTTCAGAAGTTTTATTTTCCGTGGAAGGCTTAATGAAAGGCCCAGAGCTTGACCCAATAAAATGCAGATTATGAGGCATTCTCAGTTGAAAGAACTTCCATGGTTTTTCCCTTTAAAAGAATCATATGCAGATCAAAAGACAATGTTTAGATTTTTCATTAAAATAACACACTCACACATATACCCACAGATATTCATATATCCTTCATTTCCTGTGACAATGAAGCTCTAATTGTTAATTTTTTCTTTGAAACTGAATGATCATCACAACTATTATCAGTATACAATGGATCAAAACATGTATGATTATTAAAGCACAGAAATTCTGATATGCAATTATGAAACAAAATTTTATTGAAAATGTATCTTTTAATGAGATGGATGTGGAATCTAAAAATTCATTGATTTTCACAAACAAATGCTATTTATTGCTAGAATGAGACAGGTCTTTATAATCCATTGCAATTTTGTTTTCTATACATGAGAGTATTCCAAAGCCCTGTTCATGTACGTATGTAGTGAGATTCTGGAGTAGAGGCTGCTGTCATTTCTGAAGAGGGTGCAGAGAAACAGTGAAAGAACATAGAAAGGGCATCTGGAGAAGAGCAGATCATGAGATCAGACACTGCTGAAGACAAGAGTTCCCTCACCTAGACCTTCCTTCTCAGCCAGAAAGCCACAGGTGTAGAGCTCAGTGGGGAGAACTCCTACTGTGAACCCTGAAAGCAACCTGATACAGCTGCCTTCTAGGTAAGTCTGGATGTATCTTCTGTGTCCCACAGGTTATATCCATAATGGGTATAACCAATCTATCAGCTGTGCATCCTTCATCCTCTTGTTCCCTGAGTTTAGCACCAGATCAGGGGTGCTTGGCTCCATAACCAAATGTAAGAAATGTCAATTCTTTATTAAAGAGGCAGAAAGAAAATGAGCAGGTAACATTGACCATCAGACCATAGCTTCTTAAACCACAGCAGAATAAGCCACTGCTGGAGGAATTGTTAAAATGCAGCCTGCAGGTGGGGTCTGGGATTTCACATGGCTAATGAGGAGCTCCAAGCCCAGCATCACCTGGGATGCACTTGAGCATAGAAAGTGGGCTTGAATATATCTGAGTGCTGGTGAGGTGTGTGCAATTGGATGATCTGAGGAGCATCCACCTGATTGGTAATAGCACACCCTGTGCTCCGTGGAGTCATGAAGAATGGCAACTCCACAGGGAGGGGTCCTACGTCCATGCTGAGGGATCTCAGGCTAGTGGAGGACATGCCTGGCTCTATCAATCAGAGAATGCTGATGTGGGGAGTACATTGGGTCTGATGGAGGTGAAGGGCAGGCAGGTAAGGGCAAAGACTAGAGAAAGGCATTGCAGCAAGAGACAGAATAAGGCTCTGACTCTCATTCTAGCAATTCTGGGATGGAATGGTCTATGCCCTCTCAGCAAAATGAGAAAGACTCAACAGGAAAAAGAGTGGGGAAAGTTGGAGGAAGATATGAGAGGCATCTGCCTGGGGATAAAAACGGGGAAGGAGTTGTTCAAAACCTTTGAAAGACAAGCAGAAAATTACATCATTTAAAAAAAAAAAAAGCAGATACTGTGGAAATTTTTTAAAAGGTAAACTACATCTTCAAAAGTCTATACTGTAATGCTGTGAAAAGTGAGTTCACATTTTGATAATATTATCAACTCTTTTAACATCTGGATTCTCAAATTTAGATTTTTGATAAAATAAGACTCTAAGACTTCGAAAGTCAAATGATTGTAGTAAATTATTATGCCACTAACGATATAATTCAAAGCACATTCATATGGTCCAATAGGAGAACTATCTGAATACCACTGCTTGATCCCTAACTTCTGCAATAAGATGTTCTAACTGAGAGACGTTTTTGGCCAAAAAAAACATCAGCTATTCAGACTTTCATGTGCATAGAGCACATAGTGTCTTGTTAAAAATGCAAATTCTGAGGTCTGTGATTCTGCATCAGGTCACAGCACCACACTTTGGAGAGCAAAGTTCTAAAGAAGGTGCTAGAAAGTTTAAATTTTGGTTATTCCCATATTAATTTTTAAGTAAAATGATATATTTTAATGTAAAATTCAAAATGTAATAGAGTGAATATTTATTGCAATGATTTTGAAACTGAAGGAATGAAATGAAAAAGAAAATGTTCCTTATTTTTAGAAAACATTTCAATCCCATAATGGGTATAACCAATCTATAAAAAGTAGTGACTAATTAATGACTTACTACCTTAGGTTCATTTATTTATATGCATAATGGTGCCTATGAAAGATTACAAAACTGTCTCTTTTCACATCTCATTTTCTATAACCTGCAGACACCTTCTTTAAAGTTAGAGCAGATACATTTGTATTAACTTGCATATTGTACTGTAAACACTACACAAAGTTCATTTTCCCAAAAGACACATCTAAACAACAACAAAAAAAAAATGTCAGGCCAGCTCGGGCAGCCTCCTCAGGGCCTTCTCAAAGCAGATATCCCCCTCCAACACCCTTCTCTTAGAGGACTCCCACAGATGGACTGCTGCAGAATCCCACCACAGCTGAATGCCCTTGGGATTCACATTGACCTAAAGCAGCTCTGCTCAGGGTCAGCACAGCAGGCAACCTGGTGAGCAAGCTCTGTCCAGCGTGCTTTATCCTGGACTCCACTCATGGCTATCCACATGGACACCTGGATTAGACTTTTAGGGCTGCCATAACAAAATACCACCCACAGGGTGGCTCACACAGATACGTATTGTCTCGTGGTTCTGGAGACTAGAAGTTCAAAAGCAAGGGGCCAGCAGGGCCTCTTCTGAGCTCTCTCTCCCTGGTTTGCAGGTGTCCATGCTCTCTTTTCTTACAGGGTCTTTCCTCTGTTCAAGTCCGTCCCTGGCGTCTTTTCCTTTTCTTATAAGGGCACCGATCCTCCTGGATTAGGGCCTCACCCTAA
The DNA here is from genome assembly GCF_021218885.2 of Marmota monax. NCBI lineage: Eukaryota > Metazoa > Chordata > Mammalia > Rodentia > Sciuridae > Marmota > Marmota monax. Next base: position 391,970 of record NW_026693334.1, read on the forward strand.
TGGCCTCATTTTAACTTCATCACCTCTTTAAAGACTGTATCTACAGAAACAGTCGCATCCTGAGTGCTGGGAGTTGGAACACTGACACACGAATTAGGGGGCAGAATTCAGCCCCAAATGCCTCTCTTGAGCAAGCTGGAATTCACGGTGTTAGAGACAAACATACACAGGAGAGAGACAGAAGCAGAGCACAGGAGGAAGCCAGCACAGAGCTGAGAGACCAGGTAGACAGGTGGGGAGGTCAGAGGGAGGCAGGCAGAAAAGCCCAGAGCCCACACTGCAAGGCTCTGCCACGGGGCCCAGCCCACACTTGCTCTCAGTGACATACTCAGAGTTCCTGCCCAGCTCCAAAGCCGCCTTTGTTACCAGGCCTGTGAGCTGGTTTTCAATGAGACCCTCCTGGCTGAAGCTGCTGACACCGTTTCCTGTCTCTTTCATACCCTCTGGAAACATACAACAAGCTCCTATTGACTGAGATCACCCGAGTGCATTCTCATTCCTTGCAACTTGTAAGTGCTTACTGCCGTGAATGAGCTAATGTAGCATGTTACACACAGGCGCTTCAGTCGAGGGCCTGGGTCTGAATGACAGATGCGTAGCACGGGTGGATGTGTGTAAGGGTCCTGTTGTATGTTGCCTGTTTTGCCTTCATTTTTACTAAAGCAACAGTGTAGGGCAATCAAACCTTTTCTTTCAAAAAATGCAAACATATCAATAGTTACAGGGTTTGAAGTTACTTATTCAGAGTAGGTCCAGTCTGTGTGTGTATGTATGTGTGTGTGTGTGTGTGTGCGCACGCGCGCATATCTGTATGTGTGCATACATGTGCATATGTATTTGTATACATGTGCATAATGGAGCCCTATATGTTTGTTACATTTGCATGCACATGGGTGTATGTGTACATACATGCACACTGCTTGGCAGACACAAAGTGTTCATATTCCTAAAAGTCCCATTTACAATATTAGCAATGTTGCCTGCTACTTTCAATCTGATTTATGGGAAGTTTAAATCTTTAATGTCCCAGTCATCCTCAAAACAAAGGACAGCACACACATTACTCGGCCCCTACAGAGACATGTCAGTTTATCTAAAAAAGCCCGAGCTTTGTATTTTCCTCTTTAATGACAGGAGCACTTTAGTGCAGTTATACATGTTAATTGCCACTTACCTTTAATGAGTTCTCTTCTAACACAACAGAGCTTGGCTGGAAATACAGCAGACTGCTTTGTCAAGAAAAGACAGGAAGGGTCCTGTTGGTTCCTGGGAGGAAGGAGATGCTTTCTCTGTCTGCTTTCTTGGTGTTGCTTGAAAGCTTTCTGACTTAGGGCCTTTGCAGTTACTACCTTCATACTCAGTGTGAGTGGAAATTCAATAGAAGTCATGAAATGGAACTCTGGCTCTAAAACAATAGGCACAGTAGGAATGACTGAGGTCATTATGCAGAATTATGTGGTGGCTGGTATAAGCAGGCACTAAGGGGAACTTATAATAATCCTGCAGATAGTCTGATTTAAATTCAATTTATTTTTAAGTTTCTATGATTTTAAATCTGATTATTTCCTATTTATTTCTTAGCTAATATTCCCACTTCATTTTCTCTAAAGTTTTCAGTATCCAGAACAGTGCCTGGCAATTTGCATTCAATAAATATTTGTTGAATGAATGAATGAATAAAAATATCTAAATATGATCACCATGAGGCAGTATTTCTTGAATAATATGAATAAATATTTTTCTTCTGTAGAGCAATATTATGCCATCTAATTTAAAAAGCTACTTTAAATTTATTCTTTTAATTGAGTCTTATAGTTATTATAATTAGGCAATACATTGTAACAGACTATTATTGTTATTATTTTACTGGATCATGAGAAAGTCTGGGAAAGAGATTAAAGAACTTACTTTGGTAATATATTTGGCAAGTAATAAACGAGGGATAATAAATGATGTTCTCCTTAGAAGTGGGCTTCGGAGCTTCCTACAAAGTTGAGAGAAGCTACTGCTTTGGAATCATGTTCAAGTCCATGGGGCCGCTTCCATTCATTCCACCTCCCTGTAGCTTCCACACACTCCTCCATATGTTTTCTGCGTGTAAGAACTAGTGCCTGGTCAGCGTGTAGCTGGCTTCTATTCTTTTATTATGGTAAAACATGTGCAACATTAATTTTACCATATTAACTGCTTCTAGTGTGCCATTCAGTGGCATTAAGTATGTCCACAATGTTGTACGATGATCACCATTTCAGGACATTTTCGTCATCCCAGAGAGAAAGGATGTACTTAAACACTAACTCCTTATGGTCCCCTTCACCCAGTTCCTGATTATCACTAATCTATTTTCTGTTTCCATAAATTTGAAACTCTAGGTACCTCATTGTGTTAGCTTTTTTGGTACTTGATCAAAATACCCCACAAGAACAATTTAGAGGAGGAAAAGTTTATCATGGCTTACAGCTTCAGAGGTCTAGTCCATGGTCAGCTGATTCCATTGCTCTGGGCCCAAGGTGAGGCAGAGCATCGTGATGGAAGGGCATAGTAGAGGAGAACTGCTCAACTCATGGAGGTCATGAAGCAGAGAGCGAAGGAGAAGGGCTGTAGGTAGATGCACTCCTCCAAGGCATACCCCAGTGACCCACCTCCACCAGCCACGCCACATCTGCTTACAGGTAACACCTCTGTTATTCCATTCAAACTAGATGGGCTGACTAGGCTATAACTCTCACAATCCAAGCAGTTCTCCTCTGAATATTTCCACATCAACACAGGAGCTTTTGGAGGATACATCATACCCAAACTATGCTATTCATGTAAATGGAATCACACTGTATTTTCTCTTTTATGTGTGGCTTATTTAAATGCTCCTTTGTGTGTATGTATCATACTTTCTTTATCCATTCATCAGTTCGTGGGCATTTGGACTCTCTCAACACTTTGCTTTTTTTCTTTTTAATAAAGAAATTTCACAGAAGATATTGGATGTGAGCAACAGGAGATGGGGTCCTTGGGGGCCACACTATGGACTTGCTCCCTGAAACAGGTATTGTTAATTCACACAGTATAATGGATATTGGGATTTTTTTTTTTTTTTTTTTTAGAAATGATTAAGATTTTGATTATTGCTTCTTTGCAAAACTCAAAAATATACAGAAGAAATGATATAATCCTAGTCATTCACTAATTCATCAAACATTCAAAACAGTATATGCAGGAAAAGTAAATGAGAGTCCAGGGTGTCTTTTTCACAGTCAGTGGGACCTAAATGAGAACCTTCAGCTAATATTACATTAGTTACTTGTCCAGAGAGTGACTGTTTCTTGGTGTGGCTTTCATGTCAGTGTTCTCCAAACATCTTCTTCAAACCAGCTTCACCCCCACCCTCCGCCTCCCCCTGTAAGGCCCTTTCATTCTATTGCAGAGACTGTTCTTAATTCCAAGGTTATTTCATGGCTGCCTTTCCTGTGTACTAAGAGGTTGGTGGTGACCTTATGCTAAGCAAAACACTGGCTAACCTATGCTGTGTTTAGGCTAACCATGTGTCTTTAGTGTTTGAATTCCAGAGATGTTGGGAACCACTGGGCCATGGTTGAAAGCTGGGGGAAGCACCCTGGGTCTACTGCAGCATCCGTCAGTACAGAGCAGCTGTCCAGGGAACACTGGGTTTTCCTGGCAAACAACCCAGTTATCAAACACAGTTTGAGCCTCATGAGGTGCTGCCTCTTCTCTGAAGAGTCCTCCAAGTTGGTGGCCCACGGCCATGCTCCACTATGAGATTTTAAACATCAGATACAGTAAATAAACTAAGGAAATAGTGAAACGTCTTCAGAAAACTAAGGTGAATGATGAAAAAGTGAGGATCCATCTTCCATTTCACCCTCCAGTGCATGTTGGCACATGAACTGTGCTTTATGTACAGAGGCATGACAGATGCACGACTTCTCAACTTCCCACCGGAGCCTTCTCCTCCTCCTTGCCACCCTTCTCTCCCTTCTCCTCATTCTCTTAGATAATTTAGTGGCTGCTAGAGCATACGTGGCTCAACAACCCAGTTCAACTAGTTGAATGTGATCTTCAACAGATGAAAAAATGAAGTTACTGGACTTGTCAAACTGTAATGTACCATGAGCAATGAAATCTCAGTTTAAAATGTATTTTTTTTTCTTACTATAAGATGCTAATTTTCTTTTTATCAATGTCAGTACCTCCAAATTAATGAGCACTATTAGCTGCAAAACTCCTCAAGAAGCAATGGGAATTAATTTCCATTAGTTAACAACTGACAGTCAACTACAACCTGCCTTGCAAGACAATAAATGTTTTGAATGCTCCATTTTTGTCCTCAATTAAATGTTCACAGTCAGATGGTGAAGAAAAGTGACTATGACATCAAGCCAGATATCAATGCTGGTTAGCATATGACATGACCAAAGGGGATTTCAGCTGTTCAATTGTGATGGAATAAACAAGGAGGGCTTTGAGGATGAATTAATTAAAATATCCTAAAAATGAAAAAGCTTTACTACAGTAGGATGAGTGGAAGAGCAAAGGGGGGAAGTTCTTAATTAGGAACTGGCCAAGCTTTCTGAAAAACACAGGTCACTTAGAATAGCACCCGACTTCAAAAGGTACAACCCAGCAACACAGAGACCCACAACCAGAAATGGACCTTTCAAAAATCTCATAGCTACCGTGACAGGTCCACATTTATCATATGGAAAACACCCCTATGGATATGTATTTTTAGTTTATAATATCTTATCAACATTGAAAAACAGATAAGATAGAAAATACTTTGTTATGTGTCCTTTGTAACATTAATAACCATGTGTTTATGCAAATTTTATAGATCTTACCTCTGCCTAAATATATGGAGAACCAGTAAATGAATAGATTGTGTTTATATATAAATATACATATACACACATATGTGTACATGAACATATAGTCAGACATAATCTACTTATCAATCTGCCACATAAACAGATTGCATATCCACATACATGTATATGTGTATATATAAAATACATAATATATCCATATCTATACATATAATCTATATGTACAGATATATAAATATAATGGATACATACACACGTCATTTGCCACAAATATATAATTAAGTCTAGGGCTATTAAGATTTTCCTAGAAGACAAATCCCAAAGGCTGACGGAACAAATGGGCTAATTCTGTCACCAGAATTATTTTTGTTTCTCTTTTTCTAATTAGGGATTCCTCTCATGGGAACCAACCTTAGATAACAGAGTGCTGTCCTTTATTTAATAATCTCATTCAAGTCAGGATGCACAAAACTTACTATTTTTTTTTAATTCCTTTTGAAGCACCAACTCTTCTTTGAATTCCTTCAAAACCACATTCTAGGGGCTGGGGTTGTAGCTCAGTGGCAGAGCAGTTGCCTAGCACATGTGAGGCACTGGGTTTGATCCTTAGCAACACATAAAAAATAAATAAACAAATAAAATAAAGGCATGATTTCCATTACAACTATACAAAATATTTTTAAAAATAAAAAAAAAATACACACATCCTAGAATCTCAAAAAGTGTCAAGTGAGAAATGAGCAGGAGGAACACACAGATTTTAAGTGAATCTAGGCATTTTACTTGTATACTGGATTTTGCAGCGTCATCTCTGGGTTTGGCTCTCAGAGTTTTCTCTCTGGGTCTCCAGGCTGCTCTCCTTCTCTATATTTCAGGATAAAATGCTCCCTTGGTTTTGGATTTCACCTCATTTTTAATATTCACACTCCTGCTGTCTTAACCATTCTGATCATTTATTTCAAATGAAGATAGAAATTGATTTCCTTCAAATACAGAGGATTTTTTCCCCCTCATTCGTAGAGACACATACTTCCTGAGACATCACAAAGTGGTTCAAGGACTGACTTCCTCTGTAAGACCCCTTTCCAGTGTGAGGAATCCCATAGATCACACATGCAACAGCATACACAAAGTCATCGAGAGATGATGGACATTACCCAGGCGTGCATCGGGAAATAATATGATTGCTGTATTAACCTTGCAGCAGGTGGAACAACTGTGTTAGTGCATCAGCCAGGGAGAGTTATGCCAGGAGGAAAGGACAAAGTCAGCTTTTGCTACTGGGTGTTGGCTCCAACTAGTTCGGATTTGGTTTTTTGCTCCAAGGATGCAGGAAGACCAGAATGTGTACTGCCCACTTTAGAGATCTAGGACTTGGGTTCTGCAGACCCTTCATACACCTGAAGGCCTGGTGGGTGGTGAGATCCCAGGGGCACTCAGCTCTACTCCAGTGTGAGCTACATGCTCACCTCTGAACTTGGGCTAGAGTTTGCTTTACTGATAACCTGTGGACTGAGTGGGGCAAAGGAGTTGGCTCCCCAGGGGAAAGTCTGTTCACCAGGCAAGCACAAAACAAAGATCTCCACCATCACAAGTGATAGAGAGCCTGCTAACAAGTCATTAACTAACTGGCACCCTGGATACAGATACCCTTCAGTGTGGCTGCCTATTTTTCATTACCTTTAACCCTGCACCGTCATGGAGTCTCCTATGCCAGATCCTGACAGTATAAATCAGGTGGGGATGTAGGATTAGAAATCAGTTGTTATTTTAAAAATGCACTTGTTTACTCCTGCAAATAGTTTTGAAGACAAGAGGCAAAATAGCATCCTAGAATGGAAAGAATCAACATTGGCACAGATAAGTCTGATGTGTAAACATTACTTTCCTTTAAACTGATAAAGGAAATCTTGAAAAGAAGGATCTCATAAAACAACAAAAAAGTGCTTTGTAAAGAAGTCTCCTCTTCCACCTTGTAACTCCGACCTCTCAGTGATCCCTCCTCCTCCTTCTCTGCTGGCCACGACTCTGGTCTTCCCTACACCCTCTCATATTGCTGGTCTCCAACAGGAAATGCTCCAGCACCCGCTCCTGGGCCTCTTTTTGTGCTCCAACCAGAGAGCTCATAGCCTCTATATCTTCCCACATTTACTCTGTGGATCTGATGCCCAAGCCCCAATCTCAACAAAACTGAGGGGCTCCTGCAGGCAGGATTAGGAGTTGCTGCAGAAACAGGGGTGCTAATAGCAACCACAGCTTAAAATGACTCTCCTGCTATGGTCTAGATAAGGGTGTCCTCCATATGCACACACATGAGACAGCACAAGAAGGTTCAGAGACAAAATGAATGCATCATGAGAGGTGCAACCTAATCAGTCCTTCAATCCACTGATAAAGATTAACTGGGTGGTAATTCTTGGGAGGTAGGGTGTGGCTGGAGGAAGTAGGTCACTGGAGGTGTGCCTTTGGGGTTTATATTTTATCTCCTGGCTGTCATGTCCTGAGCTGCTGTCCTCCACCACACCTTTCCTTCCACCATGGTGTCCTGCCTCTCCTCAGGCCCAGAGCAGTGGAGTTAGCTGTCTATGGATTGAACCTCTGAAACTGGGAGCCCCAATAAACTTTTCTTCTATTTTGTTTTTGTTAGGTATATTGGTCACAGCAATGAAAAAACTAATAACCTCCCTGCCACCACCCCAAGCCTGGAGGTATTCCAAGGATATTAACGTCTTAGTATAGTTCATCCTCAGAATGATTTTTATGAGGAAGGACTGCCATCATTTCCACTTCACCTCATGGACACTGAGGACCTGCAGAGATCATGTCCCAATTGTTATTTGGTAAGGACCCTTTTACCCTTGTATTTGATACCCTTCAGAAGACTGGCCACATCTACCATTTTCCTGTGGGAGAGACAGTATGCAGCTCAGGACTGAGCAAAGATGTCCCCTGGGTGGGAGGAGAGAACATTAAAATGTCTGCTCATTTATCTAACTAAACAAAATAGAGAAACAAAACATCATAATAGCTACTCTTTGGGTTGGCCCTGTCCCTCTTGCTGGGTCCAAATCTCAGCTGATGGTGTCTCAGTAGAAGGCACAACATGGCACAGTGGTTGGAAACATCCATGCTAGTTCTATGGCCTTGCATACGGGCACCTGTTGCTGCTGATGTGTGTCCCTGTGAGGTTTGATTGACACTAACTACTTTTAATCCAGCCCTCGCAAAATGAACAAGAGAGCACTAATACTTCAAGCATGTCCAAAAGCCAAAACAATGGACCCACTGGCCCAGCTACCTAGGCCCAGAGCCATAAACATCAGCCACATTAACCAGTAAAAAATGGTGACAATACGCTCCGATCTAACACAGTCAACCACATTGCTCTTAATAAAGAGTGACAGTTATCATGAAAAATTGAAAAAAAAATGAAAAGTTTAAAATTTTTAACCTTTAACATACCTTATTATTTGTAAGTTCTACCTTTAGTGTACATCTATTTTATGGTGTGTGTAGTGTATTAGTATGCTGGTGTGTGTGTAATCGTTGAATAGTGTCTCACCAAGTTAATGTCTACCCAGAATTTCTTAGTGACCTTATTCATAGGGTTTTTATGGACGTAATTAACATGAGGTCACAGTAAATTAGAATGGACTCCAAGTCTTAATGATTGGTGTCTTTAGAAGAAGACAAAGGTAGGTAAAAACAGAGAGAAGATAGAACGTGAAGACAGAGGCAGAGACTGGAGTGTTGAGTCCAAAGTCAAGGAATGTCTGGGGCCACCAGAAGCAGGAGGTGAAGAAGGCTCCCCGTAGAGCCCTGGAGGAAGGCAGCATGGTGGCATGTGGGTTTCAGACCTCCAGGCTCCACACCTGAGAGAATACATTTTTTTTTTAATTTAAGGCCACCGAGTTTGTGATAATTTGTTATAGTAGCCGCTATTGTTGAATGTTTGAGTCCCCTCTGAATTCAAATCTTAAAACCCAATGGCCACAGTGATAATAAGAGAGGTGAGGCCTTTGGGGAGGTGATTAGGTCTTGAGGTGAAGTCCTCACGAATGGGATTAGGATTCCCAAAGAGGTCCCCGAGAGCTGCCTTGCCCCTTCCACATGAAAACACAGAGTGAGAAGTGCCATCTACAAGGAAAGGCCCTCACTAGACCACAGTCTACCCGCACACCTGGATCTTGGACTTCCTGGAACTCAGAACCATGAGCAGTATTTTTGTTATTGCAGCCCAAACACACTAAGACAGCAGCCCTAGGAAATTAGTACAGAACAGTCATAACATTATGAGAAGAAACGTCCACATGGAGGTGCCAGCTGGCACTTCATCCTGGTTGGTTGGGGAGACAGGGACGCCCAGAGGTTTCCCTGCGTATCCCCACAGTCCAGCTGAACCAGGCCTCAGTGTTTGCAATGGTCCTCCCTGCTCCACTGCCAGCCCTCTTTTCTTTCTGACTGTCCTCTCTGCCTGGAAAGCTTTCTCCTATTCTCCCAAGTAAACCTTCTGTCCCTCTCAGCTGCAGGACACCCTCCACCTCTCTACTGGGCCTCTCAGCACTCTTCTTAGTTACTCAACACAGAGGGTCACTTCTGGAGGAACCTTTCTCTCCAGGACAACTGTGAAAGCTCCTTAAAGCACAAGGCCATGTTCAGGCTGCTCCTGTATCTGCCTAGTCTGTCCTAGAACTTTCCAGAGAAAAGTCACCTTTACTGCCGTGACATGAACCTGGGGTGCAAGGAATGAGCGCCACAGGGCTCCATCTCTGGGCTGGTGCCAGCCACATCTGGAGGAAACCTTGCTGGACACACAGCACGCCTTTCAAGTTTTCAAGGGACAAGGAGCAAAAGTTATAGTAATTACACTTGGTTAAAAAAAAAAAAAATGTGAGGATCCAAAAAAAGATTTCTGTAGTACCAAATAATGGAATCATCTGATATAAAGCCCCATCCTTTAAGTTGAAAAGAAAATTAAAAACCTGAGTTGAGTATAATTGATTCATATCTTTGCAGAAGACACATGAGGAAAGACAAGGCATTCTGTTTGGTTGGTGATATTGGTATCAATGCTCATAGCAGTAAGAAGCACAGGGCTAAAAATTAGTCAGATTTGGGTTCAATTTCTAGCTCTCTGGGTCTCAGTTTTGTCATATGTAAAATAGCCATTATTAAAAGTCCTGTGCTAGGGATTTTTGGAAACAGGAAATTAAATAATTAATATGAAAAATTTAACCCTGAGAGTGGCTGTAAAACTCATTAATTTTAATTGTTGTTGTTCCCGTTATCAGTTAGAGACATCATTGTCATCTTACTTTCAAGAAAACCCACAATAAGCCCAGGTTGGCCCCTGCTAGCATTCATTCTTTCTGTACTTGCTGGTGAGGTGTGAGACAGACCTGGGAGGAGGCGGCCCCTGCAGGGTGACCTGGGAGCTCCTGGGATGAGGGGAGCTTGCACAGGGACAGGGACAGGGACAGGAGTCCTCGCCCCTGGTGGGACCTTCTGTAACTGCCATCGAAGTTCATTCCTAGAGAAGGAATAGGCACATTCTCATGTGACTTCAAAGGGCAGAGACAAGATCAGGGATGAGCTTACAAGAGATGCAGATTTTGGATCTATATAAATTAGAGTTGGAGATCTGAACGACTCAAAGAAAAATTGTGAACTTAGTCAAGAGGAGGTGAGTGGCCAGTTTATTTTACTTCCAGGAAGCGTGCGGCCACCTGCCAGCAGCATTCCCATAGGGTGGTGGGCTTGCTCTGGGCCCAGGGAGTAAGTGCCTTCCTGGTGCTCTTCAAGCTCAGAGGTTCTTTCTTGTCACTGTGAATCCTGTGCTTCCCTCTGACGTTCCAGTTAAATAAACGAGTATTGCACATCTGAAGTTAAAAGCCAGCTCCCCGGAGACTCATCACCCACGTGAACTGGACTATGAAAAATATTATTTGTGTTTTACAGCAAACACTTCAGCAATGTTACTGAAGCTACGTGATAGCTTCAATTGCATAGCAATGGTGTTTAAACCTTAACATTTAAAAACTATTTTTCAACCTTCACCTTTCAAAAAGCATATAAAACCATATTTTGCTTCCTGAACATTCAGTTCACTACATATTAGGTGTGTGTGAGCTGTAAACTGTTAAAATATAAAATAAAACAGTATTTGAAAATCATTTTTCCTACTGAGGTTTACATAATAATATAATATTTAGAAGTGATATTATTAATTGAGATCCAATAATATAATGTCAAAATAACTTTCAGTAATACCTCAAAATAGGAAATAAAGTAGGAATATACATATAATTCTTTAGAAGTTCCTTCTTTTATATTATGGATCAACTCTGTGGCTTAAACAACTCCATGGAGAATAAATTTGAAAAGCCAATTGAAAATGCAGTTGCTAATTTGGGTCCAATAGCTGTATTAAAAATATGCCATTTTATGCATTTTTTTCTGTTTTGATGAATAACAAAAAGAAAAGTTTTATTGTAAATCACATTCACATCAATTGAGATTTCTTATGGCATGTTTGAAAATTGCTTTTGAGATAGTGTACATCCTTCAAGACATACATCACCCTGAAAAGGGATTTACCAAACATATTAAAAGTATGCTGTGATTGCTATAATTTATGCATTATATTGGTGAACTGTCTTGGCCAACACTTCTCTTCTTTTGTAGATGAGAACACTTATTACATCCAAAGTATCTTTGAATATCAGTCTTGCTTTATGTTGTTCTAGTTACTTCATTAATTAGAATTTCAAAATAAGAATGTTATTATAAGACTCACCACTCCTGATGTCACTGATACCGCTTCCACATAATTTAATTCAGAATTTATATCTGACTCACATGTTCAGAAATAGGAACAAATAGGACTCGATATTGGGCACACATCCAAAAACGTATTCGCTATGTTAATAGTCCTTAGGGAAGTCATGTTTGATGCAAGATGGCATGCCATTACAAAATAAAGGCTTCTTAAAATCAAAACACACCTGTAAAGTTAATTTTATATGTATAAAAAACTATTTTCCCAGTGATTGCCAACCTTAAAAGAGAAGCTGGATTTACCTCCTCTTCGGTAAAATGCTTCTGTGTGCCCTCTTTGTTGGTGTGTATGATAGGGCAGTTAACAGCACAGAAGACCAAAGTTCTGCCTCAAATCCTCATGAGCCAACCATCAACAAGAAAAATCCAACCTTGCAACAATCCTTCCATCCTGTGACTCAGACTAACTCAAAGCTGACAGGTTGTCTCTGGCTTAAAGTCCAAACGAATGAACAGAGGCTCTCCTGACTCCAAATTCTTATTTTAAAATGCCAAATTTACTTGAAAACTTCTGACTGAATAATATTATAGCTCCTTAATAGAGAAAAGATACTGGTCTTTAATAAGACAGACAAGCCGTGCACTGGAAAAGAACTAAACCACCCAGCAGAGACACGCCTCTAGGGAGGCGTTAGTGCTGCTCACTCTTCCCAGCTTCTCACCCACACACCCGGCTCAGCCATTCATCCCTCCTCAGAAAATCACAACAGACCTTAATACAGCATTTCCCTTTCCCTTTTAGTTTTGGTAAAGAAACAAAACACTCAAGCCAACACAGGCTGCAGAGTGGAGTGACTGGCCCATGTGCCCTCCAGCTTCAAGGTGACCACCCCAAAGTCACATCACACCTCTTATTTAAGGGACAGCATGGGGGACACCAGTTTCCTCTCACAAAGGAGGAGTACTTCAAAGAAGTAAGAAAACAGACTATTATAAACCTGTGTTTGTAATGGTAAAGAGGCTTATGTGGCTTGTGGCTTGTTGTTTAATGATATGTCAAACTTCTAACACACTCTCCTAGGTACATGTATGTATAAATGTGTGCAAAAAGTCAAAAGGCTGAAAAAATCTAGATCTTAAGTCATCATGCAAAGTAAGTAAAGGTAAATAATTTTAAGAATTAGAAGTTAAGGCAATATTTGCTTATGAAGAATAAAAATTCATTTTAAAGGAAAAAGCACAACAATTTTATTAAAAGAAGAATTACATTTCAGATTTGAACATTAGATTTGGCATGTGTTTCCACTAAGAAAATTTTGACATGTTCCTTTGTTTAAAAAAAAACTACAAGACATTATTATACTTTATGCTCCATTTTGTATAAAGTCAGATTTATTCACTTCTATATTGAGCCACAACAATCCAATTGCAGCTCTAGATGTGGCTCTATTTTGTCTGAATGCCTAAGCTTAGGATGGTGGTATGTGTTTTTCAGAATTCATACATTTTTAAGGCCAAGATTTAGCATTCTTAAAAATAATGTTGAACTTGTAATTCTTGTAGCACTGATTTGCATATAAACTTAACACACACAAAAGATTCTCAGATTCACTCTAACATTTCTTGTTGGTGTTACTGTTTCTGGTTTATAGCAAGCACTCAATAAATATAAGTGACATAATCCATAACTCGAAAAGGTAAGAGCTATGCCGATACAGCAAAAGAAGAAAAAAGCCTATAAAAGTGACAGTAATATAAAATAAAAAGGATATGCCATTTAATAAAATAAAATGCATTTAATACACAGTATAAAACAGACGCAAACTTGCAGCTAGAGAAATAAAAGTTTTGTCTCTCATAATCCAAATGTTCTTAATATGAAAATGTAAAGCTTTTTAATTAGAGATAAAATATTTATTCTCCATTGAAATATACAATGTTAAATACAAGCCAGCCAATTCAAGAATATATTTTTCTGTTTCAGACTTCTTAATGGCTTACTATTGTTGTATTTCCACATATTTTCAGTTGCATATTGAGAAAAAATTATGTGAAAATAGAGAGTGCAGAAGTATTTTTCAAAGAATATTCTAATGAAACATAATTAAGAATACTTAAACATTTAGGGCAGATTTCAGGACCAAGACTATAGAGACCGTTACTGACACTGAAAATCTAGAAAACCAGGACAGTGAGCATTGTTGATGCAAGTATATTTCTAATTTGTAGTCCTTAAGAGTAAGGATTTATTACAATTGAATTTTATAATGGAGGTTAGACCAAATATGGTATTTAGCAAGGATACTACAAGTGGGTTTGATCTATACTAAAGTATCTATCTCAGAGAATACATAAACTATAACATTCTGCTTTTTATGTTTGTAAAATTGATTTCTTCTTCTTTTTTTTTTTTTAGAGAGAGAGAGAGAGAGACAGATAATTTTAATATTTATTTTTTTTTAGTTATCGGCGGACACAACATCCCCGTCTGTATGTGGTGCTGAGGATCGAACCCGGGGCCGCACGCACGCCAGGCGAACGCGCTACCGCTTGAGCCACATCCCCAGCCCCTGATTTCTTCTTGCTAAAGAACGTACGCAAACTTCTCAATGTAATACACAGAAATCTGTGTTCTCTGTAAGTAAAAATTCCTTAAGACAAAATTTAAGTTTCCCACCAGAGTCAAGCTACATGCCCTTCCATAAAGATATTCCAGAAATTTGACATTTCTGTAGTACTTGCAGATGCAGATATGTATTTGTGGGACTCTATCTGCATAAAGCCAATGGCTATGAATAAAACATCATTTAACTCTACAGGGAGTCAATTGGAACCTCAAAAGTAAAGCATCACTAAATCCTTTGCTGCTGTTGGAAAAAAGAAAGTAAAAAAAGAGACACACTTCATAACAACAATTTCTTTAATATACTGTGTTCCAAGCTTTGGTTAATCCCCAAATTAGTTCATCCTAGCATTTATTTTCAAACATAGACCAATGAAGTTCACAGGGAATTTCCAAATTTATAATTTTTACGATAACTTGGGAGGAGCTATCTTGACACTGTGATAAGTGGAAAGACAAAAGGTGACAAAGGATGCTCCCACAGAGACAAAAGCATACCTCTTAGACCATGGCACTGGAAGCCAAGTGACACAACCTCTGCTCTCCAAGCCTCAGTTTCTACTGCATCACCAGGAGCTCCTCTAGATCTTACCAAATGGCTGAAACCTCAAGCCCCTAAAGCTGTTCCCATCAAGAGATCTCCATTTGTGTTCTGTTTTGAGATAGCGTCTTGCTGTGTTGCCCAGACTGGTCTCAAACTCCTGGGCTCAAGTGATTCTCCTGCCTCAGCCACTCGAGTCGATAGGACTACATGGGTGCACCACTGCATACAGCTCAATGATCGACCATCATTTCATGATATGGAATCACAACATACTAGGAATCCACTGTGAATTCTCATGTCCCATATTAAATAAAAGTACAAAATCCAAGTAAAGCCAACTGTCTCATACTTAGCCAGTGACGTAAATGCTGAAGTGACATAAAAATATTATAATACGGTTGAATCAACACCCAGTTATAAAACCGTTTCCAACATCACAGGTATGAGAAAAAGGGTTTTACCCACCTGGGGTCTTTCTGAATGCTGTCGATGGACGGGGACCTGGCCAAGGTGCCTTCGGGCGGGAGGGCAGGGCCGGATTTGCTGTAAGGAGACTCAACAGAGGGACAATACTGCAGCTGTCGGTAGGGGTCTGCGTAGTTGGCGGCTGGGCCTGCGGCGTAGCTGGCCCTCTGGAAGGTGGCTGCTGTGGCACTCTGTGGCCCGTGCTGACTGCCTGTGCGCTGCAAGGGGACGGAGTCGACACCGGGGGAGGATGGGGCTAGGACAGGAAAGTAGGGACAAAGTAAAAAATTGAGGACCTGCTCACAGAAACGGTTAACCAGGTCTAGGCAGGGGGGAACATTACACACATAAAAAATAGGGGTTCGAAAGAATAAAAATAGTTAATCTGTCATATCTGAACCACATATTCAATATTATCCAGTCAAATGTAATCAGCATGCTACTTCAGAAACACACCCTACAGGAACAGGGCAGGGATCCACCTGTCACGTGTATATTGCTAACCCACATCCAAGGGTAGGAGCATCCAACTGAAATGTGAACTAAGCAGAAGTCTAGGGAACACTGTGAGGAAGGACAGCTATGGCCTCACTACTGAAGTTGAGGTCATTTGGGATGGGGTCACTCAGGTCACCTTGCATTAGTATCATTAAAGGCTTGGGACAAATTCAGAAATGAATTAATTTTCCTGAAGAGAGGAAAATAAGGAAGAGAGGAGGATGTGTGAGTGGGGTGCTGGGGGGAGAGGTAGGCTTGCATTTCCATAAGCACTATGTGCAGCGCTGTGCAGGGCTGCGCTAGTTTCTGTCAAGTAACTCCTACAGATGTTTGCAGGCTTCTTTCTCAAGTAGAGCTGTGTAGGAACAAATGCCTATGGTGTAAGGTAGGTGTGCAGACATGGGGGACGTCATCCCAACCAAAAGGCAGACAGAATGATGGGCAGACTCAGCTTTTCAGAAGAGGACTTTACACCAGCTACTAAAGTCAGTTTGATGATTGCCAAACGGAATCTCATTTTTTAGTTTGCTTCCTAAGCTCTTTTTAGATCGTTTATGTGATTATTTTTATCTGGTTCTCAATATTTTTAACCTCTAAAGTTTAATTGATACATATATATAATGAAAATACCACTTTCGGACCAATACAACGTGACAGTGATTTACTGCTCCAACAGCTGACACCTGTGATCAGTATCAGCACACATGCTTTCCAGCACTATGAATCAGAATATCCTCAGATTATAGCCAGTGTCTAAATGTGACCATTGGTACCACAACCCTCTAAGTGGAATTAGATTCTAGTTATAAATCCCACTCCACAACTCTGACTTCTTGAGCACGCCTCAGAGCTTATTTTATCCTGTCTCACATTAGGCAATATATACCATACCATACACAAAAGACGCGTCGCGTTGAGAAAGTAACCATTAAAAGAGGCTAAGGAAAGGCTGGGCACACACTCTACTGCTTAGCAACATCCCAGTCCTCCTCAATCTCTTTTAAAAGCTACTTTCAGTCCTTTGGGAATAAACCGAGGAGTGGGATAGCTGGGTCAAATGGTGTTCCATTCCAAGTTTTATAGGGAATCTCCAGGCTGCTTTCCATAGTGGTTGCACCAATTTTCAGTCCCACCAGCAGATCAGCATACTACAGTAATGCAGCCATGTCAACGTTTATAGCAGCTCAATTCACAATAGCCAAACTACGGAACCAATGTAGGTGCCCTTCAATAGAAGAACGGATACAGAAAATGTGGTATATATACTCAGTGGAATCTTACCCAGCTTTTAAGAAGAGAGAAATTATGGCATTTACCAGTAAATGGATGGAGTTGGAGAATATCATGCTAAGCGAAATAAGCCAATCCCACAAAACCAAAGGACATGTGTTTTCTCTATTATGTGTATGCTAATTCACAATAAAGTGCTGGTGGGGGGAAACTAGAGAAGAATAGTGTTACCTTAGATTAGGCAGAGGGAAGAGAAGGGAGGGGAGGGGAGGGAAGGGGAGGCGAGGGAAGGGGAGGGGAGGGGAGGGGAGGGAAGGGGAGGATAGGAAAGGTAGTAGAATGAAACAGACATTATTACTTTATGTATGTTTATACGTGACTATATGACCAATATGATTCTACAACATGTACACTCAAAAAAATGAGAAATAATATCCCATCTATGTATGACATATCAAAGTACATAAATGCATTCTATTCTCATGTATAACCAATTAAAACAAAATTAAAACAAATTTTAATTAAAACAAATTCTAATTAAAACAAAAAAATAATTTTAAAAAGTGTCTTTTAATACTCGATCTTATAATAATCAAAAATTAGGTTACATGATAAAGTGACACAATAAAAACTAAAAAAATATTTAAGAAAAGTTTTCTAAATGAAAGTGAGTATATTCATAAAAGAAGTATTTTGAGATGGTGAAGGCTGTTCTGATATATAAGTTTCGAAAATAATTAGATCAGATTAATTTATATTACATACATAATCAGAAAATCTGCTTTATGTCTCTAAGCAATTTCTTAAGTATTTATAATTTCTCCAAAATACTACTAAGATGTCTAATTAAAATTCACATTTTAACAATTTTATACAACGTGCTTTATGTTATGGCTATGATCTAAAATCTAGGCAAATGAACAGACGTAAACAGAATTTCACTTTCTATTAGAGTTGTGTAGGGCGGAGTTGTAGCTCAGAGGTACCGCACTTGCCTAGCACATGTGAGGCACTGGGTTTGATCCTCAGCACCACATAAAAATCAATAAATAAAATAAAGGTACTATGTCCACCTACAATTAAAAATATTTTAAAAAACAGCTGTGATAAGTTGGCCAGAAAACCAAGGGCAAAAGGAGAAAACTGAGCATACCTGACTTTTTTTCAGAGAAGTGGATTTTTTTTGGCTCAGGAAACTAAATATTAATGTTCAATCTTGCTGAAAATGGTTTTCAGAAAAAAGCCCTCATCTTTAAAGAAGTATTCATTACTAATACATTATCCACAATGGTTAACAGGAAAGGAGGACAGAGTGGTAAAGACCAGGAAATAACACTGAAGTCTAAAGAAATTTGTTACTGGTGTGTGTGTGTGTGTGTGTGTGTGTGTGTGTGTGTTAGGAGGAACAGTGATGGAACAATCTGAGTGCCTTCACACGAACACTCAAAGGATCATAAATTAAGAGACTATATAATATGACAGAAGGAGTTTAAGACAAACCCTACCAAAGAGCAGACCCCAAACTGAAGAATAGAAGAGGGATCAAAACGTGAAAATAGGGGCTGGGGTTGGGGCTCAGTGGTACAGCACTTGGCTAGCATGTATGAGGCACTGGGTTCTATCCTCAGCACCACATAAAAATATATAAATAAAATAAAGGTATAAAAATGTGAAATAGGGTGTGAAGTTCAATTAGAAGGAAGCAGGAAGGCAAATCTCAGTATGAGAAAAAAGAGAGGGTGGAGCCGAGTTTTAAAAAGTTATTAGGTTCTTGTCTGTCTTGGACTTTGGCCTTTTTCAGGGAAATGTCATCAACTCATGTACAGCTTAGCTTCTGAGTTAGAGAACTGAGTTCAGGTCCCATCCTTGGATAGTCCTTGGCATGGAACAAAGTAACAGAGCTCTCCACACCACAGGGCCAAAGTTGTCAAGAGAATCATGGCCCCATGGAATCCTGGTTGAAATGAGGGAGATCAGAGAAAATGTTAAATAAAGGAGATGCTATCATCACCATTACCAAGGCTGAAATCCACAATATCAGACAAAGGGACTGCACCTAGGGCAGTGGGCACAGGCCCTTGCCCTGGCCAGCCAGCTCCTTGCAGGTGAGTACTGTGGTCAGTTCTGTGTAACGGTGTGGACCCATGTTTCCTCCAACAACTGGGCAGAGGGTAAACATCATTCTTACTTACAGATGGGAAACTGAGGCACAGAGAGATGAAACCACATGGTGAGGTTTGGCTGAGACCTGGTAGGATGGGAAGTTAACCCTTAGGTTCAATCTGTCTCCAGAGTCTACACTTATATCCACCATGGCTGTTGGACCAAGTTTAAAACTTCAAAGATGCATACTACTGAATTATCTAATATGGTCTAAAAACTTAGAAAAAATTATGAGATGTCTAAAACTAAGGGAAACATCTACTAAAGGTAGAGAGATGGAATTACAATAGGAACTAATTATTGGAATATATAGTATTATAATGACCAAAATTATTACAAATTGGCATGTCATGTTCATTTACACAACTTCTCACTACACTGAATTTACTATGATATACAGCAGAAATACACAGGAAAACCACACCAAAGTTTTGACTTTGATGAGTGGCTTTTCAAAAGTATCATCCCAAATACATGATTGAAACTTCTTCTAGGTCCCAATAAATAAGGTAGGTGATGAGAATTTCAAAATAGAAAACCAGCATTCAAATTGGTGTTGCTAATTTGAAACAAATATGAGAATGATCCATGCAAGGGAGCAATGTAAAATATCAATATGTGTGTCAGGGACGTACATACATTAAAGAATGGGTTCTAAAACCATACAGAACAAAATGTGTAAGGATCAAACTGATCGCAAACCAAACATCAGCAATGTAACTATGTAATTCCTTATTTTTTTTTAAGTATACATTAAAAAATTTTCCCATGACTTCATAGCATCATGGTTTACTTTGAGCACATGAAAAGTGTTAGACACCTAACATACAAAAATGTAAAATAATTGAGCTATTATTAGTAGTATTAGCATTCAATTGTTGAAACTGATGGTTTAGGGGACTGTACGTAAGGTATTGGGGTGAATGCTATAATGATTCAGGGTTCAACTCTCCCCTTTTTGGAGGATTTTTCAGGCCTTGGTGTGGCTGATACAAATCAGACTCATCATTAAGGATGATAAATGAATACTGGATTTTCCTTCAATACGTTTTCCCCTTAATCTCTGTCCAGCTGAACATATCTGTTATTTGAGCTTTGGAGCTCCGCTGACCTCCTGCAGAATGATTCCATCCAACAAATGCCTCATGGCAAACATCTGCAGGGGACTGGACTTCATCAGCTCTGCAAACATGCTCCTCCCCACCTGCTCTGCAAACAGCCTCCTCGCCTCAGTGAGCTCCTGAACTCCAAGGTAGGTGACTCTGCTCTCTCTGGGGACCCCAAGCAGGAGGCACTTCTGCAGCTGACTTGACACCAACATCACCTATGCTGTTCATGAAATTATCTGTCTGTTTTCTGTAGAGCTACACAAATAAAGCTCTAGTTTATCAAGGAAAAACAGAGAGATGTTCAATGCGTTATATTTGAAAGAGGAGGTGATGCATCTTTTAAAATAAAAGGAAACATTCTGCTGTATGAACGATGGCTACAAACATTATTTACTGAAAAGGGAGAAAAGCATGGGAAAAAAACCCAAGAATCTGGGTATACAGTAAAAATCTGTTGGGAGGAATGTAAAGTAGGGTTGAACAAAGAGGAAGCAAACATTTCTGTTTTTATATTATTTGCTTTGCTTTTATATATATTTACAAATATGGATAAATGTGAGAACATAACACATTTATAGGTGTTATCTTGATAAATACAAAATAAGCATATAATAAGGTAATTAAAGAAAGCTCAGAAAAAATGATGGCTGAAGTGACAGAATATGGCCTCCATCCTCTTAACATGGAAGAATGGACAAACTTTGGAGAGGGTGAAGGTGAAGTGTGGGGAGGGGAGGGAGCAGTGGGGTAGGAAAGACGGTGGAATGAGATGGACATCATTACCCTAGGCACTTGCACGAATGGTGTGACTCTACATCATGCACAGAGAAGTGAAAAGTGTGCTCCATACATGTACAACGAATCGAAATTCATTCTACTGTCATGTATAACTAATTAGAACAAACAAAAAAAAGGAGAGTTCAATCCCATCCTTCAGCAGATCCTTACAGCATGAACCTCAAGAGCCACATTGTCAGCGTCTTCTACTTTTCTGTACTTGGCACAGGCTGACCCTAAACTGACTGGGAAAATATTCAAGGGCAAACTTAACGTAATCTTTCAACTTTACATATTATTTCTGTGGGCAGAAGCACTTAATGCATGATTATTAGTAGTGATGGGAAGATATCATTACTGTTGATATCGTTTTCACTGTTTTATTGAAAAAGAAAGTACTGAAACATCTGCAAAGGGCAAACATTCCCACAACAGTGGTTCTCAAACTGCACGTGAGGTTGTGCATATGAATATATTGTAGGTGTATTTTTTTATTATTTTTTTAAAACAAAAAATTTATTTGGCATTTCTTTTTTTAAATTTTTTAAATTATTTTTTAAATTTATATATGACAGTTTAAAAGAGAAAAATAAAATAAAAACCTATCCTGAACCGTTTCTACAGTTTTCTTCTTGTCATGTATTGCTTGAAGAATCTAAAAGTGTGGCCGTGCGTGTGGCACATGCTTGTAATCTAACCCCAGTGACTCAGGAGGTTGAGGCAGGAGGAACGTGAGTTCAAAGCCAGCCTCAGCATAACTGAGGCGCTATGCAACTCAGGGAGACTCTGTCTCTAAATTAAATATAAAATAGGGCTGGGGATGTGGCTCAGTGGTAGAGTGTCCCAGAGTTCAATATCTGGTATCCCCGCCCCCAGAAAAAGAATTCATGTTGAGTTCTATATACATATGCTTTTTTTACATATTTAAATGTATACTCAATCCTGTATAATTTGATCTCCTTTAACTCATATTGTGTGTAATGAGAGTTACTATGGATGATGCTATGGTCATGCTTTTTCAACATTCTGAGCACATTTTCAGTTTTGAATGGGAATACAAGAAGGGTATAATCATCAGTATTTACATAGAGCTTCCTGTTCTAGCCACTGTGTAAGGAGCTTACACAGATTGTCTCACTTACTGTGCACAACAGCCCAGGTGGCAGGTACCATTACACCTATACCACCTCATCATCTCCCAGGTGAGCAGGTGGGGGACCCACTGGGTGGAGCTGGGATCCCAACTCAGGCTGACTCCAGGGTCTGCCAGTTTCTCTCCCCTCTAATATACTGTTGAGCACAAGATGTGGAGGGTGTTCCCAGAATACAGCCCATGCACTTTGAAGGGTAATGTTTTTGACAGAAATGCCAAACAAGATAACAAATTAGTGAGACACACAGTGTGCCTGATCAAGTCCTATTACCTAGGTGACTTGCCCCACTTTAATATTCCTCAGAATCTATGTTGTGATTTTCTTTGGCTTCTTCCTTAGAAACAGCAAAAATTGACTCCAGCTGAAAACAGAATAGACCTGGATGAAGGTCCCTGGATAAAATTTCCCATCAAAATGGAAATGGAGGAGTGGGTAGAAAATGCTCATGTATCCAAGGTGGATTCATTTCTTTCACCTGGGGTGGGATAAAGGGGTCTCTGCACCCTTGCCACAGGACAAGAGGGGAAGGCAGGAAGGGGGGCTGCATGAGAAACACGAGCATGTTTCCTGATGATTCATGTGGCCTCACGGGAGGGTCATGTGGAGACAGAGCTGGGCGCAAGACCAGGTGGCTGAAGAACAGCATTAGCCCTGGAAAAAAAATCTACTCTACCTTCTTAAGCACTAAATGACATAATATCAAGTACTTGACAGGATGTGGTTACGATTAAAAGACCTATTATATTCCTTATATATCCAAATGTCTACCTGCTAAATAAGAAGTCCCAAAGACACTCCCAGGGTGCTTAAGTGTTTGAGCAAAGAATCTTATTAACTGGCTGAGGCTCTGAAAATCAGGGACAGAGACTGGGATCTGGTAGATGTGGGACCAATGGTGCTGTGGCCCTTTTTATACTAGAAAGTAAACATTTCCATTCAAGTGAAACCATGATCTTGATCTTGTTCATTTTTCTAAAAATTTTAATATTTCCAAGAATTAAAACAGTCACATTAGTAAGTTCTAGAGCCTCTATTCTACTCTGATAGAAAATATCAGGTGTTGAGGGCAGAAGCCGCTATGTGTGAGTATGGCTTCACAGGGGAGTGTCTTCTGGCCATGTCTTAACTCTTTCTAAGTTCCAACTTACAGTGTTATATTAAGGCCCCATTCAATGTTCAGATTGTCACATAATCTTTGGCTTTTACTCTTTTCAACATTGCTGTGCTTATTGGCATAACTCAAGGGGTAAAGTGAACTCCCAGGAGGTTGGGGTATGCCTTCTAGGACAAAGCAATGGTATCAGTTATGGGTACTCCTGGTTGGCATCAATCAACATGATCCTCAACATGCATTTGCACAAAATCATGAGTTTTCATGATTTTTAATTTTATCAATTAACTGCTCTGCCATCAGACACTTTGTCTTCTCTAAGGTATAAGTAGACATTTTATTTATAGCATCTTAAGTGAACTGATATAAGAAAACAACTGGGCAACTGGAACTTTTTTTTTTTTGAAGATATTTATCATTGAGCCCATTTAAAATTTTCAATTGGGTAATAATGTTTCCCTGACTTTTGGATTACAAAAGGCAGTGAATTTTTTTAGGGGGTGATGCGTATCAAACTCAGGGCCTGGTGACCACCGAGCAAGCACTCTACCACTTAGCGACACCCCTAAGTTACAAAACAGTAAAAATTTTAACTGAGAGGTAACAGAAAATCTTATTTGACTTATTCTAATGAGAAGTACTTGACCTTTCAGGTAGAAGGAACAACAATTAATACACTGTTCATAATCCACATTTTGTGGACTCAAATTACAATTTTAGTTTTGATACTCAATCTAATATTTATATATTAGTAAAGAATAAGAAAATTTTACACATAGGAAGGTCTTATGTAATCCAACTACAACTTCATCAAACATTGGCTATTTTTGCAGAGAATCGGGTTTTTTTAAAACACTTTCCCCACGTGGGCAGTTATTTTCACATTTCTTTTTCTTTCCTTGTTGCAATGCTCGTCACCCTAGGAAGATATCTGGTGGGTTTTCTCCCTGCAGCCTGTTAACCACAATTCTTCCCTTATTCCAGGCTGACAGTTGCCTCAGGGATGCTTGGTGTCACTTGTCACCCAGAGTCACATTTATCCAAAACAAACTCCCAGGACTGGCATCACAGCATTTGTGGGTCATTTTCACTCATTTGCAAAAACGCGTTCAAGGGAGTATCACAGTCAAACGTCTGTGTTGACCAAAGGGCTTCCAAGTTGGCCATCATTCACATTTGGGGTTTGAAATAGAAATCGTGGCTATTTAGTTTCTACTTAATAGACTTTTCCCTAAGGGATGCACGAGGCCCACACATTCCTTGTCCTGCTGTCCTTCTGATTGTACAAGCTCTGGTTTTGACAGTCTCACCTCAGAAGAAATGTGTGTTTCATCTAAACAGACACCTTCGTTAAACTTGTGCCTTCTTGTATTTCACTGTGCAAGCAGTTGTTAGTACCCCAACACTGGGTTGATGCAAACGCCTATCTGCCATTTCTGGTTCACAAAATCCTGCCTCTCCATCCAGGGACAGTGGCCTCCTTTGCCATCTCCCCAGCCCACTTAGTGGTTTTATAAGAAAGAAGCAGTCATCATATCTGGTGATGGGGCACTCTCTGAGACAGCCTGGTGACCAGGGACCACTGCTGAGTCACAAGTAACCCTTTCTCCTTCCTTTAAGGACACCAGATCCCTGGAGCCACCACACTGGCTTCTGACCCTCAATTGCTCTCCTTGGGCAGAAGCTCAGCTGCTGTACTTTGTCTCTACTCATAGAACTTCTGGGACCAGAGAGACTCGCAGAACTGTCCTCACAGCCTGCAGCCTCTACTGGCCTGGGTGGGGGATTAACACATGTGGGTCGTGTTAATTAACACATGCAGGGGCTGGGTGAGCAGGGGCATGACAGGAGTTGGGACTGTGGAGGGGGCAGGAGACCCCCTTCATCCCACATGCTCTCTGACACAGTCTTTGTCGACTGTGTGCCTGTCAAGCTTCATAAAGTGGCATTGATTCCTATGTAAACAATGACACCTATGTGTATGTTTCACCATCCACAAGCTGCAGAGGAGGAGTGAGGAGTGAGGCTTGGGCCTCTCGATCCTCAAACATGGACCTAAGTGTTCATAAATGCCTGTCCACGAGGTCCCTAACAGGATGGTTAGGCTGCTTTATGGTTTAAGAAAACCAGAGGAGTTTTCTGAGTGCCCAAAGGTAGACAGACTAAGTTGGCATCTGAGGTTTAAATTGTCTTCCTTAGAAAGCAGCAGGCATGGACTTCTTCCTTACAGCAGCAGAGAAGGAAGGCAGAGAGAGGTGACGGGTTGAGCCTCGGGACATGCCACCTGGGTCACTTTTCTTGGTGGGGAAGATTAGGGAACTTTAGCCTGACTCTTCTTTAATGTCTGAAGATGCTTTCCGGTGTCCTCTGTGTAGTCAGCTCTTGGCAAATCTCTCCACCCAGAGCAGTCTATTATTCAGAGTAGTTGGTGGTGTTTGGGGCCAGAGACTCCCAGAGATGAGGTCAGCACGGGGTTGACCAGGGGAGACAGAGACCAACCACAGGATCTCAGAGCAATGCTCAGGTGCCCCAGCCAGTAGAGAGTGCAGCTGCAGCGCTGGACAACAGCAGGTGGACAGGAGAAACACACACCTGCCCACGGCCAGGCTCTCCCTGTGAGCAGGATGGCCATCTTTAGGAGGCATGAGCAGAAGACCAGGGCAACGAGATCCTTCAATTTGTGTATAGCACAGTCTCGTCTTGAGTTGTATGTCATCCAGCACAAAAGCAAAGACTCACAATATGCTGTTCAGTGTTTTTATTAATACTTTGCCTTTGATTTTATCTGGGATATTCATTTATCCTTTAAGATTTACCATCCACTACCTGTTAATTTTTCATGTTCCTTCTCTGAAACTGAATGAAACATGCTCAAGGAAGGAAGAGATTCTGAGCTTCTTTGACTGTGATGGAGCACCTAGTATACAATGTGTCTTCAACAGTTCTTCTCAACCAAATGAGATCTGTTGAATATACATATGTTTTCATCTGTGAAGTTGAATGTTTTTAAATGATGATATTTACAAATGCAGTTTTTCCCAAGGCCAGGATTTGGGGCAAGACTATCTGGGAGCAAAGGTTTAAAGGCTGGCTCCACAAAACCTGTGCAATCTTGGTCAGATCACTCAACACCTCTGTGCCTCAGTTTTCTGATCTATAAAGTGAGCATCATAATACCAAATCTGTTTTAGCATTGTTCTGGGGATTAGTAAATATGTTCAGAGCAACTAGAACACTCCTGAAAGTAGCCATAGTGTGAATAACCTCATTCTCTTTCTCATGCTTGATTCTATATCCCAACTCATCAGGTGTTAAGTGTGGAAGCATCTTATACCTGTCTTCATTCCTAAGAGTGGACTCACTGATGGGAAGCAACTGGCTTTCCATCTCCTTAGCCCACTCTCTCTAAGGCATTGTCTGAAATGCTTTAGGGATCCAACCAAAGGAACACTAGATGATGGCCCAGGACTTGGGAGCAGAAAGGTAAGACTCATTGCTCCGGTCACTCCATTACCAATCCAAGCTAAGAGCCAGGGGTCCTGAGCACTCAGGTCTAACAAGCCTTATGAGGACCTGTCCAGTTCTCCCATGGGATCAGGCTCTCCCCACCCCTGGGAGCCTCTTCAAGGTCTGCCCCAGTGGTCTCCAGCATTAGGCAAGTAGCACAGGGCATATGAAGGATAATCCACTAGATGTGGGAAAGCTACCTTAGAATTTCTCATTATAGCTATTTTATCGTTATTTCATTATTTTTAATTTCTACTTTTTAATATTAATTTTAGGTATATGTTATGCTAGATCGACTTTAAAATTTTACAGTATGGAGATATATATATATATTTCTCAAATATGCAGGCTCTGATAGAGATGATTTCTGGATTCAGAAAAATGTGAGAATATGAAATAGCTCAGGTGTGGACAAGGGGCAACCTGGGCAGGTACAGAGGAAAGAGCTTGTGGCTTCACACTTTAAGAATTTGAATGAGGTAGCTTCTCCTCCTCCACCTGTGTTCCCAAAAGACCATCTATGCACTTCATAGTATTGTGTAAACCACCAGATTTCCTTAAAATTCAAGGAAGGTCTCAAGTTCAAAGGTGCAGGCTGGCATGTGGCCTCAGACATCTGGATGTCACAACCTTGGTGGATCTCTGCCATGATTATTACTGGCTAAGCCCTAGGGCACACAGGTCTTCCCCTGGAAGTATTTGGAGGTCACTGTCACCTGCCCTCAGAGGCGGGAGAGGAGAAGAACATGGTTCACTCAGAAAGCTCTCTGTTGATGGCATACAGCAGGGGTCAGCAAAGTCCCCCTGCCAAGGGCCAGAGCCTAAATGCTCTTTACTCTTGGTTTTGCCAGCCCAAAGTCTCCTCACAGCCTCTAAACTCTGTCACTTGGAGCCAGACTGGCCACAGGGATACACAGGCGCAAGGGTGGGACTGCAGTCTGTGCTTTACTCATGGACACTGATATGTGACTCTTATGCCATCTGCACATATTACAAGTCATCATTCACCTTCTGATCTTTTCCAACCATTTAAACACAGAGTAGTCATTCTTTAACTCTTTTGAGTGCTGTTAAACCAGGTGGTGAGCTGAATCTGACCCCCAGGCCACCATTTACTGACTCCAGGCTTAGAGAAAAACACTACAGTTTCATTTTGTTTGTTTTCATAAAGTGTGAGCCTTATACTATCTTCAATGTGATATAGATTAATTAAGCTTTTTTTTTATTATGGGAGTGGATTTTTCATGAATCCTCTAGAAGTTGATTAACAAGAGATAATTCTAACAGCGTACACATATGCAACAGAGAATTAATAAATCTCTCTTGCCATCAGTTTTTATTCAAATTAGGTACTGAATGTCACTGAAATTGTTACTTCTCCTTGACAAGAAGTACACAGAAATAAGATTACTGTAGTTGATTACATGCAAAAATAAAATGTTCAAGTAGTCCAACTCCAGATAGGAGTAGACCTAGCAGGCTGAAGGTGAGAGAAATCTGACAGAAGAATAAATGGGTATTCTTTTTCATCTATACCAAGATATGTACTATTAACATGGGGCAGCATTTACGATGTCAGAAACAAAATAAAGAGTGTTTGGTGCCTTTCTTCCTATGAGACAGTGAAACACTATAATGTAAATATCAATAATCAACGATAAAAGTAGCTTAGCTGGTCTTGATTTCAAAACGTGTAATTTAGTATCATAATAGAGTTTAACAAAATTGCTACACTGCAGTTAGTGGCTACCAGACATTACAAAACTCTGAGGCTACACAGATCTGTTTGCCAAGTTTTGGACCAGATCCTCAGCTACTGTCAGCACTGGGGGACTTCAGAGGAAAGAAGAGAGCTACAGTTCTGCAGACCAGCAACATCCCCTTGGCTGTCCTCTAACACTGTAATCATGACATTGGATCAATTATTTTCTAAATAGCCATATACTCTGGGAAACCTTGTCTTTCTTCCTGTGGCCTATGACTCTGTACAATTCAAAACAGATCTAATCCAGGAGAGCTATAGAGTTGATTGAATCACACGCAACTGCCAGCACCAGACCTTTAAACAATGATTTCATGTGATTCAACTTATCACGTGTATGAAAACAAAATACAAGTGTGCCTTTCAAAATATGCTACATTTTTAGGAAATATTTTTTCCCCAAGCTTGCCAAATAAGTAGATGACACCATTAAAAAACACTTATGATCATCAGGCATTTGCATTTTATGTTCTCTGTAATGGCTATGTTTTCTTGGAGTTCTTATGTTCATTAGGTAGATTAATAAGGAGGTATGAAACATCAGTACTGCTTCTTTCAATATTCCTGCTTGACAAATCAGGCTTCCAATCCCCATTGTAATTCCGTCATTCATGGTATACACTGTTCGCTAAATTGAAGTCACATTCTGTTTATACCCTCGTTACCTCAGACATTGCTGGTAGGGGCAGGTGACAATGCTGGTGGGGAGCAGGTACACAGGCACACATGCACGCACACACGCACACGTTTCATTGGGGGGCAATGTTTAAGCTTCCAAGGAATCCCACCCCCTGTTGACTGGCAGTGGGGTCCTGAATACACACCTGTGCTCGTGCGGTAGGTGCCGGTGTGTGCTGGCGGCAGAGGGTCCCCCTGGCTCTGGCTGAGACTCCTCATAGGGGGCTTCTGATAGACGCGGTCTTCGTAGATGGGGTCTATGTGGTGTTCTGGGGATTGCAGGGCCCGCAGCTCAGGGCCCAGGTGCCCATGCTGGCTGCTGTATGAGGCTCGGGACCCAGCTGAAATAAATTAACAGGGGCACATTAAAGCTCAGCCAATATTCGCACCGAGTTCTATCCAAGAATATTTGAATTTGGGGAGAGACAGAATGATTGCAATCTTCAGAAAACCAAACGAATACCATAAAATGGCAGCAACCCCTCAAGCTGGTCAGCTTATCGCGCCATTCAGCAGCCTTGATCTGCTCCCAGAGCTGATCACTCCGAGGACGATAATGTTTCTGAGATAAGTCCACACTGAACAAAAATGGGGAAACATCAGTTTTCTCACAGCCTGATGAATGTAACTGGATTCTTCACCAAAGGAATCAGGCAGGCAGTGGATTCTAAAAACCTCTTATTACCCATAGTCCTCATACCCTAAATTATACAACAGAAATATCATAAGTGAAGAGGAAATGAAGGAGCCACAAAGGCAAAACCACCTTGATGCTGCCCCTAAGAAGTAGAAAGGAATTTGTTCCCATCAGCAATGTTTCCCAAGACAATGAAGGAGTCAAAAATATCTGGGCTGACAGCAGCCTGAGACCCTGAGAGAAGTAGACATTAAAGAAAAAGGTTTCTGAGTTATATTTTCTTTTATTCTTGATTCTCCAAACTGATGTATTTATGTTTAGCCAAAAAAAAAAAAAATATATATATATATATATATATATATATGATTGTCATTGACTGGTTTATTTATAAATTGAGGCCACAAATCATTTGTCTCTTTATCATTTGTGAGCCCTTATTTATGACACTTGATTGCATGTTATGGGGAAAATGCTGCTTTGAAGCAATATTGTAGACCAGGGAACCTGGCAGATGTTTCTTAAGGAAGGAAGCCTCTGCACACCCTGAGCTGAGCCAACAGATGCCGAGAGCCAATATTAGAGGAGAAATGTCAGGGGAACTGGGGCCTGAGATGGACTTGGGGAGCCTAGAGAGACATGGTCTATCCATGACAACAAGAGAACAAAGGAGACTACAGCTGGCTTGAGAAGGACCCTTCAGTGAAATCCCCCCAATGGGTACCCACTTGGCACATTGGAATTCAACTGCCAGCTGTCACTTCTATAGGCCAAATTTAGAGCTCTCCATTGCAGTCTAAAGTACATGTGGGTTGGAACTCCTTGACTTTGACAGAGCCTCTGGATAGTTCTATGTCCCTTCTACTTGTCCAGGCCGTTCCCAGAGGACACCAACAAGCCAAAATCTTCAAATGCTCAAAGATAAGGTTGCTTCTTTAGGAACATATGACCAAAGAATTTGAATATTCTCATCTAGTGTATTTGAAGAAAAAAGCCATTCAAAAGTTTCAAAATTGCTGACAGATAAATGTTTTACTGATATATTTAGCACATGCTGCTCTGAATTTAAATAAACAGAAAACAACATTTCCGGATGAGGGGGCAATGTGGAGAATGCTTTGAATGCAGTATTAATAAAAAGCACTGCTTGCTTTGAGGAAAGGAAAGAAGTAGGGCAGGCAAGATCCTTACCTTTCCCTTTGCAGTAATTAAATAATGTCTGATTTAGATAGTGTTGAGATGAATGATGGATTGGAAATAATTGTTTTGCATAATTAGGTTCATTGCATCTGATTTGTCAAATGCCAACACTGCACTGAATATTATCTCCAGCTCAGATTTTCCAGGAATATATTTAAGTACAACACACCTTGAGTTTCAGCTGACAATTCTTACTCCTGAAGATTCAGATAGCATCGCTAAGGATTCAAAAGTGTAGAAACAAGGAAGTAATAATTATATCCAAATGTATAGTTAAATAGAAGTTAGCCATCATTGGTAGAGTGCTAACTTTATCACCATTCCCTCGTTCTCAGTCTCAAAAAACATCTCATATTGAACCACCAGAGGAACTGCTTGAATCTCTAAGTGGTGACATGATCATAGGGCATATATGAGGAACCTCTTGGCATAAGGAACTTTTTATTAGTACCATCCATCAATCACGGGTTCTAAGCAAGAGGTAAAGTCTACCTCTGTGGATATAATTTCAATGTGCTGATGTTGATGATCATAAAATTATTGAGGACTTGAATAGTGTGCCATATATTTTCTCCTATTATCATGCTGCTGGTGAAACTATAAGCTCATAGTGTTTTCCTGCAAAAATACTTGTGTAAAATACAGTTGGACATTTAAGCATCATGCAGAACATGGAAGGAGATAAGGCATTTTAAAAGGAGCATTGTTTATACTGTTGATCCACTGTGATCAGATTTCAATATCTGTGGATGGGCACAGTTATAAGCTATAAGAGAGACGTAAAGAATTAGGGGAAAGAAGAGAGGCAAGGAATCAGAGTTTAAAAGTGCCTCTGCTAGAATTCATGTGTTCTACTACCCTTGTTTAAGAAGAATGCATCATGGGATCCATACTCACAAGATCTATTTGACTTTGGGCAATTTTGAGAGAAAGAATATCACATAACAACTTTTGGGAATATGCACCAAAATTTCACAAAGATGTATCTGCTAATTCAAAGAAAATGTACTTTTCTTTTTTTTTAGTAGGAATTTTCCATCAGCATTATGGTCTATTTAACAGTGAGTCTAAAGTACCATATACTATGCTATCATAAGAAGAAAATTTCTGAAGAAATTCTGATTTGGTCCAAAATGTCATAGACATCAAGGCCAAATGTTCTCATCTATTATGTTAGTAGAGAACAATTCTGGGAACTTGACCTTGACCACGTTGAGGACTCAGAACTGCAGAACAGAAAAATATAATCAAAACATGGATAAGCAAAAGAGAAAACCAGACCAATGGTACTGACAGCTTCCCCTGACCTTGAAGATATACATCCTGCAAGAATAATATCTGTGTCCATATAACATTTCATGACAAATTTCTGCAACAGTTCTAGCACTAATACTTCAATTTTATCACATGTTTCTATTCTTCCTATTTCTTCTCCTCATATGACAAAGTTAGTGGCTAGAGAATTCAGGCACTGGCAATTTTCATGAACAATGTGATTTTGAAAGGGCTTTGAAGATGCATGTCTGAAACGTGAACATTCAGCTTCCAGCTCAAGAGAGACTGTGATGCCGGAA
Organism: Marmota monax; assembly: GCF_021218885.2. NCBI lineage: Eukaryota > Metazoa > Chordata > Mammalia > Rodentia > Sciuridae > Marmota > Marmota monax. The sequence goes on from NW_026693334.1 coordinate 424,617, forward strand.
GCCTGAAGAGTGTTCAGAATCTGCCCATGTGTGCATGGTGCACCCATAGCTCCTGCAGGCCTAAGATGCTCTGGAGGAGGATATGCAAGCTGACCTTGGATTGGGTCAGAGGCAGTTGCTCTATCAGGTCTACCATTTGTCTTGGGACCTCAGAGCCTTCTCTCCACTGTGATGGGTGCTGGAATGGCTCCTGGCCACTCAGCTGTGATCCGGGTGTGGGAGGAAAGAGGAAAAGGTTCAGTCCCATGGAAGGAGGGTGGGAGGAAATTCAGGGGCTCAGAGACCTGAACAGACTGAAAAAAACAGCTGTCCCTGTGTCCACATTGGCACCATTAGGCCATGGCTGCCGTTTCCACCTGCAATTCCTGCATGGAAGCTTGACATCATGTCTCACCACCAAGTTTTGTACATGAGAGACGGCTCAGGGCATTGATGTATAATGTTTAAAACTTCAAAGTAAACAGAAAGACTAAGGCACTTTCTAATTTTATTGCTGTTATTTTTGCACCAGTGTTGCTCAAAGAACTTGAAATAAAGAGACATAAAGTTTGCCCCTCATCTGTCTCTAATCAGCAGGGTGAACCAAGGCAAATAACCAAAATCCTTTGATGCCAAGTTTACTCAAGTGTGAAACAGAGATAATAATATATGCATCTGTAAGCCTAGGATTTTTGGAGGACTGAGACAAGGGAGCTCATATACGAAAGTGCTGTGCCACTGATAAAGCAACATAAGAAATCAGGAGTTCTCGTGCCATTTAATCTTAGCCTCAAGAAATGTTGTCAGCTCATGCATATGTATCTTTTGATTTGGAAAAAAAAAATCAAATACTTCTTAACATAAACCATTCAAATTCAAAAACACCTGAAGATTTAATTTTGAAATATTCTAAATGTCAAAGATTTTTCTGATAATTTTGTTAAATATTATTGCAAACTGTAAATCTTACCATTTTTCTTTGAAGAAAAAAATCTGTTGCTTTCTAATGGATAATTGCAAAGATTTATCTCTCCAAAAGGGGAGAAAATACTAAAATGACCATGGAAAGGTAAAATTCTTTTTAGGAAGAAATATGACATAAATGAAACCTTCACATTAGTGACAATAAATACTTGCTAATTAAGTCAGAAGCCAGCAACAGGACAATCTGAAGCCTGGCTCACTGCCTAGGCTGCCAATCTTTCACACTGTTTTCACCGAGTCAATTGGTTTCTGACTCAGTGAAACTGAGTCAGAAACAACTCTAAGCTGTTCTTAGAGTTGACCAACAATATGTAACATTTATTACTTTTGGAAATATTTGCAACTACATTTCTATGAGCTAGATTTTATGTGCAATTGTTTATATGTGCCAGTTAATTCATACTGATCTATTCCTTCCTTCAGTCAACACATTTACTGAGTACCCTGAGCAGCCTCTTGGAGATGAGGGCACATGATGCTCAAGACAGAAAAAGTCCCTGGTCTTGAAAGTGAGTTCTCACATTCAGGCAGATGGGATAAGGGAACGGAGGTAGGCAGGGGAAGAGGAATACAAGCTCAGGAGGGTAGATTATCTGGATAGGAAGGTCAAGAAAGTTTTTTGAGTGTCTGATGTTTTAGCTGAGAACTACAGAAGGTGAGAGACTGGGGCCACACTGAATGAATAACTGATGTTTCTCAAAGAGAGGAACTAAGCTATGGCAGCAAAGGACGTCAGTAGCAGATCCATTTCACAGTATTTATAGAATTATTATCAGTGTCTATTTAATCCATACTTTCTCTCCCCCCACCCTCGGCACTGAGATTGAAACCAGAGTTCCTTTACCATTATGCCACATCCCCACCCAGGGGTACTTAACAACTGAACTACATCCCTAGCCCTTTAAAAAAAAATGATTTTCAGACAAGGTCTCACTAAGTTGCTGAGGCTGGCTTCGAATACGCAGTCCTCCTGCCTCAGCCTCCCAAGCTGCTGAGACACATTTCTTTTAAATTCAAAATTTCACAACACAGCAACCATATATTTTTATTTTATCAAAAGAATCTGAAACATTCAGTGGTAGGTTGCACACAACAAAATTGTGAGAGCTGCCCAAGTTTTAGCTCTAACTACTTTCTTAATTAGAATTTTAATTTCTTAGACTATGATTATTTCTTAAGTCTTCACTGAGTCTTCAAATGATCAACTGGGAACCTGTTGAAAATGTGGATTTCTGGATACAACCTTCAAGAGATTCTGATTGGGTCAGTCTGATTGGACTGCAACAGTGCAAATTTTAATGAACACCCCTAAGCCTTCTGATTCTAATGCAGGGATCAGGGGTCACACCATGAGCTTCCCTGCCTCAAATAAAGCAGAGAAGAAGAAACAGGCTGGAAGAAAAACAAACAAACAAAAACCCTCAATTTATCGTTTCTTACTTTATTCAAACAATATCAATTCTACCATCTTATGCCAGTTACAGGTCCATTCAGTTTTTCATAGGGACCCACTTATATTCTTGTATTTCTATACTCTATGATGTCTAATTCTGCTTTAATGCAAATTCACCTGCTTCTCCAAAGAAATATAGTTTTGCATGTTTTCATTTTAAAATATATATATTAAGGTGGTTAAGAATGTCCTTATCATTAAACTGGTCTCTTCAAATTTGCCATTCAGTTTCAAATGCTCATTTGCAAAGAAATAGAAGTAGAAAAAGAGGGAAATGACATTGTAGTATTTGGGAGGCAGCCAGCTGGCCATGTGCATATGAGCAGGTAGCAGAGGAGTCTTTTCATTTCTGAGATAAAGAACTATCTTCAGAAGAAAAAGCTGTCAATTCCTGTGCTATGAAAGGAAGTCCAAAGTAGAATCTAGGAGTCCAGGCTTTTAAAAAATTGTGCAATCAGTTCATGCATCAATAGTTATTGATGGAAGTAAATCTGTGAAGGATAAAAGAGAACTTTTATGAAGAGGGGCAGAGCCTGGCATTAAAGTTGATTTTCTCCTCATACATCTCTATGGCAGGTCTGTCTCTGCTGGGCTCCTGACTTGAGGGGTATGTTTTCTGCCATTCTGTCACCATCATTAAGTACTCTGGCCAGGCAGCATGCCCTGTGCAGATACTTAGCCTCCGTGATAGATGATGGCTTTGAAATAGTTATTTTGTGGACTTTGAACTTCTTTAAAAAGTTTGGCTTGATGTCTGTTACCATTATATTCCAGGGGGGTAAAAAGTTTTACCAGCCTATAAACATTTTTTAAAATATTGGTTAGTGTTACCATTTTATAAGCGTGTACTAGATAAATTGATGAAAGATGCAAATATTTCATCTTGGATTAGAGAAATGCCTCATCATAACAACTTACCTCAAAAGAAAGTACACTGAGAAAGCTATACTGCACAGTGCTGTTTTGGGAATATACAAAAGTCCGTAAGACCATTGCACCCTTCCTTCTGATCTCTATACACTATGATTTACTTGTTTTATTATTGATTTTTGCTTTTGACTTGAATCAAAATTCCAATATCCACTTCTTACTCGAAGACTAGGAATTCACAAACCAATTTTAGTATTTAAAGGACTCCAAAATATTTACCCATATCTCCCAGGTCAAGTTCATTAGCTGAATTTCATTAGCACATGAGCACTAATTCATTTGATATGCTTTTTCATGTTATTATAAATGTGAGATCATATGGGAACATTACCAACATAGAATAAGAGTCATATTTCAGACTGATATTAGGAACGTATTAATTCATGTGTATTCAATAAAACACTGTAGCCTAGTGAGTTCATTGTGATGATACAAAATAATTCTATGACAATTCAGTTTTTAGATAGAAAAAAATGCTCTCCTGTTTGATCTGTTTCACAATCCCAGATTTTCATATATTATACGAACAGTACACTTTGCTATCACTAAAAGCTTGAATAGTCATGTAGTCTCCGGCAGTATACAAAACACAGAGGATTAATTTGTTCCTGTGATTTTCTCTGTGAGGTCTCCAATATGATTTATTGTAATTATTAAATCCCATTGCCCCTTTTACTAAGTGAATACTATAATCTAATGTGATTCAAATACTTTGAGGGTGAATAACGTAATGGCTAAAATCACAGGTAGGATATGGCAGTTACTGTGATCCTGGCATTTCATCCTCCGTACAGACATATGCCCCTTGTTCTTGTAACCACAAGCATTTCTTCCCAAGCTTTTAAGAAAACAGTCTACTTTTGCTAGATTCTTTTTTGTGACAGGCAGGTATTTGGAAAAGAAGGAGAAGATGGCAATGGGATATAACAAGAAATGTGGGTTCTACCTCTTTGTACTCATAGGTGGGCCTTTTCCATTCTCACTTCAAGCCTAATGCTGCATTGCTTCCTTGACTACCACGCAATGGATGGTACTAAGCTATAGCTCACACCCAGCTCTGACTTAATTAAGTGCTGTGGGCGCTATTTGTCTAAGACTCTATCCACATAGTGAAATCCATGGGATTGGTGGTGTGGCACCTGTTCCCGTAACTGCTTTTGCTTTCACATCTCAGGTCAGGTAGAGTACCTCCAAATGTAGTAGTCATGCATGTCAGTGTTTCTCAAATTGCCACGTGCATAGGAATGCCCTGATTGGAATTTAGGGTCTGACTCCGTAGGTTTGAGGCATAGCCCAAAATGGTGTATTTCTAAAGAGCTCTCAGGTGAAGCTGGTGCTGCTGGTCAGGTTTAGAAGCCAGCAACTCCAGGTCCAGCTGTACATATGTATCTGGTTGCTAGAGGACATCAATTTTGACACCCATCTGCAGCCCTGGAAGCAGACATATTAATGCCACAATGCCCTGCCTTATGGAGGGGACAAAAGAAGCCTCAGCAAAGGCAGATCAAGGGTGCAGCTGAATACTGGCCATGCAGGTGAGGCCTGGCAGGTAGCCGACATTCCAGGTTCAGTATGCACATGCTATATGCCCATGAGGACATGTGAGCATCCTGGGGCTGCTATAGAAAGACTTGCCTCTAGGTGGTCAGGTCACAAGAGAGGCCCACGAAGGACTTACGAAGCAGGCTATCTGGGGCAAGAGTCAATTCTAGGGAGCAAAACATGTCTTTCCATCAACACGATGGACTTCAGAATGGAACACTTGTGATCTCAGTGTTTCTGGGGCAACAGGTACACAGGTTGCCAACACTGCTGCAGTGCCCACATATAAGGAGAAAACTCACTGCTTCTGCGCCCTGAGAGAATCTGTATAGCACTCACTGGGGACTTTTCAAAGAGTTTGATGTGTGGGGCCCACTGCCAACCAAGACCTTCAGGGATAGGCCTAGGGAATAAACAGTTCAGTCACTCTCTGGGTGCTGCTGAGAACTGACCTAGCTTGGACAGTCAGTTTCAAAGCTGGAGTTTTGGGGCAAGATGCAGGATCTTGAGGAGCACAGGTCAAGGTCTGGTTCTCAGCAGGCCCCTTAAGCCAGAGCTTCATGGCATCCCCAGAAATGCCTGTTCCTAGATTGCAGGGAGTGCCTGTTAGCTGGAAGTTTCATTTCTAAAGTGTGCAAGAAGGTAGCAATACATTTGAAAGCAGGACAATGAGGACATGGGTTTTGCTTCAGCATGGTATACCCGGTGCTGCAATTAGCCTCCTACTGGGAAGTCCCTGGGAGTCCACAGGCTGTGCCCTGCATAGACCTCAGGACATTTCTTGCCTCTCTTCTCTTCCATAGGCCTCTGAAAAAGATCTCTGTCCTGCACAGAGTTCAGCTTGTAAGGAGCAGCTGCTCGGGGCCAGGGTTCCTGATGTTCTCTAGTGGGTATGTGTGCAGGGGTCAGGCTAGGGCAATTCTGTGTCCTGTGATCGCTTAGGAATCTTTCTAAAACAGCTTCAGACTGAAGCCGGTTTAAAGTCCCCCAGAAAGACTCTACCTAGGCACTTCAAAACCTTCTCAGTGAGACTGGGCAAAATGAAATGTGGGGAGCAATGAATTTCAAATTGTAATACTATTATTTCAGGCTTGTAATTATAGTATTTGGCCATCTGCACGCACAGAAATTGAGTATGGGAAAGTTAAATTTTCACATGAGAGGGGGCTTGTATTTAAAATTTGCTTCAAACCACGTCTCTTCACTGAATGGAGTGAGCCACGTGTTTGGCTTAATGCTATTTTCTTATTGTCCTAATTAACTATTGATGCAAAACAACTTAAGATTTGGTGCTTTATTAATTAGTCACTTCCCAGAATTTTTAATGGCCAGTCTCATACTCACACAGATCCTTTTTTTATATATATATATTAACAAGGGGGATAAAATTCAATGAGTGTCATTTTATTTCTTGACAGCTACCTCTCAATACCCCATTAGTGCAATATTTGAACAGTGCATCTGGAGTCTGGCTTCTAGACCTCACTATTATGGGTCATTATGGATATTTCCATGGAAAGAACCCAGAACACTGTGGTCCTCATCCATCTTTTTTTTTTTTTAATTGAGATACAAACAGCACAAACAGGTTGAGACACCAAAGGGGACTCTTGTCTTGCTTTCCACAGTGCTGACTGCTGGGGGAACTAGAGTTAAGTTTTCCTTTTTGATGCTATGGCTTCTGCCCAAGAATGCACATGAAATTCTGACTTTATGAACAGGAGGAGGGTCTTCACCAGATAAAAGTAGGCTTCAGCATGCCTAAATAGCTTGTAATATTTGAAATATATGTGAATTAAGATGTTTTGCATCTCAGCATCCTACACACCAGCCTTTTCGCTCAGCTTGTCTTAGATATATCATAGACAGGCTGCACAAATTCTCTTTCAAAAACCAGACATTTTGCTTCTAAAATGCAAACTTCCAATACATTATCTCCGTATCATTTCTCTACAGCTTTCTGTGTTTTGCCAACACCCACAGAGAGGCCTTGTGATAATTTCAGAACAGAAGTCACCATTAACTCTCAAAAAAACCTATGAGGAGAAAATGACATACTGCTTCGTAGATTAGTCAGGGTCTATATTTATACTTTATAGCTCCTCTGTATCAACATTTTATTATTATTTTGTTCTACATAATATCTGGCATACATAAAAAGAATTTGAGAAGAGCAGAATTACACTGTCTATTGAAAAATTCTAGGAAGGCTTAAAATTTTCTTTTGATTCTTTTCCTCCTAAAAATTTTAATATGTGTGTATGTGCAAGTATAGTTTAAAATCCAATTAGTTACTAGATTATGTATGTAAAATCATCATATGAATACCAGTTATAGCCACTAAAACATCAGTTTCCTAATATTATACATAATTTATGAAACCAATCTATACCTAAATTCTCCCATATCATTTCTTAAATAATGACTGTATTCAAGGAAGACATACTAAATCAACAGTTGGGATAAAACTCTCATGATGTGAGGGATACCTTCTAATACATAAAGTCTATTTCTGTTGATTCTTCTAGTACAGAACAAATGTTACAGGTTTGTAAGAAGACTACTAACCTGAAGGGGAATGTTTGTGGCCATGTGAACAACAGTAAGTTAACTGAGTACTGAGGTCTAAATGTTTGTGTTTGCCCCCAAACTTTTATGTTGGCCGGCATTGGAACCTAACCCCCACATGAAGGCATTTAGTAGGGGGAGCTTTGGAAGGTGGTTAGATCATGGGTGCACAGCCCTCATGAATGGGATTTGTGCTCATGTAAAAAAAGGACCCAGACAGACCTTTTGCCATTTTTAACCATATGAAGACATGGCAAGAAGGCACCATCTACAAACCAGAAAGTGGCCCTCACCAACATCAAATCTATTAGCACCTTGATCTAGGACTTACTGGCTTCCAGAACTGTCAATTTCCATTACATATAAGTTATGCAGTTTATGATATTTTGACATAGCAACTCAAATGGATTAAGAAACGTAAAATGTGATACAGGAGAAGGCTGGCATTACTTGTTTCTAACTAGCTGAGTTTAAGACCTGAAAGAATATGTGTGTGTGTGTGTGTGTGTGTGTGTATGTGAGAGAGAGAGAGAGAGAGAGAGAGAGAGAGAGAGAGAGAGAGAGAGAGAGAGAGATCCTAAAGAGAAACAAACACTGGCTTTTCTTTTTCATATCACCCAGGAAAGAAAGAAAAGCGTACCTCCTAAGGCTGTGGCTTCTCCCCCACATCGCCAGTCCATGCACAGAGAGCTAAGGCTGAAGTCAGAAATTTCAGGAAAGGCAGGAAGGGAAGTGACTCAAAACAGAGTAGGGAGGAAGAGCATGAGAAGAAGATTACCATGAAACAAAGAAGAGAGATGGGAGGGAATGGGAGGGAGAAGGGGAATTGCACGGAAGATGGAAGGAGACCCTCATGGTTACACAAAATACACATATGATGGTGTGAGGGGGAAGGGAAGAAAAAAAAAAGAGAGAGAGATAAGTGTCACAGTAGATGAGAGAGGAGGGGAGGGGAGTGGGGACAGGGAGGGCAGCAGAATACAACTGACACGAGGATTGCTGTATGTATACACATGGATGTATAACCAATGTGATCCTGCAATCTGTACATGTGGAAAAATGAGAATTCATACCCTGTTGGAATCAAATGTATGATATGTCAAGATCATTGTATTGTCTTGAGCAACTAATAAAATAAATAAATAAATAAAAAACAAAGTTCAACATAGACCCCCATCTGTAATGACCCGGCACTTTTCTGCCCTGGGCCCATGCAGAACACCAACAAGGAAAAATCAATACTATCAAGTCTCAGAAGATATCCACATATCAAGTGGCAATTACAGGGGCCTCCTTAACCCTACTCTTTGGTCAAAATTATTAATGGTCTTCTTTGGATTCCCTCTGCTGGTCTTCGGTGGTTTCCTGGGAACAGCCACAGGACATGGCATGGGGTCTGCACCAGGGAAGAAGTGTGCCTGTTTTTAAGACCTCTCACTTCCACAGAGCTACACTTGTAGGGTTGCTCACTCCTCAGTGAACCTGTGGAATTCCATGGACTGCTTTCTGGGTCACTGGGAATGCTGCAGTGGAGACCTAGGGAAGGTAAAAGGCCACTTTCCAAGGAACTGTGGAACTCAGAGGTGAGGAGGACGACGTTTTCTCCTACCGATGCTCACCACCCACGGAGCCATGCTTTCTGTTAACTATTGCAAACTTAGAGACATTTTACTAACTTTAGGGAGACTCTGGAATCTCTGTGTCCACTCTTCACTTTGTACTAACAATGGCTTTTGGTTTCCTGGGCTGCAACAGTTTCCTCCACTAGCTAGCTTTACAATAGCTGACCAAAGCATTAGCTGAAATCTCCTGGTGGGAGGCTCTGGAACACACAGGGCTGCTTAGCTGCCCCCCAGAAGTCCACATGCCCACTTGGTGAAATGCTCTTATACTTTTGATCATAAGAGAATTTAGGATACTTTCTTCTTTTTATCAAAGTTGGTGCTTTGGTAGTATGCGACACAATAAATATACAGAGATCTATTTGGGATTAGCCTTTAGAGATTTCAGACCTATCCATTTTAGTTAGTCAATAGTGTGTGTGCCAACGTGCACTCACATGTGTACACGTGCATGTATGTATATGTACTATCTTTATCCTCAGCTCCACAACGACATTATCTTCAGAGGCACAGAGCCTCCAAAGTGAGGGAGAAGCCCAACCACCCTCCACAACTTCACCCAGGCTTTCTCCATTGTGGGTGCTCAGGATCCAGCCATGACATCACTGTCCTGGCAGCCAGTTGACACAGGGCTATGTGTGCCCCTCTATTCACCTCCTGTGGTTTGCTTTTGTCATTCTGGATTGTACATAAAAGCAGTTCACAGAATACTGCTTCTCATCTAAGCCCTAAAGAGAAGAAGATTCTCTGAGGTCAGTACTAGCAAACCACGGGGTTTTTACCACGTGGTCCATCTCTCAAATATGAAAAAGAAAACTGGCTGGAAACTGGTTCCTTTCTGGTGTCCCAGAACTAGCCCCATGTTAATACACTCCTCTTCAATTTTCTCACATACCCTCACCTGCTTCCAGACTCTAATGCCTCAGATATCATTTACATACTCTTGGGACCCTTATCCTGTGACAAAAGCTTATATGGACTTCTAGATGATTTATTCTTTTTTTAACAAATGGCTCCTTTAAAAAAAAAAATCCTGGGATACTGTTTTATGGCTTGGATGGTTCATGCTGGAAATTTGGTTTCCAGTGTGGAGCTGGTGAGATGGTGGAACCTCCAAGCCACGGGACCTAGAGAGCATGTAAGGTGATGCGGTCCCTGGGGATGCTACCCTTGGAAGGGACTCATGTAGTTCTTCTGGGACCCGAGTGAGTTCTTGAAAGAATGAGTTGTGGTAAAAGAGCAAATTCAACCCCTGGAGTACTCTGGCTTCCTGTCTCATCATGTGATTGATCCCTCTCTAATGTGCCCCCACCATGATGGCATCTGCCACATTGTACTCAAAGAGATGAAGCTGCTAGTCTCAGACCTTCAGCTCGAAACTCTGCGTGGTACATAAATTTCTTTCTTTAGAAGCATCCAGCTTCGGGTATTTTGTTGTAGTGACAAAAAAAAAAAAATACTGAGGCAAATAAAAATTTCTGCTTGAGGCAACTCAGTGCCTCCCAAACGCGGTCATATCTCCTCAGAGGCAGTTCAGGAGATCCAAACCGCACAACAGACTTCAGACTTATGCTAAAACTCACGTATGTCCCCGGCACACTGAACACAGGCTCTGAGGCCCCTCTGCACACTCGTTCACATGAGTATGGAACTCACTCTAGAGCTCCCCGTCTTCTACATGCACGGCCACAAGGGCAGTCTATTATACCCAGCCTCCAGGACAGCCTCCTTCACTTAGCCTTCCCTGATTGTTTCACTGGGAGGTGCCTTTCCCTCTTGGGATTCATCAGGTCCCATATCATGATGACATGATGTTCTGAGCAACTTGTGCACCACTGTCATTCCAGTCACAGATTCCATTGATTTACATTTGGATTTCCATTAAAACCTGATACTGTGCCTGCCCATAACAACAAAAGTTATGATTTATAGAGTCCTTTTAACATGTGGGCAAAACGACGGGCATGCACAATCTCACATGATCTTTGTAACGACACTGTGTGATTGTAGAAGTATTGAGTGTGCAAGCCCTGAAACACTGCCTGACACAAAACAGGTGCTCAGCAAATACCTATAGACTTGAACCAAACTGTCCAAGGTCACAGAGCTGAGAGGTGAGGGAACCAAGATACCCACTCACCTATGTCTAGCCCCTCAATCTGTGGACCTTGGGAATATGTGACAACAGCCTCTACTTCCCTGTGTACAATTAAATACATATTTATTTTACTTTACCTGTGCTTAGATACTGACATGACCCTGAGTCTCTGGGACTTGTGCCAACATGCACAGCTCACTGCACAAGTTGAGTCCCCATTCCCTGCTTCCCAGCTGGCTTCCTATCCTGGGACTAGTCTTCATTTCCTTCTACTCAGGACCTGTTCTTTTCTGGATGTCTTTATCTTATTTTATGTTCTCATTTAGTTGTGATACATTCTGCACCTACTGTAACTTTCTAGGACAGTGTGCACAGGAGAGGACTTTCTGATTACTTGTAAAGCTGATATTTGATTCTCCCTTTTCCGTGGGTAACTGGCTGTGTGTAGATTTGGGGTTGAGAATTACTTCCCTCCAAAGCTTTGGGAGCAGCTCCTTGTTCCCTGCCATCTAACATAACACCTGTGGAGCCAGGTGGGGTCTGTTTGACTTCTCTCAGAGATCAAAAGGTCTTCTATCTTGGTGTCTGAGATTTCATGATGTAGAATAAGGAATATTTTCTATTCCAAGCAGAGGGTATTTTCCACGAAGGCATGTGCCCCTCATCCTCTGCTCCTCCCTGCCCTTTCTCTGAGACCCCAGTAACACGTTCCATCTAGGGACTTGTCCTTTATGGTTGTTCTTGCATTATTCTCATATTTCCTGTCTCTTTCCCTCTATGTCCTACCTTCTCGGTGACTTCCTTGACGACTCTCTAGCCATTCTATCACATCTTTAGCTTTGGTAGTTACATTTTTACAGCACAGAAGAGATTTGTTGTTCTTTGATCCTTTTGCATACCATCCCAGTTATTATTAAATGAACCCAGGATCTTCCTAAATCCTACTCAACACAGAATCTAAAGGTTTTGCTTATTTCTTCTAATCTTTTATATTCCATAAATTATCTCTGTTTCTTCCAAGAGACAATCTATTTTTCTATTTTGGTCTCTCTTTTGTGCCGCTCATTCCGCCCCATTCCTTGGTAATCCTTTCTAATTTATCACATTGAGGAAAGAAAACCTGGTAGCCACTTCTATTCAGTGTGAACACAAGGCCTTCTTAGGAGGCATTGTCCCCAGTTACCATTTAGACAGGGAGGACAGTGTAAGTGGGCCAACCATGTTCCTCCAGAGTGAGTGGACGGGCGGGCAGCCCAGGCCCTGTCCATCCCACCTCTGCCTACACCAGCGTGGCATGAACCAGGCCACCAACATCCATGACAGAAGCTTAACTCTCTCGGACAGTGTGTGCAGCTTCTTCAAGAGAACACTCCTGCCTTCATCTTGAACAGAAACTGGCTACCATTAGCCATTTTGGTAGGAGAGGGGACATGAGCAGGAGGGGGTGCCAACTTACAATCATCTCAAACACCGGCTTATAAATTATCCCTCCATTCCGGCCCCATGGTTCTCCCCAGGAATCCCAGCTCAATTCTGACCCTTGAGCTTCTGTTTTGTAGAAAATTCTTGACTTCTAGTTGACACTCAATACCCATTCCCTGTATTCCCGTCTCTCTCTCTCTCTCTCTCTCTCTCTCTCTCTCTGTCTCTTGGTGTGTGGGGGGGCGGGGTGAAGGGTACCAGGGATCCAACTCAGGGGCACTCAGCCACTGAGCCACATCCCCAGCCCTATTTAGTATTTTATTTAGAGACAGGATCTCACTGAGTTGCTTAGCGCCTTGCTTTTGCTGAGACTGGCTTTGAACTCACTTTCCTCCTGCCTCAGCCTCCCAAAGAGTGGCATGTGCCACCGCGCCAGACAGTGTGTTCTTGTCTCTTCAGTGACTCTGTTCCCCGTTTCTTTCCTGTACTTGTAATTTGGGGTGGGGTCTGAGAAACAGAGGCAGCACATGAGCGGCAGAGAAGGAACCCGTGTTTACGACATCTTTTCACATTTTTGTTTACATTTTCCCAGTTAAATTTAGAGCACACTTGAAACCACATAAATATCAATAATATTGGAGAGTCTTTGACAGAATTCTACATAAACATACCACTTTCCTATAAAAGAAGAACAATAAAAAGATGTGCCTACTTCATTTTAATTGACAGGGTTGCTATGGGGTAGGAAGGCTAGGTAGGTAGGTATTAATTTTCTGTGACTAAAATGAGAAAGAAAGACACCAAGAAAGGCTAGGGTCACCCAGCAATCTAGATTCTTAGTTCTGGACTCCAGACACCAACTTGCTCTAAGAGGGTGTTAGAAGGGGCACTCTTCCTGCTGACACTGAGTGGGCAGAAATTGGATGCTAAGGTAAATGTGATGCAGATGCCACCCAACGTGAATTTACAGAGGTCACACTAAGGACTGCTTCTGGGAGCACTGGAACTCTGGGTTGAAGGACACTGGAAAGGACTTGGCATACACAGAGGAGGAAGGGTTTGCTGAGAGATTCGAGGGTCCACCTTCGGGGCAGGTGGGGAAGCCTGAGGAGATGAGAGATCAGACCACAGGTTCCTTGCTATAAAATAGGGGTACAGAATCCTAGAAGGCAAATGGCTGAAAGAATAGATGTTGGGGAAGTGGGAGAGGGCCTGTGTGTGGACACCAGCCGGCCTTCCCAAAATAGACTGGGAAGCAGGAGAAAGATCTATTCAACATTGATTCACAAGATGGACTGGGCACAGGCTGGTCCTATGGGGCAGGAGTGTCTGGGGAAGGGGTGAGGAGAGATGCCTGGCCAGGGGGGACACAATGGGTCTCTGTGCCTGGAGAGCTCCCCAGTGATGTCTTGCTCCAAAGAGCCTCTGAAAGGTCCTGTTGAGAGAGACAGTCAGCTTAACCACCTGCAAAGGAAGGTTAAGGAGCTGGTTTGTATCCTAGTAAAACTAAGCTGGGGTTCATTTCACTTTCGCTCTCTTTTTTTTCTTTGTTTTTGACTTAATGTGATAGGGGAGTAAGTGCTTGTCCACAGGCAGGGAAAGGGAAGCTTCAGGATGTTTAAAGTAGCTGTGGGAGCTGGCATCGCCCAGCCTTCGGACCACAGCCCAGCAGTGTCATGCAGACTTGCTGGTCACCTGAGCTAGTGAAGTTCCCTTTGAGAATCTGACTGCAGAGAGGACAAGGCTTGCATGCAGGATTAGGCATTCTTTGCTTTTCTTCCTCATAAGGCACCTGGTAGCCTTAACAAGGCAGGCAGTGGACTGAAATCTCCACATATTCAGAAGTCAGGGTTCAGAGTGCATCATCCACTCTAAATACTGAGTTTTAGGTCCATCTGGCTGGAGATGGACACGCCTTGACCAAAAACCCTCCATATTAGGCCAATTTTAGTTAAAATCATGGGTTAAAGAGTGACGTTTCGTTCTCAGTTGAGTCAAGCAGGCTTTCTGATGTTTGACAACTTTAATTCATATTTACAACTCAGATTTCTATTTCTAACAGGATTAATTTTGCTCTAAACTTGGAAAAGAAAGAATCCTATCATTGTCTTCAAAAACCAAACAAAAATTGGTACTGAGGTCACACTTGATAGAAGGTTGACATGTTTTTGAAATGCTTTCTTCAAAGTCACCAGCTATTTAAATATGTTAAAAAAAAAAACTTACATCATATTTCTGCATCCTTGGTATTTTTCTTCACTGATGCAAAAATATGTTCCATATATTCGTTTATCATATGCATTTAAGACTATGGTGAATCTGGACTGAAAGTGATCTAAGTTTAGATCGCACTTCCAGACAAGTAAATTTGGGCAAGGAACAAATTACTAAGACTCAGCTTTTACATCCATGGGATGGGGGAAAAAGACACACTTATCTCATTAAATGATTAAGAACCATATGAGACCCAGTTTGCAAGTGTCTGGCATAGTGCCTGGCGCATAGCAAATGTTTTACAATGCCATGCGTTTTTGACATAGTTTTATTCATTATTAAATACTCGCTCATTAAAATGAATAAAATTTAACTTAATTAATTTTTAAAATCAGGCAACCTGTTGGCTCCAGAGAACAACATAAAAAGTAGGTTAGGTCCTTTATCTAGCCTTCTTCCCTCTACCATTTTTAAGTGATTGTTGAATTCTCCCATTTCAAAACAAATGAAAGAGAGTTTTAGTAAATACATCCAGAGGCAGAAAAGGGCTACTTCGATGGCTTTCTGTTTCCCTAACTTTTTTTTTTCTCTGTATATCCATCTTGGGCACCACTCTGAGAAGTTTTTAATATGCAAATGGAGTCACTCCCTACTTTGTGGAAAGAGGATGCTACAAGCCCTATAAGCCCTCTAGTGTGGACCCACTGCCCATAACTCCTCTTATGCCTCTGTCTCTCACAAGCCATTGCCACTCATCTTTGCTCAAGAAACAAGGATCTGCTGGTCATCTCTCTGCTGCCCCTTACCACATTCACCTCAACTTTTCTGAATTGATTCCAGCTGCTTCTTTTCAATTGGGCTCTGGGACTGCTGCCTGAAGCAAGCTTACTGGGCACACCTGGATGCCTCCTCAGGTGCTTCCCCAGTAACTAACTTCTGTCCCAGTCTGCATTTGGTTAAAAATGGGAATTAGGTCTTTGGGACACAGGGATAATGCCTCCCTTATCTTTGTATGTCCAACACAGAAAGTAGCATGTTTTGAAACTGATGAACCTGTTTTGTACCTAAAGCAAAGGTGGACTACTTCTTCCTTGCACACCCAAGGTTGGTAAACATCGTCAAAAAATGCAAGTTAACTTTTACTGAAACATAAAATGTACACACACTTCATACATATGACCTTATTTATTTCTAAATTATGAGTAGATACTGTTATGGCCCTCTCTATAATGAATCAATGACAAACAAGTTTGTAGGAGATGCTACCCGGTTTTAGGGGGATCTTAGGAGGTTAAGTGGGTTTCAACACAGACATCACTGTCTGATGAAAAGAAAAACTACTGAAAAGAAAAAGTAAAACTACAGCGAGATCTTTGACTCCAGTAACTGAGAAATTACACTTTTCTAGGTTTAATCTCGACTGTGGTGTTTCCCCAGAGAGTTAGAACTCTGAAATCTCCAGTCAGACTTTATAAAGTCTGGCCATCAGGAAGAGCTAACAGAAAATGTAGAAAAGTCTTTCCTGACCAAGTGCCCTCTGTAACTAATGACTGAGATCCTCAGACAGAACTTCTAATCTCTGGAAATTCTGTAGCTAAACAAAGCAAGTTCCTTGAAAAAACTCTGATCCAATTCAACTTAACCAGTGCACTTTGATTCTGATGGACAGCTGTCAATACTGGGATCTCAGTATGTATCACCATCATCCCCCAACACACCCAGCTCTGCAGAGCAACCCAACCAACTTAGTCAACAGCAACTTCATTCTTCTGGTTGTGGGTTGGAGGCATCAAGTCCCCATTCCCTTACCATAATCACCTAGTCCATGAGAAAATTCTGTAGGCTCATGTATGTGCAACTATGTTTGCACAGTTCCTCATCACCCCCAACACAACCACCTTGGCCTGCCCCATAATTATTATTGCAACCAGTTCCAACTTACAGCCTTGATTTTTGCCTTTGATAGCCAAATCTACTCTTAATGCATTAGCCAGAGTAAGCCACTTAAAAACTATGTTAGATGTGTCAGTCTCTGCTGCAAACCTCAATGGCTCCCAGGGGTGTAGCACAGCCAGCATCCTTAAGTCCTTGGCAAGACTTTCAAGGGCTTCCTGATCTGGCTTTGCACCCCCATCCCAGTGGCCAGCTTCCTGACTTCATAGCATTGTTATGTCTTCACCCCCGTGTCCCCCATTTCTTTCGCAAACACACCAGACATACTGCCATTTATGAGCCTTTAAACTTAGTTTTCCTTTGGTTCAGATTTCCATAGGGCCAGCTCACTCACCTATTCACAACAGACTCAAAAGTTACCTTGTAATTAAAGCCACCCTACCAAGCCACACATTGCTGACCACGTTATCAAAAGTATTTATTTTACTGATGTTTTTGCCAAGGCCAGAGGTTTCAGTTGATATTGTATCTCCAGGATCTACATCAATGGAAGTACATAAAAGACACATGATAAAAATTATGAAATAAATGAATCATTAGGGAAAGTTGCTATCATGTATTCACACTTCCTAGCTACCCGTGACAGATCTCCCCAATCACAACCCTATAAACACAAAAGTGGTTTTTCAATTCAACATAATTGTGCTCTTTTAATTAGCAAACTGGGGGGCTCTGAACTTGATACTGCCTGGAATATTCTCTAGCACACACAATGGGATGAAGGCACAGAGTCTCAAGGCTACAAAGTTCCTGGTATCATCAATACCATCAGTATATTGCCCATCCCTCTCCTGAGCAACATATAATTTTATATAAACTAAGTGCTTGTACAGTGTTATGGAATATTTGTCAACTCAAAAACAACCAGCAGCAAATTGCATGAAGAAAAAACTTTAGATGAATATTTAAAAAGTATGCATGTTAAACAAATGCAAACATTTAAACTGCCCATTGTAGCTCTAAAATTAAGACTCTTCAATGGCATATTGGATTTCTTTTTTCTCACCAGGTAGCAAAAATTAGATATGGCCAGAAAATTTGAGGAACAGATGGAAATGTGGAGAGAAGTGAAGGCACATGGGAATGTGCTGGTCAACTAGAATTCTCTTTCTGGCCAAGAACACTTCCTTACCCATAACCAACCTACTGCACATACATGTGGATACTCACAGATATACACAGATACACACATACATGTGCATACACACAGCAAACAAAACACCCATTGCAGACAATAAAGTTCAAGCTATTTTCACAATGTATATATTTTAAAACCATCTTTCAAATCAATGATATCAGGAGCTATGCTACTCCATTCCCACTCCCTCATCCTCTCCTCCACACTCAATGTAATCAGCCATGTGGTCACACTCCCTATTTTCATGGAAATGATATAGTGGAATATGCAAATATCCACCACACAAAACCAGTGGGAGGAAGAGATGAAAGCTAAGATTCCTATTTCTTTCACCTGGTAAATGCAGGAAATGAAATGGTCTTTATAAGTCTCTGGGACTCCCTGAGCCTCTTTCCTCCCCTCTCAGTAGCTGGGAGGGTGTCATAAACTTTCATCTCTTACAGCTGTCCCACCTTCCCCCTCCTTGACAAGATCTAGAAAAATATTTTATAAACTTACATAAACCAAGTTTTGGTACCTCTTTTCTAGATGCCTCTTCCAACCAGATTGGAATCTCTACACTGTTGAAATACTGTTTCTAGCACTGGATTGGCATTAATGATTATCTTTCTCCAAAGCTCTACTTTATGGGGACAGGCTGTGAGTGAGAGAGATTATTTTCAGTTCAGTAAACATACCTAGCACAATTTTGGGGCAGCAAATACCAGCCGGCATCCTGTTAAGCCAGGCCAGTCCAGACTGGCAATTACTGTGCTGAATTAAAGAAGGCTTTGGCCACCTGCCTCGTGCCTGCAACAAGTTCCTTTTTTATCCTATTTATCTTCCCAGTCATCTATTTGTGTCAAGAAAGGAAACATATGAGCACAGCATCTGTTACTAGAGTGACACAATTACCAAATACTTCTATAAGGGAAAAAATCAGCAATAAATCCAGGTTACTTGTCAGGTGTTTTAGGAGAGAAGCATTAGTCTTTCAATCACAGTGCCTGTTCAAGCTGAGCATATGGTGCTAACAGCAGAGATGCACACGCTCAGCCTAGTCTCTGATGGGCATAACCACCACAGAAATGTCACCTCTGAATTGGCAGAAAAGAGCAGTTTTCTTTTCCCCCAGTGCCCCCTCCCCTTTCCTAGAAAAGGCAGGTAGGGATTGGAAGGTACTTTGCTGTTGGTTACTTTACTCTAACACTGAAACCTACTTAGTTTGCTCTGGGAAAATCCCTTACTTTCTTCAACAAGTAGACACAGACAACTGGAGACATTTCTATTAATATTGTGATTGTTCCTTGCTTTGCTTTTTTCCTAGATAAAATCAACAGGTCTCGTTGCTAAAACTGTCTTGTTTTCATACTTTAGTCTTCAAACCAGGGAGAGGAAACAGAAAAGTGAGAGACAGATGCTAGAGACTGAGAGACCACATTCCTTCCAAAGTTAGAAGTGACTGATAGGTACACTGTAGGAAGACACCAAGGGGCTCATTCTAGGATGGTCAGTTTCCGGCAAAGAGTGAAAACTGGCCCCGAACACGCCCACCTTGACTTTCACTCAAGCCGGGTGGCTTGCATCAAGCCTGCGAGTTCCCCCACCACTGCGCTCTGGTGAGCCGCGCCAGGTAACCGTGCGCCCATTACCTGCCAGGCTGCCCGGCCTCTGGAGGGTGGCGGTGGCATACAGCTCCTGCGAGTGCTTGCTGTACTGCTCGGACGCGTGAACCAGGCGCTTGGTGGGCGACAGGGTGGCGTAGGTGCCGATGGTGGAGCTCAGCTGGTGGATGGGCGAGGAGGAGATGGTGGACTGCACGGTGGGGGGCGAGGTCACGCGGATCGGGGACAGGCCGGCCGAGGACACGACGATGTTGATGGGCGAGCTGGTGCTGTAGGACTTGGCCAGGCGGCTGGGCGACTGCTTGGGCGAGGAGCCGCGCGGCGCGGCGTAGGCGGCGCCCTCGGGGGCCGAGCCTCCGCGCTGCAGCTTGGTGGGCGAGCCGCCCTGCGGCGCGGTCAGCGGGGAGCCCCCGCGCGGCGGCGCGGGCAGCGTGGAGCTGGAGTAGTAGAGCGCGGCGGCAGCGGCGGGCGGCGCGTCGGGCAGGTGGAAGGCGCTGCCCAGGCTGGGCGCGAACGGCTCCCGTGGCGGCGGCGGCGGCGCGGGCTCAGGCCCCGTCAGGTGGCCAGCGCGGCTCGTCGTGCCCTGTGCCCGGGAGAGGAGAGAACACGCGCACTTAGCCAGGGAGAAGCAAAGGCCCGCCCGGCCCAGGCCGGCCCCAGCAGGGCTGGGCACCTTGAGCGCTCAGGAGCCAGGCTGCGCCCGCACTGAGACGCGAACTCACGCCCCCTAATCTTCCCAAGCAGGTTCCTTTCCCAGCAGAAAGACACCAGCTAGCAGAGGCCTGCTGACGGGAGGGTGGGAGTCACGTCTGGCTAAGGAGACATGTGTCTCCTTACATTTTGGGGTGCTTCCGGAGTAAGAGGCATGGCATAAGCCACATAACGGGTTTAAAAGGCCATTCAACCGGGCAATCGTGATCGCCCTGAATGCACTCCCAAACTGTTATTTTTACTGAGGAATTCAGGCACTAAATATCACCCCCACCCCGTCATCTTAGGATACACTTTCAACCTCCAAAATTGGCCAAGTTGCATACTTATCTGGAAGACATCAAGAATAAACATACTTAGGATTTATTCTGCTGCTACTGTTGAATGGATTCTTCTTTTTTAAGACAAGAAAAGTTACAGGAGGAGCAAAAATATAGAGCTAGAGAAATATGCTTAGTTTTTCAGTATTTAGAAAAGAAAAAAAAATTCTAGACAAGTCAGAGCAATTGCAAAGGAAAAGCCTCAAAAGCCTCCCTTTTCTAGATTCTAACACTGGGCTCCAAATCTTCCAGCATCTAGCTCCTTTTAAGAGCCCCCCTGCAGCTGTGCCTTCCAACTGAAAGCCAGTTGCCTCTCATTTATTTACAACAACACAAAAGACCACAAGGGCTGGGGTGGAGCTGGGAAGACAGTTGGAGGGGAAAGCACTTTCCTTGAATCTGGTCCAGAGACAAATTTGCATTCGAATGAAAACACTGTATTGTCAACTACTTCTGGGCAGGAGGTCTGCGATCTTCCAGGCTTTCCCCAGGGGAGCAGAATGCTTTTGGGAGTCCACTGGTGTGAAAAGGGGGTAGGATTATACAAAGAGTGAGAGGGAAGCTATGAAGAAAGGTTTGCAATGAGGAGTGTGGCTTGGGTGGGGAGGAGAGAGCTGTGAGCTGAGGAAAGGGGGAGAGATGAGCAGATGCTGTCCCTTAAAAGTTTCAATTATGCCTGTCCACCCTTTGGGGATGGCAACTGGCAAGTGATAGGCTGGGCACTTTCATTCCTACATACACAGCTTTCCAAATTGTATCTGGGATGTCAAATACAATTGAAGATTGAGAAGTTAATTGAGCAACATCAAAATCCTCTGTTAAGACCATTGAGGTTTGAGAGATGAACCTGTTGTTGAAAGACATTCTTTTTACAAAATGTGGGTGTATGTATGTGTTTATTTATATGTATTTACTTATATAGGATCATTAAATATTTTTTCATAAATGCATTATTTATCTCGATCCATACAACTATTTTGAGCTTAACAGTAGGAGTGGAAGTAAAATGAAAGTGTCTCCAGCAACCAGAACAGGGCCTGATTCATGGCAGAGAATCCGGGAATATTTGTGAAATGAATGAAGAAGTGGTTTATAAGGCTGGTCCCAGGCTTTTTGCAATCAGGGATTTTATGTGTAGAGGTTGGCGCACAATCTGTGCAGAACTCCTGTGCTCCCCTATCCCCAGGGAGAGGGTTCAGCATTACCTGGAGAAGCTCAGAGCTTCTCTCCCAGTAGTTTGGGCTTCTCAAACCTGGCTGCCTATTATGATTATCAGGGGAGCTAATACAATATATATATATTTATATTTCAATACCTATGACTTGCCCTGGCCATTCAATCAGAATCTCTGAAGGTGCCACCCAAGCATCACACTTTTTGGAAGCTCTCCAGGTGATTCCAAATATGAACTAGTTCTCCCTAGAGCAGTGGTTTTCAAAGGGAGGCACCTAATCCACAGAGGCATCACCATACTTTGAACTGGGCAAAAACTCAGGGGAAGAGCCAGGGATTTGTGCTTTAACAGGCTCTCCAGGTAATTACTGTGATCAACAAAGTTTGAAACCACTGAGAGAAGAGATTCTGATTCAGAGGGTCTGGAGTGGGCCCAGAAGGTCTGCACTTCTAACAATATCCCACAGAAGGGAGACGCTGCTGGTCTGAAAAGTTCCACTAAGCTACAGAGCTTTTCCTTCTAAAGCTCTACTGGGGTTCCCTATTGAGGGTCCTCAGCAACATTCAACCATGCAGAACCTAGCTGGCAAGCGACAGAAAAGCCTCCAACAGGAATTTCTGAAAGACCTTCCTACAGGAGGATAATAGAACACAAAGGGATCAAGGAAAAGTCCCTGCTTATAACAAAGCAAACACTTTTTGCAGTATCTTGGATATATAACATTAATAACTACTTTATACTGCATAAATGATGCTACTACCAAATAGCATAATTATGAACAAATTAAACAGTAATGCAAATTAAAACATTACTAAGTAGGCATTTATCATGATATTTCAATATTAGAATATCTGTGCTCCAGGAAAACCTTGAATACATTCACAGGAAAAACGATTTTTCTTTTAATCTGTTGGAATTTCTAATCTTAGAGTCTTAAAACCCTGCTGAATATTGTTGTTTCCAAAGTTTCCTTATATCACCCCCAAATTTGTAGAAGAGTTGAGAAGCACCACACTAGATCCAGATATTTTGACAAGTGATGGAGGCCAGTGCAAAACACTTTTACATATTGTATGATCTTGGTGAAATTCTTCCAATAATTTTTTACATTATAAAAACAATAAAATGTTACATATCTTTAAGAGAGTAAGCAGTGGTGTTCACTTTGCACTCAAACAGAACCCTAAAAAAGCCTCCTGAATCTATTTGTCTAAAAAGTCAACATCAATCAAAGAGCTTTCCCAGGATGCCAGCCTCACGGGGAGATGTCTGAACAACCTCAAGGCCTGAGAGACTGCAGCAGGACTGGGGATATTCCAAATTTCTAGGTTCCAGTATGGCAGCAGCTGGACAGACAGGCCGACTGAGTGCCTGGAATGGGGCTAGTCAACTGAGGAACTGAATTTTAGTAAGCACTTAATTTTAATTAACTTACATCTACATAACCACATGTGACTGGGGCCAGGAAAGATGGTGGAATGAGACAGATATTATTACCCTAGGTACATGTATGACTGTACATATGGTGCAGCGCTACATCATGTACAATCAGAGAAATGAAAAGATGTGCTGCAATTGTAGACAATGAATCAAAATGCATTCTTCTTTCATATATACCTAATTAAAATAAATAAATAAATAATCCAGGGGTGCTACACTCCATTTCAATGGCTTATGGAGTAATATGTGCCTTAGAATCGTTCTTTGGTTAAATAGAGAAATTTATTCTGTGACGTCATTTGGACAAAACCACAAATCTTTTGGGGGCCACTTTCCATTTCTGTGCTTCTTTTTTCTCTTGTTATGTAACTTGATTTAATAACTCTCAGCCAGTTAGTGATATATAGGCACCACTTCAGACCTACAGCACAATCCACAGGATGGCTTGTATCAGAAATACTATAAGCCAATTTCAACACATGAAGAATTTTATGCACTTTCCTGTCATAGAGGTTCATTTCAATATCAAAAGTGTGTTAATACGATAAAAATGTAAATCTAATTTTAAAGGTTGGAATTTAGGTAAAATTTCACTTTTTATTTTTGAGATTACTTTGCACTCTTTCCCTAGGAATTTTGGAAATGTATGTATATAATGCAATGAGAATTGAAGCCAGTTTGTTATTGATGATGAAACCCTTAAAAGAAAGATAATAAGTAAATTTTAGAAATACTTGGAGCAGGTTGACCCTAATACTGTCTTTGACTCCATACTACGGTCTATTGGCAGGGACAATTCCAGTTGGTATCTTCATTCTCAGCTCTTTGGATTAGTCTCAAGCCAAAGATTACTTTGTCTTTCCCATCCCTTCAAATGGGGGGTGGGGGGGGGCATCTTTGTGAAACTGACAAGTTTCACAAAGGTGGCAGATCATTCAGACACAAGCAACCCTGGCAAGTCGAGACTCTGATTTAATAGCTTCTCATAGGCTGAGTTTGGAACATATTTAAGGTAGATCTGTTTCTTCTTGCCATTATGGGAAATTTATCAAGAAAACTATGCAACATTAACTCATCACAGCTCTTATAGGTTAAATGTTTCACTTGTATGTAACTTTCAGGAGGGGTCAGATTTAGGATATTCTATGGTTGTAACTTTTATATTCTATGTTTGCATGTGTGTTTTTGTGTGTATCTGTGTCACCTAGTGGTACATTGCAGCTTCTTGTGAAATCATGGGATACGTTTATATGTATCTTATTAAGCTGTTGAACAGGAGGATGTATTTTCAAAATGTAGTAAAAAAAAAAAAATTGAAAAGGGAAGTTAGGCAATGCATACACATTCCCAACAGCCATTAACTAATAGTGTTCAAGTTGCATGCTCGATCACTAACTCAATAAGCCACCAACGAGAGCAGACCTCACCCACGCAGGAATGAAGGGCATGCTTGAAGAGCTCTCAGTGCTTCTCTTCTGTGCAGTATGTTGTTTTGATGTTATTTTGGAGCCCTAGCATTGTTGGATTTTTGTTTGTGCAGTGTACTTTATTGCTCACAAATATGGCACTGTTCTTTTGGGTAAGAACAATTCCCTGAGAATATGGTGCCCTTGGAACAGAAAGTCATATTGGCCTCAATAACTAAACAGTTGCTTCCTGATCTTCATGCTGTGTCTTCTACAAAGGGAGCAGGGATGGCAAAGAGGTCAGAAGGGGAAAATTCTCAGAACCTGGAAACTTATTTAATCCTCATTCTTTGGAGAGCTGGCAGAGCAAACAAAACAAAACAAAATAAAAAGAAAGAAAAAACTCAATGCTTGCTGCCAGTTAACAAGAAACTTGACAGCCAGAAATCTCTAAGGAAATCCTGACTTCCAGTCACAAGAAAGCCATGTCAGTAAGCAGAAACACATTTATAAAGCAGATCCATGGTTTACGAGCAGTTCTTGTGAAGATACATTAAGACCTTCCAAGTTTCCTGAAATAGTCATCAAGGCCCCTAACTCTGGGACAGCAGGGATGCTTGCCCAGAATGCTCAGCAGCCAGGCCAACGATGTCAAGAATGGAGAACTGGAGTCCCTAGATGGACTTCCCAAAGCCACACTTAATGACTTTTGATCAGCAGTCTGTTCCTTCATGTACTGTTTTCATCCTTTCCCATTTTCCTTGGTTACAACAGACTGGCAAACTTGTCACTAATGATGTGATTCTCTGTTGAAGATGGCGTCACCATTGGCAGCAGTGCTATGGGCAGGCTCAGGCCATGAGAAGAAAAGCTGTATGGCACATCTCAAAGGAAAGCCTGGGAAGAGCTGGACACACATGTGGCCCCTAGGGGGTGAGGAGTGGGTTGGTTTGGGGTTTGAGGGAACTGCATTGATGTGGAAGGCTTCAGTGGCCACAAGGTTTAAGTGGTGGAGAGAAAGTAACCAGGACAACTGAAGTGCACTCTTGCTCTGAGTTAGGAAGGCGGGAGTAAGTTCTGAGTATGAAAAGGCAGAGCACTAGGATGGCATCTTCAAAGAAATACATCTTTAACTGACAATGATCTGATAATGTGATTTAGGACTGCCATGTCTATGCAGTTCTTGAGAAGTCCTTTCACTTTCCTAGGGCACATCTATCAGATGTGGACACGGCCATCAACTCTCACAACTTTGAAATGCAACTCCAAATGTAGCCACCTAATTTGGGTTTTACATAAAATGTTCTATTAGAATGAATCTGAATCCCCAAATAAGTTGTGTCTCCTGATCACTGCTGGGGTTTAATAAAGTTGCTTCAACACAACTACTGTTGCTCACATGATTTGGTAAATTCTCTTTGCTACAGTCTTCAGAAGGACTTTCTCCCTTTATTTCCAAAGGAAGAAACTGGTATTGTGTAAAAGGTTTGATTTTGGAAATAGCCAAATAAAATCATCAAGTGCTTGTCTAGTGATTCGCTTGAGGGTCCTGGTTTTGGTAAAAACTAATATGTAACATCAAGAGAAGAGACAGCATCTATGGGTGGTTCCCACATCCTCCCAAAGCCATCAGTACCTCAGGAAAGAAGGGCTGGGTTCACTTTGGTACCATCCCACTGACACTGGAAGGCAGGGCCCAGAGCAAATTAAACTTAATTAATTGAAATCCTAAGGCACTAGAAGGGAATTCCTTTCCTCAGATGGAAACATCTCAGGTAAAAGGACCCAAAAGAGCAATTAAAAAGCTGGTGATAACAACAGAGACCACCTTCATGGCTTCCTTTTTGCCTTAGAGAGGAATGGAGAGCCAGAGACAGGTCTTGTAGATAATACTGTTCCTGCCACTCATCGGGGGATTGGCAAGGTACTCATTTTCCCAAGTCACTACATAAAACTTTTGTTTCAGAAGGAGGCCCACTTAGTATAACACTAATAATCCAAATATTTGCTCAGAAGAGGAAATGCTCTAATAAAACACAAACACACCCTCCCTGCAATAAGAATGTTTCAATTGTTAAAGCCAGATTAAATATACCAAAAAGAGAAAATCGAGAGAGATTTTAAAGTAAAGCAAGGCATGGAGATTTATAATAGGTAATCATCTTTAAAACAGCTTAAAAAATATCCTGCCAATTTCCCAAAAACATGCCAAGGAAAATATGTAAAACAACATGATTTCCGCTCTAAATGCTGCATGATATATGCACTCTATACTAAAAATACCTAAGTTTGTTTTCCAAGTTTGTTGGTGACTTTTCTCCTGAAAGTATCACCTAAGGACAACTGCTTTCATCATTAAGCAAACTGGAGTGACCTTATGACAGTGGCCTCTGCAACCCTTGGCTATCCAGGATCAATGCAGTAGATGCTTCCTGGCCATTGGATCCTCCTCTGCACCAAGTGGGTCTCCAAGGTCTACCTTGTCACCATTCACATGGTTCCCCAGCCCCTTGTCCACCTCCACCTGAGTGTGCACCAAAAAGCAAATTCCAGTGTTCCAACAGCAAATGCATCGGCTTCTGGCAGAAGTGAGCAGATGGTATATTTATAATTATGATACAGTGTAAGTGAGGACTTCAAGAGATAAAAGTCAGTGCAGCAATAAATGGAGAGGCCAAATCACAAAGAAATGGCAATTCTGCTTCTCAAAAAGCTTATTGCTTTTCTAGAATATCCACTATTGCATAGGTTTATTTCAGAGAACTATCACACAATTCTCAATTTCCTGCAGCTAGCGGGCCATTTCCCTAGGATTACAATTGTGCCCATACTTCATTTCTGCTGAAGAACATGCAAATGGTTTAAATATCTTGAGGCTCCTGTACTACTTTTCCAGTGTTCTGCCTACAGATGTACACTCTCACATTTCTTGTGTATTTTGTTTCTTTGAGGGATGAACTGCTTGGTGAGACTATTTTATGTGTACACATGGGGAGAAACCCACCTTTTTAGAGTGGCTCCTCTATGACAGAAGTTGTATACTCAGAATTGCACACAATCCATAGGACATTTCGCAAGAGGAGAAGCAGCAAAACCTGCAGGATGGCCAACCTCTTAATCTTCTGACCTGCTCCTGCACAACCCTGGCTGCATAATTATAAACAATCTGACGGATGCTGGAGGATCCTGATGGATATCTGGTGAACTCTGGGTGAGTTCCTGGGGATATGGAGAATAGCTTTTGCATTGAGGCAACCTGATGGGAAGAAATAAACTTCCCTGCAAGTGGCTATAGGATATGACATGTGCTAAGGCAGAGCAATGCTTTTATTGCATGAGGCAGATCACACTGTTCCTCCACTCAGAATTCTCCTCACCTTTCTCCAAGTTGAAGCCAAGCCCTCACAATGACCACCTATCTCTCTCATCACCCTGCCAACTCCCACACCTTCTTCTAGTTGTCCTGTCAACTTACCAGACTGCTCATATGGCAACCACTGCATTTGTTGTACCCCAGAGAGTCACACATTTTTGCCCAAACATCTTCTCTACAGGGTCTCCTATTGTGTCACACTCCACCTCGTCCTTTGAATCTTGCTTACCTCATTGCAAGTCTATTTCCTTCCCATAGAAACTATCACCTTCCAATATACTAGGCAGTTTGCTCATCCACTCTGTTCATTTTCTGAAGCCCCATCCCTGCTGCTAGAATGTGCTACTCCATGCCAACCATATGGCCTCCCGGCATCATTGGACACACAATAAATATATTATATGCTTCAAAGAATAACCCAGAGATATATGAATATAACTGGAAGAGCCCCTCTGTTTTGATTGAGGCTCCTCAAAGGAGCCCCCACAAAGGCACAGTTTGACTTGGAGGAAGAAGCTAGGGATGCAGTGATAATCTGCAGAGCCAGTAGGAGCCTGCAGCTGGGCTGAGCAGAGAGCCAGGTGTGGAGAAAGAGAGCTGTGACTGCTCATGCTGATTCCCAGACAGGGCTGGTGGGAAGGGCTGGACACTTGCTCTCCTCCAACCCAGCTTTATGAACTTCTCCCAGAGTCTGAGAATCCACTTTTAAGGGTGTTAGTTGGGAGTAATACAAGATAACTAGTATTTTATGGCAATTTTTGTGACTTGTAGTTTTTCCCTGGAATGGAATCAATGGGCAATACAGATGACATGCATCACCAGGGCTGATCAGAGAGCTTGGTGATGGCCCCTCAGTAAACATTTATTATAGTGGATAAACTAGAGCTTTTACAAAAGTAAAACTAGAATCTCGAACATTTATGATATTCCTTTGAAACTGCATTCAGATATGATTTGAGAGTCAGAAAACCATTTGCTTTATTTTAGAAAGACATTTTTTTTAAACAACAGCAATGAAAATATAAAATGCATCTGTGTTGACTGACTATTGACCTCGGTCACTAGGCTGGGCATCTGCTAGTATTAATTGGCATTTCACCAGCCCTTGTATCACTTTACAACTACAAGACACTCTAAAAATGAACCTAGCCTTAAAGGAAAGACTTCATGCCATTCATGATCTGAAAAGAAAGTATCACAGGATTCTCAAAACCACTCCATGGTAGAACAATGCAGACATTATTGGAGTGGGACATGGCCTCCCTTCTTCCAAGGACATAACTCCGAATGTGGAGTGAAAGTTCTGGCCTACTGTTTCAACATTTCTCTGAAATTACTTTCAAGTCACAGGTCCTGTCAGAGACTCAATAAAAAAAAAATGGCTTTCACACTGCTGTGCACAACTAGAGTGAATCATGGTGCCATCACCACCTGGAGCTATAGAAATAGTTCAGATTTTTAGCAACACTCTCTGCTCTGCTTGTCAAGTACATTTTGACTCCTTGTTTGGAATATTCAGACTTGTTCAAACTACCCATCTGCCAAGTAGGAGAGTATACCAGTAACCTTGGCCTCAAACTTAAGTTCTCTCTCTGAGCATTCACATCCATTGGCACCTTTGAGCTATATCTGGTGACTTCAAATACACATTTTTGATATCTTTACAGCTTAGTAACACTCTATGATTAAACCCTAAAGTATACTTTTCCTGTGAGGTGGAAGGACAGGCTTTTGTCCCAGTGTTGACTGTGTTTTATCCACTTTCCTGTAGCTTAGCATCACAAGAAGGTAAAAGGGGCAAAGCTACTCGTGGACAAGGGCGTTGCTGGAAGAAGGCAGTCCTGTTTCTAATAATATTGCCGAGAAAATCATCTGACTTTAATAATTGTAGTGCAATGACAGTTTTCAATATGTGTTTCAGTAATGTTAATGTCACATTAATGAGCAGCTGACTGTGCCTGCAGTAGGCTATTCTAATTTTCCTTGCCTCTTGCCTCTCTGCAGACATTTCTTGTGTTCATGAGGATTGCTAGGGGCTACTGGTACAAGGATGGAGAAGGTCCTGTCCTCAGGCAGCTTTCTGTTTCATTGGGAGTACATAGGGAAGAATAACAAGAAGACATTTGCACAGAAGATAAAGACCTGGGGATTACAGGGGCTGGTGATGGGTAGTGGGGCCAGTAAGATAGAGGCAGAGGTGGTGCCTGAGAAATGTCAGCTAACAAGGTGACTGGGGAGGGGGGTCCTTCATTCTAGCAGTAAAAGCACAGAGATTAACAGTGCATTATATTGGGGCTGGGGTGGTGGATTAGTGGTAGAGCACTTGCCTAGCATGTGTGAGGCACTAGGTTTGATTCTCAGCACTACAGATGAATGAATGAATAAAATAAAGGTCCACCAACATTTTAAAGAATTTAAAATGTGCATTATGCCACTGAAAATAAGTTTAAAATTGCAATATACAAGATAGCCCTCTGATACATTAACTCTGGCGAATTGATAGAACATACCTTGTACCACAAAATCATCAAAACCCAAATATTAGCTACATATATGTATTACAACACATACATTTTTTCTGGAAATCATTTCCAGGTTGGTACTGATTTCTTTCTTTCTTTCTTTCTTTCTTTCTTTCTTTCTTTCTTTCTTTCTTTCTTTTCTTTTCTTTCTTTCTTTTTTTTTAACCAAGCATTGGTTTTGAAGGCAGCTAATAAATTTATGCAGTCAAAGTATAAGAACAAGCCCATGCCTTAAAGAAAACATTAAGGGAACACTTCAAAACCATACTAAACAAAGTGTAACTATTCCTAAACTAATTACAATTATCTACAGAATAGTTCCATATACTCGATTACACATTTACACTGTGTTCCTTGAGAAGACTAACCACAAAGAATAATTGCATTCTTGTTTTTTTTTTTTTTTTTAAGAGAAAAAAAAAATGCTCAGGGTTTTTTTCCAGGAGCACTGACAAATTCAGAGCATATATTATACTTCCATTACATATAGACATGGATACAGCAACTCAAAGCCCATTTGCATATTCATGCAGCTAAATATATGCAGCATGCAAGAGCAACTCACAGATATTCCTAAAGAAGACACGTTGAATCTCCAGTGTTACTTTACAAGTGCACTTTACTACTCCCTTCCTTCATTCACAGCACCAAGGGGATCTTCTGTTAAGTTATGGGATATCTGAAAGGCAAGCTGGGTCACCACATCCCTTGCACACGTCATCTCTACCTGTTCCCTAGGAGCCCACCGACACAATACAGCAAAGATCACATACCTGGCTGAAGCTCTGGCCCCCAGCTCGGGCTTGAGTGCTTCGGGCTGGGAGCTGCGAAGGGGCTGTGTCACTCAGGGCCAGAGTCTGGTTGCTATGGTAGCTGGCCGGATACTGGAAAGACCCTTCAGGTTTGGAATTGAGCTGAAGTGCACTCTGGGAGAGCAGGCTGGGCCCTGCATTGAAAGTCATTTAAAGCAGTCAGTGACAGTCTCAGTGAAGCAGAAATGACATGTATTATTTATTGAGAGTAGCCTAGAATTATCACATGCACATGATTCCAGCCATCTATGCTTTGAATTCTGAGAACTAAAATGACCATATAATTCGACTTTAGCTCACAAATGAGATTTTTTTTTTTTTTTGGCAGTTTAAAAGTTCTCAAAGGAGTAGATTTTTCAAATGATCTCATCCTGACCTACATAGAGACACTTCTAATTGGAGAAATTAGTTAATCAAGTAGTTATTTCTGGATCATACAATATCAGAAACATATGAAATAATGTAAAAGTCTAGCTTTCAGTACATATTAATTGTGTTAATATAATTACATCTCCCAGATAATGATCAAGATGCTATAACACTTGAAACCTTCCAATCAGTGACAAATTCCATTGTATAAATAGTGATGTAATACCTCATTGCCAGAAGGGTAGATTGTGTTTAAAATATTAATAGCTCTTCATACAATGTAGAATTCACCCTGATCTCACATAATCTCTGATAACTAGTTATCTCTGCCATCACAGCATCGCTCAGTAGGAGAACAAAGAGAAGACACAGTGTTAAAATTGGTGCCGCTAACATGGTTGATAATACAAGGGATGAATAAATGAGAATCAGGTCCTGGCCTCATAATTTAATTACCATTTCATATGAAATGGTGTGTTATTTTTTTATGCTCTGTGTAGATAGGATCCTTGCAAGGGTTTACCCACTTTCTTTTCAGGCAAATTTTCAAAAATCAAATTTAATACTCACTTTGAGTGTTAAGAGGAGCATCGGGGAACAGAAACGTACTTGCTAGTTTGCATTGTGTGTTTAAGAGGGAGCCGAGGTAAGAGGAGTGTGATAAGCCATCCAAGTTTTCTCATGTTTCTTTGTAACATGGAACAAAGGTGCATTTTTGATGAATGGTAATAATATAACATCGCCTGTCCTCTACCCATTAAACCATCCTTGGTCCCCTCCTTTGTCTGTTTTAGACAGTAGCATCATTTCTAATAAGCATGAGCATTTTCCATTTATTCCTTTTTAAGGTAAGTGACAGCCTAGATTTGACATGAGACAGACTGGTCTTGCATAAGAGAACACATTGTTTTTATGCACGTGAACTTTGCCATTTAAGTCTTTCCTTTTCCTTTTGATTCTCTGGTGGAACTTCTAAACAACATATAGATCCTTTGTTTTTTAAAAGCACAGGATATTGAATAATAAGGCAATTAGCTTATATAAAAAAGACTTGGTATTTTGTAAGTGATGTAGTTTCTGGGAAAAAAAAAAGTCAAACAAGGAAACAGAAATGTTTCCATTCATCTCCAACTTCATTATAAAGGGCATAACAAAAGTACAGCTATAATTCTTTTTCTTTTAATTTAAAGCATATAGTCCCAAGAAAATAGTATATACCAGATGGTTAAGTTTCCAATAGTCTGTACAAAAACCATTTAATGCATATTGAAGGTATTGCAGGCCTAATGGTCAGATACACAAGTCTCTGGAGAGAGATGCATTCAGAATCTCATTCTGGATGCCAGGGACATGTCTCCATCGCTGCAGTGGAAGCTGCCAGGCTCAGCAGCAAGGGGAGTTCTCTAAAGGTCCTGGCAATGTATCTGCTGAGATATGGGAGAGCCTTTGGGAGGCAAGGGAGGGGACACTGTTGAGGACCCTGGCACATGAGGACTACCCATAGGGAAGAGGAGGAAGTCAGCACTGGCAGGGTGGTGATGGATTTTGGCCACGGGTGCTACCCTTGGTCCCTGATGAAGGTCACATCCTAATGGAGAAGAGTGAGCTATGGTGAAGAGCAAAGGCCCTTTCAGGTTAATGGTGACCATTGTACCTGCTAATGGGCAGCTTCCCACTGTGGCTTCCATGGGCTATTTCTTTCAGGACAGTCCATTGAGGACATAATAGTCTGTACTGGCCACGCCATCTTCCCCACAATAATACATCTCAAAGGCAATGAAGGTTACAGCAGACACGCAGCAGTACACAGACTTCACAAAAGTCGATAGGATGAAGTAAAATATGATCTTTAATTTTATGTATTTTAACGGAGTCTATAAAGGAAAATAGGTGCATGCCTAATTATTTGCCTTTCGACTAGATTGTGAATTTATTCTGATGAACTTTCTTGATATGTAGTTAGCAAGCAAAATAATTCTGTGTATTCTAAATAGGTTCAAACAATTATCTCCAGAAACCTACAAATGATGCTTGGCAGGAGTTTTAGATGACAATGTAAAGTCCCTTTTAAAAAAAAATTCAATTAAATTAATTTGCTTCTAAAAAATATGTCATGGAATAATCAAATCTGATCGTCTGTTGTAGAATCAGCTATGTATTTGATCAATACTCAATGAAAACAAACCAAGATTCTCTATTTCATTATTTTGTTCAAACATCTCAAGTGCTGAAGTCTAGATGTGCTCTGACAAAGGTAATTGCGACAATGAGCAATAGATCATCATTTTACAACACTGACATCACCTGGCAAGGACAGAACCGCAGGGACAATAGCAAGCTGCGGGTGAGTTTGAGAATGATTCTTTCCACTGCTCACTAGGTACTGATTCAACCCTATTTATTCATTCCAGTTTTGAAAAGCATAGATGTATGAAAATATGAAAAAGGTTAAAACGATAGGACAGTTCTTAATTACTTTATAATGGGAGTAAAATTTGCATATAACTAACTCTCAATTAGTTTTATCAACATTACTGTGCATTGAGGTAGAAAATACAAATGTGCCAAAGATTTTAAAAGCATTTATAGTTTTTTACTTTATTTTTTTTTCTCCAGAACTTTTGAGTTTACATCAGTTCTTGCTTGAGCTAGAGGTAAATCAGGCTGTTGGAGCTGGAAATGGCTAATGTGGAAGATGTGGTAGGGAAGAGGGAGAGGCTGGGTGTTAAGATTCTAGCTGGGGAAAGGACATGTTGTCTTAGTGCAATTGGTTGCTTCCAGAGAAACCTGAACTGTGAGCTACAGTGAGTCATGAAGCCCTTCTAGGTGGGAGAAAGCGAAGCCATGTTCTGGCACGTACATCTTCAGAACATCCATCTGAGGGGTTGCAAAGACTTTGTTGACCATCCTGGACTTATCCCATCA
Organism: Marmota monax; assembly: GCF_021218885.2. Classification (NCBI taxonomy): domain Eukaryota; kingdom Metazoa; phylum Chordata; class Mammalia; order Rodentia; family Sciuridae; genus Marmota; species Marmota monax. Next base: position 459,176 of record NW_026693334.1, read on the forward strand.
CTTCAAAGTCCTTGTACCTGAGCCCAGGGACCTGTTCAAAAAGACTGACCTTTTAAAGGAGAGGAGGTCACACCATTTACAGACAAAGTGATAATGCTCAGGACACTCTTCTGTCCTAGGTCTGATGAAAACTCACTATCTCCCACTGAGCAGAGGAAAGATCTCAAGGAAACTATATAGTTGATCCCACTAACTTAAGAACATACATGAAGCAAAGTACCTTTTTATTAATTATTATTATTATTTGGTACCAGGGATTTTGAACCCAAGAGTACTCAACCACTAAGCCATATTCTTGGTCCTTTTTTATTTTTTAAAAATATTTTTGTATTTTATTTAGAGACAGGGTCTCTTGGAGTTGCTTAGTGTCTCACTAAATTGCTAAGGATGGCTTTGAACTCATGATCCTCCTGCCTCAGCCTCCTGAGCTGCTGGGCAAAGTACCTTTTTAAAACTGTTTATTTGATGTACTGGAAATTGAACCCAGGGCCTCGTGATGCTAGGTAAGTGTTTTATTTTGAGACAGGTTGTTGCTACCTTGCTGAGGTTGGCCTCCAACTTGAGATCCTCCTTCCTTAGTTTCCAGATTATTTGGGATCACAGGTGCATACCACCATGGCATTTCCCCCCTGAAAAGGATCTCTAGTAAAATATTTTGGCCTCAATAGGTTTTCAAATACACTAGTTGATTAGAGAAAACACAACAACTTGCAAACAAAATTATACTTTTATCTTTTTCATTAATCCTACAGGTATAAACAGAAGCAAAGAGAGGTTAAGCTATCAGCTGCTGTTGTACATGTGATAATTTAAAGATGAGATTTAGATTTTGGTCTTCTGTCTCCAAGTCCAGGAGTTGTTATCTAAGGTCAAGCACATTTATTGAATTCACAAATATACACACAACAACATGTTAGGGCTGAAAAAGTATTTCTTGAATGGAGGACCTCTTGTTCATAGAAGAACTCTTCACACCTCAGATTACGGTTCTTTCCCAGCAAACTGCTGCTTGGAGATTTCAGGTGCTAGCTGGGGAGCTTGCTGTCTACCACCAGGGGAACAAAGTCTACTTCAATGAATGTAGAGGCCAAAATACTAACGTTTACATAAAAATCCAGACCCACTTATAGGTCATATAAACAAAGACATTATAATACACCGTTTCTTTTGATCCAATTAACTAGATATTTTAGTTTCCATGACCATGTGCACTGGATCTGTTTGCACAAGTTTAAAAGCAGACTTTATCTGAAGTATTAATTCTTGCTGGCTTTACCTAAGTTTCTGTCCCAGAATACAGTAAAGTGTAATAAAAAGACACACTGTGTAATAATACAGAAAATGCCCAAGGCCTCCAATATGGCATTTTTAAGTCATGGTCATGCTAATGAAGTGACTGGTATATGTTGGGGGTAAAAAAAATATAAACCAGGACTAGATGCTTTCAGACCTGGGCCCTAGTCCTCCTTCAGGTTCATGTAGGCAGAGAGGGTGATGACCATAGTGGTGGAGGTCACAGTAAAACCAGCCAACAGGGACTGAGTACTTACTAAGTTCCGGGGACTGTCCTGGGCAACTCCTACCCTGTTGACTTTTAACACATCCCAGTGCAGAAGCGTCTGCCATTCCTTCTGATGCTGGAGGCACTGAGGGTCCCTCTAGCTGAGCCCACAGTTAGTGGTGGGCATGGGGTTCAAACACTGCATGCTGGCTTCAGATTGTATGTCCTTAACATTATTCTGTCCCTGCACATTTTACTATCTCTACATTTGAGCACCTAAATGAGATAATGGCTGTGAAAGCACTTGGAAAAATATAAATTCCAATGTGAATGTCAGTTATTATTATTATCATCTACTCATCTAATTACATAGCCACATGGTCTGATAATAATAAAACCTTGATTGGGATTTGTTTTTCCTGAAAATCTTGTTAAAGCATCATCCCATACATCACTTATTGTTTACTTTCAATATTCTTTAAGCTTTCAATTTGCAAAGGAGACATAGAACGCATCGTTCATTAAAATGGCCTGCTTTTGGTAAAAATAGAACAAACAAACAAGCACCTAGTGTCAGAGCCAAGCAATGAAAAATTAAACTCTTTTGGCATCCAGTGAAAGATTTTCCTATTCCCCTCGTCTGAAATTTCTTTCTCTGAAAATTTCAAAACTCATTCCCAAACTTCAAGTGTTTTTTTAAATGTCACCACCTCCAGGCAGCCAGTCCTGATGCTTGATTGCCTAGGGAAAATGAACCCTCCCCTGCCATGCTACCTTAACACTCTGAAAGATCAGACTCCAAGGAATTTTAACTGTTGAACAGAGGCCCTGTGCACAGCATTACAGGGCAACAGGAAATTGGGGAGGAAGAAAAGAGGATGAAAGCAGAGGTTATAGACACTTAGGGAATAGAACAGAAGAATAGTGTGTTCAGAGGCAGGAGAGCCTAGAGATCAGGAATTTCTTGCTGTGCAGGGAAAGAAAAGCTGCAGTCACTGAGGAAGGAGAGCACCAAGGCTGGCAGGAAGGCCTGTAGTCCAGAGACCTAGGAAGAGAAGCACTTGTGGGAACTCAGTAGATAAGTAGATAAAAGGAGAGTGGGAGTGTCTCATCCCTGGAAGGGGGACCCATCCACACTGCAGTGGTGCCCAGAGTTTTCTGCCACCCAGAGGGACTTCTTTTCAGATAATGCAGCAGACAGCATGCGGGCAGGGCATGGCTTCTGTTTCCGCACATCTTCAGGGGTTTGCTCAGACTTGCTGATTCTGGTCTCCTTTAAGTTGGACATCAGTCTTGAACATGATTAATAGGAAACGAAAGAGCATATCTGTGCTTTCAGAGTAGTAAGTGGCAAGAGATGTGTGTGTGGGCACTTGATGTCCAGGGATGGACAGGCTTACTTCTTCAGGGATGGAGTTGGAGGAGAAGATGCATGCACTGTTACTAGAAAGGAACCCCACTGGATTTTAATACTGGGTCTAAAAGAACTTGACATGCTTTGTCTCTCTAGATCTTCAGTAAATTTCCAGAAATTACTGATTATGGGAGGATGAAAGCAGATCCATTTGATTTGATTCTAAGTAAATGAACCTTTAGGGCAGAGGTATAGACATCAGAATCATCAGTAGAGGAAGCCAGGGCCATAAGAATAAGGGGACGTCTAGTGGATTATTTTAGCACCAACAAGAAGCCCCCAACAACAACAAAATCAGGTAGTAGAGTTGGGTAGCATCTTGATTAGGAACAAAGGGGATGTTTATGAGGACCCTAATTCAGGATAACGAAAAGAATCTAAACACACAGATTGAGAGGCACATGTTCAGGGCTGACATCTCAAAGATCAGCTTTGGTTAAATTTATGCCATTAGGAAGTACAGTTACATTATTTAATCTTAGGTTAAATTGATTTTTTCAAAATGATTTAAAAACATTTTTAGGTAGGCCATGAAAAATGAGCATACCAGGATCCACACACCTCTATCACTGACGAGCAATTTACATTCATTGCTACCCTCTTGCTACCTACTCTTTGTGGAAGGTTAAAAATGATTTGAAGGTTATTATTATTTTTTAAATGAGAGTAAATTATTTGAGTAATGTCAAATACAGAGAAAGGGAACATATTTCATAGACGATGCTAGGTAAGGATAAAGGAAATAAGTTGTGGTGATTGTATCGAAGCAGTTATTATAAATTACAAAATCAATGAGAAAAACTGTTGATTATTTGTAAGATTACTGACAAATTTAAATCAGTTCAGAGCACTTTAGTTCTATCTAACCACAAATTCACTCTGAAGAGTAAAAAATACAGACTCTGCTTAAACTGTGCCACTAATCAGCTTCATTTACAGCAGCAGTTTATTTTTTATGGATTCTGGAAGAACTCGTCAATTTACAAACTTACTTGGAATAAGAGGCGGCTGGTGGTGGTAAGCTAGTTGTTTTCTCCTGAGCTTCATTAGTAACTTATAAAGCTCATTTGCAGGAGTTCCACTGAGGAGGTTGCCTGAAAATAGTGGTGCAGCCATCTAGGATTCCAAAAATTAACTGAGGGGAAAGCTCAAGGGGCTTGTTATGCAAGGAAGCTTACAGTCAATGTGGCTGTTCTCTGAGCAGGTGCGCTCTTAAATTTAATTTCTATGTCTCTGTCTCCAGAATACCTATTTCATCTGATCAGTTGCTTTCCATGCATAATGCTTTAGGTGAAAATTAAAACTTTAGTGGTCCCAGGAACACAGAATCACCCATTTGGATTTTAAATTGATTTAGATTCAACCAATGCTATTGACTTAATTAGTATGATTTTTCAAGTTTGACTATTTGAAATGAATAAAGTTAAGATTGGTCATGTGCTGACAATATGTAGCATCTCACTGTTTCTTTAGATCTATATTCAAGGGGGGAAACTGAGCAAAATGGCAGTTACCAGAAAAGACAAATGTCAAATGTATAACTTTATAGTTCAAAATGTGTAACTGAAGAGTCTTACGGACTCTCATAGGGTTGTAGGTGATAATATAACAAATAATGTTTTTATAGTTACTCCAGTTTCCCAACTATTTCCTTATAAAAATTTGTCTCCAGATTATTGATCATTAAAGAATTAACATTGCACAGAGAAGAAAAATCTTTATATATTTCTTTGTAAAATAATGAGCTGATGAAGGTAGATTCCTATTTCTCATTATCAATCATTGTTGGGAGAAATAGAGAAGTAACATAAATCTGTCTTGAAGAAAACAAAACTTAGAAGCTAACTTTAGCAAATGCCACAGTTGATTAACGGGATGACATGAGTTCACAAAGCAGTTGCTGATTGGGCAAGAAGGGCACTTACTCCCTCATATCCACATGACTTGCTTGTGCACTTAATCACATTTTATTTATGTGTCTTGGACATACATCTTTTCACAATGAAGACTTTCTTGGCCCTTTGATGTTTACCCTAGTGGTCCTCAAACTTCCCTGTCTTATAACTCTTTTGTACTCTTAACAATTATTGAAGATCCTGAGAGCTTTTATCAATGTGAGTTCTACATAATGCTATTTATTGGAAAAGTTAAAAAAAAAAACAACAGAACAACATGCAGCATGTTTCCTTAACTGTCAGAGAGCACTGGTGCTGTCACACACCATGGGTTCTCTCAACAAACACACCTGAGCATTTGCTCGAGAAAAAGCAAGAAGAGATTAGTAACCTCAATATTGTGAAGATCCTTTGATTTTGAGGGTCCCTGAAAGAGTCTTGGGTACCTCCTCACATTTATATGCTGGGCATCTATGGTGCCTCTGCAATTTCAAAACCAGAATTTTTTTTACCAGAGACTAATCTTGGGGCTTAATCCCAGCTGATGTGTTTAATGGGAACTTTGTATAACTCTCTCTTGTGTAGGCAATGGATAAGGAGTTCCTTCTCCAGTATGCCTTTGCCGGTCCCTTCAACTCCCAATTTTGCCGCTGAGCTGGTGACCTCTTTAGAGAAAGTATAACAAGCTCCTTAAATGTCTCTGTGATAGAAGGAAATCTAAGTTAAATCTAAGAAAAAGAAATTGAACATTAGCTGAAAATCAAGTAGAAAGAGAAGATAATTACAGCTTCCTGAAAGGTTTTCTTTCTTTCTATGAGCTATCTTTGTGTTTTCTCTGTGATTTTGCTCATGACTTCCACTCCCCCGCCCCCACCACCACCACTAACTTCCTATTGGCGTCAAACAGTAAAGGTGGCTGCGCAAGTAAGTACCAGTGAATTGCAACAGAATCAAGTGGACGAACGAAGCCTTGGGCAACCCTAGACCTGGATACGGTGACCAAATTCTAGAAGGACTACCATCAGGTTTGGATTTCACATGCCTGGATTGAAGCATATGATAAACTGATTTCAAATGGAAGGAGCAATCTGAGACTGGACAAGTAACTCAAACAGACACAGTTCCAGGATGAAGGCTCGCCAGAGGTCAGGTGACAGTCTGTGGCTACTCAGGGAGTGAGGGAACTTGAATCTAGGGCTTCTACCCCTTTCCAGAGTTTTCCACCCTACTGGGTCCATGTGAGAACACAGCTTCTAACACAACAGAAATCAAAGCAAACAAAGCAGCCCATTTCCTCTGACCATGATTTCTATATTCTGACCAATTTGATTTATACACTTCTCATTTTTGATTACTATAATTTTTATAAAAATTTTATACGCCTAGACTACTTCTGCATTCTTTGGTGTTGTACTTTGCAGGAATTATGAAAACAGGCACTTCACAGAAGGTCTCTCACTTTCAATATTATTATTACATAGGGATATATAGAGTAATATTTTATAGCACTTTAATAACCTGATCTTTCAGAGTCTCTTATGAACTAAGTATATTCCCAATAATTAAATGAAAATGATAGTTTGTAAATCCACAGTGAATGATATATTTGCTTCCACCAAATTACATATGATTATTCTATTTGGATTCCACCTGCTCAAATGGTAACCTATATAATTGATTCCTGATTTAAAAATAAATGCTGGTTTAAAAATCAAAACAATGTAGGTTTTTATCATAATGTTTAGAACATATCAGCTTCCAAGATTTTCTTCCTGTTGAATAATAAAATTATCTAAAATATGGTATAATTTCAATTTATTAATATGCCATAGACAGAAATAATTAGCATTTGAAATATAATATTAAACACATTTCTGGCTAAATATGTAAGTCCTTTTCCCCAAGCTGTTCTTCATATTTCTGATTTTTCTGTATTTCTGATTTTTGACTGATGATAATAATGTGTTAATTATTGGTCAAAATGCAATCATGCTTATCTCTGAATTTAAATAAATTATTTGGTCCGTGTCAGGTGAGGCCAACCTATGCATTATGTGAGAAGCTGATGGGTGCAAGTTCTGCCAGTAAATTGTCTTTGTTGCCGATGTGTGGGCTTTGTTTTGTTTCAGTAAAACAACTGCAATTTCTGAAAACATTCTCCTAGTGACTCAGTGACACATATTTGTTAGAATTGAAATTACGCAGCCGGCAGTCATGAAAAAGTGTTGGAAGCCAAAGGCTGTATACACGATTTACATTCTGTTAAGATGGCATTTTTAAAAAACACTAAAGTACAGCAAAACCTTTATAGGTGTACGACCTCATAAAGTCAGGATGGCAGAGCACTTGCCTCAGGGTCAAGAAGACAGGGTTACTATGCTTCAAAATTTATTTTAACCGGACCTCAGAAAGAAGAATTGTAAAAGCTTTAAATACAACAAATTAAGTACGATGTGCCTAGGGATTGAGATTGCTTTCCCTTTTAGTATTTTCTTTTCGGGCTTGATTTAGACGTATTTAGCATTGTTTGAGTCCCTTCTGAGTTAGGATTAAGGGACTGGTTCTCAAGGGCAGGGTGCCAGGCCCGATTTAGCATTAGCTAGTTCATGACTGTTCCAGCTTAATGAAGCCACTGATTGAATAATCACAAGGGACCAGCAGCATCTGATGCGCTTTCTCTAATTAGTTGGAGAGTGTCAAGGAGCCCCTGCATATCTACTTGCTATGCCTCCAGACAAGGACACACATGGTGCATGCTTCTACTATTTAGCAGAGATTCATGCTGATTAATCCCCTCACTTGGCACTTCACTGTCTGGCCATCCTCTCAGCAACAATGCCCTGCTCTCTGGCCTCTGCTGCTTGGGTTTGGCCAATAGGAGGCCCAGAAAGGAAACTAGGGGCCAGGAGAGGAGGAAGTTAGGAAAGTCCTTCTCCTGCAGCCTCCATTCTTCTCAACTCTGCGGGCACCAGTGGTCCCTCCATGTGTGAGGGTGGTGAGGGCTTTTATTTTTTTGGTCATTGCTATACCCCGTGAATCTCAACATTCACTGCGTTCCCTTAATCTCGCCCATTCCTGTGCAAAGAGTTCCTTAATTCAGTTCTCTTCAGTTAAGTTTTTTTTTGTGTGTAGACTCTCTATATCCCATCTGGACTCTAACTGAAACACAGAGCAATTGAGATTTTTATTTTATAGCCTTATGAACACTTAAAATTGGCAATATTGATCTCCAAAATGATGCTATCTACCCAATATTTTCAAATTATTTCTCTAAATGTTACTCAGCTACTTCAGTCTGAAAGTGACTGAAAAAGTTGAGAATGTTTCTGAAGGATAACCATATTCTCTATTTCACTGTGGTTCCAAGCCCCATTGCAGGGTTTTGGGGTAGGGCTTTCATTACGTGGCAATTTCTTTGGTTTATATGTTTCGTTTGGTTTCTTTTCCTTTCTTTCAACCTGGATGCAAGAACTTATAAAAAAAGAATAATGAACTAAAATCCTATATCAGTCTTCAAGTAATTCTGTATACAATAATACAAAGAAAATAATCTTTCTGAAAAACAAAAATTCAACAGTTACCACATATATTTGGAAAAAGCTCTACCAAAGCATTTAGCTTCCCTGTGATGAAGATACGTCATTTGAGGTGACTTTTGTTAGTTGGTATGACAGGACTGGGGACTCAGCCAGGGCCCCAAACCTCTAAGCCTTCATCACTGAACCACAGCCCAGCACTGTAGGTGACTTCTGAATTTATATTACAGGAAAACTAAAGTGAAAGCTAAATCCTCTCCATTTTCCTCAGGTGTAGCAGAGCTTCTCACCTAGGAAAGCTTGGTATTATCTTCTGGCATTTAATTAAAAAATTCATATATTTACCCATTCTGTTTATTTATTTTTCTATGCCATTTATTTATCTCTTCTATTTTATTTTGCATTACCTTGTCTTTGAATTTACTTTTTTTTTTTTTTGGAGGGGGGTGGTTTAAACTCAGGGGCACTGGACCACTGAGCCACATCCCCAGTCTTATTTTGTATTTTATTTAGAGACAGGGTCTTACTGAGTTGCTTAGCACCTAACTTTTTGCTGAGACTGGTTTTGAACTTGTTATCCTCCTGTCTCAGCCTCCTGAGCAGCTGGGATTACAGGCATGTGCCTCTGCACCCAGCTGAATTTACTTTTATCATTTCATTTTGTTGATTTTTAAAACTTTATTTGGCTCTTTATAAGATTTCCCAAAATAAGCACAACATTCCTTTAAATTTTGTCTTACTTTTTAAATAACAAAATTTAGATTTCATCTGGATTCAGTTTTTATTATAAAATGTTCCTTTTTATTTGCATTCTAAATTGTATGCAATTTCTTTTTTGCTTATAATTCAGTAGATATCCAGAAGTATGTTTTCTGTTTTTTACTTATTTTTTGCTTATTATTTTATTATTCAATTTGGTTTTTTGTTTGTTTGTTGTTGTTGTTGTCTCTCTCTGTGTGTGTGTGTGGTGCTGGGGATCAAACCCAGGGTTTTATGCATGCGAGGCAAACATTCTACCAACTGGGCTATATCCCCAGCCCCTTTTTATTCACTTTTAATTCTCGTGCATTATTATCAAGTAATATAGCCTTTCTATGTAATTGTCTTTATCTTCCAGGATCTGATCACTTTTTTGTCAATATTCCCTGGGCATATACAAACAAATTAGTATCATTCAATGACTAAAATTTGAAAATTTATTTAATACACTGATTTGTTAGTTTTAATTTCCGACTTTCTGTGGCTTTTTCTTGTAGCATTCTTTCTGAATGAGCATTGAAGTGTCTACAGCAATATTTTCCATCAGCCTCTTTAGCTTTAATATTAGAACTCAGGTTCTATATTGTTCAGTGCATTTACGCTCCTTTGTTCTAGCATATCCTTAGAGGTAAGACAGTTTCACTACCTAGCTCCTCTCTGACTCTGATCAGTGCTCCATGATATATTCCATTTGACCTCACAATATTCTTCCAATTCCACTTTTTGCATTCATTGCATTTGCTGGCACTATTTTGTCTAGTCCTTTAATTTTAACAATAATTTCACCAAAAGTGTTTCTTATAAATGTCACATAAGTATGTTATCTTTGTTAACTTCAAATTTGAATTATAATCCTTATTAGTGAATTCAATGCACTTACACATAACTAAGTTGATATACTTATCACTTCCATTTTAATGTCTCCCTCTTATTTTATCTTTTTTCTGTGCTTTCTATTTATTAAGGGTTATCCCTCCTTCTAAACTCAAAAATTAGAAATTTTTAACTCTAAACTAAATTTTGAGTTTAGAAGGAGGTTTAAACTTTAATAAAGGATTACATTATTATATGAAGAATGATCTATTCTTATATGAAGAACAATCTTCTAATATTAATGAAGAATGATATACACCATCTTGCCTCCTTCACTGCAAGACCTACTATTCTATGTCTACCTTTCCTATTTTCTAGGAAGGTGAGTGCATGTGGTTCAAATATTAATTAAATGCATTTTAAATACAGCTACTCCTATAACATAAACATATTTGTGACTCTGGGGAAAAAGTAATAATTCTACATTTAAATATAAAATACAGAGAATAAGTAAAATAACAATCATTCATCTTACTTTAGGAGTTCTATTAAGGGGATGGATATGGGTTTAAAAATCAATCTGGATATTTACAGGATAATTATCCAAAGAATAATGGTGTTATAAAAATTACAGAGAAGATGATATAGTATATAAATTAAATGGTTTATAAGGTAACTATGCTATCTTATTCTTATGTTTTCTTTTTATAAGACAAATCTTGAAGTATATTAGAGGCAATTTTATTTTTTTAAAAGTTAAGGAATTGATTGCTTCATTTATTTTTGATACCAGAATTATGAGAACATGATATAGTTAAATTATTTCCTTTTTAGTCTTTTGTAGAATTTTATTAAAATAAGTCCAGAGAATTTTACATTTTATTAAAAAAATGACTTATTTCAATTCCTCACATTTTTATATCTGTTTCAATTTCTCTGGTTAAATATATTAAATGAAAAGAAAAAAATATTTCAATATTCTACTGAAATTAATATAGTAATGCAAGATTAAGTGTAGGAATATAAGAAGTTATTGAGTATTACATTATTATTATTAATACTAGTTAACACTATACATTATACCAAATTGATATCTATTTTGTTACATAATTGCAGATTTTAAAGATCTCTACCACAAATGATTTGTATGAATAAAGCATGTATGATTGTTAATTTCAAGTTAGACATTTTGTTGGTTAAACAAGCATGTGAGTTCATTAAATATGCTACTCTTAATGTTGAAAATCTGGTGAAAAAATCTAGATGTCAATGACTGAGTTAAGAGAGCTTTTTAATTTAATGGGAGTCAGGATAGGATAATGTGGGCAGGTAGTTGAGAGTGGAAGGCAATGGATAACACAAGTATAGAAATATCTAGAAGCCCTATCATATATGGTGCATAATAGTTATTATATCAGAAAAAACTATGGCACAATATGCTGTGTCCTGAAGGTCTTCCACTGTAACTGCCATCTGACTTACTTTCGCTGGTGGAATAGTCCTGTGGGTCAAGGATTCCTGACTCCTGCAGTGATCGGATGCAGGAGTCCACCAGCTCAAGACCTGTTGTAAGTTCATCTTCGATATCTTTTTGACCATCTGAAATAAGATATTTGAAGAGGATGAATCAGTAAGTGATATATTAACACTAAAAGCTTGAGATTACAACTAAATAATCAAAAAATTTCCCGGGAAATCCATCATCTCCATGAAGTTCTCATTGGATAAACTTGTAATTGACAGCCAGGGCTAATGTCAAGGCCAGCCAATTCCACCTATCCCTGGAGAACATGAAGGCATCAGAGAATGAGAACTTCGCTCCCCACTTGTTTATCACAACAGTGTCACTGTAATTGTCACTGTCACGTTTTCTCATTTACTGTATGTGGAAGTAAGCATAAGGACCCACCATGAGCCCATACTTTACCTTGTGGCTGCCAATGAAACTGCTCTTCTGCTGAACTGCAAAAAAGAGAACACACAGGTATAATGCGCTGATTAGAAAAGAAACGTCCCAAACTGCAAGTCACAAAGGCTTAGCAGTACACTGACTCCATGACACTGCCTTTAATTCCTTGCTGAGAAAAGTGGCATAATTGGTCCATTTGCCATATATTGCTTTTGATTCACAGGTACTACCATGTTGTAAATGGACATTGTTCAGAAATTTCCACAAGGACAGCTCATTTTAATTTTTTTTAACAAATCTCAATCCATTAAACTTGTTCCTTACAATACAGCTTCTGTATACATGCAGTCTCACATAATTTTAGTTATTTTAAACTACAAGTCTGAATAAGGTTATATATAGACTTTGTAAAGTAGCCCAATGAAGAAATAACTATCTCTCTTTTTATTACAAAGAAGATAAAATAATTCTTTTCCTTTACTTCGACATTCCCTATGAACACTTCCTTTCAGTTGATTACTATAGTTTAAATTGTCATTTAAAATTAATAACACTTTTCTACCAATTGAATATACATTTCTGGCTTTCTCACTTGATGATATATCTATAAAATAATCCAGCATAAAATGTTGTTCATATATATGCAATGCCAATCATATTGTACACAGTGGCAACAGATTTATTTTGAATAATTTATTAAATACAAAATAGATGGATAAATTTAAAGCTTCTAAATGTGAACAACTTTCATTGTATGTGTGGACTTTTCCTACCTGCCCACTTTTTATGTCAATAATTGGAAAAAAAGTTAATGTCAATTACTGACAGATATCATTTGGAGAATGATTTTTCTACCCTCATTTCACTAGATTTTTTCCTCTGATTTGGCAGCTTCTGTGAATAGCTCATCAGTTCCTTAACAGCAAGTGGAGTTTAGGTCTTTAATCTGTACCTTAGAGGTGGCTTCTGAATACATTGACAGGAGAAAAAGAGATTTCTGGTATAAATCAATGTTCAGAAAAGCCATGATTGACGCAAATGAATACAAGAATAGTCCCTTAAGAAACATATGACTTTTATAGTGTGTCTTGCTCCTGCATCAACCCACATTAGCAAACTAAAAAAATGGTTTTACAATAAGAGCTATCCACAGAATTGCTATATGAAATGATAAATTGGTAAATTCAGTCCCATGAAACTCTTTCTTGCACTGAAAAGATAAAATATTATATAAAAGCAACATCAAACTACAGTCAAACCCTTAAAATAGAAATAAAATCCTAAAATCAATATTAAAAAAAAATTAAAGCAGATTCTCTTAGTAAGTGACATTTAACATTAAGCAATCTCATCTCAAAATCCAAGAATCACCACAATAAATCTAAACCAAAATCCTGGCTATTTCCATACTGTAAGACGCTGATTAACCATAATTTTTAAATGATGTAAATGTCAATATCAATCTTAATGGTCATTTGCAGGAGGCATATTAATTCTGAGTATATCCAAATGCTTACTTGTGTCAGAATCATTTGTGGCTCTTCTGAAATACATGTATTTTAGGCCTCACCAGAAACCCACAGAATCAGAAAATCTTCAGGTGGGGCTGAGAATCTGTACTGTGATGACCCTCATGCTCTATTATCTTTGAAAAACAGTAGATACTGTTTCTATTAAGGATGCACTATGAATTTAAAGCTGTTCCACTACTTTATTCCATATTTTAAGGCTGATCCCATTCTAAGCATGTATATGCCATGTGTTTACATGGGGTTGGAATTTTCCCTCATCTTGTAGTAAGGATGTATGGTGGTCTTCTCTCTTCTAAACATAAGTGTACACAGAAACCTTGAAACTAATTGATGGTAACTTACTTGGAAAAAGAGATTTTGAAATGCAATAAGTTGATGATCTTCAGATGAGGTCATTCTAGATTACCTAGGAGGACTCTGAATCTATTAACAAATGTTCTCACACAAGAGAGAAGACCAGAGGAGAAGGCCAAGTAAAAAGGGAGGCAGAGAGTGCAGCCATCCGGCCTCAAGCTGAGGATTGGTTGAAGAATTCAGAACCTGGAAGGGTACCCACGGCACCTTCCCTTGTGCATTTGTAGGAACAGGGCCCTGCTGATGACCTAAGTTTGAACTCTCGGCCTCTTAAATTGTGAGAAAATAAAATTTTAAGCACCCAATTATGGTAATTTGTTAAGGCAGCCCCTGGAAACTGATAAAATATTTTTCTGATACAATAAAAAATGTTCTCATATCCTCCAGGATTTACTACCCTCTCTATACTAGTACATGCCTTTATCACCACAGCTATTTACTGCTAAGTGCTTACTGTATACCAAAGCCCTGACATTTTGCATCACCATAACCCTCCTTAGAGATAAGGCTCAGTGATGTTAAGTAACTTGACTGCACAGCTCATGAAGAATTCAGCAGGGATTTGAATGAACCTGTCCAACTAGCTCCAAAACTAACTCCTCATTCATGGTCCAAAATCATGGAGGGAAACACTTAAGCACCCAGCTATTTACAGCAGCACCCATGACTGATTCAACAGAGGCTGCTTCGGGGCTCAGCAAAGTCCAGTTGTCCTTTCCTTCCAGCCACCCTGGGGGCCACACTGCCCTCCCCTTGCATGAAGATGAGGTCATGTGAGAGCCTATGGCAGGAAGTGACAGGGCTCACTTCCTGCCCAAGCACAGAGGGAAGGCATGAGGTCTTCCAGCTGTCTGTCCTTTGAGGCCCAGGATGGGTCCCTGAGTCAGCATGTGGCATAGAGACTTCCTCCAACCCACAGAGAACACAGAGCATGAGCAAGAAATAGACCATTGATGTGTTAAAAGTTAAAAGCTGAAGGATTGTTTGATTTTATAGAAGAGATTTCACACTGACCAAAACAGAAATTTTCTGTGCCATGATTTGTATTCATAAGTCTTTTCTTTTTCCTCCTTCCTTCCCTCCTCCCCCTCCTTCCTTCCCTCCTCCCCCTCCTCCCCTCCCTTCCTTCCTTCCTTCCTTCCTTCCTTTCTTCTTCTTCTCCTCCTCCTCCTCCTCCTCCTCCTCCTCCTCCTCCTCCTCCTCCTTCTTCTTCTTCTTCTTCTTTTGGGGAAACTTCTGTTTCCACAGTAGAAAGCAGGATCAAGTGTCTGGGCAACCCCAGCACAGACAAGGTGCTGCCACAGCTCTGAGTCATCCTTTGGGATTTTTCGTCCATCTTCATGGTGATTTTATGTGCAGGGCTCCACATCATGCTACTACATAACATTTATTTTTCTGTCCATCTCCTTCAAAAGTGTTTCGATTTTATGATGCAACAGAAAGAAGAAAAAACATTTTCCTTACTGCAATTGAAAAAGTACCATCCACAGTGAATATAAAACTAGGCTCTTAAAGCAGAGGCACCTTCCTTTTGGGCAGACAAAGGCATTAATCACTTCAATGGTTTCCCTGATTCCTTTCGCACAGTTAACATGCATTAAAAGTATGACTGATCACAGAGAATAGAAATCCCGAGAGAAAGCTGGCTTGGATTTTATTTCCTTTAACTGCACACTTTATTCTCTGTGCTAGGGGATTCAATGTAATTGCATATTTTACTCCCTTGATTCCTTCTCTTAAAAATGGTTCTAAGGTGGATGTCTTTTAAAAAGCAAACAAACTATTTATTCATTTAATAAACTTGCATCATGACTGTGTCTCAGACACTCTCACATCATGAGTTAGGAATTGCTTGTGATAGACTTCTTTCAGTTAAACAGTTCAGTTTAATAGAAGACACAGTTTTGAAACTGTTTGTAGCTTACATGCATGTTTCCCTTCAGGGAATAACGTTTGCTTTTATTGCTAAAATGCTATTACTTGAAACAAAAATTGTCTCGAAAAAATAAAATATAAGAAAAATATAGATGTGGTTTAGATCAGTCCATAGGCACTTAAACAAACCTATCTACTTATGAGCTCTAGTACCCAATGACTGTGAGGACAACACAGATTTCTAGTGAGTACCATACAAGAGCATGTAACCTTTAAACATACAGAGACATCAGAGATGCTAGGAAGGGCTTTACAGACAATATAAGCAAAATCACATTACAAGCAAAATCCTAAGAGCCAACACTTGTAAAGTTCTCTGTTTGTACCAGGCAATATTCTAACTGATTTGTAGTTAATTTTTGTGACAAAACTTTTTTCCCCCTAGTATTAGGGATTGAACCCAGGCCTCTTGCAATGTATGCATGTGTGGACACTGAATACACTAAGAGAATTGGAGTAATACAAATGAAACACAAGCCTCCTCTCCACTCCTCTGTCAAACAGTTCGAAAGTCTGATAGCACTAAGTGTTAGGGACGAGACAGAAAAATTCCTCTCAGATATTGTAGGTAGGAAAATAAATTAGAGAAACACTTGGGCAAACCATAGTCAATACCTGGAAATGTACATGTAAATACCATTTGGCAATTAAAAGAAATTAGACAGATCCATACGGTGTTCTCAAAAAAATATAGAGTAAATTAATTCAAGTGGCACAAGAGATTTATACTGCAAAATCCCAATTATGTGAAAGTTTTTTTTTGAAACCATTGACAATATCATATATAAACATACACACATAAGGAGAAAGAAAGAATAAACATGTGATTTGGAAAGATAGAACTTTTATTATGGTAGTGGCTTGTGGTGGGGGAGAAATAAGTTCAAGGAATGGTAAAAGGGGAATTTCACTTTGAGCTTAATGTTTTATTTCATGAAAACTGATCAAATGTTCTGACATTATTAGGATAAAATGTTAGCATTAATTTTAAAATGTCTTTTACATTTAGAATAAAAATATCCATGGCTCTTGCATTTAGAAACAAGTTTAGTTAAACACTCTTATAACTCCTTGTAATTCCATTGCACATAAAGTTGTCACGATTATTAGAATCACTGACAGTTGACAACTAATTGATATCAAAATTTCTGAAATATATAAGTACAAATAAGAGAGAAAAATAATGACAAAATATATAATTCTCTTTTTTTCTCCATCATATGTGAGAAAAATTACAGTCACTTTTATAGTGTTTTAAGTTTGAGGTAGTTTGAAAACTTCTGGTAAGCAACCAATAACTTCCAGGTTCTGAGGGCATGCAGTGAGTGGGGTGGGGGAATTTGTTTAGACCAAAGAATAGCCTTTGATTTCCTAGAGAAGTGATTTTCACCCTGGCCATTTCCAGTATGATAGTCTCCTTACCCACCTCCAGGCCATTTCTAATAAAAAGAAAAAAAAAAAAGAAAAAAAAAAAAAATATATATATATATATATATATGAATGAAAGTTCTGTGGGTTTCCTTAATGTCAGGAAAAGACACAAAGCAAACCATTACTACTGATGCCCTGTCTCTTATGAACCTGCTCAAATACATTTTCTTATTTTCTTTTTCCACTTTGGGATGCCCAAAGCATCAATCTCTTCACTGTTTCATGGGAAGCATTATTGCTCCCAAAATTTTTCAAAATGAAATAAAGCTACAGAACTATGAGTTTTTGTTAGTTTGCTTTCAAGTTAAGCAATGTACCTAAAACATAAGCCAGTGAAACTATTGTAAAATAAATTGCTTCCAAATGATTGCTCGATTCTAGCCTAAAGGAGAAAAGATCCTCATATTGATGATGTTCACATGAATTGACCTTGTACTCTAAGAAAACAATTTTTAGTTCTGCAGGCAGCATCTCACATGAGTGGGCAATGGCGACAAAATAAAATGACTTCAGTGAAAAGTCACTGTGGAAATGTGACATGTGAAGTAAACACTGTGAGGGGCAGTCCCACAAGCTTTGCCCTAGGCTATCCTTGACCTTTCACAAGGGACTGGATCCCCCATGCAGACATTTTTACTGGGCTATGGTGGACAGTGAACTCCTAATTTAGGAGACCACGTGTGGAGTGGACAAGAGTGCAAGCTCTAAAGTCAGACTGTCTGGGTTCTGGTGTCCAGCTCCATACTTTCAATCTAGAAAATTCTGGACAGGCTTCTTGAACTCTCTAATTCAGATATCATGAATATTAAGGAAATTCGTTTAGTTCAGGTGATTATACGTCAAGGGATCGTAAGCCTGCCTCACATTGGAGAAATAAAGAAGTGCTTAAAATGGTCAACAGATGATGACTGATCATGATTATAATTAATCAATTATTATATGTTATCAGTATCAATATGAATAATTATGAATGGATTGGTTATGGCTTGCTGTCCTGCAAACTTTGTATTACACTGCACTCCACTCTCGGAAAGTCAGAATGGGGCAGCACAGACAATGAGGAGAGCAGGAATTAGAAAACACTTAGACATGGTGGTTTCTGCACTGAGCTGTCAGTCACAACTAGTCTTGGGGAAAATGGTATGAGCTCCCAGGGACTCTTGAGGAGCACTCACCATGGCTTTGGGGATACAGAAGAGAGATGCCACCAGCTCTCCTTGACTTTTGCTATTATTAGGATGTTAAGTGTCCTCCAAAGACATGTTAAGGACTTGGTGCCCAGGATAACACTATGGGAAGGTTGTGGAACCCTTGAGAGATGGGACCATTGGGAGTAGACCCCATCAAGGACTATGGGACTCTAGCCCCTTTCCTCCCTCTTTTGTTTCCTGGCTCATGAGTGAGCCGTTTTGCTCCACCACATGCTCCTGCCAAGAAGTGATGCTTCTCCCAAAGCAACAAGTCCTCCAGATCATGGACTGGATTCTGCAAAACTGTGAGCCCAAATAGGGTTTTTTCTCTTTATAGGTTAATTATCTCAGGTGTTTAATTATACTGATGGGAAGCTAACAGAGCTTTGTAGCTAGACGGGGGCATCAGTAGATAGATGCACAGTGCACTGAAGTAGGGGGATTTACTGCATGATGAGAGGAGTTCTAAGCACTCCTACACCCAGGAGCATGAGACCTTACGTAATTCACTTAATGTGATGAAGTCTCAGTTTCCTCATTTGTAAAATAAAGATTTTCCTAGTATTTTAAGTATCTAAAAAAATAAATATTTGAGTATATAAAGTATATGAAACCCAAAGAACTTTGCCAGGAACATAGTAACTATTAAAATACCTATAAGAGGGTGTGGTGGCACATGCGTATAATCTGTAATCCCTGCTGCTCAGGAAGCTGAGACAGGAGGATTGTAAGTTCAAAGCCAGCCTCAGCAAAAGCAAGGCGCAAAGCAACTCAGTGAGACCCTGTCTCTAAATAAAATACAAAATAGGGCTGGGGATGTGGCTCAGTGGTCAAGTGTCCCTGAGTTCAATCCCTGGTACCCCCCTAGCCTCACAAAAATACAGGTCTCTTTGAAAAGAGACCTGAACTCCCTATCCTGCCTCCTGGGATATGGCCTCCCTGTCTGATTACTTTGTCTGTTGCTTTCCATATTAATTATGGTAAAAAACAAAACCACACATTTAAAAATTACTTTCTCTGATATAAGGAGGCTGATTCATAGTGGGGTAGGGAGAGGGAGCATGGGAGGAATAGATGAATTCTAGATAGGGAAGAGGGTTGGGAGGGAAAGGGAGGGGTCAGGGGATTACCAAGGATGGTGGAATGTGATGTACATCATTATCCAAAGTACATGTATTAAGATACTACTTTATATAGAGATATGAAAAATTGTGGTATATATGTGTAATAAGAATTGTAATGCAAAAAAAAACAAAGTACATGTATAAAGACATGAATTGGCGTGAATACTTTATATACAAAGATATGAAAAATTGTGCTCTATATGTATAATAAGAATTGTAATACATTCCACTGTTGTGTACTAAAAAAAATAAAATAAATAAAAAATTACTTTCTTTCCAACATTTAGCCCCAATACTTGAAACTGAAAGAGGGGATCAGCCTCCCCACCTTCCGCAGATCCAAGCAGCTGTGTATGTATGTTGAAGTTCTCCTTTCTGGAAAGAATGAGGATTTGAAATGTGCAATCTCACTGAACAACGGCACTGTCAGTCAAATACAGAAGATCACTTAAAAAGTCATGTTCTTAAGATATTTAGAGCAGATCTTTCCAGAAATCATTGTTGAGACCGTTTTTATCCTTTATCCACTGCAAACACCCTTGAAACTCTACTCCCTCCATTTCTTATTTGGAGGTTCTGGTTAGCTCTCCCTGGTGGCATGCAGACTTCCCTACCTGAAAACTCTTCCCATTGACAAAGAATCTCTCCTTGATCAAACTTTGGTTAGGGTCTTCTGAGGTCTTTTATGAACTCCCATGTCCTTCCTTGTGGTGTACAGTTCTAGTAAGAATCTTGCTATTTCAGTTTAACCAGCAACTCCCATCACTGATATCTGAACAGCTTCCTCATCTTCTTCCCCCCATCCCCAAGTGACATCTTATCCCCCTAACCTACCTACAGAAAGAATCTTATTAGGGCAGTTGAGTTTAGAATACTCCTTTTATTCATATTATTATGTCTCAGTAGCTTTCCATTCATTGACTTCCTACCTTGCTCTATGGCTATAAATTCCCACTTTTCCTTGTCTCATTTGAATTTGAGCCCAACCACTGTCCCCAAGTGTAAAACACCATGATAGTAGAACCAATTGAATAACCTCTGTCTTACCAATCTATAAAAGGCATCATTTAATATTTTTTAATAGCCCCATATGTTCTCCACTGTCTGATAGGAATATGGAGGAAGTCACATTTCCTTGAACACAGGTCTCCATGTTTGTACTGAGATGACATTAACAGGGCCAGCTCCCTGACTGAGATCTGTGCAGGGCCCTGCAATGAGAGGGACCCCTGCCTTACTTATTTGGTTTAATGCTCAATATTGCCTTTGGAAAAGGCAAAATTTTATCTTTGAACTTGTGTTTTACAAGTGAAATCTGACACAGCGGTGGACCACATGCCCATGTGAAGGAACTGTGCACAAAACCATGTCCCGGGCTTCCGGCTGCCTTGTTCACATATTGCATTTGCAGTGCCCTGCGGGAGCTACCCTGAACTGGGGGATTGAACAAGACAGAAAGCGTGCCCAGAGTTAGCGTCTTGTCTTGATGATGGAGGATGCCGCAGTGCCGGTGGCTCCCAGACCCTGCTTTCCCTTCCAACCTCACTGGCTTTGAGCAAAGAAGGCAAACCTTCTAAAAACATGAATGATCAAGGAATTCTATCATCTCTTTGACTCCTGTTCCTCCCCGTGGCAGCCAGCCAGTCAAGCTGAAAAAGATAACCTGGAAGGGAAGGGAACGATCTGGCAACCACAGACCCATTCCCTTTTACAACTTTCTTACTCATCAGTAAGAGAATGTTAGTAGACTCTTGCACACCCAGAAGTGAAATCAAAACAGTGAAGGCCGTTTGTGCAATGTGTCCACTGTTCTGGCAAAAAGGGAATGCACATGCATACATGGGCTGTGAAATATGATCTCGATGGTTTCAAGAATCCTCCATACAAGTTAAAGGCGGTAATGTCTGCATTAAATATGTAACAGCACAAATTAAAGATCAATTAGAGAATCATGCTAACAACTTAAAATTATATTTTTACTTATGACTGCTTTAAATTTTAAGTAGAGGGAAAGACTATGTAAGAAAGGGAAAAGTCCTGTTAATACCTTCAATGGGATCTTTCTTCCTGTTTTTTTGAACCACAGGCCCTGTATTCGCACTGGGCAGTTTGAATTATGTGAACATGACCTATCTCAGATAGCCACTGGGGTAATTAAAAGATAATGCACAGAAGGTCCCCAGTGCAGGAGGATAGCAACAAATCCTCCCCAGCTGCTCTCTGGCTCCACTTCACCTAGCTGCCTTCCTCCTTTCCTCAGGCCTGCAGTCTTTTCTGCTCTAATCAATGATCTCAGATGTCATTGAAATCGATAACCTCCAGCAGAAGTCAGATCATAGCCATCCTAGCTTAAAAGCCGTCCTTGGTTGCGGCTGCAGGAGAGCAGACCCCAGCCTTTCGCAGAGTGTGCTTGGCTTGGAGGACCTGCTTGACCTACCTGAGGAGCCACTGTGAGCCACCTGCCTGAGGCTCTGCAGCCACTTACTCCACAGCAGCTTATCACTGACTGGGACGTGCTGCGATGATTTGTTTTTCAGTGTTTGTCTTTGCCAAATGATGAGTTGCTCCAAGACAGACACCAAGCAGCATTCAGCTTGGTAACCCAGGGCACGCAACTCTTTGACTGCTGCTCATAAAATATGTGTTCACAGGTGGGAGTCAGCAGACGCAGGGCTTCCTCTTCACGTTCAAAGTGAACCTTTTATTTCGCTGAAGGTTGTCTTTTTTAGAAGTGTACTGTGACAAAAGGAGACTTTTACATTTTACTGAACTGTTGTCATAGAGCATCACTAGGACCATGAAGCAACCTCCTGAGTGAATATTGGATTTGTACCACCTCGTTAGGAACAAAGGCAGTCACCAATCCGTGGTGGAGCCCTGGCGCATGCCACGTTAGCATTCACCTCTGTAATAAATACTTTAAGGGCACTTATTATTTAACAGTGTGCCCTGGAAAACCCTGTTATGAAAACAATAAAAGCTTAATTTTTTTATACATCTAAGTTTACATGTGGCCATTTTTTTTTTCTTAAAGGCAGAATATACCATTTTTCAAAAAGCCATCCTGGGTGGAATTATTCCTCGGTGGGGGAGTTGGTGAGGGTGGTGCTCACAAATGTAGGGAAAAGCTATTCTTTTGAAGTTCCACTACTATATTTCTGGTCATCTGTGTTGTTTTCCAGTTTGTTTTCTGTTATAGACTTGAGCAAACTAATTTTCCTCTCCCCAATTAAGCCCATTGTCATAGCTCATCTGTTTGAGTTTTCTATTCAGCGAGACATTATTTCCACTTATCAGGGCTACATGATGTGCTGCTAGTGACTTCTAACTGGGGACTATTATAGGACGATCAATCATAGCTCGCCAGGGCAGTTGTCATTAGTGGACCCTGTTCTGCTTCTGAGGCTTCTGTGTTTGTTTAAGGGACGGGGCAAAGCAGGACCCAGAGTCAGCCTTGAAGAAGCAGCACAGGAAGTCCACAGCCATTGGGGACATCCTTCATTCTAATTTGTTGATTTAAGGGGAACTGACAGAATCCTCATCACCTAATGTGCTTAATGGTCTAAATGAAATGAGGTGGTAGTGTTGATTTAGTTCCTGTTGGACCCATTTCCAA
This sequence comes from Marmota monax, assembly GCF_021218885.2. Lineage (NCBI taxonomy): Eukaryota > Metazoa > Chordata > Mammalia > Rodentia > Sciuridae > Marmota > Marmota monax. The sequence continues at coordinate 482,185 of NW_026693334.1, forward strand.
GTCACCCAGCCCCTGATAAATTGCTGAAATGAGTCCTTCTCTCTGAAAATGCACCCTGCAAGATGAAACTTTGACACATTATATAGAAGTGAAGTAACTAGTCTCCAGCAGTGGGAGACCTCGCCTTCCGCAAAACACAGGTCCTCATCAACCCAGGAGGAAACTGCACCCTAGCCAAGGTCCAGGTTCCTTCAGCTTGTTTGGGAAAGGAAATGGAATTTTTGCTTTTGCCATGATTTAGTTGTAGTTGGTGGGCTTGATCTTTGGAAAACAAAGAGACCTGTTGTCGTCAGCTTCTTTGCTGCTGTGACCAAAACACAAGACAAGAACAACTTAGAATGTTGAAACATTTATTTAGCACTCATGGTTTCAGAGCTCTTGGAGGTCTCAGTTCATAGCCAGCAGACTCTGTTGCTCTGGGCCCAAGATGAGGCAGAACATCATGGCAGAAGGGTGTGGAGGAGAAAAGCAGCTCAAGACTTGGCAATTGGGAATCAGAGAGCTCTCCTTACCAGGGACAAAATATATACCCCAAAGGCATGACCCTTCCCTCCAGCCACACCCTACCTGCCTACAGTTACCATCCAGTTAAACCCTTTCAGGGGATTAATGCACTGATGAGGTTAAGGCTCTCATAACCCAGTCATTTCACCTCTGAGCTTTCTTGCATTGTCTCACACATGAGCTTTTGGGAGACAGCTCATATTTAAACCATAACAGGAACTTTTTTCTTCTTTTTTACTATTTCGAGTAACATAAAACATACAGACAAAAGGGAACAAAATGTTGGTGTGAAACAAGAAACAATAAACTTATTCCCTGAGGCAGGTAGAGCATATATCTCTTGCTATATTGCATAAGTGGTGAATAGTTCAAAATACTGATGTAGGTGAGGAAAAACTTGTTATATGTTTTTAAAGGATTAAAGACAATAAAAACGTATTTCCTTTCTTTTGTCTTCTTTGATCTTCAAAATATAGAAAAAAATATTGAAAAATCGAATCTCCAAATCTAGAATTTTTTTATATTTATTGCACTATTGGAAGAAATTTCCCTCTATAGTGACTAGACTCAGATGGTAATTTAGTAAACTAATGAAAATAGTTTATTATTTTTAAAATTTAAAAATTTTGCATAAACCTCCTTTCTTATCATATATACATGTACACACAAAAACATATACCCATCCCACCACCAACAACAATAACAACAAAAAACGCAACAATGATTTTTATGATAATTTGGAATGTGGAATCATTTATGTGTCAGGGAATATAGAACACTAATGCCCATATTTAAATTTAGATTAATATATAGAAAATGCAATTTCAGTTTATTCAGATAAATAAATTAGGGTCATACTTTACATCTACTTTTTCCCCTCCTTTTCAGAGATTCAATCAAACACCCATCATGCTGCATAAGATCTGTGCATCACATAGGGATAAGCAGTTTAATGAGTCTGGGTCTTTGAAGGTATTCTCACCATTCAAAAGAAAAAAAAAATAAACCTATACAACCTGTTGAGAATCAGTAGAATTATCTTTATGAAAATAAAATGGTATTCAGCAGCTATTCTTACTGAGGTTATGTCACTTAGTAGAGGATTTTTATGGCCTTTCTTTTTTTTTCTGAAGCCCTGTTTTGGTGGAAGGTGTCACATTGCACATATGCCCTGAGCTTGTGTTCTGCAACTAGCAGTGCAAGGTGACAAAGAGCTCTTGGAGGTGAGCTCAGTTCAAGTCACTGTGAGCCCATGGAGCAGTAAGGAAGCCAAGCAACAGCCATCAGACTAATATCCCACAGCTACAGTGCAGCCTGGTTAGACATGTTGAGCTGAACTAGGTACACTTGGCTCAGCAATGTACGCAATGGATTAAAGTGAGACCAAACAAAGAATCTTTCCACTTCAACTATTGAAAAGGATGCCGATTTCTCTTTGACTCTTGACTGGTTGGTGAGCACTGTAACAGTATGCAGCAGAGTTAATGTCTTGTAACTTTTAAATTCTTCAGATTGGGCCCTAAGAGACCTTAGCTCTGCAGTTCCCTTCTGGAATGCAGCTTCCATTTAAGAAGTCTGGCCACTGAGAGACATCCATGCTATGAGGAAGCCCAAGATAGCTGGATGGAGAGGTGGCAGCCACCTATAGGAGCTCTCAGGTACTAGGCACGTGAGAGAAGACTTCTTGGTCTCTCCCTTTACACCCTCAGTGACATGAATGATCTCAGTTAATGCCACACAGAATAGAAGACCTACCTGGATATGCCCTACTTGAATTCCAGACCCACAGGATCCTGAGCAAGTAGAATGGTGATGTTAAAGCCAGTGAGCTCTGGGAAAGTTTGCTGAAGAGTAGCAGATTTGCACAGCACAGAACACTCCTTGGCAGCCCATGATAGTAAAGCAAATGGATCAAATGGCTGACTTTTAAATTTACTATGCATTGTATTTCTGTATTTTATTTCGACGAAAAAGATATTTGCAGAGTTGGGTGAGGAAACAGGATTGAACACTTCCCAAACCCTACCCTTCTGCTTTATTGCTTCCTGAGTCAATTAACCTTCTATTTTATTTAATTTTTAAGTAAATGCTGGATGCACACCAAATACACTCCATACTATGAGTTTCTGAAGCTGATGTAAAGAAGAAAAGGGTGAAAGCTTATGTCCTATTACCTTGAGGGAAGTTATAGTTTGAAATGCAAACAATGTATACCATAAATTAATAGATGGTAACATAGAAAGTGTTGTGAATTAACATAAACTGAGAATATGAGGACATGGAAGATATCTGGGTAGCAATGTAGGTTAAGCCAGATCTTGAAAGAATGAGCTGATAAAGTTAGAGAGTAAATTCTATGGGAGTAGAGACACAGCGGATTCCTAACATGAGACAAAATGCAAAGAAAATTAAAAATCAATAACTTATTTAAGTCTGTTTAACATTTCTTGACAAGACTTCAGGTGGGTGGGGATGGTTCTGTCAAACATAGTTCATGCTTAAATTATTTCTTTCATTTCTGCTGCGGTGGTCAAGGAGAGGGTAGAGAGAGGCCATTTCCACTCACAGTAACACTGGGAATATTTCACAGGGGAAGATTCTCTCCTAAAAGATAAGCCAAGTCTCTCCTAAAAATAAGTCAATATTTTACTTAAATGGAAGTAAAATAACAGCAGCAGTGGCAATAATAATAATAATAATAATAATAATAATAATAATAAAACAAATGAGCCTACTGCCAGGGGACCTTGATTAGGATTTACCATAGTAATTCTCTGTATATACATGTATATTTCTGAAATGGTGAATATCTTAGGTGTCTATAGAAAAAAGCCTGTTGGAATTCATTACTTAAAAAATCTTCACAGGGAAAACAGTTTTGTCAATGAGCACAAAGTTTCAGTGTTTGTTCCAAAGTTTTCATGAGTCTTATTTTAAGACCACCTTATCAATGGTAAATGACTACATTAAAATGACTTACAATAATATAAAAAAGTGTTCAATGGTCAACAAGTGTTACTGGTCATTAGGGAGATGCAAATTAAAACCCAAAGGAGACCTGCCTCACATCCACTTGAATAGGTACTTTTTAAATTTTTATATTTTGTACTACAGATTGAACTCAGGGGCACATAACCACTGAGCCACAACCCAGTCCTTTTTATTTTTTATTTTGAGACAGGGTCTCACTAAGATGCTTAGGGCCTTGCTCATTCACTGAGACTTATCTTGAATTTGTGATCCTCCTGCCTCAACCTCTTGAGCCACTGGAGTTACAGGCATGTATGCTGAAGAATAGTTACTTTAAAAAAGACTGACACTAGTTTGAGTCCATCCCATGTATTAATTCTTGATTCTATTTCTTGTGCTTTAGGAGTCTTGTTAAGGAAATTGGGGCCTAAACTGACATGATGAAGATATTTGGGCCTTCTTTTTCCTCTATTAGGCACAGGATCTCTGGACTAATTCCTAGGTCCTGAATTCACTTTGAGTTGAGTTTTGTGCATGGTGAGAGACAGGGGTTTAGTTTCATTTGTTGAAGATGTTATCTTTTCTCCACTGTATGTTTTAGGCGCCTTTGCTAGTATGAGATAACTGTATTTATGTGGGTTTGTCTCTGTGTCTTCTATTCTGTACCACTGGTCTCCATGTCTATTTTGGCGCCAATACCATGCCATTTTTGTTTGTAATATAGTTTAATGTCTGGTATTGTGATGCCTCCTGCTTCACTCTTCTTGCTAAAGATTGCTTTGGCTATTCTGGATCTCTTACTTTTCTAAATGAATTTCATGATTGCTTTTTCTATTTCTATCAGGAATGATGATGGGATTTTTAATTGGAATCACCCTAAATCTTTATAGTACTTTGGGTAGTATGGCCATTTTGATAACATTAATTTTGCCTATCCAAGAGCATGGGAGATCTTTCCATCTTCTAAGCTTCTTTAATTTCTTTCTTTAGTATTCTGTATTTTTGATTGTAGAAATCTTTCACTTCTTTTGTTAAGTTGATTCCCAGGTTTTTTGTTTTGAGACTATTGTGAATGGGGTAGTTTTCCTAATTTCTCTTTCAGAGGATTCATCACTGATGTTTAGAAACGTATTTGACTTATACGTATTGATTTTATATCCTGCTACTTTGCTGAATTCATTTTTTAATTCTAGAAGTTTTCTGGTGGGGATGAAAACCCCACATAAATACAGTTATACTAGACAAAGGCGCTAAAAAACATACAGTGGAAAAAAGATAGTCTCTTTAACAAATGGTGCTGGGAGAATTGGAAATCCATATGTAGCAAAATGAAACTAAACCCCTATCTCTCACCATGCACAAAACTCAACTCAAAGTGAATCAAGGACCTAGGAATTAGTCCAGAGACCCTGCAACTAATAGAGGAAGAAGTAGGTCCAAATATTTACCATGTTGGATTAGTCCCCGACTTCCTTAACAAGACTCCTAAAGCACAAGAACTAAGATCAAGAATTAACAAATGGGATAGACTCAAATTAAAAAGCTGCTTCTTAGCAAAAGAAACAATCAAAGAGGTAAAGAGAGTGGATACATTTTGGGAGCAAATTTTTGCCACATGCGTATCAGATAAAGCACTAATCTCCAGGATATATAAAGAAATCAAAAAACTTAATACCAAAAAAAAAAAAAAAATCCCCAAACAGATCAATCAATGAATGGACTAAAGAACTGAACAGACACTTCTCAGAAGATATACACTTGATCGACAAATATATGAAAAAATGTTCAACATCTCTAGTAATTAGAGAAATGAAAATCAAAACTACTCTAAAATTTTATCTCACACCAGTCAGAATGGCAGTTATCAAGAGTACAGACAACAATAAATGCTGGTGAAGAGGTGGGGGAAATGGCACACTCATACACTGCTGGTAGGACTGCAAATTGGTACAACCAATCTGGAAAACAGTATGGAGATTCCTTAGAAAACTTGGAATGGCACCACCATTTGATCCAGCTATCCCACTCTTCAGTCTATACTCAAAGGACTTAAAATCAGCATACTATAGTAGCACAGTCACGTCAATGTTCATAGCAGCTCAATTCATAATAGCTAAACTGTGGAAGCAACCTAGATGCCCTTCAATAGATAAATGAATAAAGAAACTGTGGTATGTATACACAATAGAATATTACACAGCATTAAAAGAGAATAAAATTATGGCATTTGCAGGTAAATGAATGGATTTGGAGAATATCATGCTAAGCAAAGTAAGCCAGTCTCAAAAAACCAAAGGCCGAATGTTCTCTCTGATAAGTGGATGCTGATCCATAACAGGGAGTGGGGAGGGTACATGGGGCAGGAAAGATGGTGGAATGAGATGGACATCATTATCCTGCACATCATATGACTGCACACATGGTGTGATGCTACATCATGTACAACCACAGAAATGCAAAGTTGTGCTGCAATTGTGTACAAATGAATCAAAATGCATTCTGCTGTCATATATACCCAATCAAAATAAAGGAATTAATTTAAAAAAAGACTGACACTACCAAGTGAAAGTTAGGCTATGAAGCCACTGAAACTCGAATATACTGTTATGGGTGTAAAAAATTATCCACCCACTTAGGAAGAGGCCAGGCCGTTTCTTTAAAGCTTAAGCATACACATATCCAGTGATTCAGTAATATCAATCAAGATATTTTCCCAAGAAGTCTAAAGTAATTGTATGCAAAAAAGATCTATACAAGTTGTTAGCAGCTTTATTCATAATTGTTCTGAACTTGAAAGAATCCAGACGTTCATCAATAAGAGAATGGATAAACAATCTGTAGTATATTTATACAATGGAATTCTATTCAGCAAAGCAAAGGACTCCTGTCCAGCTAAGGCTGTAGCTCCATGTATAGCTTTCTTGAAGCCACATTCTACACAGTAATGTGAAGGCAAGTGAGCTTTTCCAATCAGCATTCAACATGGTTGAAATCTCATCAAATCCATTCTTTAGGGACAAGTCCAGTCTGCTGAGAATGGGGATTCCTTGGGGTTGGAGGTGGGAAGGCTCCTTAGACTATGTGGTTGCAGAGGATGGATCAGTCTGTGATTTAGCCAGAAGCTCAGTGGTACCTCCTTATCTACAAAGAGAAAGTCAAGCCCTCTTTTCCCATTCATGTTTTAACTTCATGTTAATGGGATCCATAGAAGATGATGGGATAATAAATGTGAATAGTTCCTCATGAACAATATGAATGATGAACTAACCTGGGTCACTTTTGAAAAGAGGAAGATGATAGAGGAATTATCAATATTTATAATGGAATGGCTGGCAGAAATCAGAACTGTATGAACAAATCAAGGATAAAGTCCCTTTCCTGTACACAAGCAGAAATCCAAAGACTCTATTCTTAATATTCAAATAAAAATAATATTTAGATTGCCTACCTTTATCTCTACCTATTCCCTCATAGATCTTATAATAAACCATGACTTTGCAACTGTTCTGGTTGATGTATAAACTTAATCACAGCATCAAAATTCTCTGTGATCAATGTTTAATCTTACCTTAAACTTAAAAAGAAATTATGCATGTTTTTATTCTCCTTAGGCTCCATTACTACTTTCCTAATCAAATGGCTGTAAAGGGCTTTAGCTATGATATGCTATGATTCTAGGGTGAGGGGTTTTTAAAAAGTGATTTAGTAAGACAGGTAATTTATCCTGAGAATATTGGAATGCTTATGAAAAACTATGAGCAAATAAAAAGTATTTCCAAATTCTTATGTACTATCACTTGATGAGAACAGACTGAGTGTTGAAAGTTCCCAAATGAGAAATGCTAGAAAATAATACTAGGAAATAATTGAGAAGACTAATATGTATTTTTCTTTCCAGCTACTATTTGAAAAAGCTTATAATACCAGAATAATAAAGTGTATGTGCTAATTTAAAATGCTAAAATAAGTGTAGTTAAATGGGCAATGTGCATATTTTTAGATATTCGTGATAAAGTACATATATGTCAGAAAAGATACTGTAGGAACATTTAAGTACAATTCAAAAATTAAAATTTAATTTCTGGACAGCATGAACAGAGTTATTTCTGAAGCTCAGATCTATAAAATTATAAAACTACATTTTACCTTTTAAATGCTGAGTATAATTACCTATAGTGAAAATCTCTTTTATCAGTTCCTATCTCTCATGAAAAGATAGAAAATTATATAGAAAATAAGTACAGTTGCCAGAAAAAAAAATTTGGATTTAGAAAAATGTATCTTTGTTCAGCTATAGAGCTGAAAACACAATACATCATTACTGAATAATTTTAAAGGATGCAAACTCTGCTATGTGGCAAAATTACAAAAAATACTACATTAGGATCATGTTTGGTAGTTACTTTTTGTTATTGAAAAATGTGTCACATATTGATACCAAATTAACTAGTGATATTTTATCATTTTCTTAAAACTCTGTAGAATCTTGCAGTATATAATTTCACCTGCACTGAGAACTGAAATAAATGTAAAAACTGCTCATCAGCCATTTTATAATAGATTATTATGTTTACAATTAAAAAAATGAAATGTGTTCAAATTTCCAACAAGGGAAGAAGCTTGTCTCTAACAGAACTCAGGAAGCTGGTGGGCAATATCCAAATCCATATGTGTCTGAAGGAAAGAACATCAGTCAAACTGTCTTCTCCCCTAATCATCAGTTAATGTGACTATTAACAAGGTATTTTTTCCAATATGTGCTTCCATTAGCATAATTCTGGGCCCTAATTACCTTATGCTCTTTTTTTCATCTTTAAATATCTGACATAAAAATTGCAGTAGCAAATAGACCCATGTGGCTTTCTAATCCATTTTTTTTTCCAAATTTGTCAGAGATGACATCCTTTTATGTGCCTTTTAATCCAGTTTCTTTTGATTACTTCTTCAGATTTTTAAAAAAGTAATACATATTAATGGTAAAATTTTAGAAATTCAGCAAAGTAAAAAAAAAGTTAAAATCACTTAAAAGCAAAATTGAGAGTTAATCTCTGTGGGCATTTCATTGCATTTTGTTTTGTTATTATCTGCTAACACACATTGATTTTTTACTTTTTACAAAAAATAAAATCACACTACTTTTTATTAGATTGTTTTGTTAGCATTTCTTACTGACCTTAATCCTTGAGAAAATAATTTGTAATAACCTTATACCCAGGCCAGTTTAAATACCCTGATATATTTTAAACTTACCTTATTTGTAATCATTTAGTTTATTTCCTGTTTATTTTGATTATGTATCTAATAATTTATATATATATACCAGATTTATATCAATATCTATATGCATATACACATGTATATGAAAAGATGTGCATAAAATGCTATAATAAATATTTTTTACAACTTTGACTGTTTTGTGGAGGACAAAATTTTAGAGGTGGCATTGAATTATTGGGCAAATAAAAAATATTTACTGTTTTTGACTGATTTTACAAATCCTTTCCAAAGAGTACTGTTTACAATTAGTTTGGCAAACATTTACATGTAAGTCATATGTGCTTTTTCTTTTCAAAGTCTCAACATTAAGATTTAAGTATAAGTCAAATCCAAAATTGAAATTCTCAATAAATAAGGTTCTTAACTACAAGAATATCTGGATATATAGGAACATGTTATACATAAATTCCAAACAAATTCAAATGTCGAAAAACACCCTGCATTTTAGAAAACACCCAATAAATCCTAATTTTGCATCCCTATTTTTCTCAAGGGAACTATGAAAGCAATCCTTCTAAACATTAAAAACTTCACATCTCTATGTAATTGGCTTAATTTATTTCTGATCAAGTTCAACTAAATATAAAGAGTTACTGGATTTTTCTGTATATTATAGCTTCCCTCCTAATAATGATTCTTGTACATGAAAAACTGACAGAGTGACATTACTTCTTCACTCCTTTATTTTTCATATTTTCTCTATAATAAAAGTATCTCAAAGTTAAGTCTAGATATTAGCATAAACCCCTACCAATGTCTTATTTAACAATGGTTTGATATCTATGTTGAGATATCCATGCAATACTCCCTATAACTTTCAAGAAATAAGCAGAAGAAGAGTATAGATCTACAAATATGCATTATATACAGGACATATTCTTCTGTTTAAAAGAATGTGGAAATAGTCTATGGATGTTATTAAAATAGTTGTGCATTGATTCTTTTCTCAAAATTTTTGTATGAGATAAATTAAAGGTATACATACAAATACAGATATATTTTGGTGGATTGAAAATTGGAATATTTTGTGAATACAAAGTTACCTGTTTAGTTTGCTGTAGACTGGGCTTAGTGACTCAATACTAAGAAACACAACTCACAGTGACACTGAGGAAATGAGTACAGAAAAACATATTAAGGCTGATTAGAAACACTGGATACCATAACTAAAGACATACTCATTTACACCTGGGAGAAGAGTTAGTTTGAAGCAACTAAAAAGGGAGTTGTGAGAAATGTGATTCTCCCTGCCAAAGTTCCTCATTGCTCAAAGGATGAACTCAGGGTAAACATCTAGAAGCATTAGGTTCTTACTTTGAACTAAAATCACTCTGAAATTCAAGGAGACTTCAATTAGTGTGACTGTCAGGGGAAATACGTTCCATCCCATGGGCCTGTAATCAAATATATATTTGTATACATATATATTCATATATGTACGACACACACACACACACACACAGTGAAGAAAGTATTCAAAGAGTTCTCCACTTCTCACCAGCAAGAGACTGGGGGAGAGAAAGTGTGTGTACCGGGGGGAAAGTGTATATATTGGCATTTACCACAGGTATATCTGAAGAAAACCCACTGAAGTGACTCAATAAAAAGAACTCAGTTGTGCATCCATCCGGTCCTGGCTTTTCTTGGTTGGTAAGCTTCTCAAGGTCCTCTATTTCCTTGCTTAAAATTGATCTGTTTAAATTGTATATATGGTCCTGATTTTGTTTAGGCATTTCATATACCTCTAGAAATTTGTTGATGCCTTCAATATTTTCTTTTTTTTAATTGATTTTTAAAAAAATAAATGACAGCAGAATGCATTACAATTCTTATTACACATATATAGCACAATTTTTCATATCTCTGGTTATATATAAAGTATGTTGACACCAATTTGCGTCTTCATACATGTACTTTGGATAATGATGTCTATCATATTCCATCATCCTTACAAATCCCCTGCCCCCTCCCTTTCCCTCCCACAGCTCTGCCCTATCTAGAATTTCTATTTTATTGGAGTACAAATTTTCAAAATAATTTATAATTATCTTCTGTATTTTTGTAGTGTCTGTTGTAATATTTCCTTTTTCATCATGAATGTTAGTAATTTGAGTTTTTTCTCTCCTTTTCTTCATTAGCAAGGCTAATGGTTTATCAATTTTGTTTATTTTTTCAAAAAAACAACTTTTTGTTTTGTCAAATTTTTCAATTGTTTCTTTTGTTTCAGTTTCATTGATTTCAGCTCTGATTTTAAGTATTTCCTGTCTCCTACTGCTTTGGGGGTTGATTTCTAGGGCTTTGAGATGTAATGTTAGATCATTTATTTGTTGACTTTTTCTTTTTTGAAGGAATGAGCTCCATGCAATTAACTTTCCTCTTAGCACTGCCTTCATACTGTCACAGAGATTTTGGAGAAAAGATAGCCTCTTCAATAAATGGTGCTGGGAAAACTGGAAATCCACATGTAACAAAATGAAATTAAACCTCTATTTCTCACCATGCACAAAACTAAACTCAAAGCGGATCAAAGACCTAGGAATTAAACCAGAGATCTTGCGCCTATCTGAAGATTAGGCCTCAAATTTCTTAATAAGACTCCTGCAGCATAGAATTAAAACCAAGAATTAATACATGGGATGGATTCAAACTTGGCAGAATGCAATTAATTTCATATTACACATATAGAGACAAGCTTTTTAGCTTGTTCTCAGCAAAATAAACAATCAGTGAGGTTAATAGAGAGCCTACAGAATGGGAGCAAATCTTTACCACAAGCACATCAGATAGAGCACTAATGTGTAGGATATATAAAGCACTCAAAAACCTTAACACCAAAAAAAAAAAAAACAAAACAAATAACCAGTCAATAAACGGGCCAAGGAACTGAACAGACACTTCTCAGAAGAGGATATACAATCAATCAACCAACATTTTCCAAAAAAATGTTCAGTATCTCTAGCAATTAGAGAAGTGAAAACCAAAACAGATCTAAGATTTCATCTCACTCCAGTCAGAATGGCAGCTATTCAGAATACAAACAACAATAAGTGTTGGAGAGGATGTGGGGAAAAAGGCACACTCATACATGGCTGGTGGGACTGAAAACTGGTGCAACCAATCTGGAAAGCACTATAGAGATTCCTTGGAAAACTTGGAATGGAACCACCATTTCAGCCAGCTATCCCACTTCTCAGTTTATACCCAAAGGACTTAAAAAGAGCATACTACAGTAACAGCCATATCAATGTTATAGCTGCACAATTCACAGTAGCTAAATTGTGGAACCAACCTAGATGCCCTTGAGTAGATGAATGGATAGGGAAGCTTTGGTATATATATACACAATGGAACATTACTCAGCATTAAAAGAGAATAAAATCATGGCATTTCCAGGTAAATGGATGAAGTTGGAGAATATAATGCCCAAGTGAAGCAAGCCAATCCCAAAACACCAAAGGTCAAATATTTTCTTTGATATGAGGATGCTGACTCATAATGACAATGGGGAGCATGGGAGGAATGGAGGAACTTTAGATAGGGTAAAGGGGAGGGAGGGGAAGGGAGGGGGCAAGTGGGTAGGAATGATGATGGAATGAGTTAGACATCACTACCCTAAGTGCAACACTTTGTGGTGTGAAAACACTTTGTGTATAACCAATGACTTGAAAAATTGTGCTCTATATGTGTAGTATGAAATGAATTCCCTTCTGCCATTACGTATAACAAATTAAAATAAATAAATAATTAAAAAGAAAGACATTAGTCCTATGGAATTGGTACATAAAATAAAGTCATTTTTTATACAGGAAATCATCTATTAGTATATATGTGTGAGTGCACATGTGTGCATCTTTATATATATATATATATATATATATATATATATATATATATATATATATATACACAAATACACACAGGTCAAATTCTCCAGTTAAAAATATCTTTCAAATTTTTATCTTTATTTTCTTCTCTGTTTTGATGTTTTATTTCCTTACATGTCTATACATTCCCTTCAGTTATATACTGTAAGACAAAATAAACTAAATATGACATTTACCAGCACTCTAAATACTGAAGGGGAAAAAAAACAAACTATGTTGCAAGAGAACATTTTTTTTTTCATTTGGAAATCACATTGAAACTCAATCTCTGCTATTTCTCAACAGTATAAACTTGAGATTTTTAAACTCTCAGCATTTCAGGCTTCTTCTCCAAGATGGCATACGATCAACCATGCTGGGTGGGCAGAAGAACAACCAGGCATTGGGTAAACATTCATTTCCTTCTACTTAATCCATTTATTCTACCCTCGTACCACCTGTTGATTGGCTGCTTTACAATGTCACAGTTTCATTTAAACATATGGCTATGTAAAGTGATTAATTATTTTCCACCAATAGTGTAGACTGCTTGCTTTGTTAAACTCAGTTCAGAAACAGTAACTTGGAAAGATACCAATGAGGCTATCCTGACTTAATTGACTTAATGTCCAGATTCAGGAGAATTAAGACAATTGGAAGTAAACAACATACAAAAACTGACTGAAGTCAATGTGGAAATGATAACAGGTCCTAAGTAAACCACTAGGCTACTGGAGAACTCATGCCCCTTGATCATTGTTGATATCATATGGAGAATAAATAAAACATTTTGCCTTATTAGGAAGCTTATACTATGGAATTGGTACATAAAATAATTTTTTTGGCAAAAATATGATTTTCCAACACAATTGCATCCTTAAGTGATTCAAGATAAAAAAAAAAAAAACAGGAGAAAATTGTGAATCCTCTTATAGACAAGCAGTTCTCCAAACAACTGGTCATTCAAATTCTCAATAAGTATAAACTCAGGCAGTGGCTGTGCTAGGAGCAAGGGGAAAATAAAGAAGAATGAGATGCAAATTAGTGCATCTCCAGTGAAGGCACGTAACTAACAGGTTCTAGTCACAGGTTCTGTGACTTGCAGGGTCTTCTCTTGAAGTGTGTGGCTCTACAACCTGCAGACAGCCGGGCAGGTAAAGCCTGAGTTGCCCTAATGTCCTGTGGTCAGCACTACGCCCTGGGCATGGGATGAGGTATAGGGTGGCCATGAAGGGATCTATTGAGAGTAGAGAAGGTCTCATCAGGTTGTGTGAGAGATCCACATGCCCTAAGAGCCACCAGGGAACTGTTCTAGTTTCCTGGGGCTGCAACATCATAAATTAGTGACTAATAACACCTGAAATGTATTTTCTCAGAGTTCTGGAGATTGGAAGTCTGAAGTCAGCTGTTCTAGAACTTTCCAACTCCTCTTAACTCCTCCCACCACAGTTACATCACACACACACACACACACACACACACACACACCTGGAGGTGTTTTTTCTTAAGTAGTCTACTAGAGGTAGAGAGAATAACTGTAAGCTTGAATAAAAATGGACTATTATGAGGGGGTAGAAATTAATGGTATCAAATTGAAAATGTTTTAAATATTAGTTAAATAGTATTTAACTAATATTTAAACTTTCCCCTCACCACACTCATTGGAGGATTAGTCACACGGCAGATTGGTCCTGTGATGATACTGTCCATACCAAGTGGTGTACATGCAGCTAATAAAAATGCACAACTTTAATAATGATAGGTGGCCTATAATATCATCAGCAGGAATACTGAGTTTATGGATTCATGTACTATGTTTATTAGATAATTAGTTAAAATACTTATAAATTTTGTTAAAATTACTATAAAATCTTCAGTAGCCAATAGATAGGCTGCATCCATCCTTACCCAGAAGCCATGAAAAAAGTCATATAATTATGAAATTTTCACCCCTTCAGAGAAATTAGGTTTCATGAATTTATTAACACTTTATTAGTGGCTTTTTATTTTATTTTTGCTTTTTGTGTAAAAGATGAAGATTATAGTCCAGGTGATACAAAAAAAAGACAAGTAAAAAGATCTAATTTCTGTTTTTATTTCACACAGTATCTTTGAAAAATGGAAAATGCTGTGCCTCCATTCTTATCTTGCTTGGAAATATATCATTTTATTTCTAGGATTTGAACTCAGTTGCTAATAAGTTCAAAGAATAAATCAAAAAACATTGTTCAGCTGCTAACATTTTTATATGAAATGAATTCTAATCAACACAATTCATTTTCCTTGCTTTTTTAGGTTATATAAATAAACACTGCCAATGTTACAAAAATGGCTTTCATTTATTTCAAGGTTATGTGCAGATATAAAGTGATGGTTTATAAGAGGAACGGGTGCTTTCTCTCACTAGCAATCCGCTGTCCCTGTATTTGAAAGCAAGAAAACTGATTAACTTTTTCAAGTGGACAGTGAATTTGTGGAAGGGGCAATGCTACACGGGCTTTGACAGTAGCACACGTGGCTGGCTGTGTCACCCCAGCCAAAGACTCCCTGCTATTGGCTGTTCTGAGATCCAACAAGACCCGGCTCAGCCTTCATTGTGATGTTGGCTTCTCTCCCTTAACTTGATCAAGTGGCAGGTGGCCCAGTGGAGGCTGGGGGCCACTGGAGGCCACAGTGACGTGGGGACTGCACATCAAATGACAAACAACATGGTGCTGACTTTGAAAACACCTGGTCCCTAGGACTCTGCTAACTCAAAGTGATTATTGTTCTTTCTTAGGCGTGCCTTATTTCTATGTAAAATTACATTATTCACTGCTCAGTCACTTTTCATCTGTCTCCGTCACTGGAGTAGTATCTAGCTTGTCTCCCACTCCCGGCTGCCTTCTCAGTGTCTCCCCTATGTCTGGCACACAGTCCTGAAGGGACGCTGGCTATACAGAAGGCAGCTGTCACTGGATCTTCTGATTATAATGTCAGTCCAAGGAATTTGCTGCCTGCACTATTGCCAGATAGTATGATATACTACAGGTTTATACTGATAGATTTTGTAAGAGTCCTTTCTATTTAAAATTAGCATAAGCTGAGTGCTGGAAAAGCCTTAGAAGGCTGGTTCTCCTATACCGAACGGCGCATCTTGTCAGATCCCATTCCTTGCTTTCTGCAGACCCAGCATGCAACAGCTCCTTCAAATTATACATCGTTTGTATAAGATGGGTTGCTCTTTGCATGTAGTAAATCTCATTAGTGAGAATTCCTTGGGTGCTAATCCTATCCAACCTGGATCAGTTAAAGGTGCTATTGCTTAAATTCTATCATAAAAACTATAGAAGATGTTATTCCATATGTCACCCTAAGAATTCCTGGGATTACAGTGTTGAGCTATACATCACAGTCTGCCAGGGAACAGTGTGCCTTCAGTGATGGTGTCAATTGGTAAACTTAAGTCTCTTCAAAATGACTCACACTGATGCAGGGAGTCTGCTGTCTCTCACATCCATTCACCCAGTATTTCTGCACAGGGGAGCAGAGCCAGCAGATCCCCAGGTTGGCTATGCTCGTTCTCAGTGCAGAGAACATCTTTATAGGGCTTGTATTTTTTTATTAATTTTTTTAAAAAATAAATAAATGACAGCAGAATGCATTATAATTCTTACTACACATGTAGAATACATTTTTTTCATATCTCTGGTTATATAAAGTATGTTGACACCCAATTCGTGTCTTCATACATGTACTTAGGATAATGAAGTCCATCACATTCCACCATCCTTGCTAATCCCCTGCCCCTCCCTCTCCCTCCCACTCCTCTGCCCTATCTAGAATTCATCTGTTCCTCCCATGCTCCTCCTCCCTACCTATAAGGCTTGTATTATAGCTTCAATAAAACACAAGTTTCTGGAAAAAAAGAGACTAATTTCAAGTATAAAAATGCATTCCAAAACAGACCTTTCATGAACAGTTTCTTTCATACTTTGGGACAAAAATGTGTTAATCACTTAGCGATATTACAGAGAAAATTTTGTTCAAGCAGTCTACTTTTTTCAGAATATTAAATTATGATGTGCTTCCTGGGCACAGTGGAGCAGTTGTATAATCCCAGCGACTCAGGAGGCGAGGCAGGAGGATCATAAGTTCAAAATCAGCCTCAGTAAAAGTGAGGTGCTACTCAACTCAATGAGACCCTATCTCTAAATAAAATACAAAATAGGGCTGGGGATATGGCTCACTGAGTGTCCCTGAGTACATTCCCTGGCGCACCCCCCTTCAAAAAAAAATGATATGTCATTGTTGAGACTCTACTAGCTATATATTATTGTTTTATATAAAATCAGCCATATCCAACAATCAAGAGATATGAGTATAAAATTATATTGACATACAAATTAATCAGAGATAAACTGTTTCTATATGTGTGTCCTAATTGGTATCTGTGGTACTGTCCCTTCAATATTACTATTAATATTTTCCCTGATCACACTTAAATAGTTATATTTAACACAGGCATTATATTCCCTCAAAACTGTATCAGAACCATAGCTAGAAATAGGAAATCGAAAAACATACAACTTGGTGTATAATTCTCTTCCGACTATGTGTGTTCAAAGACACACATGCACAATTTTCTTAGGATGGTAATATTACAATATTATCAGGCTTACATATTAATTCAAATGGTGTGTTGGGGCTCAGTTCATGGTATACAAGGCAATTGGGCAGGCTGCATATTTGGACCTAAACACTGGGAGGCTCCAGAAGCAAAGTCTCTCCAGGTTTCTCCTGCACTCCCATGTCTCACCAACTCTCTTCCCAGCAGCGAATCCCCAAAAGCAGAATTTCCCCTCCCCAAGATGGGATGTAGAAATTCCCAAGCAAGCCATAACACTGAGAGAGGTCACTCTCCCCCTCTCCCTTATCCCATGAAGACCCTCATTCCAGAGGGGTCCTGCCCCAATCCCTGGAGGAAGGAGGGCTGCACAGAGGGGCCAAGGAGAGCCTGGCACACAGGCCTTGCGGGGTCCGCCCAGCCCTGTCTGTTACCTCTGTTCAATCACATTTCATCACTGCCATTCTTCAATAACCTATGCATAAAAACACTTTTCTCTGGGTCTTTGTTTCTGAAGGCCCCCTTGAGACATAGAACTTAGATAAAATAAATTTATAATGCTTGCCTTTCTTTTATTTAACTGACTTGTTGCAGGAGTGTGGGCCATGACTCCTGATGGTGGAAGACATCCAACCTTTCCATCCCTAGGGGCCTATTATTTATTATGAAAGGCAGAGTCAAAAGCTATTTTTATTTATATGGTTTGCACTTTCTAATATATTTGCTTAAATCCTCTTATGTGCCTTTTAAATTTGAGTCAGAAAACTGATTAAGACTTATTCAAATTGAAAAACACATGCAAATAATATATTCTTTCATTAAAAAAATAAATGTAGTGACATATCCTTCCACTTAGCATTATCCTTTAGTCATTCATTCTTAAATAAATACCCACTAGCAACACAGAATTCCAAAGACTACTTTCCTTTGTTTTTGCTTCAATAGTGATACATTCTATGGTGATTACAAGGATAATCCTAGGCATAAATGTAAAGTTAAAGTCTAAACATGCTTCAGGAAGAAACTTTTAAAAAATGGATTAACTTATTTTAATGATGTCACATGTTTGCACGGATAAGAATTATTGCATCCCTCTGGACTAAATACCCAGTGCTCATATAGACAGGATGAAAAGTCAGGCTAAAAAACATCAATAAAAAAGGAAATGGAATTCAATATTTGCTTTTTTAAATCCTAGTCTTTCAACTCTTATGGCTGATATAGTTTTATTGCCAGTCTCTGAATTAATCAAGACAGCATATTGGTAAATAGAAATGTATTTTATGTCCCCCAAAATTTGAGTTGCTATGGAAAAATATACCCCCAAATAAGAATAAAATTTTATGATTTTTCTTTAAAAATATGCAAAATTAATACTACTTATAAACCCTTTCCAAATGCTAGGTAGTTCTCGAGTTTTTCCGACATTTTAGTATTTAAAGTCATATAATTGTAAAAATCCTCCCCTAAAATTTAAAAATATGTGACTGAATAGAAAGTTAGGGCAGGAGTTCAAGATTGTTGTGGGGTTCTTTTCCCAGGAAATATATTTTATGTAGCGACATCCCAGCCCTGTTTATTTTTTATTTTGAAACAGGGTCTCACTAAGTTGATCAGTTGGGTCTTAAACTTGTGATATTCTTCTGTCAGCCTTCTAGTCATTGGAATTATAGGCATGTGTCACCATGCCTGGCTTGTTTGGGGTTTCAAATACAAGTATTTGACAAAATCTGAAATATGTATATATATATATTACAATACAGATAGATGCAGTATGACACTGAGCTCACTCAGTGTTCTATTCATTCTAAGAAGCCTGTCCAGTAACAAGCATTTGATCTGGATCCAGGATTAGCTGGGTTCGGGAAGGAAAAAAAAAAAATCTCAAACATGGAAATTAAAGTTCTTTTGAAATAGTTCATTTAAATTTGAAGAAATCTGGAGCTTCAAACAGTATAATATGCACATATTTGCTTGAAGTGCCTGTCTGAAAAACATCATAATATACATATATTACACTGATGAACTTTAGGTAGAAGGAAAAGCGTCCAAGAAAAAAATCTTCCATCAGCCCTCAGTGCAACTCATCAATAGCTGCAGAGACGAGGGCCTGTTGTTTCAGGTGCCACGCATACATCTCAGGCTCTGCCAGCTACCCAGAAAGGCACTTGGCATCATCTTCATTTCAGATTCTTTGTAACTGAAGTGACTCATCAAAGGCCACAGAGTCAGAGAGTGGCAAAGGAAGCTGGAGTGGAAATCCAGAGACTAAGAATTTTAAAACCCGTGCTCTCTGAATAATGCCTCTGTCTTACCTGACAAACAAACATACTCTATAGTAAGTAACTGGCACTAAGGTAAATCAATATGCATGGCAGTGGTAGCCAATATCAGAGGTGTCAACTAAGACTGAGAATCATGTTATGAATAGTGACATCAGAAGCCACAGCACATTAAGCTGCCCTGATGTTTTTGAAAAGCATTTTTAGCTCTTTCTGGAGAAAGGACACTCTAAGGATGTGATACCATGCCATATCCAGATTATTAACTTAATCACAATTTCTTTCCCATTGTTTCACAAAGCTCCAATCACTGGAACATTTGCCTTTGCTTATTGTAAATCATATGAGGTTTAAGCAAAAACATGAGGCACTTAGAGTAGCAGACTATGAAGGAGCCAGGAATCATTTATGACAAATAGGAAGAGATTGCAATCTGAAAGGCTCTGCTCTCTTTCTCATATATTCAGAGAATATATGACCCAGCACTGCCAGGCATGATATACCCTCCCCCAAAGGAAAATCTTTTTAAAAACAAATTCAGGACTCAAGATATAGCTCCATAGCAGAGTGACAGCTTAGCATGCGGAAGGCTCTGGGCTCAAGTCCCAGCCCTGAAAAGAAAATTCAAACTTTTGTTTGTGCGATTTAGGCCTTTTATTTTTCATCAGTTAAAGACATAAATTGCATCTCTTTCTTCTTCCACATAGACATGTACTCTTCCTCTCTTCTTTTGAAAATCATTCTCTTGGTTTCTGCCAAATGTGTGCTAGTCTGCTTGAAAGGCATTTATGATATGGTAACATGTGACAGTTTAAAAATATTTTTTAGTTGTAGATGGACACAATACCTTTATTTTATTTCTTTATTTTTATGTGGTGTGAGGGATCAAACCCAGTGCCTCATGCATGCTAGGCACTGAGCCATAACCCCAGCCCACATGTAACATTTTAAAAATAAATGAAAACAGGATTCTTCTGTGGAGAATTGAGGCTCACTTTCTTATGGAAGGCTGTTATAAATATAAATTTACCTTCTCCACATTAACTCCTCATAAGCTTTACCATAATTAGTAGAAGAATTAATAAGTGGGATGACACCAAATTAAGAAACTTCTGTACAGCAAAGGAAAATCTCTGAAGAGAGAGCCTTCAGAATGGGGGAAAAGTCTTTGCCAGCTACTCTTCTAAAAGGATTAATAGCCAGAATGTAAAAGTAACAAAAAACTTAACCCCCCAAAAAAAATCCCAACCAATAAAGGAGAAAATAATCTATGCAGAGATTGCTCAAAAAAAGAAATACAAATGTCCAGAATATATATATATATAAATGTTCAACAGCCTTAGGAATCCGGGAAATGCAAATAAAAACTACATGAAGAATTCATCTCATTCCAGTTAGCATACAAATAACCATAACTGCTGGTGGGGATTGGAAGGGAGGTACATTTATACATTATTAGTGGGATTGTAAATTGGTACAACCACTTTGGAAAACAGTATGGAGAATCTTCTAAAGACTAAGAATGGACCCACCATATCACTCAGCTATTCCAGTTCTTGGCATTTATCCCAAAGAACTAAAATCAATTTACTATAGTGATGCATGCATACAAGTGTTTATACCAGCACAATTCACAATAACCCTGTTACAGAGCCAGGTGGCCATCAATAAGTGAATGGATTAAAAATGAAGTATTACTCAGCTGTAGAAAATAATGAAATGAATCTCATTTGCAGGTAAATGAAGGGAACCAGAGAACATCACACTAAGTGAAATAAACTGGACCCAAAGTCAAAGGTGAAATGTTTTATATGTGGAAACTGGAAAGAAAAGAAAAAAATAATAATTTCATGAAAACAGAAGGGAAACCAACAGATTATAGAAAGGGGATAGAGACTGAAGCAAAAGGAAATTTACCCAATTATGTTATGTCCATCTACAAGTACACCACAATGATTCTTTCTTACACATATAATTATAATGCACTGATTAAAATAATTATAATAATCATAATCATAGAAGGAACATCAGGAGAGCAGATCAAGAGGGTTGAGGGAATGAAGTGGAGGAGGAAAAGGAAAGTTCTAGAAAATGAGCTTGATCAGACTATATTATGTGCATGGATGAACATGGCATAATGAATCCCTCCTTTATTTATAATTACAATGCACCCATAGAAATAAATAAGCAAAAGAAGAAACAGATAGAATTAAAGGTTCTTCATAGAAAATTATTTACTTTGTTCTTTTTCCATATGGGTTTTCCTGTATTTTTTTTAACCACATTTTTTAAGAAAAATTCTGAGTATCAAGAAACTGAATGCTGGTAAATAACTTCCTGTTTTGCATCACAACATTGAGTTTGGAAGAACTTAACTTGTTTAAGGTCTAAGCTGAACTTAGTCAAGAAATGTACTTTCAGGGAGTTGTTCATTTTGGGGGTAGGTTTAGGAAGGATAAATGGCACCAGAGCCTTTAAACACTCAAGGATGGAAGTTAGAAAGACTAACTAGAGGACTGAAAACTGGACTTGAAGTGGATACAGAAAGCTGCTTTATTCAGAGTGGGAAGAGAAAATCAAACTTATTTTCCATTTTCATTTCCAAGGTGAAGCGTAGCGCAGAGAACCCTATTTATTTTGCTAGGTATCACAATAACGCTCTCTCTGGACTCTTTTCTAACTTACTTCATTTCAGTGTGTATATCCTATGAGCATGACTGTGAGTGGAAGTGATTTTTTTCAACCCACAAGTATTTCATGAAGCACAATACCTAACACAGAGTTGCATCCCCCTACACTCTTACGACGAGATTAATCTTGATTTAGATTTTCAAGACTGTACCAGGAATTTCAGATAAAATTGCAAAAGGTGACCTTTAAAAAAAAAATCTCTTTTCAGAGACAGCTTAGAAAGTTCTCTGGAAATCAGTGCCTCCACTTTTTGCCTTCCAGTTTTTGATGTGTTGGTTTGAAGTCAATCATTTTGTCATTCAAGAAGTGATCATACATTTCTAAGAGTAGAGAAAATAAGGGCACGAGAAAAGATGACTTTTTACTTTAAATAATGGTAACTAATGCTTATCAAGGAAGGTTTGTTCTGCTCAGAATTAAAGTGATCATATATAATAAGACTTTAGCATTTTGCTTTCCATCCAAACCAAGAATGCTTGCTCAGGCGCCTTTGAGAAATAACACAAGATTACTTATGCTATTAGATTCTGTCAGCATAAATCTTTCTCATTGGCAATGAGAATGCATTTATTTATTTAATTTTGAAAAAGGAACCCTTTCAGATGCCATGAAAATGAATACTCCTAAATTAATACAATTAAAGGGAGTGAAACTTTTATCCATTATTATGTGATAGCCTTTGCATGGCACAACATCCACAAGACTGCAAATTATATTTCAGTCTTTACCCACTTGGGCAAATAAACACTTATTATCATCACTCATTTATGATCTAATTCAATCATCTGGGCAATAGATTTTAATGGGTTCTACTACTTCTTGATGTGCCCCAAGGGACACAGAATTGTGTTTAGTTTTCCTTCCAGCATCTGAAATACAATGTTGGTTTTACCCTTGTGCAAATGTACTCAGCTCTGCCTGCCTGACGTGTGGGAGAGGGCACAGTGGTGATGGACTAGGGATTCGTTTCGGGGACACTCACAGCTTTAGCTGTTTTTCCATTTATAACATATGAAGTTGGGCAAAGATTTGTGATCTCTCATCTGTGACTGGACACAGGTGCTATGACCCAGCAGAGAGCTATATCCCATGTGAAATGAGGACATCCTTCTCAGGCAAATAGTTGCCACATTTCTACATTTCAATCTCAACACCCGTGGAGGCAGAACCAAACAGCACCAAACACGTTATTCTGGCATTTTATCATGAATCCTCTTTTTTGAAAACATTGTCCAAGGTAAGTCTAGAACTGATTTTTTACAGATTATCTCAAAACTTGGAGTCTTTTAGAGGCGGAATTTCTGGAAGCAGATGCGCAATCCTGGAAGCAACGTGGATTATCACAAATGTATGACAGTGGATATAGTCATCACATTAAGTCATGATACCCTTTGTGGTATGGTTCAGATTTTTAAGCTAAAAAAAAAAAAAGTAACAGTATTTGTTCAAGGTCACAGAGCTAATAAGTGGTGATACTAGAACTCTTGACCCCAGAGTTGGCATCCTTTCTACTCAATCACCTTCAGAAATCTAAATATTCTTTGATTCTTCATTGTTAAGGAAGGGGTATTTACCCCTTCTCCTAAAGGCTGTGCTAGATTATTTCCAAAATGTAAACATTTTGGGCCACCTCTCTATTCCTGCATAGGACACTATTGTACCAGCATCCTCTGAGCAGATTTTGCCACCAGTACAGGTGACTTCAAAGCCAAACCACATGGCCATCAGTGCAATGCCTGCCTCCACTCCTGGCATGTCCCCTTCAGCTCCATGTCAGCTGTCCACTGGGGTCCCTGGTTATTCCTGTTACCAGAACCCCTTATATTCCCAACTCCCTTCAAAACTCAGCAACTGTGCTAGCCCAGGAGAGGCATGGGCTTGTTGCTTGCTTGGGCTCTGGGCCCTGGGACGTCAACCCAGTTTCAGCTGTCTGATATCTTTAAGCCATGAGCAGCTGCACCCTGACGTGACCTCGCACATTTAGGAAGCACTACAGGTTCTACTGCTCTCTTGGGGATCCATAAGGTACAACTCGATTAGAGGTCATGAGGCGGGTCAAACTCAAAGATGTTTTATAAGGAATAAATAAATAAGGTCAAAATTAAATGAGACAGCACATGGGAAGTGTTTAGCAGAGGACTTGCCATAGATTAAGTGGCTATTACAAGTTTTATCTTTATTAGAGTTGCTATTTGTTGCAGTTTAGGGAGTTTAAAAGTTTAAATGATTTAGTATAACCACGCTGCTGCTGATAAAGCTCACTGTTTTCCTAATATGCAGACTAGAGTCCTAGATTGCCACTTAAATCTTGTCTCTATAAACAATGCAGCAGTCTTAAATTTGCCACTTTATGTAGAAAAATTGAGTCTTAAGTATTAAAATTCACCATTATAATTTCTGCTTGGCCGCATTCAGTGGAAAGGTTTTATTTTGTCCTACTAAAAACAATATATTGAAAGATAAAGATTCCCACTTTCAGGGATGCAGGGGCTTTTGAAGCCAAGAACAGAAACCCCAAGTTCAGGGATAGACCTCAAGTGTCCTGACTGTCAAGGTTTATAACAGCACACACGCTAACTCTCTGTTCTCAGAATGAAAAGTATCTCCAGATAGTTCTTTTCTTTTTCTACCCAGAAAATATATATATATATATAAAATATAAATATATATATATATATATATATATATATATATATATATATATCAACTCTTCCCTATGCAGCATGAATTCCCAATACTTAGAGAGAGATATTAAATGACACTTAACTTAATAATTGCTGGGCTCAGTGGCACACACCTATAATCCCAGCAGCTTGGGAGGTTGAGGCAGCAGGATCATAAGTTTGAGGCTCTCCTTAGCAATATAGTGAGGCCCTAAAAAAATCAAAGGGCTAGCGGTATAGCTCAGTGGTAAAGTGCCTCTGAGTTCAACCTCCAGGGCTAAAACAAAAACAAAAGCAAAAGAAGAGAACAGAAAAACCCAGCCAACTTTAAAGTTACGACAATAAAATCTTTGTATGTTTGTACGTGGAAGGAATTGTATGTACACTCGACAGTAATTTAATTAATATTTTGTGAATTTACAAATATGTTGAAGCCAAAACGTCATCTTAAATGTTAATGTGAACCCAGAGAGTGGAACAGGCCAGTTAGGATAGGATGCTTGTGAACTTGTCAGGTGTTAGAACTACACATGTCCCAATCCAGTATAGCTTTATGAACCCTGTTACTGACTTTTACTCCTGGTATTATAAGGCCTGAGACAACAAACAAAAACAAGCACAAACAACAACAAAGACCACCTTTGACCTGGAATGTGTTACTTCTGCCCCCTCAATGTGGTTGACCTAACTCATCTGAAGCATGTTCTAGCTCCAGCGAAAAAAATGTCATGGAATCATGCACTTTCAGAGCTGAAATGGATTTTCTGCATAGTTCAGCTAATAGTCCTCATAAATATAGAAACCAGAGACAGGCATTTCAGAAAAATTCAAATGTTTGCACTCAAGGATTGGTGAAATGATTTTCCAAGAAGTAGTTTTAGTTTAGAAAGAAATAAGGGTACAGTCCTTGCTTCTGGGAGATACTATATAACATTTATGTAAATTCTGAGGAAAAGTTAAAAATTATTACAAGAGTAAAGTGATATTAGGATTTCTGTTTTTATTTATTTTTATTATATCAGGAATTAAACTCGAGGTGCTTAAACACTAAACCATATCCCCAGCCCTTTTTGTATTTTCTTTAGAGGGGGGAGCTCAATGAGTTGTTTAGGTCCTTGTTAAGTTGCTGAGGCTGGCCTTGAACTCACCATCCTCCTGCCTCAGCCTCCTGAGCTGCTGGGACTACAGATGTGTGCCCCCACACCTGGGTCATTATTATTTTTTTAATTGGTATTTGATACCTAAGTTAAATTGAGCCCTATGGATGAACGGAACTGGTAAAATGTCAATGAGAAGAACAAGGCTGAAAAGCAGCTGACATCACAGCAAGTGACCACACCATGCTAATTTCAAGGCTTCAGAGAGAGACTGAAATTGGCATCATTGCTGAGGAATGCACCTGCCCTCCATAGGCCAGTGCTGTCTGCACACATTTCTTCACTGTGCCCACTCATACCAAGCAAAGGGCATAGTTCTTGGCCAAAAGCAAAGAGCTGAGGGGCAGAGAGGTCACAGTTCTACTTCTGAAGTCTAGGTTGTTTACTCCTTGCTTTTGATGACCCCTCAGGCACAGGTCTTGGGGGAAATGCTTTCTCTCCTTCTGCCATGACCTGACTTTTTGATATCCGTTTTGGATTTGGCCTTCTGTGAAGCATGGACACATGGCAGTCATCTCGTCTCTTCTGGGGACCAGGCTTTGGTGTCTTCCAGTTGCGCTGTCTTTGCGGCCCACTCCCTAGTGTGGCAGTGGGAGGGAGTCTGAGGGCATCAGTGTTTGCCGTTACAGCTCAGGTTTTATTCTCTGGGTGCTATTGTTGCCTATATGGAAGAAAGTTTGTATTTCTCTTTTTTTCCCACAGAATAATTGGCAGGATATAGAAATAGGCTATGATGGAGGAAGAAATATCCACAAAATTATATAATGCTCAAAAGATAAAAATAAAGTTACAAATATAAAAAAGAAATAAATTCCATTACTTGGGTCTTGGGAAATAACTTATTTTTATGTTATGTAGTATTAATGTCAACAAAGAAATGAGCTGCTGTGATTCTAATCTATGTGTTTCTTAATATGGGTCTGCAAAAAATATCCAATCATAGTGCAAAGAAACGAAGAGACAACAGAATTCACATCTAGGTGGACATTGCCTGGCTGCCCCTCTTCCCTGAATTTGCATCTCTTCAGACTTGATACCAAGTGTGGACTTTCCATCTATCTTAGTCCTGCATTTAAAACTCATTAAAAATCTGTTTGCCATTCCTCTCAAAGATTAATCACACAAGTCCAACATAATAGCTTTGCCAATTTAAATGCTCCCACTTTAACATTTCATTTCAAGTGTACTGTAATTATAGTATATTGCTTCTGGCCAAGTAAGAAAATGTATTCAAATAATAACCCTACTTTTTGGTATATGATATGCTCTTAGGACCATTCCTCATGTTAATTATGTACAAAACTTGAAAATGGACTTATACATGTCTTCAGAAGTAATAGCAATCCATCCATCCATTCTTTTACCTACCCACCTGTCTCTTAAAATTGTACAGCTATGTAAATGTGCATAAATACATAAAGGGGGTAATTATTATTCTCTGGTGTAATTATTTATTCTTTGCACCATCACTTTTTTTTTCCATTTGTATTTTCAATGAAAAATGTTGACACCAGAGATCTGAGTTACGTGCTTTCTCAGGTTGATAGGCATGCCCATGACGGGGAGGTGCTCCCCAGTTGGCTGACTGCTAACCACAACCACGACCCATCCATTCCAGTTAGTGGTGCTCTCCAGTTGGGTGACTGCTAACCATAACCACTTGCCATTCCCCGGTGGAGAGCTATGGCTGACTCTGGCAGGATGATGAAGTCAAATCATGAATCCTTAGGGAGGGCTATAATAATATTTAAGGAAAAAAAAAAAATATATATATATATATATATATATACACATGTGCTTTTAATATAAAAATAATTTCTCTTCAAGCATTTTTTACTTTGCTTTGTGATATTGTGAGACACCTTCTTGTACTCTTTAAAAAAATAATTGGAAAAGCACTGGGCAAAGCAGGCAGATGTTTATGAACTATAGGTCCAGCTAAGTTTTGGCAGCCAGAAAAATGTACCTTTGTAAGTTTTTATTTGTAAGTGAAATAAACAGATTCTGATTTCCTCCGTTTGTTTATCTTATACTCATTGGCAAAGTAAGTTCCACAGATTGCAAAAGTTAAGAGTTAGTTTCAAAGCAATTCTAACCAGTTATTTTGGTATTTTGAGCTACTTTTAACCAGTGATGACCCAATACTGCAACAGACTTCTCAGAGTACACCTAAAGGATATAATTTAAAAATTCAATTGTAGAAGTGTTGGATATTTTGCTCATTCATTTGTCAGGTATCTACTTATTACCTACAATGTGCCTGGACCTCTTTAGGCATTAGAAAAATCAGCCATGAGCCAAACAGGCAAAAATTTCTTTCAATTTTGGAAGAATTGCAGTTTGGAAAGAAATATAATAAATAGATATACAATATGTTAGAAGGTGATTAAAAAGAAGGAAAGAAAGAAAAGAAACAGGCAAGGTAGTGTTGAGGGTTGAGTCCTGGGGCTGGGCTTTGCTGAGTAGGGACTGGGAGGAATAAGGCAGTGGCAGGTGGCCTTGAGAAGAGTCCTGGTGGAAGAAGACCCTCTGCTACATCCCTGAGTGACAGGGCCAACCAGGACAAGGATCAGGGGAGCCAATCAGGAGAGCTGATGCCGGGAGGAACTCAGAGGGGCACCAGGGCAGGCAGCTATATTAAGGTGGCTGCTCTGAGGGTTTTCCCTTCCCTCTGCCTCCTCCGAACGTCTTGAGGCCTTGTCAAGCGTTGGAACTAGGGAGTGAAGGTCTCCAGCTTGTGTTTAGAGTCAGGCTGATGCTTGTGTTGCCAGCGGCCTGTCGGAGAACCGAAGCTCGGAGACCAGTTACGGGGAAAGGCCACTCTGCAGGTGAGACGGCACCTGGATGAGCAGGAGTAGCTGCCAGTGCTGGCTACAATTATGAAAACGACGGTGTCCAGACTGGCTGCTGGACAGAACAGGAGGCTTAAGAGAGAAAAAGAGCTGAGCTTGGCTCCTGCGCTTCATTAACTACAGGCAGGGAATCTTCAACCCTGAGTTGGACGTGGTACTCAGTCACTGTGACCATGATTATTTTAGATATATAACAGCATGGAAGAGGAATGCCTTCCTTGGTCACCTCCAATACAGACAGAGATCCCAAGATCTGTTCTTGAAGGCTTTGCTTCTCCTCACTTAAAGGACAGTCCTCTCTTCTTCTCCCACCCAATTTTGTCTTTAGTCTTCACAATCATCATAAATATTTGGTTTCTTTTTTTTTCTTTTTATTTGTCTTTTGAGAGACACATTTTTTCTTAAATAGTTACATTTAAAAATATTATAGTATTTTACATTTCTCCTATTGTTCACATTATTACTAACCTAGATAATTTTACCCATTAGGTAGTATTAAGATATTTTACAAATATCGGCCTTTCACTATGCATACTTATTCAGAGTTTTTCTTGAGACAGGACTTACTCTCAAACTGTGCTATTCCTCTTTGAATTCTCTTCCTGACTCTAGTGTTACTTACACATTGAGTAGTTGAAGGGTTGGACCCAATTACTGGGTTGGGTATGTGTGTTTTGGCAAATGGTTAAAAATCAAAACACAATAAATGTAGGACCTGTGTACCTGTCGTTCTCACATGGTCCGGTTTCCAATTTTGAAATGCAAGTATTAAGCAGACAGATGAAAGTGACACAGCTTTCCTGTCACCTTTATTTTTGCCAAATGAGCTGGAATGCAGATCACTGTTGACTCTGCGTTTCCCGATCTATAATTATTTCAGGAGCAGCTACTGAAAACTCAGAGCTGTGACTCAACATCTGTTTCCCCTTCCAAAATGGCGAAGGCCCTGAAAATACCAAGACCCATTAAGCTGATGAAACCAACTTAGTAGGTTGGTCTGGTTTAGCCTTTCCAAAAACACTGATGGAAAGATGACCAAATCCATCTGGAGTTTGCTGTCATTTCCTGGAATTTCATTATGAAAACTGTGGGTGTTGCCACAGTGTAGTTGGCTTGCTCATAGCAGAACATGGGTGGAAATGGCAGATGACTTCCATCTACAAGGGACAGATAGCCATGTGTGGATAGTCTTCCCTCAGTAAGATTTTATAATACAGACTAGTGGTGCAACCAAAAATGAACTTGATACAAATCTTATTTTCTCCTCAAAAAAGATAAGACCATTGTTAAATATAGGAGAGTGTTCTTCCTTACAGCCATTCACCTGGAAAGAAGCTCATTTTGAAGAATAACTAATAGCCATTGAGTTCTTTTTTTTTTTAATTGTTCTTTTTAGTTAGAGATGAGAGTAGGATCTATTTTGATATGTTTATACAAGCATGGAATACATCTTATTCTAATTAGGGCTCCATTCTTATGGATATGAGATTTACTGTGGTGTATTCATATATGTACACAGAAAAATTATGTCAGATTCATTCCACTCTCTTCCCTTTTCCTATCTCCCTTTTGTTCCCTTCATTCCCTTTTGTCTAATCCCTTCTATTCTTCCCACCCTCTTATCTTGTGTTAATTTCCACATATTAGAGAAAACATTTGACCTTTCATTTTTTGGGATTGGCTTATTTCACTTAGCATAATAGTCTCCAGCTCCATCCATTTACTGGCAAATGTCATGAAGTCAGTCTTCTTAGTGGCTCATTAATACTCCATTGTGTATATATACCACATTTTTCTTTATCCTTTCATCTGTTGAAGGGAACTTAGGTTGGTTCCATAGCTTAGCTATTGTGAATTGTACTGCTACAAACATTGATGTGGTCAGGTGTGTTGTCACATGCGGGTAATACTGGTGGCTCCAGAGGCTGAGGCAGAGGATTTCAGTCAGCCTCAGCAATTCAGAAAGCCCATAAGCAACTTAGCAAGACCCTATCTCAAAATAAAATAAAGGATTAGGGATGTGGCTCAGTGGTTGAGCATACTTGGGTTCAATCCCTGGTACCAAAACAGAAAAAAAAAAAAAAAGGAGAAAAACAAAACAAAAAAACCCCTGTGTTCTGCTCATATTTCAGAGGACAAGGTAAGCTGAGTGCAGTCTAGAAGTGGGTGCTGGACACAGTAAATGCACAGAGTCTATGTGTATTGCTCACCAGGTCCTTTTGTCAGGCCTACCATGAACCCCTTCAGAGGCCAACCTACAAGGTTGGGGTCCAGATCATTGTTTGCAGGGAATCTACAACATGGCCCTGGATGTGCAAAAAATCTCTCTGGAGTCAGACAGGTGGTGGCCTTCATCACAGACTGTTGGAGTGGGGTCCTCTCCAGGCTGGCCTACCTGACCCTGCCAAGATGGAACAGCTCTGACCACGCCTCTTTCCCTCTCCTGCCACCTTCCTCTTCCTGGGAAGACTTTGTATGATCTGCTTCCTCTGAGTCACTGGGCTGGCTCTGAGAGACCCCATCCTTGGGTTTGTCCACATCCGAGGCTGGGAGGGGCCCTGTTACTTGTGAGGGCCTCTGGGATGAATGGCTGTAGTTTAAGTGCCAGGGCCTGATTTATTCAGATTTCCTTTGTCTCTAATCTCATATCCAGTCTAAGTGGGGTGACCTTAGCCAGAATATTCAATGAGTGTAAATCATTTGTGACATGTTCTGGCCTTTGCATTATAATGTGGTTTTCTGTTTGTTTGCATGTGTGGATAAAAATAAACAAGTAGACTAAAGAAGTGAGTACATTTTTTTTTACAAGATTCTTTTAAAAGGTGACTTGGGCTTATAGGAGGATCTTTTTATTTAGGAAAATTTTAATGTTATTTAATACAAGTAGTACTAATGGAGGAGGTTCTGAAATGAATTTGGACCAATCAACTTTCTTGTGAAACATTTCACTTTTACATGCAGAAGTTCTAAGAAATATCTTTTAAGTTTATAATTTCTACATACTACTTTAGGGGGTGAATGAAAAATAAAACAAAAGCCTTGCCTTTACATTTAGTCAAAAAATTAAGATACAAAATTTTAGCTTTAAAGGTTAAACACTGTTTTATCTTTTAAAGATACTGTGCTGTTCTTCTTCCCTTGATGAAAACATGGATAAATTTCAGTTTCGATTAATGCAAATTCAAGAGTTAAAAGTTGTGTCAGTGTGAGACGCTAAATCAGAGTCAGTACACCAAGAAGTGGTGAAGGAGATTCCAGGCACAGCCAGCTATAAAGCTCGGTTCCTGCACTATTCTCAGGGTGTCAGCCCTCACATCAAGGTGGCCCCAGTCCATGGAACAGGGGACCAAGACTGCTGTTACTCAAACACTCCCAGAATGCTTAACATACAGGATTGCCTTATTCATTTCCAGACATTCTATCTGGTCCTTTTTCAAATTTTATAGTCTCTTATTGTTTCTTTCAGCTTGCTCAAGTAACTCAAATTCCTGGGTTGCTAATCACTCCATTTGTTGAAATTGCTGACTTCTGCATGTCGGCTTATTTATCTTGTCTCTTGAAATTTTTAACTTTTGGCTCATTCCGGTAGACTTTTTTCCTCCTTTCCTGAGGGATCCTGGCATAATCTGCTGTGTGGAAGAGCCTCCAGAGAAGAGTCACATTTGTCTGTTCTGTGGCCCTAAGGGATTCTGGACACATCTTCAGGCAGACTTCTTCAGCAGGCATTTCTGGGTGACGTACGTTGTGTGACTTTGGATTCTACGTCAAGTGGGTCTGGAACCTGGGTTTCTCACAGGAGAATATTTCCTCATCTGAGGCCCCCAAGATGGCAGGATGCTCTGCCGATTCCAAACTCGTGGTCAGAGAATTTCTAGCTTTCCACAGTCAGGGCTACCCCGGCTTCTAGGCCTTGTTCACGGTTCTAGTTCCCTCCTCACTCAGCGTACTGGGTATGTCCTTTGCATCTGATTCTCCTTGATCTCAGACTCCTCTGGATCTACCACCTTGAGTTCCATCATATCAGCTTGGTTTCTCCATTTCTGTTCCCTTCCCTGAGATTTCTCTTTCTTTCCCTGAAGATCAGCTCTGTATTCATGTTGGGGGAAGTCACAGTTGATTTCTAATATGTGAGACAAAGCCCAGTCAATATCCAGTCTGTCAGTCATGTTGCTGGGAACTGGATAAGCCAATCTGGAAATGGGAACACTAAACCCAGGATCTCTTTAACCTATCAGGTCCCATGTCTTCAATTCAATAAATATTTCAACAGCATGAACACAGGTTCATTAAAATAGGCTGGGATACATAATCTAGAGCTTATACACCTATCATATTAATATCAGTATAATTACTATAATTGTTTTCCCATTATTATTAGATAATTGTATTGAATACTATATAATTATATTATATATTATAGTTAAGTTTTTATAGGAGTCCCACATCTGGGAAAATGAGATGAGATGGATTAATTTACCTTCGGCACAGAAAGATGGAAAGCTGCTGCATGTATTGGAGCAAAAGAGCATCCAAACCTGGATTCCCTTTCTAAGAAGACAGTCAACTGACAGTGTTCATTACAAACAGAAATTATCACATCACAGAGGCTGACAAAAGACAGGCAGGCTAAGTGTTGTCTCCTTAAGGCCAGAAAACCCCAAATCACATCTCCAAGGCCAGTTCCTTGGAAATCTACTTACCTTTGTAATTTCCACTTGTAACTTTCTTGACAGATTTTCTCCTTAGAGTATGATAAATACTTAGGTCATTTTTTTCTTGTTAACATTTCCAGTATGTCAATTATCAACTTGAATCTCCTCCTGGTAGACTTCTCTCCTCTTTGGCCACCCACCCCCATGATGCAAGGATTCAGTGCCATTAACTCCATTGGTTTCTCTCTTGTCTCCATTCAGTTCCACTGCCATTCCTGACCCAGGCCTCTGCCTAGACTCTTCTTGACCAAGTCCCTCCTTCCAGAACACTTGTTTACAGCTCAGTCCTTCAGAGGCTCCTGAATATGGTCCATATACACCCAAAGTGCTTACAGCACATAATAGTTCTATTATCCATTCTACTCTTAACCCTACTTCTTTCTTAAATAGACTATTTTTAAGGACTTTTAGAATTAGGACAATCTTAAGAAGACATACAAAGAGTTCCTGTGTGTCCCACGCCAAGTTTATTCCCCTTAATATCTTATTTTATATTGATGCAATATATTTATCAGAAATATTGAATCAATATTGACATATTATCATTAACTGAATATTAACTGAAGCCCTAGGTTTATTTAGATTCCCCCTGCCCTTTTTTTTTTCTGTACCAAGGATTGAACCTAGGAGTGCTTAACCACTGAGCTTCATCCTCAGTATTTTTATTTTGAGACAGGGTCACACTAAGTTGTTTAGGGCCTCACTAAGTTGCTGAAGGTGTGTGTGTGTGTGTGTGTGTGTGTGTGTGTATATGTGTATATATATATATATATATATATATATATATTTAGTTAGTTAGTTAGTTAGTTTTTAGTTGTAGTTGGACAAAATACCTTTGTTTTATTTATTTATTTTTATGTGGTGCTGAGGATCGAACCCAGGGCCTTGCACATGCAAAGTGAATGCTCTACTGATGAGCCACAACCCCAGCCCTCCGAAGCTGGTTTTGAACTTGTGATCCTCTTGCCCCTGTTTTTGATGATAATGATGGTTTTGGTGAGTGCTGGTCAGGCGTCTGTGGAATGTCCCATTACTGTCTTCCTCATGGTTCCACTGGGAAAATTGGTTTGGGGGAGGAGAGTCCCAAAAGGAAAACCGTGTTCATATGCCATCCAAACAAGAGCACAAACGACCACACGGCCCATCTCTTTTGGTGTTAACTTGGCTGGTCTGGCTGGTCAAGTTCAGGAACCTGATACGTGGATGTACTAGTCACACATTAGTTCTTGGCACTCTCTTCCAGAGGCTTTCTGTAAGGTCTCTCTTTATTCAATTGCATTTTACTGTTGTTTCCTTTAATCTTTTATACTTGCAACCATCAATGTTTCAGATACCCCACATGCTAATATAATAAGTATATAAATATCCTATTTATCTTTGTATTTATTAGATAAAAGACAGTATTTTTGCATTTGTAATGTAAAAAAACACTATATAACATTATATGCACTATAATAAAAAGTTCTTATAAAAACTTGTTTTCAAACAACGCTATGTTTCAAGAAATCATCTAGTTGATTACTCTGACTGCTAATTAATAGTCCACCAGGAAATCAAATACATTTTCCAGACTCAAATTATGGCAACAGTTAAGGATCCTCCCCGATCCTGTGTCCACCCCGAATGCTAGACTTAACCCCTGGGATGAGTTCTTTAGGGAGAATGTCTTTGCTGTATGCTCCCAGGGGTGGAAAGAGTGGGTTCTGGTGCTACCTACAATCTGACTCAGAGGGGCTGCACCTGTTCCCAAAGGGCTCCAGGGCCTCTTTGCCCACAGCCTCACTAGGATTTAGTATTATCTGACTTTCCAATACTCCTCACAGTGATGAGTCTAAGGCAGTACGACCTTTTTGCTTTAATTTTTCTTTGATGATTATTTGTGAGGTTTCAGTACTCTTCAAAAGTCATGACAGTTTGTCTCTTACTTGAATTGCTTAATTGAATCCTTTGTGCATGTTTATTTCATGGTTTATGCCCTTTGTCTCTCAGTGTATTCTGAATATTAATCTTTTGCCAGTTTTGTGTCAAGTCACCTTGTCCTAGCTGTCACCATTGTTTATCACGTTCTTCCTTAAATTTGTAATCTTATTTTTACAGAGCGAAGTATATAAAATTCTCTATTTATGACTTGACTTTTGGGTTATCTTGTTTAAGAAACATGTATCTTTCTCATGGTCACTAGTATACTCTTCTACATTATGCATGATGGCTTTGATGTGGGAATAATATTAATTTTTGTTCACAGAGTGGTTCAACTCTCAACATGATAGACTAAACAACTTATTCTTTCGCCTATGATTTACAATGCCAAGGCCATCACACAGGAGGCCCCCTTACATACTCAGGTCTAATTGTGAACTCCAGTTTGTTACTTGATTATTTGTTTATTCATTCATGAATATTCATCATATTCAATGCAGATTCTAATTAAAATTCAAATTATATTCGTTATAGTTAAATGGGCTATTAATGTGTGTTATATCCATATTTATTTGTCTTTCAAAGCCAATGAACTCAGATTCTTCCCAATTACCTGTTTTTATGTAATTGTTTAATTTACTGCCTGTCCAAGCATTTTACTTCCCTGCAACCCTGTACCCAGGACAGGAAGCAAAACAAAGAGAAAAGGCCAAATGCTTTGGCTGCACAGATATGGATTAAATCTTAGGCCCTCACTCACTGCATGACCACTGCCATGTTACATCCACCATCAAGGCCTTAATTTTCCTTTTTTATGGGAGAAAATAAAATAACAGTATTAGCTGACATTAATTATACATCTTTAATTTTGCCCTAAAAATCAGCAGGCAAATTATGAAGTTCGCCCAAACTTGCACAGCTAATAAGTAAGTGGAAGGGTAAGGATTTGAACTCAGGATATTCAATGATAGCAACTGTTATCAAATAAGGAATCTGTATTGCCTTATCAGGACCTTGGAGAGAAACAAGGTGAAGTCCATGAGGTGTTTACCATAATGTTCAGTAATCATTGGCCAAACTCTGGAAATGTGGGATAGAGAGTGACACATCTCACAACCTCAGCTTGCCCCAGTGGCTTTGTGACAGCAGAAATGGAACATGTCATAGGAAATAGGAAATTCATTGTCATTACCTAAATGGCAGCCCGAAAACAATAATAGGACTGAGTGCTGATGTTCTTTTTGCAAGACCCAGGGCTAAGCACTTGGATTCTTCAGCTTATTTAATGCTACTTATTACAATAGATATTTTTATCCTTGAAAATAGATTTAGCTGAGTCAAAAATTCCCCCAAATAACACAAAGGCAAAGTTGGGTTTCAACCCAGATAGCTCAGTCTCCAGATCTTTCTGTTATCTGATACAAAGTCTATAATTTTAATGCATTTTCCAGTTTTTAATTTAATTTTTAATTTTCTTGTTAAACTATTTCAATACATATTTTGGAGTTTAGGAAGTGAACTTAAGCCCAATGGATGTTTTTATACTGCATTAGAAGATTTTTATACCCCATTATTGTTGTTTAGTTAACAAGGAAAAAGAGGACTGATTATACTCAGAATACACGATGATATTATCAATATTTGTGTAAATAACAAATTCCAGGAAAAGAATATTGCTTTTGATAAATACATTTACTGGCAGTAAATGGTAAACAAATCAGGGGCACATGCTACTCATTAGTGTGTCCCTCTCTATCTGATGGACACATATTGACTATGACTTTTTAAAAGCTCAGACAGTTCATTCTGTAAAGGCCAAAAACTGGCCCATTAAATATCATGCCAAAATTGTTCTGAGAAAACTTGACACAGGAGTTTCCTGTCATTGTCCAGAATTAATTTCCAAGTGGGAGTTACCAAAAAGAATAAATACCACTTTCCAGAAGAGGAGGAATAAGGTTTAATTTAGCATTAATTCCCAAAGCAGAGACACAAAGTACTGACTGGGTACTATTTAAATATTGTTACAATGAATAAGTTTATGTGTCTTTCCATTTGTCTATTATATGGGCTGGCAAAACCGCTTGCCTTTCTTGTTACCATACATAGAACAATTTGGCCTTTAATTTATTTTCAGAAGCAAACATTTTAATCAAATTCAAAGATAGCTTAGAAACCAGTTTAATTCCTTGCTTTTAAAATTAATTGTTGAAGAAGTAAAGGATGTTATTGTGTGAGGCATTCATTTTATACTATTACTTATTCATTCTGTTTTTCCCCTCAGTCAGAGTCTTAGTTAACCCTTGTAATTATTGGACAGCTTTAAACTTAATAGAACTTAATAGAACCTGATGGAAATTCTTATTTCATGGTTGATGAGGTAATCACCATATCTTTCTCATTATTTGCCATGGCTATAAAATTCTTGGCAATGGTTCCAAACAGGCATAATGATTTCAGCATTTTGACATTATAATTGAAGGAAAATTTCACTTCTCATTATCACTTTCCTAAAATATTTTAGTTTCATTCATTGACTTTTCAGATAAATTTTAGATTAATCTTTCTATTTAGATTTTGTCCCATAAATTTTTAAGAATTGGACTGAATTCTGTCTATAAATACATTAGAAAGAAATATAACTTCTTCAATGATCAGAATTTACACAAATCCTGTTCATTACACTTTTTCCCCTTTTTCAGTCACTTCGATAAGTTTCTGCCTTTAGATTTCAAGCCCTGTTGAGTAAATTCACTTCTAAGAATGTTACAGTTTTTAGATTATTGCTGTTAAATTCTGAAATCTTGTACTGTACTGTTAAACATTCTAACTGGTTCTTATAGATAGGACTGCTATTGATTTTCATATTAGAGAATATTTTCTAATTTGGAAAATTTTGGACGTGATGAAAGTGTCAGACAGACCAGCAATTATGTGACATCAAATTGAATACGGAGAATGAAGTGAAGAAAACTAAAAAGTTTCCTATTCTCATCTAAGACGAGAGATCTTTATTTATTAAATTTGAGCAGTTTCACTTTTCAAAATGTATGGCAGGTCATAATCTTCAGTAAAAAATACAAAACAGATTGAAGATCTTGACAGCTAAAGTAACAGGATTCATTTTGTAGCCAGATCCCTTGACTACAGGATTTAAGGAGATGGAGGACAATAACACCTGAAGATTTTATGGCACCGACAAAAGAAAGCCAATCGGAAGAGGGAGGGAGCGAATGCAAAATCAATATGAAGCAACTGTGGCTCACAGCATCTTCTGGCCACTCCTGGTGTTGAATGCCCATGTAGTTTATGTGAGCTCTAGGCTTTCCCCAGGGCAATTAATGAAGATGAGAGCCACACATGGCATCCCAAGGGCATTCACTCAGTTGATAAAGGGATACTGGTTTCTGGACTGGGCAGCAATGCCAGTGACTTCTAGAGCAAAGGAGGGCCCCCTGCAGCTTTGCCCTCAGCTGCTGAAAGAAGGCACTGGCTCAACAGCACTCGGAAATGATCCCATTACCATTCCCAGGGAAGACATTCATAAAGAAGGAAAGTTAAAAGCCCAACCTGGAGCAAAATGAGAGGAACAGCAGGCATCTGTATGAGCAAAACACTGTGGCAGGATAAAGGACCAAGCCAGGAGCCAGGAGAAAGTTATCAAGGCACCACCTGAGATTGGCCTGTCTAAGGAGGGTTTCTGTAGAAACCAGTGGGAATGCTGACCATCGCTCTCAGGATACAAAGGGGTTGTATAGGTCCTAGAAAAACGGCTGTGACAAGTTCAAGTGTCCCCTTACCCCTCTGTTATGATTTAGTTATGATATGTCCTTCAAAGTCTAATGTGGAAGATGGTGCAAGAGGGTTTAGAGGTCAAGTAATTGGGTTATGAAAAATAAAAACTAAATCAATCCATTAATTCTCTCACAGGGATTAATTGGGTGATGACTGTAGGCAGGTAGGGTATGGCTGGAGGAGGTGGCTCACTGGGGTGTGCCTTTGAAGTCTATATTTTGTACCTGGCAAATCGAGTCTTAACTTCGTAGGATATGATCATCATATCCTGAGTTACTTTCCTCCTCCACACCCTTCTTCCATGATGTTCTGTCTCACCTTGGGCCCAGAACAATGAAGTCCGCCATCTTTGGACTGAGACTTCTGAAACTGTGAGCACTCAAATAAACTATTCTTCTTCTAAAATTGTTCATGTCAGGTCTTTTAGTCAGTGCTAAAAAGCTAATGAAAACACTCTCTTATATTTCAAGGGTTCTGCATGAGCTTGTGATGAAGTTGGCTGGAACTAAAT
Source organism: Marmota monax (assembly GCF_021218885.2). Lineage (NCBI taxonomy): Eukaryota > Metazoa > Chordata > Mammalia > Rodentia > Sciuridae > Marmota > Marmota monax. The sequence goes on from NW_026693334.1 coordinate 521,988, forward strand.
AATCTTTCCTACCCTGGTAAGCAGAAATCAAGAGCCTTAAGTGTAGAATCTATGTTGTTTGGAGCAGAGGACCACAACAGAGATATTTGTACAAAATCATCATTTGGTTTGCAGTCATTCGGTTTGCAAAATCGACAAAAACTATGAACCTTTTTAACTGTAGATGTTTGCATTTTGCCCCTGTAAAAATGGAGGGGGGTGGAATCCAACATGGCTTAAGTGTTCAAGACTTCAATTAATTAATTATTTCTTAATTATTCAATTATCTGTTATCTCCAATTCCAAGTGTTGGGCCAGGTATTGTGATCCCTTTTTCTCTCTACCTCAAATGAGCAAGGCTGATCAAGGCATCTTCTAATCTAGTTAAAAAGAGAAATATAATAATGGAAAATAATGTGTTTATAAGAGAAAAACATAATGTTCAAAAATGGTACTAGGAAAACCCAGAGGAAAGAGAAAGTAAGCGTTGATTGGGAAAGTGGGACATAAACAATCATCTTGGAGTAGGAAATATTAGACCTTGGCCTTGGGACACTGGTAGTTTCCAGAAGGCAGAAGTGGGAACCAGGGCTGCAGAAAAAGAGTACCAATAGGGAAGAAGAGCTAGGCACGTTTCTGTTCAGAAACAGCAAATATCATCACTTGGCCTCAGGATCCACTGTAAATACTAGATGGGAAAAATAAGTGCACCCTCTTTGAGCACTTTTGATAACCATGACAACTGCAGTTTCTCTGGCCTGATGTCATCATATACATTCAAACTGAGCCCTTACATTGAGCCCCATTTGTGCAGCAAGTAGTCTACTGGTCTTCTCAGCTCTTGTCATCATCATTACCAGTTATCCTCCCTAGTGCCCTTGGCAAGTTCTCAGCACCTGCCTGTGTACACCTGCCCTTCATGGGTCAGCATGCTAGAGCCATGCTTCTACGATATCTTATAGTCAACTGCTTTTGCGTTTGCACATGACCTGTTTGTAAAGGTCATGTGCAAACAGCCAAGCATAGAGTTTTGTGGGTGTGTATCTCAACAGGGATGATATTCTTAACGACCACTCAGACTTGTATTGAAAGTCCTTTTAGACAGACAACATAAATTAAGCATGTCTCAAGTATTACTGCAAGCCAACCAATTTGGTTCAAGGGCTTTATTTTCCATTAATGGACTGTGAGCTCTGCTAGATATTGGCAGAAAGAGAAAGAATGTAGAATTGATGATAGTTGTTTTTGCCAGACAGACCAAGGAACTGAATGAGTTGTCTAAGCCTGCTTAAGTAGCCATATTGCTAGGAATTAAATTTAAGATTTTGGATATTCAAGTAGCAGTGGGTAATTAAGTCTCACTGCCTTCAACCCACCAAATCAGCAACTAATGATGGAAGAGTTAAAAGTATTCAGCATATCATCTTCGATCAGTTTGGGTTCAATAGTATTTATTATGTGTTAAAGTTGGGTGTATAAAACACTTTCTTAGACTCTTGCTCTTAAGGAATTTAGGGGGAACACATATATAAAGAGTGAACTCTAATCAAGACTGAATGGATGTCAAATCTGGATAGGCTAAGGTTTCCCAGTGTGTGTGAGTCAACCTGTGAACCTGAGAAACAGAAGATGGAGTAGTTGATATTATAACATGCAGCAGTTCTCAAAGTCAGTCAATTGACATGGGAGGTAGAGGCGGGCACAAGGAAACCTGGATATTTTTCTAATTTCCATATTTAAGTGTAGGCTTGTTCCCAAACATTTTCTGGCCTACATTCACGTGAGGGAAATAAATAAATGACTTCATGTTGCTGAACCTTAGCTGGACTCAAACCAGATGGTTCCGGGGATTAATTAACTTGGAAAATCCATCTAAGGGCTTGTAACTCTATCAATAGCCTTACATTATTAATGAATATTTGGAATTTCAGAATATCTTTAAATTCCCATTTGACCACTCTGTGCTCACCTACAATTACCAATGAGGGTTATTAACTTAGATAATTTGCTAGGTGTTAGGCAACATGCTATGTAAGGTACATGCACAATTTCACTCAACTTTCTCAATAATAATGCAAGGTAGATATTGTTATTCATGTTTTTGGGCAAGGATATAGAGGTCCAGATGGGCTGGGTGAATTTCCAGTGACCCCCATGTATAAGGTGGAAGTAAAGATGAATACAAATTTGGCTTGTTCATCTCCACACATTTAAAACTCTATGCACCCACACAACCAACAATCTGTACAGGACCAGCTTCCCATAACTTTCTTTTTCTATAACTCCAACATTTATTTCCTATTCAGCATGATACTATGACCAGAAGGAATTATTTATGGATACACCAAGAGACGTATACTGAAATCACATGATGATTATGTCATAATTAAATTAATACATAGCCAAAACACTTAAAATTGTTAAGTGCAATATATATAAAAGGTATTTTAACACTCCTTATAGTAAGGATTAAAACTAGATGATTCTGTACTATTGGAGTAATGATTGTATTGTTAAAATAAGTTCTGATTTTGACTTTTCCCTCAAACTATATTATAACATTGTATAGGAAAGTAATCAATCTTATTTAACCATAAATTGCCTGAAATAAAACATGCTCCTTTTAATATAAGGATCCCATTTTAACATAAAAAAAATGGAAAATTCACAGCAAAGGAATACTTGACCAAGAAAATAATAGGCCTTGAGTCATGTTTTTTTTATGAGTTAATTGAAACAAGTTGAATGCTGAGAGAAGGAGACTGTGTTGGAAGACTGTTTTGTGGATTCAGTCCAGAGCTTTACAAGAAGAACTTTTATATTTCTGTTTTATAGGCAGGTCATGTTTTATAGTATAATTATCATGATAATTAACTCTCATGAGCTATTATTAACTCTTAACTCTATAGCACCAATTTTTAGAAAGTCAAAAATCAGTAACCATATAGGGATAATCTTGTATAGAGCAGATATATACACTTGTTAGGAAAGTGGACTCAACTCAAGGAAAAAATGTTTGAATTGAGTACACTTCAACTGTCTTCATGCTTCTAACCCTTATAAGTTTATCTTTCCTTACATGGTTACAATCATCTATCAAGAATTTAGCTCTTCCTCAGAAAAGTTGGTGGGGGGCGCGGATGGCAACAATGGTATGAATGGTTAACCAGCTGCAGTTAATCCTTGTACTCCTATTCTTAATGTCAAATCAAGCCAATGTTGTCAAGTAGTGACAGGTTGTTGTAAATCCTCCAGCTTGGGATGACAGTTGAGTTTTAATTCACTCAAACAGCAACAATACGATAATATGACCTTGGTAAATAATAAACTGTCTTCTGTTAACCAGTCTGTTGGAAGTATTTTTCATTACCTGCTCATACTAGGTTCTTACACTAGACTTCCTGTGTCATACATATGTATGGGTGGGTAAGTGTATGTGCATTTGTTCATATTTTATTTCAACTTTTTAAAAATCGGTCCCACTTTATCTTATCAATTGTGTCCATTTCTTCATGGACCTAGTACGTTTGCTGTGCTTGGGGGACCTATGAACTTGATACTTATTTTACCAAAGCAGTTTTTAGACCATAGCTGATTGAACATAAAATCCTGCATTTCACCCATGGTTCTGAATTGCTCATGTCCCTTGTACTTTCATAAACTGCTTTCATTTCCTCTGTGAGACCTGTGAAATCAGGCAGTGTTGCTCACAGAAGATGGAGATTGCTGGATTGGTGGCTTTTTAGCCTTTAAGTACCATGTCTTTGGAGCACTCTGTCACAACACATCATGCCATTCACATCTGCTCATTTATTTGAACTGGAGAAAACAGCTTTTCTTTTAAGATCTTCTTAAACCACACATATTGCTGCTTGATTACTTCCCAAAGGGATACGCCCTTGTTCCCCTTGGCAGCCTGAACTTACCATTGACCTATGATAATTATGCATTTTATTCCAGAGTTCTGTGAAATTCGCATCGGTTTTTGAATGTCATGGATTCCAAAGGTAATGTCAGTCACCACCAAAGCAATGCATTGTGGATCAGAAGCATTTTAGTCAATGTTATAAGCTTCTGATCATAAAAACATATGATTAGACCTAAGGTTAGCAGACATTACAAGGAGACTACATGCTCCCTGTTGATCTCATTTAAAATTTCACTGTTTTCAAAGCAAATTTAACAACACAATTTTAAAACTACCAAAAGAGACTCAGTTATAAGAAACACTAAATGGGGAAACAAAGTTGGAATTTTAACTCACTAGTGCACTCTGAGCAAGGTGTCATCTCTACGTGATGTCAGCTTTTCACCAGTAAAATCCAGACTGCACCAAGTCTGCATCTCCTGTACTGTCCTTTTACGTAGCTGATTATGAAGGTTTCTTCCACATGCTACTCCCACCACATAAGCAAAGTGCTTAAGAAACACAAGACACCCGCTGTGGACTCCCAGCATGCTATTGTCAATACTATCACCAATTCAGGGTGAGCGCTTCATTCTGATGAAATTGCTTCAAAATGTTTCTGCTAACCAACACCCATGTGCCTCTTCTATGATTTAAAAACATGCCCGTGTAGCCAGGCATGGTGGTGCAGGCCCATACTCCCAGCAACCAGCGAGGCTGAGGCAGGGAGGTCTCAAATTCAAGGCCAGCCTCAGCAACTTAGTGAGACCCTGTCTCAAAACAAGAAAATGAAAAAGGCTGGGTATGTAGCTCAGGGGTAGAGTGCTCCTGGGTTCAAATCCCAGCACCAAAATTAGACAAAAAAAAAAGTGTGTGTGCGTAGGAAAGTGGATAGGTTAATGTTGAAAAAGATACTTAGGAAGGAGGTGCACAGGGCTCCACACTGATAATCAAGGCATCCTGAAAGCAGGTAGGTAGTGGAAAGTGTGAATGTCAGGTGAGTTGCACCTGCTAGCAAAACGTAGAGTCTCTAGGAAGTCAGGGAACTGAATAAGGATACTTTCCCAACTTAGTTTATAAGAAGCAAATGTGGTGGGTAGTCCAGCAGCAGCACCCTGTGGACCCTACTGAAGCTTGAGGCAAAAGAAGAAAAGTGCTCCTATGTCCACAAACTCTCCTGTCTGAACCAGCTGGGAAAAGTGACAAAAGCTTTGCAATCAAAAAGCATGTACCCAGAGCCTCACTGCCACGGTCAACCCTCATAAACCCACCTGGAAGGGGACTCGTGGCCCTCTGTAAAGAGACAATCACATAATGGTGCACAAAATGCAGGGTCATAAAGCAAACCCGGCTATTGCCTTCATTCAAAATTGACATCTTTCTCATCAGTGGTTGTCAGTCTTAATTTTGATTTTTTATATATATTGCCTCAAAATATTATTTCTCTTGATTATCTGCAACATCTAGGTTCCCCTGAGTCTGGTGCTTTTGATAAGCTCCTCACCTCTTTCAGTGTAATCCTGGCTGTATCAACCAGCATTAAAATAGCAGAAATAAAACAAAAGAGTGCCTCACATAAAGGAATATTTTTTTTTAGAGAGAGAGAGAGAGAGAGAGAGAGAGAGAGAGAGAACTTTTTTAAAAAAATATTTATTTATTTATTTATTTTAGTTTTCAGCGGACACAACATCTTTGTTTGTATGTGGTGCTGAGGATTGAACCCGGGCAGCATGCATGCCAGGCGAGCACGCTACCGCTTGAGCCACATCCCCAGCCCCACATAAAGGAATATTGAGAATTATTTACTAGCAGTTGTCAGATTTGTGTGGACTGGTTTGGAATAGGAAGCACATTCCTTTCTGTAGGATATGGACAGAAGGTTGGAAAGTCACTGGCTGGAAGAGTCCAAAACGAGATGTAGGAATTGTGGACAAAAGCAGCCTTTTTTAAAAGCCCCAGAATGCACCGCTTGGAAAGTTTTTAATTATGACATGTCTTTCTGACTTTCTCTGCAAAGTCTTTTAATTGTAAGGCTTAAATAATAGAATACAGCCTTGGGGTTTAGAAGAAAGGGCCTGACCCCTTGCTACTACTTTTCTGAGTTTGAGGCACACGTCTTTGTACCAGTTCAAAAGGCACTGGAAATTCCAACTGATTCCCATCATAGAAGCCCAGACTCATGTGTGAATTTCAGCACATGCTTTGGAATCTACAGAACTGACCTCAATACAACAGGAACTGGGGTTTTGAGTTTCCCAAAGTCTTTCCTACTGCCATCTATCACATCTTCCTAGCAAATCCCCTGTCTGAGAGCTTTGAATCCCAATATATTATATCTCTGTGAACAGGAGTCTAGATATTGAATTCCCCTCCCCCCACCTACATGAACAACAGTTGAGTGATAAGTATTCTAAATACTGACCCCCCCCCCCCCCAAGAATATTCAAGGTTCACTGAATAGAGATCTTTCTGAATGCATATTCATTCGTTACACATATTCATTCATGAAACAAGGAAGCTCTGAGTGCTTTTCACATACCGGACACTGTTCTAGGTCCCCGAATGGAGCAGGGAAGAAAAGAATCCAACAATCCCACTCCCGGGTGGTAACATTCCTGTGGTGGAAGGCTGCCAATAAACAGATGCCAATAAACAGATGTGAGTAGAATAGCACATCCGGTGAGAGGCGCTAGTGGGGGAGATGAAGCAGCAATGGCAGACAGAGATGGCCCGTGGGGGGAGGGGGATATTGTTTTGATTTGATTGGTCAAAAAATTTATCTCACTGAGAAGCAAACATTTGAACAAAGACTCAAAGGAGTGAGGGAGGGAATGGAGAGGTGCGATGCTATGGAATGTTCTACCAGATGGGAAGTCCCTCGAGATGGACCTTGGCTAGAATATTCAGAAACAGCAAGGAGACCAAGGTGATTGGGCAGAAGTGGGGCACAGGGGTGAGAGTGAGGGTAGGAAGAGGGGAGTGGAGAGAAGACAAGCAGCTGGGAGGACAATGGGAAGGAGAAAGCAGGGGCATGTGGAAGGACTTCAAGACTGTTTTAAGAGTTTGGGCTTTTCTCCAAGATGAGAAACCATGCAGAGGTATTGTTCAGAGGATATTCATGTCCACAGCCTCCCTTTGCTGCCCCTGAGATGAGTTTGGGGATCAAAGGCAGATGTAGATAGAGGACAGCAGTGGAGGTGGATAAAGATGGCAGCAGAGGAGGCCGAAAGAAGTGGTTGAATTCTAGATAATGTTTGCCATTAGAAGAAAATAGCATTGATAAACCCACTATGTGATAAAAAGTGAGAGCAAAGATAACACCTGATTTTTCACATCCAAGTGTCTGGAAGTGTGGAATAGCTATTTTCTGATGTGAATAAAGCCATGTTAGAAGAGCAGTTTTGTGGTGCATATGGAAAGTTTGCTTTGGAGGGTCACATGTGAGGTGCCTCTGACACCTTCCAGCAGCCATGGGAGTTAAGAGCCAGACAGAGCTTTGGAGAATTCTAGGCTGGAGACAGATATTTGGCAATTGGCAGTGAGCAGATGGCATTTAAAGCTGCAGTGGACCCAACTGGTAGACCTTTTTCATTTGGCTTCCCAGTGTTTTTAGAAAGGGGAATTGTGTGCCTTTAGGACGAAGCACACGTCCTCCAACTTCTACACCTCCATCCAGTTCTCTTGCTTTATCCAGTTTCTACTTCACTCCAGGATGATGCCCATGGTCTCCCCTAAGTTCCTCCAGAAAACAGATCTTACTCTTGATGGTTCAGTGATGCAGGGTTTGGGCATGGAGTCTGTTCTCAGAAATGTCTGACAAATGAATGAATGGTTTTGTTACAGAAAAATGGAATAAAGTCAATATGGTTAAAGGAAAGGCCACTCCCAAGAGCATATTGGAAAATCAAGAATTAAGACAGGAAACCAAAGAAAGAAATGTCCTTGAATGGACCTTTCACAGCCAGGCACACCTGGGGGACGGAAAGCTGTATTTGGAATGTAAGTGTCTTAGGAGGGAGCAATTGAGAAAGGCAATTGAGAATAGATGCAGAAATGGAGTTTCAAACCCATCTGGGTCGACGTGGCAGTGTGCATCTGTTGGTACCATCAGATGGCTCCCCCATCAGGCTTCCTGCCACATCCTCAATGTTCTAACTGCCAAACTGCACAAATGCAGCAAATTCTTTCACATCTTCTTGGTTTTGGATTGTACTTTTCTATATAGAGTTTATCTCCCTGTGGACTCTCTCTCGATATTCAACAATCTAAGAGTCATATTTCTGTAACCTCCATCATTACCTCACACAGACCAAAAAATTGGTCATGTTATGTCACATATGGTTGGCGTTGACGCTGAATCTGCCACATGGCTCACAAACACTCCAAGAGCTAGCCTGATGCACATGTAAGAACTAGTAAATGTGTGTTGTATCTGATGTTACATAGGATCTAGAAACAGAACTGACAAATAATTAAGGGTCACTCTGGCATTTGCTATACCCAAAGGGAACTGGCACTTACTCACCAGGACAGGAAACATCTATACCCTGCTGAGAGCTGTCCATGGATTATTAATAAGCCCTGGGTAATATGTCATTAAGATCAGCTACCTCCAATCCCCCTGTTTGATTTGGCTTTGATACTGAATTTCATGTTCACAAAACAATATTTTGATGATTATTTAACTTTTCCTACTGAACACTGTGAAATAATCATCTTCAATTAAAGATAAATATTTGATGACAGACCACACTCTCCATTCCCTAAAGGTATTTAAAATATAAACTATAGTTTAAAAGCTAGCATTCTTGTTTTGGTTAGCGTCAAACACAGCCAAATGATGTTTGATGAATAAATAAAATGAGATCTACTAGCAAAGTTAACCATCAGAACCTAGAAATAAAATGAGGGTGGGGGGAACCAAGAGAATGCTGAAATTCAAGTAATCAGACAATGAATTACATGCCTCCTCTCTAAAGTTCTGAGTTTCAGGACATTCAAAATAAACATAGGATGCTCAAGTGCTTTATAGTGTAACTGAGAACATTACAACTGATAGGGAACCACAGGTCAGACCAGGTGTTAGAGGATGTGTAACCAAACAGACACATAAGAGCAGCTCAGAAAAATCAGAATCCTCAGAAGAGTCATGGAGGAGAGGATCCAGCTAGGCTTGAAATGATGGGCAATTCTAGGGCAATTATGGCACATGTCATAATGACAGCACCAGATGCCAAACCCGTGTTTTCATATATTATCCAACGTAATCCTCATAGAACCTATAAAACATAGACACTGCTGTTACCTGTGCTATAGAGACCATAAAATGTCCATTTAGATGAGGTAAGTAGCACAGATCAAACTGGGAGTCAAAGGCAGATGCAGAATTTAAATCCAGATCTGTCTCTGTACCACATGCTCCTAACCATTACTGTGTAGTTTACTGAGGAAATTCCACATTCCAGATGCTTTAGTTATCAGCGATAATGCTTGGTGTACCTTTCTGTTATCTGAACTATTACAAAGCAAAAAGAATATCCATATGCATTATATGGAGCAAGCATGAACTCACAAAAACAAGACAAATGAAAATTATCTTTTCGTGAAAAGCAAAGATTCTAGTTACAATGGTTGGAAACGGAACCCAACAGTGCATGAAATGAAGAATACCATGTGCTCAAGAGGCTTCTCACAAGGTCAGCAGGTCTCCAGCCTGTCCTGGAAGCCTACCCCATCTTTCCAAATGAGGTGAAAGGGCCCAAAATACAAAAATCTTACTATTTCTTTAAATTTGATTTTCTCAGATACCTAAGAGGGTCCAAAGAATCAACTGAAAAAAAAATCTTTAAAAACCACCCTTCCAAAAAATATCTGTTTAATAGCAAGTTACACAACACACACCCACAATCAATAGCTTTCCTATTAGCTGGCAAATAAAAAAATGCGTAGCAGAAAATATAAAATGTCTAAAGTGATTTGACAAAAAACATGAAAGAAATAAGATTAAATTTTTTAAAAATTATTAAAGGAGTGAAAACAAAAAGGAAACATTTAATGCAAGTGGAAAAAAAATGTATCATAGATGTTAAAAATTCAACTTCTCACTAGCACGTGGGTGCATATGCTTGTGTATGTGTGTGTGACTGTGTGTGAAATCTGTGCACTCCCTCAAGATATCTATTTGGGTTATCTTTTCACTTGAAAAGTAAAGCAGAGAAGATGGAGAGGAAGTGAAGACTGAAATTAGGACAAAAGGAGAATGAGGAAGAGGAGAAAAGGAGAAACCGGAGAGCAGCATTTCAACAGTTATCTCCACACCGTCTCCAAGGCTGCCAACCTCCACAGTCTTCATGCCACTGAAACAATGTGAAAGTATGATTTTTTTCAAACTCTCAATTTTGGAAAAAAATATCTCACCAAGGCTGTAAACCAAATAATTTTAAATTGCATGTAAATAATCAATGATTAAGTAGCTATGCTTTTCCTATTCATTTCTTATGATCATTTTGAAATATACTTTATAATACTTATAGTCATTGAAAGCAGTTGATATATATAGTAATAACCAAAGTGGTGGGTAAAATTGTTCAATTACTTTTAATATCCATATTTACATTCACATAAAAACAAATTTTGGTTCAGTGAAAATATGAAACAAGTTAAATATTTTTTATTCACTTATATAAAACATTTTATTTTTTATATTGAAAGATCCATGACCAAATTGTAAATGGAGGATAATAAGGGGTGGATGTTGGAAATCATTCAAACTAGATGAACATAGGCACGGTACTTACATAAATTTCTTCATCTTTTTAAAATTTTTTTAGTTGCAGATGGACACAATACCTTTTATTTTATTTACTTATTTTTACGGTGCTGAGGATTGAAGCCAGGGTCTCACATGTGCTAGGCGAGTGCTCTACCACTGAGCTATGATCCCAGCCCGAATTTCTTCTTATCTTTACTATCATTTTTTATTTTATAAAATATTATACTATATTTTTCTTGCATGTTCTGCATTTTATAATTTAATGTTATACTACATCTACAGACACAAGCAGTTATTTTCAAACAAAAGAAATTCTTGCTATAATGTTCTCTTGTATTTTCAGAAACAATTTATTTTTCTTATTGCAATTTAAACTTCTGACTATACATGAACATGCTCTTATGATATTGTCTTTATTTTCATATATTATCTAAAACTTGGCTACCTCAGAAAATCCTGACCTGCTTAGGAGTTCTTAAATTTCATTTTTATTTTTTGGAACTCAAATAGTATCTTTATTAAATCAGATAACTTGTATGAACAATAAGGGGTTCTCAAACACATAAACACATAATTATACAGACTCTATTTGTACTCAAAGAGAATAAATACAGTCTCTCATTCTGGGTCCTTCCTGGTCAAAAGTTAGACAATAAAGTGCATTATATCCATCCTGCATGCAACTGACCTAATGACCACTTTATTAATATACTTTAGAATTATTTTGAAATTATCCTTCCATTTTTACAATCTGCTAAATTTTAAGCAACACAAACCATGAAATGAAGGATTTGATGTATTATTTACAGTTTTTAAATACCCACACAAACAAATACTTTACTATGAAAATGAAAATGTCCAACCAGGAGCCACCTGCAGCCATCTCCTATTTTGCGCCTGCACTCAGGCCCAGCTGCAGGCATTTGTCCTTCTCAGTGGCCATGGAGAGCAGGTTAACCAAGACTGTGATTTCAGTTCATATTTGAAAGCTCATTGCAAATTTGAAATTGCCACTGCCTTGAACTTTTCCAAGTGGAAATTTAGCAATAGCTTAGACAGAAGTACGATTGAAACAAAAAATCATGATGAATGAAATTGATATTTTTTTGCGGTATTCAGTTTTTTGCATGGTGATTCATAACAGATTCATGTAACTAGTCTCATACTCAGGGTAGAGAGCAGCTCCATCACCTGAAACTCCCCTTATGCACTCCTTGCCCATCCCCACAGCCCCAGCAATCACTGATCTGCTTTCCAGCACCATGGCTTTGCCCTTTGACCATGTTACGTAGAGACATATATTATGCAGTATTTTCCAACTGGTTTCTCTCACCCCGTATAATGCCACTAAAGTTCTCTGAAGCCATTGCACATATAGTTTGTCCTATTTACTGCTAAGTAATATTCCACATATGCACTTGGAGCATTCACTCATTGAGGAACATTTGGGTGATCTCAGATAAAGGCTACATGTTCAGAACTGGTCAAAACACAAATTTTCATTTCCCTGGGATAAATACTTGGAAGTCAGATTCAGGATCATATGGAAAGTATGTGTTTCTAAGGAAACTCCTGACTTGGTTTTCAAGGTCTACAGTGTTTTGTTTTCCCTCTAGAATGGAGATGAGGTCCTGTGGGTCCCCGATCTCACCATAACATGGTGCGGTTATTGCTGTTTTGATTTTTGCCATTGTTAAAAGTTAAGTTGCGGTGTCTCTTTTGTGGTTTGCTCTTCTCCAGTGGTTAATAGGTCCAGCACCTTGATACTCTTTGCGGGGGAAGTGTCCAAGTCTTCTGTACCCCACTTTCAACTAGAAAGATACTTCTTTTTGATCATATTCCTAGATAAAACTTACAGGATATAAAAAGATGTCTGGATTCAGCAGTTTGTTTGAATTTCTTATGCTGTCAACTCATTTTCCTTTCAGAAATTCAATAAATATGACCTGAAAATAACGGAATAGGAATAAACATGTGAATAGAGGAGCTTTTCAACACAGCTTTACTTCCTTGGAGGGAAATGAGAAGAGGGTTGGGAGATGCATTCTGGCTAACGTAACCGAGTATGCAAAGAAGAACAAAATTAACGTGCAATAATGTGGAGACTGGCACACAGATGCCCACAAAACTTTTACGTTCACATAAATTTTTCTCTATGCTTGCTCATTGAGGTGTCCTGATATGCATTCGGTTGTCATTCATTTTATTTATAGTCTTTTTAAAATACTAGAATTGTTATTAGGGAGGCATTCTTATCATCTGTAGGCACAGATGTGTGTGAAACAAGACCTTAGTGAATATGAACGAGGCAGCCTGCAAACTTCATTCTAAGGCATTGTGTCTGTTCCGTTGCCTCCTGCCTCCACCTGCTCTTGTGATGGCGCAGATTCATGCTGCAGAAGTAGTTTTGCAGCCATGCTTGTCTCATGAGCACTGAAGGAAGGTAAAGTCCCTGGTGAGAATCCACGTTCACAGTGCTACATCTAATCTAAACATAAAGAAAAATCTAAACTTCTTGGGCTCTCCCTTTCTGACTTTATTGTGTTAACATTTGACTTCTTGCTGCACAGAGCCTATAATACCATGTTTAAGAACTCCAGTGCCTGCCTGTCATCCCAGGGGCTCAGGTGGCTGAGGCAGAAGGATCACAAGTTTGAAGCCAGACTCAGCAATTTAGTGAGGCCCTGGGTAACCTGGTGAGACTCTGTCTCAAAAAATGTGGCTCAGTGGTTAAGCACTCCTGGGATGTTCAATCCCCAGAGTACCCCACTCCCACCAAAAAACCAAAAACCAAAACAACAACAACAACAACAACAAAAACCCAGAAACTAAAACCAAATATAATTCTAGCCAATGAGATTTTTAAAAACAATGATGCACACATTTTGAAAGACAGGCACTAATTAATAGTAGAATATTTTACTTCCTAGACATGATTATATCTTGAGTTTTATCCTTTATGTGTTATTTATAAAACAAAATACAAATTTAATGTCCATGCTTTGAATTTCTTTCACGGATTTTGAAATTAAGTGTAGATATATTATGTATTTTGTCTTTGGAAAACATGGGCTCGCACTAACTAATAGATCTAAAAGATTCACAAAATGCCAGATGGATTTAAGTATCTCAACCCATTTCATTCAGAATTTCGTACTTCAATTTTTGTGCCTGACAACAAATATTGACTTTAAGAATCAATCAAACAAAAAGGACATGTATCTGTATAAACAAACAAAAAGAACATATATTTGTACAAATACACACATACAAACACACATACATTCTGTCATAAATCTGTTTTTACATTGCTTAGTGAATGTGCATCCTCACATTCTCAAATGTTAATAAATATATCAGGATGCATGACCATAGTTTGCCCAAAGCCTGGATAATTTCTAGGAAACCCTCTCCTTGAGATAAAATATGCAAAAGAAATTCATATTAAAATAAAACCACAAGACATTTTATGACAGCAACTGTAACTATGATTAAGAAATCAAAAGCTTACATGAATGTGATGATCAATTCCTAAATTTTTGAAATGGTAGAGTGAATTCTTAGAAGGCTGTTTAAAATCCCACAGTACTATACACTTGTGATAATGATGATGATGATGATGATGATACTTAGGATGATGATGATGATGATTGCCTAGTACGCAGTTGTCTCACTACCAGGCTGCTTCCCCAGTGACATATGGCCACCTTCTGCCCCTTTGGGGGAAACCTTCATTTCATTTTAATGATAGGATTTGAAGGGTTTATGGTGATGACTCATTTACTGTAGGAAGCACAAATAGTTACACAGCACTTACTGGGCATTAGACCCTATTCTTAGTGGTTTCCATATATCATCCCATTCTTTTCTCCATATATTATCCCATTCAACCACACAGAGGTAGGTAGTTATTAACACCATCCCCATTTATGGATGATCAAAGGGATAGACAAGCCACAGACCTAAAACTGGGGATTCCAATCAGGACAGTCTGGCTCCAGGCTTCAAAATCTTAATCCCACCATTCCTCTTGGGAAGATGGAAGTTCAGAGAATCCAGCTCTGCTCTTTCAGGCTCACCTTCACTCACGATAACACCCTCTTCTCTGCAAGCGCTCTTGTTCCCTGTCAGAGAGGGAACCCTTGAAGCACTTCTTGATGCCAAAATGGGAAGATGCTAAAGTGACAAGTCTGATTTCCAAGCATATACCCAGTGTTTTAAATCATATTTCAGACAGGATCCAGCAACTCAGCAACTAGGCGTGATGCATTCTTTCTAATTACCATCGAACATTTGGTTTTTCAGACATTCTGCTGTCACTAAACCACTGTTATTTCATGCATGAGAATTTGCTCAGCAAAAATATTTTCAAAAACAACAAGGACAGCTGTCAAAGATGATCGTGACCTTTGCAATACAAAGAATCATAAAAGGAACTACTGGGTATCTTGGGATGGAAACTGGGGGCAGCACTTGGTTATTCACCAAACTCCACAGCACATCTACTTCCTTGACTGCATCCCTGCACATGGGCATTTGTGTGCTGTACACAAATCACACATCTCATAGTCTCTGCAATTACAGTGTGGGAGAGGAAATCCAGCATTTTTATTGGCTTCTCCCCAGAGTCATGAAGTCTTGGATACGTTAAAGCAATCCAGTGTTACCAGCACATGGTGAACAGGCTTCTAAATTGTGCTCTTCCCTGTATAGAGGGCTGGACAGTCCTCACTGCCTGGGCTCTAGGTGCTAGGAAAGTTTTATTTAACACTTTTGGTATGCCTTACCCATATTTATTAAGTATGTGTAAATATCAGAAAAGGAATACATAAATACATGTACATATGTCTATATCAGGTGGTCCTATGAATTGATTTTCATATCTCAATATCACATCTATATTTATATCTATACTATCTTTCTCCTTCCAGCCATTTTTAAAATAAGAAATGGACTAATATAAAATTAGTAAAATAAGAATCAATATATATTGTTCACATAATTACCCTAAAATCATTGGATTTGACTTGGTGACCACTACAATCTTGGACTAGTTGCTTAGATGCTCATATCTGACTTGGCTTTGAGGAAGCAAAGGGGCTGAGCTAAAACTGCATCAGTGCCTTTCAGCCTGATCTACAGAAGCTTGGGTTTTTGCACAAGGTGGTGCAGTGAAAGGAGGGAGCTGCTACGTTTCACATCATCCTGCAATTGAAACTCCACCTTGCCAGGCCAGGCTGGAAAAAGAGTTCACTGGAAATTAGGGATCAAAGCAGATGTGAAAATCTCTGATCTTTAAGCAGATGTAGACACCTCTGATCTTGAAGGTCCTGTGTAGCTGTACATTTTTATCATTAAATTCCTCAAAGAGACATATTAGACTTTAAATTTATTGTGATGTCATAGGGAATAGCATCTAAATTCTCTATGCTTCTCTGCAAAACACAGGTTCATCTATGAAAAATGTAGGAATGTGGTTGGGATAATTTAGAATTATATCTGGTGGTCCTGAATGTCTTCATTATTTTTTAAAAAAATATATACATATAACATTAAAGAACCATCAAATATTAAGTGATTTAAAAAAATTTATTTCTGAAAAAAAAGAAACATGGCATAATTTGGGCTTAAAGAAAATATATAGATTGAAAGGTTTGTTAATTCAATGTCCATCCCTCAAGGGGGAAAAAAAAACAAAAAAAACTTCTATTTGTGATCCTTAAATATCCATTCATTTTGATGATAGCCTGACAAGCAAGATTCTAAACTATAATCATTGCTAATAGATTAGTTAACTCCATGAAAATTTTCTTACTCTGAAGATGGAGTCAGTTTGTTGCTACATAATCAAATATGATGGATCACTTGGGATCCAACAGCTAAAGCAAAGGACAAATCTCTGAAACAAATGTCTTTTGGAGCTTGGTTTTATCAATAGCCATTACAGCATTCACCTTATTTGCAAAGGAAGGGAGCTTTGATCCACAATTGCTTGTTATCACATGGCTCGATTTCCATATACACATGACTGGGATTTGAAAGAAAAAGATTTTGACATAAAATAAATGTAAATAAATTTCAAAGAAGTGCTGCCACCTCTTGGCTGTTCTTTTGAGAAGCAAACACATATTCTTGAAAATCTGCCCCATACTTGAGAAATGCTCAATGAAAAGACTGGGAAATACCACTGCAATCAGCATTTCTACTGCATTAGCATTTCTTATTTGCATGACTTACATTATTTTGGAAAGGTTTCAAAAAAGACTACTTGATGTGAAGTAATTTTTCCAAATGTTAATACAGCAGTAGAAAAGATCTGTTTCAGAAATGGAGGAAGATGTCATGTTTTATTGCGGCCAGACATGTTAATGCTGTGCCAATCATACCAATGGAGGTAAGAAGGTAATTTTCATTGTATTGCACAACAGACCAGAAAAGACCAATGACGTGTTCGGGTCTCAGTTTTCCATTCAGACCAAAGTTTCATTTCATCATTGCGTATCTATCATATTTGCAAATATCCTTTCACTAATCCTGCTCTCTAAATAAAGTGGGGGTCTGCTTTACTCTTAAGTTCTTTAAAATTTCTTTCATTCCTAATTAATTTGCTTTAGGGTTGAAAGAGCAGATGCCCCCTAAGGAAATAATTTACTGACTGTAGTTACTACAGTTGAGGTTGAATCAATAATTATAATAAGATTAAGCTCCATGATTTTCTAACAACTTCATTTAACTGACTCTGACCTGAAATTGGAAATCTTTTTTGAGTCCAATGATCATCTTTATTATTTATCAAAACAGGTTTAAGAAATCAAAATATACATCAGGATTTACAAAATGCCAATTATTTCAGTTTAAAAACTTGACTTCAGGAATATTCAGTAGTAGTATTTTTGATATTTAAAATATTTCTTCCTTTCTCTTTATAATTATTATATAACACAATGACTTAAAAACCAAAGATTTCAAGAGCTTCCAAAAATGCACCTGCAGTTTAAAAAAACAGGACCAATAATGTAAGCCAGGGGCTCATTCCAAAGGCCATCAGGTAGCTGAGATTTAATCCAGGTTTTGTACTGCCATTGACCTTGACCTGCCCTTCAGTATGCTATCTGTGCATACCTACAGAGCATCACTCCCCCGTGAAGTCTGAACAACAGGGCTTTGGATCCTTCAAGTGGCAAGGGATCCCAAGGTCAACTTCCTCTGCCCTACTGTGCTCCTACTGCTCCCTTCCTCCCATCCCTGCAGACCTGAAGAGTTTTCAACAGAAACTCAGCACAGTTCTGACTCCAGCCCTTGTGGACATCTGAGGAGGTTGGGAGACTCACAGATTTCATTCCCCTACTCTCTCTCTCTCTGCTCTCCTCTACCCCATGTCTACTTCATAACCCCCCACCAGTGGCCCTGAAGATGCTTCTCTCCCAAAAGAAACTGTAGCGGGCAGTACCTCAAATCATTCCCTATGATATTACAAGTCCTTTTCTGTACTTACTTCTATGCTGCCTCACATCTTTTCCTTATTTCCACACTTCATATCCTTCATCAAGTTTATTCTGAAATTAAGCTACATTAAATATGGATAAACACAACCACTAAAATACCTTCCCTTTGGTCCCTCCTTTCCTATCTAAAATAGCCCTGTCAATTGTCTGCCAAGAATATTTTTAAAGTTTATGAATCTATTGTTGTAAGGCGTGGAAGAGAACACCAGGGAGTGCAGAGTGTTCATGTAAACATTAGGGCACTCAGAAATGAAGACAGTCCAAAATGGCAGACTAGGTTCAGGGACTCACTTTACTGTTAGGCATGTGCAGTGTGTCTCTTGCTACCAGTGAGTTCATGACCAGAACTGTCACATTGAGAACATTTTGGTTTCCATCCTAGGGATGATGAAGGTCATCAATGTTTTATTTTAAGATTTCTTGATGTGACAAGTACCATTATAGTGATTCTTTAGGCACCTAATGCACAAAATAGCACTGACTTTGGAAAGGGGCACTTGTTGCCCAGCATTCCATCAGAAAATGCAGTCAGGAGTTTCCGAAACCCCCTGCCTCCTACGGTATAAACCTGGATGAAATACTGCACATCTCCATGATGAACGTGGGAGAGTCTGATGTAATCAGAGCTGCAAAAGACCTCTCATTATTGTCAGTAAAGGGAACCTCACATGAATATACGGCTCTAGTTATGTGCTATGTTCCTAAAGCCATCACTCAGATGTTCTGAACGCTGATTTGACTTTCTCATAGAAATAGCATTATTATGATCATTAGTTCCAAGGTTTGCTCACGATGTCACTGTAATGTCTAAGAGCATCACTTGGACTACAATAAGCAGTGACTGTGATGAGGCTTCTGAAATGCTGGTGATGTGCTTGGGAATGGGGTTGGGACCCACACTCAGGAGAGAAAAAAAGAGCAAGACCCATCCAGAATTCCTGAGTTTTGACTGCCAGATGTAGGCCTCCTATTGCACTAGGAACTTTCATTCACCATTAGGCAGTGTAGGGTTAGTACACACCATACAGAGAAGTCTAGTCACTGAAGAAAGGATGGAGAACTAGTCAACCACTAGAACTGAGGCTCAAACTCACATCGGTGTGTAGTCTCCAAACTGGGAAACTCAGTCATCTGAAAAGAAGAAGTTTAATAATTTTTTGGAAAACCAATCTTGATACTTCCACTGCCAAGGGGAACAAAGATGTCACTTCTCCATCAATGACATCTGTGGTCCAATGTGAATGGTGGGTGTGATCTATCCTTATAAAGAACTATGTAAACAAAAATTATAATGGGCCATGAGGAAGAAAGTAGGATCTTCATTCCCCCCAAGTCCCCTCAAACACACGTGCACGTATGTGCTCACAGATAAGCACACACCCAAGGGCTCTGCTTCACCCCAGACTTGACAACAAAACAGGAAAAGGATGACTAGGAGACCGCCCAGCAGGTGAACCACAATCTTGATCTCTAACAATACCAGGTGGCAGCTTGTTAGGGTCTGATTTTGTAACGGGGTTAAAACCAGGGTGCTACAACCAATCACACTATTCTAGACTTCTTCCTAAATCCACCAAATGAATTAGCTCGGGTTTTATGAAAATGTAATACATTTAAAAAAAAAAATATACACACACATATATTTGTTTATTTGTTTTGTTTTTCATAAATAACATAGGATACCAGTAAATTACTATGGTCAAAAGACCATCCACCACATTCATGATCTTAGGTTTATGGAAGCCTGGGTCTTCTACCAGCTTTCTTTCCTTACAGCCAATGAGATGCTGGCACCTAAGACAGACACACTGTTCCCTGGTGTATACAATAGCTGGGGAATTTTTATATTGCAATAATGCTTCCACTTAAGAGTTTTAAAATTTTTATTATTATTATTTTTTCTTAGCAGATTTCTTAAAAGGCTTTACTATAAAGACTCTGGGATAACATTGAAGGCTACCTAAGAGAGAGAAAAATAGCATTGATATATTTAGTAATTGCTTTAATAGCTGAACCAGTCTAAGACCTAAATGTGATTTTTGTTGTTGTTGTTGTTTAAGTGTATTTGATGGCTTTTGAACATTCTTATCTCCTAAGAATTTGAATACATTTAAATGCAAACTTCATGAGATCTGGAGTTCTTTTCACTATGCAGGGAGTTCTTAAAATAGAACAATTAATTTTTTTTTTGTTCTCAGATAGATGGGTTTATATAATTTTATAGCTAGAAAAGGCTTTAGAATTCTTGTAATCTAGTATAACCCAAAATTTGTAGACCATGAAAATCTCTGGAGAGCTAAAGAAAGGCTGGGGTTGTAGCTCAGTGGTAGAGCGCTTGCCTAGCATGGGTGAGGCACTGGGTTCAATTCTCAGCACTGCATATAAATAAACGAATAAAATAAAGATCCATCGACAAGTAAAAAACAAAAGTGGTGCTTATCTAACAACCAAATATCTACCCAGAAAAAAATTCCAGTTGAAACCTAGTAAATACTTATATGGAGTTCAAAATCTCCCGAAACACATTTACAGATGCCTTATGGGCTCATGTCCCTGGAATAAGAGCTCTGATCTTGGGCACCCCTAGAGGAGAACACTTTTCCTCCCCACCCATCCAGTTCTCCTTTGCCCTGTGTGCTGTGGCCACCAAAGGCACTGCAAGGCTGATGCTGTTTATGAACCTGCACAGGCTCTATTTCAAAGACTCTGAGGCGTACAGGGAGAAGTTTCCTGACCTGCAACCCATCTATCACATGACTTCATTAACTGTTAACATTTTGGTGACCTCATGTCATCTATCTCCCCTCCCTCTCCTTTTGTCTAAAAGATTTTATAACAAATCCAGGGCATTCCCCCAAATGTGAATGAGCCACTATCCCTACCTCAGGCCACCCCTTACATCATCTAATTCCAAATTCATATTAAATTTTTTCTTGTCAAAACACTTTTTATAATTAATTTATTTGAATCTGAATTTAAAAAATTCTTTTAGATTTAAATTTGCTTGCTATTTCTCCTAAAGCCCTTTTACTTAATAATACCCTCCTGAATTATCTTTTTATTGATTTCTTTTGTTGAAGGATCTCCCACATTTGGGATTTGATTAATTATTTCCTAACCTAATTTTTTCCTCCATCCATGGGTGCCCCAACATCTGGCATTTGGATGCAATTTTCATTTATTTATTATCTATCAAATTATTTTTGCTCCATTATGTTCCATCTTGAAGGAGAGCAAGGGTCTGAGAATCCCCTCCCTCCACAGAATACACAGTTTTGATTTTCAATCTGAACTTCTCTCACCTGTTCTAGGATGTAAGTTGTTTTGATCATCTGATCCTCTCTTTATCGGCTGAGGAACAGGTTTTTTCTGCTTTAGGGATTTAGGCCCCCTCTCTCTGCCTTTGTTCCTACCCTGAAGAGCAGGCAGGCTAGAATAAAACGTGCTCCAAATCTTACACTGAGACAATATTCATGGAAGCATCTGGTGCGGTCCCTAACACATGGAAAGCTCTTCAATGTTAAAGCCAAATCAGAATACATCTCATTTCAAAATAATGGCCATCAAAATAACTGTCATCAGGTATTAATCAACTCCTGAATTGAGATACACGAAATTCTTTACATCCATCACAAGTTAAACTAAGATATGCTCTGTAATGTCTGCCAATGGAATAACATACGTCTCTCATTCATCGTCACAGACAATATCAGCATCTACAGAATTGTGGGCTTATATCTGGTTCTCAAACACTGATAATCAAAACAAATAAACAACAATAAAATTATGCAGTCAAAAGGCTGAAGATCCAGCATGCAACTTAGGAATGTGAAATGAAATCAGTATGTTAGACAAATCATATGTCAAGTTGTCAGCAATAATGAATACTCCACGTAATTATCACCAGTCTGTCGTTACGGCATTGACCAGCTTATTACTCCAATAGCTCCATATTCTCAAAGGCATATTAAACACTTGGATGCTAAACATCCCAGAGTAGATCATGAACTATTCTGAAGAACATAAGTAGAATTGATTTTTTTCTTTGTATTATCTCAGGTAGAATAAAAATCTGTTACTCAAAGAAAACCAAGGAATAGTATTATTACTATGTAGTCAAATGATAATGAACCCTCATGTAAGAACGGCATTTGGCAGAATGTGAGCATGTCAGTCATCAGCATCTCTTAAGTCCCAGTGGATCAACAAGTGCCTTGTAGGTCTCTTTTATGAAAGTTTCTTATTGTTTCCCATTTTGTGCTTCTCAAGCACATTTTAAAACTTGTTGCAAATGGACTGCTCTACTGGGAACACTTAAGGAAGACAGAGTTTATCTGATCATACATTCTTTCAGTATATAACTTGCTAAAGCAACATGGTCACAAGTCCACTGATGTTAGACAGAAAGATGAACAGGCACGCTTCTTATCCTCAGTAGAGACTTATTTCCGTGAATTTTTCCTAAACCCATTTCTTGGAGGTGAGGTGAAGTCCTCAGCTTCACATGCTCCCAAAAGAAAGATGGAGCCTTCAAGATGGACTCTCTGTAGATGGGACCCCTACTGCCCAAACACGAGTAGGAAGGACACTCTAGAACCGTGTGTTCCTGGAAAGGATCCCCACCCCTCACGTATGGGAAGTGATTGTTGGGTCTCATCCAAGCTCACCCAAAGTAGAAGCCACCGAAGCCCTGCCTCTGTTCTCCAAGAGGTCCTCATAGCACAGTCTGAAGTCACCATTACATGTTTAATCCAATTCAGTACCTATTTACTCGAATAAATGGAAGGCTTGTGCCTCCTGAAATTCATATATTGAAACTTTAATCCCTATGTAATGGTATTTGCAGGTGGGCCTTTGGGAAGTCACTAGGTTAAGAAGGTGGAACCTTCATGAATAGGATCAGCACTTCAGAAATAGAAGCAAAGAAAGCTAGCTAGCTTTCTGTCACATGAAGACCCAGCAAGAAGGCAGCTGTCTATAAACCAGGAACAGGTTTATAGACATCTTTCATGGAAAGATGAAGAAGGAAGCTCTCAACCCCATGATGTTGTCTTTATTGAAGACAGCATCATGAAAGAGAACACCCTGAAATATATGTAAAAATGTAAGGTCAGAAATCAGAGCCAAATGTATTTCCCATGCTGAGAATAGCATGAATGGAATATCATGTAGGTATATGCACAAGGACGTGTTTTGTGCTTTAACATCAAACATGAGCTCTAGTGCAAGTCTTCATAATGCTCCTGGTTAGCATATGGAAATTTAATTGACATAGAGCCAATTATGTAACATCAGCAGAGCACCAGTGAAGGAAACCACATACACAACAGAAAAAGCCCCCAGTGGTGGTGGAGTACATTTGATTTCACAGGGGCCAGCTTACATCTGTCCCTTTGGCATCATGTGCCATGTCGGAAGGACAGCTGATCACAGGTTCCCAGACAACAAGGGTCTGGACAAAAAAAGCAGTTATTGCCATGTTTATTGAGGGCTGAAAACCTCAGTTCCTCTTCACATGTTGCTACAAACTGTGATTCTAAGCCCTAACTTCTTCTAGGCAACTATATTTAGCTTGGGAATTTTGTCCTCAATTGGAAGATCCATTGCCTCTGCAAAACCCAGTGTCTCAGGTAACTTCTCTGAAGTTTTTATAGTTAAAGCTTCCATGTTTAGCTTTTATTTTTAACTAATTCCTCATGCTGTCAATCTTATGATACTAAGCTTCATTCAGCTGACCAATCAACCAATCAGCGCATCTTTGCTAGGGATTCAAATGGCAAAATGTCATTATGACATCAGTTCTGTGCGGGTGGTGTGGGCTTATTTATCTTGCACAAAGACAGCTGTGGCCATGTTGGTACACACACCAATTCCACACAGCTAGAGAGAACTGGAGGACATGATGATCTTTACAATTATAGCGGGCACTAGCTTTTCTTCCTGTAAAGTTGTTTCTCAACACTTATCCTCCATCATGACCTGTACATACCTTGTAGTAATGATTTATGGAACAAATAAGGATACTACAAGAACAGGAAGTAGAAAAAAAACACCTTAATCTAAATATGATCTCCTTACACCTCCTTTTCCTATCTCCGGTCTAGGAAGAGGGAGTCATTCAGAGAATGTCAGGGCACAAAAATCATTCGCAGAGGAAAAAACTCTCCATGAATTATATGAAATCAGGATTTCCATTTAAATGGATTTATTATTATCTTATCCCAAAAGATAATTGTCAAAGCACAAAAGATGTGAATGAGGGTGCAAAAGAGTCATTATATTTATAATTGACATTCTCTGGAAGATGAACTAAATTTTTCATCACAATTTGCAACTTTTACATGTGAACAGGAAAACCCACAAAGAGTTCAGACAGAACTTTTGATGCTCACACCCAACTCGCCTTCCTGGTGGGGCCAAATCCACTCCTTGGGTAAGACCACACTCAAGTCTGATGATAATAATGATAATGGTAATGAGAATGACAATGATGAGCACTTAGCTATTGTCACTCCCCTCACACAGATGACTAGATAAAGATGGCATGAAACTCCTGCAAAATGGGAGCAAACTGCTCCCTGGTTAATGAGCAATGTCTTCAGAGTAAATCATTTGAGATGGGAGGAAACAGAACCAAAATGGAGTCATTTTCCAACTCTACCACAATTGAAAGGATCCTGAAGATGTCAGAGAGACAATTCTTGCTCATGATTCCCTAACACTAACGTCCTTTCATTAGACAGAGACCTGACGGGTTCTATATAACAATCCCACAGTAAACTGCCAACCAGATGTCATGTACCCCAATTCCCTCAAGATTGAGGGATGCACAAGACAGGGGGGAATTGAAAGGGCACCCCTTTCAAATGAAAAGCCTCAAAATGTCTCCCCCCCCCTTTTCATTTCCTGGTAACTTGTGTGTTTCTCCATCCCAGCTTCCTGATGCTGGGAATGTAAACTGAGACACTGTTGTCTTGGTCTGGGTAGGCGCCAATGGAACAGGAATTAATTGCAACATTTCTAGCTAGCACAGCCTGGCTAAAGCCACATGCATATACTTCCTGGCTTTTGTTCCTACAGACTGTAATACTTTTGCAGACAAACAGAGGTAGATTAGATGACTTCCCAGTTTTAGCCAAATTGTAATTAAATTCATTTTTTTCCTTTATATAGGATTTTCTCTTAATTATAATGTGAACGGGCCACTGAATTCAGTCCACCAAAACACCAGCAGGGCCACTGGACCTGGGGCATCGATTTCATTAGCACCAATTTCACTAATCTTTTATAAAGGGTGAAATACCAAAATGCATGCAAAATTTCCTCATGTCTCTGGTCCACTTAGGAACTGCTTCAGTAGAGGAGCCAGAGGAGCCTTCCATGGCCAAAAGGAGAGGCAGCTGGCTGCTAATTGCCTCCCTGCCTGGCCAGTACCCCCTCACACCCTGAGCTTGCAGCCACCAGGGCTTCCTGCCTGTGGGATGGGAAAGTCTTATGGATTGAGGAGTGTCAGAGCCCGACTTTGTGGAGGGCTGTTGGAAGCAGACCCTTCCCCCTGTGGGATACATTCTGTAGGTTTCCTTGAGATTTCCAGGAAGGGAATACTGAGAGCCACTGTCTGTGCAGGCCACCTGGGGAATACCTCTGTGTTGTTCCTTTGCTAAGAACTATCCATAACCCAGTGATAACATCCTATAGTGGTCCTACAGCCTTCTTTGCTGAAATTCCTATTCTTGGCAGGCCTCATGAGCAAAGTCCTCTCCAAATGACCCAGGAATGCTGCTACCTGCAGAGCCCACATCTGGCCTGATTTTTGCCCCGTGGTCCAAGGAGCCATTTTCTCTCCTAGGGCCCTCTGCTGCATGGCCCATTTCAGCTGGTTTCCTGCCTAGGAGATGATATACGCTTGAGTCATAGTAGAAACTGCAGAAATACTTCTGTGAAAGGAGAGTTGACACATATTCTAGGAAAACTAGGTTGAATGCTTTGGGAAGGCATCAAAGTTGTTGAATTAGCATGCAAAAGAAACAGGAAAAGACTGGAAGAATCACAGAAAAAAAATCAAGAAAACCTCTGTAGTAAAATGGCTCCATAAGTAACTCACATACTCCTTTCTCTTGAAAAAAAGTTTAAAAAATAAAATAAAACAAAAACACACCAGAGTGGCAGAATCTGTATTGTGGGTCAGTTTGTCCAGGACAGACAGAAAGGAAATGAAATCAGCAAGCCTGCAAGCAAGAAAGGAGCCTGGGATTCTCAGCAAGAAGTCTGTAAATGAATCCACACATCGAAGATGTACGTTACAGTGACATGCTTGGTGAATGCACACATCCATGACTTCTGGCAGGGGTCATCTGTTTCAAAAGGTGGCCCTTGGCATCTACCCACCGTTACTGACATTATAAAGCAAGAGCGTCCATGGGTCATATGGTTTCTGTCCGTTAGGTTACAGAGTCAGAGAGTAAAAAGAAAAACAAAAATCCTGAGACAGAATACAAAATGCAAACCTACTCCAAGCCCTTGCCTGTCTGCAAGCTTCAAATCTGTAGAGTAAGGGCCATCAGAGGGGAGAGGGCAAAAGTGGGGCTCTCACTCTGTCTCCAGTGCTAGCAAGATGTTAGGCAAGGGGAAGTTACTTCATAAAGACTCTTGTCTTTTAGAATACAGAAATGATAGCGTTATATTGCTCGATTTTTGTTTTGCCATTTGTACGTTAAACAAATGTACGTTTATTTTTTTAAACTTTATTATTACTAATTTATTATTACTAATATTCACAGCAACCGTTCAAAAGAGGCATCTGGTGGGCCAGAGATGCAAACTAATAGATACATAGGAGGATCTATCTGGGGATCTATGTACAACACGAGAAGAGTAGTTAACAAAATTGTACCATATTCAGGATTTTTGCTAAAGGCGAGTAGATTTTTTACTTGACCTTGCCACACACAGAGAGCAAGGATAACTATGTGAGATGACGGATATGTTAAGTTGCTTTACTTAGGGTAACAAGTTCACTATCTTTATGTTTCCCAACACATCATGCTATATACTTTGAATAACACAATCACATTTTTAGAAGATAAAATTCAGGTTGTAAATAATTTAATGCATATTATGGGCTTACAAAGTGACCAACACATAGCAAGTCCTTTATAAAGGAAGCTTTGTTTAATCACTTGCTAGATAGCACCTCACTGATGTCATTACAACATGTCAAATGTCCACCAAACTTAATCCATCACCCCAGCACAGACGGTATTTCTCCTCCTCTGTGCCCTACCTCAGTCACAGAATCACCGCAGCCTTAGCCACTGAGACTACTGATCAATTTCTGAGTCATCTTCTCCTTGCTTCTCAACCCCTACAGACAATCAGGTGCCAAGCCATTCCCCGTACCCCCTTAAAAAGCTACAAATTAAACCTTAAAACTGAGCTGCGGCCTTCTTTCTCCTCATAGCCACCGACCTACTTTGGGCTCTGTTTATCTTTCATCTGGACCACTGTGGTAGGCCCCTCAGCGGGGTATTGTACATGGACTGCCTTGAAGAGTGATTGCCCATAATACTTCTTAGCCTCAAACACATCCTGCATGCAGTTGCCAATTATGTTCCTACATAATAAGGTCCCCAAATGGCTCAGAAGCTTTCAATGTCTCTCCAGTGCCTGAGGAATCCAGTCCAGGCTTCTAAGCAGAAGGTGATCTGAGCACAATCTCTCCTTCCAACCCCCTTTCCCACTGTGCTGGATTCTCAGATGCAAGGGGGCACCTGAATTTCCCTTCTCGCATTTCTGGTCATTGCAGTCCCTTGGTGTACAACCAATTTTGCTTTAATTTCTGGCCATAAAAGTCCAGAAATGTATTTCAAGACCCTCAATTTCTTGATGTTCTTCCTAATAAACTTTTTTTTTTTTAC
The DNA here is from genome assembly GCF_021218885.2 of Marmota monax. Lineage (NCBI taxonomy): Eukaryota > Metazoa > Chordata > Mammalia > Rodentia > Sciuridae > Marmota > Marmota monax. The sequence goes on from NW_026693334.1 coordinate 550,068, forward strand.
AATTAACAGTTTTCTTTTCCATCTTTCCATGATACCTCCACAAAAATGTCTTCAAATGCTTATTTTACATGTTTAATAATAATTTGTATATAGCTCTGTCTGCTAATAGGCCAAATGCTCAGCGAGGATTTTATCTGTCTTGATTTTACTTAACACACTGGATCCAAAGAAGGAATAAATAAATGTGTGATGTATTCTACTATATATAAGTCTAATTATGACTGATGGAGTTTGAAATAAACTCTAAAGTATGTGGCAGGAACCAAATATTTTTCGAAATTCTATAAAATGAATTCTAAAAGATATGAGACAATACTGGATTATTCATACACTACTATAAATTAGCAAAATCTAAATAAATTTGTTGATTGAAAAAAGTAAGTTTGAATTAGGCTCATTTTTTGTTGGATTATTCACGTATTCCTGCTACAGGGGAATTAATCATTAAAATATCCTAGTGCGCATTAAGAAACCATTCCATGCCCCTCCATCTCTTTACTCTGAGCATGGCTACCTTATGGCTCCTCCAGTCTCATTCCTATTGGGTTTCTGGAAGTTTCTTTCTGCCTAAGACCATCACATGCACAACCCGGAGATGTCCCACCTGGCACTTTTATTTGACTTTTCCTTTAGATGTGACTCCTTGCCTCCTCCAGTCCTAAGATAAGCAAATGTGTCAAACTACATTTCCAGAGACCAAATTCTCTCCAAGAAGTTAACATCCTTGCCCTACTTGATGCCTGGAATCTGCTTACCTGACATGAGTCCCTAGTGACAGACTCCATTGCCTCGTGTCATTCATATGTAAGAAGGAACAATCTGATTAGAAAGCAACTTTCTAAAGAAAAACACAAGATTCAGATTATCTGCTTAAGAAAGACACAGAGAAAAAAGTGTCAAAATCTTATCAGCAGTGTTCCCTGCAAAAGAAAGGTCCAATTAAAATTTGTGTGCAACATTCAATGAACCTCTGTACCTTATTAAAGTATATTGAGACATGTTTGATTCTACATCTCTGTCCATTCTCTTTATGCCCAACAAACACATAAAGCATGGTGCTCTCTGTCAAACTTTCCTTTTCAACACACACTTCCGACAGGATTCCCAAGACTTCTCCAGCCTACCCCGAGGCTTCCTCTCTGTGCTTTCTTTCACACCTTTATTCTAATATTTATCACCTATTCATGCATTATACACCTAGCTCTCTACCACTAGGAGATTCTGAGTTCTCTGGGGATAGAAACCATTTCATTTTTAATAAGGGAAGCCTGAGACTGGAAACTGGACTGTGTTTATTCCTGTGTAATTGGGACAGGACTGTGAGAGCCCTGTGTGGTGCAGGCTAAGAGAACAGACCAGAGGAAAACTGGGCTGTGTACTGGTAAGATCTAGTCCAGGCTGGGAGATCCAGAGTGTACCCTGTGCAGTGGGAAGGGACCCTTGTAGAGAGAAAGGATTGTCCTGCCTTCATCTTCCAGAGGCAGAAAAGGAGCTGACCTTGTGAGGGGAGAGGGGTTCCCTCCTTCCTTGGTGCACTCAGGCAGTGCCACACAGGATCTGAGGTGTGCTGATGAGGCACGTGGGCATGCTGAGAAGCCAAGAACAGGCTCACAACTGGTGACCAGCCACATGTGGAAGTTGTGAGCTATCCTGGAGCAATTTGTTCCATGGGAGCTAGATGGCTCAGGCTCCTGTCTTACAGCCTGGAGTGTGAGTGGATGAACACTAGGGGAAAGGACTGTTCTCCAATCACAGAAGCAGCAGAACAGACCTGGGGACCCAAGGAGTCAAAGGGCAAGTCATGGAGTGGCAGTTCCATAGCCTGGCCAGGACGTCTCAGGGGGCACATGCTACCTCTTTGAGGAGGCTGAACTCAGCAAATCAGGATAAGTTAGTCTTACATATGATGCTTTGGACATACAAAGAAGTGAGATTTTATTTTGATGCTGTTAGCTATGGAGGAAGGTGACACACAGTTACATTAAGTACTGTGTAACACTGTCCTATGTTCCTTCATTTTATGTGACAGTTGTTAGGATTTAGAATCATTTTTAAGTATACTATTTCTAAAGAGTTGTTCTGAGGGAATGATGCAGCCATTGGAAACAGCAGGTCTCACTCCTGGTCAAAACAATTTTGCTTATAAACATTTATTTCTCTTCAGGATCAGACCCAGAAGAGTCCGTTCTACAGCAAAGATGCTCTCTGCAGCACATGCCCTTGAATAAGCTCTTAGTCTGACATGGCTTTCCCCTTGCATTTCTGCTGACAGTCTACTTAGCAAACAACTGGCATGTTCCTGAGACTTCAGGTTGAGACAACAGATGTGGAACTAGAGAGGAAAATCATTTCCCTTCTGCTCCTGACACGATAATGCCAACAAGAAAATTGGTTTTCTTTAATGTAGCCCCAAAAGCCATATATCAACACATTATCAAGTGAAATAATCTCTTTTATGTTGCACTTTGAAAAAGTTTTAATATTCATGCAGAAATTAAAAGAAAAAAAAAAAAAACAGATACAACATAAAAAGTTTCCCCGGGATGCAGTACAGTTTCTAAGTCTTCATGGAGACCCCAGAACAGGTGCTAGGAACATGTGAATGCAAGAGAAAAACTAGAAAAATAGTTAAGTTGGGGGGGTGACTTTAAAATAATAGCAACATGATCTGCCTTTGATGGGAATAAATTTTTGGTACCTTTATACTGCTTTAAGATGAGGATGAACCAACTGCTTTAAAACAGAAAAGAATATCATGGAGATCAAATAACCAAGTGTTAATAAAATGGAACATGATTCCAGAAACTCTGAGGTCTAGCACTCAGGGGCTTTCCCTAAGGCATTACATCAGTGAACAGACGAAAGTTTTATTGGCTACAGGGAACAATTCTCGGCACATACAGGCATTTAGACTTCTAAAAGGTGCTTATGAAACAGAAGATGCCAAAAATTACACACATTGTGGAACTATTAAGAAAATCCATTTAAAAAGCCATCCCATAGGAGGTTTTATAACATTCATCTAGTTCAAAACAGCTTTATATTTCCCACTTCTCCCATCTAATAGTACACTTTGTGGGGGGGGGCGCAGAGAAAAGAAAGTAAATAAAAGAAAAAAGTAAAAAAGTATGAGGGTTAATGGTGGATCATATACGGCCAGCTGAATGCAGGAGAATATTTATAATTATTAGGTGGAGAAATTGAGCACCAGGGAAAAGAGGCCACAAAGAAAAATAAATAAGAAGTGAGGAAAACAAACAAATAAGTGGGCACCAAACAAGACATGAGCATCCTGCTGATTTTTAAAGGGTAACTCATAGAATCTCTAAGGTAGAAACCATATTGAACATGGACTGGATCCCTTTACCTTTTCTCAGGCAGAGATGATTTAAATTCTAACATGGTACCTACCGTTCTAGACCAGTATTACTGGGAATGTGTTCAAACTTCTCTTCTAGAGAGAATTGCCCTTCACCACCAAGATAGAGATTCTTATTGTAACTCTTAGGAATAGAATCAAATCTTCAGAAGGGATAGAAAAGAAAATAAAACTAAAAAAAGCTATTCATTTTACCCTTAGGTCTGAACTCTGCTAATTAAAATGGGGTCTAGGATCACTGCAATGTGAGCATCACCCAAGAGTTTGTTAAAAATGCAGTGTGGGGCCTCATTCCTAAAGACTTGGTTGGAATCCACATTTGACAAGATCCCTAACTCCTGGCTCACTAGAGTTTGAGACAACTATCATGAGAGATTAACTGAGGATGTCTAGTTGTCATTTCTGACAAGTTTTACCTATTGGTGATGTTTGTGCAATTGGATAACCTTGATTTGTAATTAATTATTACTAGGACTCCCTATTAGATATTTGTGAGTGACATTAGAGTTATGTAAGAAACAAAGTAATGGAAAGCAAATACACTCACATTTAAATGTGTTTAGATAGAATTCCTGTCCCTAGTGATCATCATCATCATATCTTGAAAGAGTTGCTGAATAGCGAGCGTCACTACATGGCAAAACAGGAAACTTTGTAAAGTGGTACTATGTCCAAGAATTTGAATTATATTATAATAAGGCCTAGCGCAGTAGAAGCCCTGTAGCATGTCACATGGTCTTGCTTAGAGATGACTGGAGTACTTTTTTTTTCCCCTTTGGGTATTGGGGATCGAACTCAAGGGCACTCAACAACTAAGCCATATCCCCAGCCACATTTTGTATTTTATCTAGAGACAGGGTCTCCCTGAGTTGCTTAGTGCCTTGCCACTGCTGAGGCTGGCTTTGAACTCGCAATCCTCCTGCCTCAGCCTTCGCAGCCACTGGGATTACAAGCGTGTGCCACCTCACTCAGCTGGAGTATTCTTTAAAGGAATTATCACTCTCGGCATTTCTGTCATGTTGTCTCAGAATACGTTGAAGGTCATTTCACACTTTTAAGAAAAATATCTAACATTTAATGAGCCACAGACTTATCATTCTATGCAGCTTCTATCTGTAGTACGCACAGTTCAAAGTCAAAGTTCAAACTCAGGACATGTCAGGGAGGGAAAAGAGCCGCTGCCAAGCTCCAGCTCTTGGGAAGACTGGAGATGGTGGGATCCTACGCTGTGCCTTGGGGGTGACAAGGGGGAAACAGAGGCTAGGAAAAGTGGACCTTGGGCTGGAGGTGAGTGAGTGGAGAGCCACGAGGAACACTTAGGACCTCTAATTTCAGCACTTCCCATTGCGTTCCATTTTCTCCAAATTTGGGGACAGTAAATATGCCCATTTGGGGACATTTAGTAGGTAGATCACCTAATTTCTAGATATGTAGTGAAAACACACATTTTGTCCCAAAGAACTATTGTATCTTTCACTTTTCTCCAGCTGACTCATTTACCCTATACTTGCCAAGCACTAGCTTCAGGCTGGAATACTGAAAAGAAAATACATCCTAATCAATCCTCCCCCACTTTGAATTCTGGTATTCCATAGGCTCAGGACTTGGCCACCTTGCCTCTCATTCTATATTCTCATATAGTTTTTCTTGAGGGTATCACATACCACCCATATGTCAGTAATACCCAGTTCTTTACTTTAAGATTTCACATCCTTTGTGAGCTCCAGATTCATATTGCTGACTGCCCTTGGACAATATCAAAGGAATTTTTTGAAGTCAGCTCAAACTCATTAGAAAAAAAAAAACTATTAGCATCTAGATGAACCAGATTTTATTTCTGAATTCCATTTTCATTTAATAAACAATGGCGTCATCACCCATTCAAATAAATAGAGAAGCATCCTGGATTCAACTGAGGTGGTCCGAAGGCACACAGCATACAGTCTCATGAAGATCCAGACTTAGAAGAACGAGGTGCTTAGTTTAATGCTCTGCGGCTGCTGTCTTAAAATTCTTATGTTTTTAAACAAGTGGCTGCACATATTCATTTTGAATTGGACCTTGAAACCTGTATGACTAATCTTCTCCTTCAGTTCTGCTTCTTGATACTCTGTCCCTACATATTGCTGCAGGAAATATTTTCCTACATCAAGATAGCATTAAGAAGCTTTTTAAAAATAAAAAAAATTCTGCTATCAGTTTTCCAAACAGTAAAAGTTAAATAATCACCTACAAGTATTGACAGCAGTGAATTTGCCAGAACAAATCCCCGTACCCTCTTATTTTCCCCTAACAAGAGGAGGCCTGCTCTCACGTGTTTATGCTAATATCTCATGGACTTCAAGTCACTTTCTCCTTTCTGTACTTGACACACGACATTCTTCAAGCTTTAATTTTACTAATGTGGATATGTCTCTTCTTCCCTTCTGTCTCCCTCTCTGGGTAGGACCAACACCCATGGTGGACTGATGGAAGTGACTGCCAGCTGTCAGACACAGGGCTCCAGAGGCATGAGGGTGACAAGGGGGAAATTCTCCTGGCGGCATCTCTGATGAGGAGAACAGGCGAGACGACCGGTAACTGCATGGTTCACTAATATACTGGTGTTGGGCAAAGTTCAGCAGGCGAGAAGACATGGCCCCAAGCCACACATTCTCTCAAGTACACAGATTCAAGTAGCTTTTCATACCCACCCCAAATCCCAAATCCATCCTGGGTGGAGGTCATTCCTGCTCTGCACACTATTCCCCCTGTGTTCCTGTAGGTGGCGCTAACTTTCCTGCTTGTAATCATGGCTGACTTGGATGCTATTGCTGTCTACACAACAAAGCTATTATTCTCATAGGGATCCCCACTGCAGACATCCAGGAGTGGTCCTGGGGGCATGGGCAGATCAGTGTCAGGAGAAGCCCTGCTGTATGTGGCTACACTCCAGCTGCATGTACAAGTCACCATATCCCTCGTGAAGGCCACAGAACCATCCCTGGCCCACAGATAACTAACTCTCCTTGTTTTGCTTTTCCCCCTTCAGAATCAAGGATCTGGATTCATGACTAACATTATACTGGCTCCACAAACCAGACCCAATTAATAATAAGCAGTGACATATTTAATAGGAGGGCCATCACTGCAATTTCTGAGGCCCCTCAAGATCCCTTTGCATCTCTTTCATGGAACAGCCTGAAAAACTTCCTGTTGATGTGACCAGGGAAGCGTTAGCACCTACTTATATTCTCATGTTCCAATCCTCATTTCTCTCACTCAGTTCTTTTCAGTATTTTATCACTTCATTTTAAAATATCTGATTTTCACTATTAAGTTAAGTAACCTCTTAGAGAATAATAAATGATAGGCCAAAATGTGTAGTCAAAGACTTCCAAATTACTATTGATGATTTAGATATCATTTTGAATTTGGCTTTCTACTAGTCAGGTTTAGAGGAGTTTCAAAAATTCTCTTCAAATATGTCTTAATTTATAAAATGCTTGACTACAAGTTGAACCATTCATTTAACAGACTTTAAGTTCATAGTACATAGTGCACTTGATAGACGTTCATGCTTTCTATTGTCAAATTACTAATTTAGCTTTCTCATAATTAACAATTATGACAATATAAATATAAGTATACATATAATAAATATAAGTATACATAAAATGTATGAGTATACATAAATGTATATATGACATAGGTCAACTTGCTGGCAACAAATGCATGATAAAGTAGCCTTTAAGTATCAATGCTGTGAGCCCAGCGTGGTGGTGCATGCATGTAATCCCAGTGACTTGGGAGGCTGAGGAAGGAAGATCGTGAGTTCAAAGCCAGCCTCAGCAACTCAGCGAGGCCGTCAGTAACTCAGCAAGACCCTGTCTCTAATAAAATATAAAAAAGGGCTGAGGATGTGGCATGGTGGTTAAGCACCCCTGAGTTAAATCCCTGGTGCTAAAATAATAATAATAATAATAATAATAATAATAATAAGAAGAAGAAGAAGAAGAAGAAGAAGAAGAAATGTATCTTATTCTAGAGAGAAGTTAATTATGTTCCTTTCCTGGCATCTGGCTGTATTCACATGACATATTTTGAGTTACTAACATATTTACAAATATGAAGGCAATACAAATATTTAAAAATCATTTATCTGCATATAATAGTATAACACATTTCAAGGTTGATCAGCTGCCCTGCTTATTTTACTGTCCTTTAAACCATCAACATTATAAACATGTTCTTGTGTTTAAATGTCATAATATAGCCTCAAAAAACATAATGTAGCCTCAAAATGCTGCATGAATACGCAGTGCCAGTTTGCTCACTGGAGCTGGCACTTCCCAGGCATCTGCACAGGAAACACAAACCCCTCTGACACATGCATTTGCTTAGACTCTGGAACTACTTTCACATAAGATGGAAACATGCATGTGCACACACACACACACACACACACACCCCTCAAAAATCATATGCATGATATTTCTATAAAATGCATGCAAATGCTTTCTTTGCTTCACAATAATGAAAATATGTTCTAATGTTTGCATCACATATTTTCAACATAAAACAGAATTACTCAAATTTCCTTAACAGCAGGGCAAACAAATCAGAAACCATGCATCCCATCAACCCACAGCAACAAAATTAATTCCCTAGTGAAAGGGAGGTGCGTCTTTGCTGAAGCACTGTGGCCAGCACACTCTGATAGCATATTTTCTCAGTATGGGGAATGCTGCAGCGCTTTCCCTCAAATAGTGGCCCATTCGTTTCCCTCATATAATAAAAGTGACACTGGAAGGTTAACGATGTGAAACTCTGCAGACAAAATGAAGCTTCTATCCTTTTTCTGCCGACAAGACCATAGCAATGCAATTTGAAAAACTAAAAAGAGTGAGACAGAGTCTCAGGTGGAAATTCTGTTTGTGTTTTATTTTAACAAGCCACAGCTCCACTTTACTAGGTAGCACATAGAAGTGGATGTAGTTGTTTCATTTATGACTAGGAAGATTCAAGATGTTATCATCAAGGGGTAACTTGGTTGAGTTATACCATATTCTATAACATAGCATATTATTGAATTTCTTTGTAGTTGGCAGTTCCAAAAGCAGACCACAAGAATGCAATTACAGGATTTTTACAACAATGCAAAGTACATTTTTTTTTATGAACAAAGCACCACAATGGGATTTTAAATAACAGTCATGTTTGAATTTCAACAGAAGTACATCTGTTTACATATGGAAAATCTAAACATTCATAGTTAAAATTTTCTGTTAAAAAGCTACAGAATAGTTATAGAATCTATAATAAGGTCTTTTAGTATAATTAATAAACACATGCTAATAGTTCAGTTAGAAATATTTGCTTAACATCTAACATACAATAATTACAGTATTATTAAAAAATAAAGGGCAGAAGAGTAACTTAATTTCCAGAGTCACCATGAATTTCATATATGTACCTGTACAGTCACACATACACACATATATATAATTGTTTCTTTTAAAACAAATCACAACCACTAAAATCAGGAAAACCTCACCACTTCTGCTTAATATGGTAAAAGAAGTTCTGGTTGAGGCACTTAGGCATGAAAAAGAAATAAAAGTCATCTGGAAAGTAGTGGAAGGAGGCCTATCTCTATTCATGGATGATATAATTTTGTATGTATAGAATCCAAAGAATCCATGAAATTACTTTGAGAACTAATAATCAAGTTCAGCAATGTTTCAGAACATAAGGTCAGTATAGAAAAATATATAATCTTTTTATATGCTAGAACTGGAAAATCTAAAAATGAAATTAAGATTAAATTTTCACTAACAATAGCATCAAAAATATTTAGGAGTAAATTTAACAAAACAAGTCCAAAACATGCACTATGGAGATGCAAAGAACTGTCAACAAATTAAGGAAAATCTAAGCAAATATGACAATGCTCTATATTCATAAACTGGAAAATTTAATATTGTTAAGATGTCAATGCATGCCAAATTAATCTACAGTTTTAACACCACTTCTTTCAAAATATCTGCTTTAATTTTTTTTTTTGCAGAAATTTTCAAGAAGATCCTAAAATTTATATGCATATGCAAAAACACATAATAGATAAACAGTCTTGAAAAGAAAGGGAAAAAAAGCTGTTAAAATTTTCTTAAGTAATGCAATCACCTCAATTATCATTATTCTATCAGAGAGAATTTAGACATTTTGGGAATTACTTTAATTTGATTCTATATGTAAGTAATTTAGTCTTGGTGCGGAAAATATAAAACTTGACCTTTTAATAGTTGTTATTAGTCTAAGCAGTGTAGTTAACATAGTTGTGAAACTGTGAATAATAGAATAAGTAGGTAATGCAGTTACCATCTGGAGAATTGCCAACTTCAAAATTTGTTGTTGCCGATGTTTATGGAGTTACTACAAACCAAGATAGATCTTGTAGACAGTATACATGTTTGCAAGTATATTATAGTAATATTTTCAATGCCCAAAGGAGTTCCAGTGCTCCGATTTCAGGAAGTTCCACTTTTTGAGTAAGCACACTTGACCTTTGTGTGCAAGCTTCAGGGAGATACACAAGGTGCACACTGCGTGGTAACTGCATTACCTACTTATTCTATCATTCACAATTTCCAACTATGTTAAATATACTGCTTAGGCTAATAAGAAATATTAAAAGGTCAAGTTTTATATTTTCACACCAAAACTAAATTACTTACATATAGAATCAAAGTAATTCACAAAATGTATAAATTTTTCTCTCTGTGATAGAATAATGCTAATTTAGGTGATTATATTACTTAAGAAAAAGCTTTGTTGACAAATAAAAACTATACCTATCTCAGGGTACAGTTGGATGTTCTGATGAACTGGTACATTGTGAAATGATTGCAATGTCAAGCTAAGAAATATCTCCACTACTTAATATAATTATCATTTTCTTTTTCTCATTCTTTGCATGTGTATGTGTGTGCGTGTGTGTGTGTGTGTGTGTGAGAGAGATAAAAATGACTAACATCTACCCTTTGAGCAAATTCTAAGTTCACAATGCAGTGCAGTATTTTTCAATATGTACTATGCTATGGATTTGATCCTCCAACACAGAAAGACAAATATTGTATGACCTCACTGATATCTGGAACCTAAAGAGGTCAAACTCACAGAAGCAGAGAAAACAGTGGAACTAGGGATTGGGGGAAGGGAAATGGGGGGTAATGTTTGTTAAAAAGTTTTGGTTTTAGTATATTAGGAAAAAGATTTAGCCCCATCTGGCCTTCCTTCCTAGGTGTAATTGAGACCTTCATTGCACAGATAAAGTGCCTAAGCCTCAGTAAGGCCAGGAAACTAGTCCTTCATAATTGGGCCAGCAAACATGTACTTCAAAATCAGCTTAATGCACAGACCACATGCTAGATCATGACATTTTCAACAGCAACCATTTATAACTTCTTTTTACAGTAAAACTTTTCAGAAAGCTACCACTTCTTTGAGTATTTACTTTAAATGGACATTTATCCAATTATCTTGTTGAAATTGATCTTACCAAGGTCACCAATGGCTTCCAGATTAGCACATTCAATTGTTTTTAGTTGAGGTTTAACTTAGACATCTTCTTAGCAGGGTCCTATGTGGCTTAGAGCCTCTTCCTTGAGGTCCTCTCCTCTTGACCTCTGTGACTTAAGGGTTCTTACACTTACTTGTCATTCTTTTCTGGCCAACTGGTAGATATCAGTGTACTTACACCTAGCTAATGGGCATCTCAGCTTCTGCATCTGCACTTTCTGAAGCTGCATGAGATACTTCACTATTTTTTTGTATTTTATTTCCTAATTTGTTCATTAGCGGTTTACTTTTTGTTTGTTTACACAAGTGCATAAACTACATGAATCACAACCCAAGGGGAGTATTTAATAATCATTTTCTGACTGGCCAGTGGGCAGGCTGGCAGGCTGGCTGGATGGGTGGATGAAAGAAAGCGTGATATGGATGGAAACTTTAATCCATTCTTGAAAAAACTGTGACTTGACCTGCTGAAGAGTGACAATCAAAACTATCTGTATCTTAGAGCTCTCTTTTGTGACAGGCTTGGATCCTTTCTGTCCACACTAGGCATCTCACTGCCATTCCACATCCTAGGCCAATTACATCTGAATGGTTCACTCCAAATATTCTCATGGCCCGGCCACCACAATCCTAGGATTAACTGAGATTAGAGGGAAGGAACTAGTCAGCCTATGATCCTTACTGTGAGTATAAATCCTCACAGGGGAACTAAGTTCACGCTGGATTTACCACCATGCCCTGAGCAGGAATGCCAAAAATCATGGGGGCAGAGTGATGTTTTCCTTAGGCCTGAGGTGATTAAACTCATAGCGGGATCTTTTACACTTATTTCTGAGAAGCCTATTTTAGCATCAGTCCCATGGGACTCTGCAGGACCTTATCCCATTTGAGTCCTATCTGACACTGTCAGGTCTGCTCTTGATCTGCCCCCTCCCCCAGCTGGCCCTGCCTTCCTCCCATGCCAACTCATCTCTTGCCATGCCACCCGCTTTTCCTACTCACATGGGCAGCTTCCCTCTCTCGGTGGCTTTGTGGGGAAGCTGTGTTATCCCAACCACCATATGCCAGAGCTCAGCACCTAGCAGTTTGTGGTAAATAGACTCAATGAAGTCAGGATCACTGTTTTGCAGAAATGCTAATGATAAAGATCTTCATTTCAACAAGGAAACCGTGTGATTATGTGAACCCAAGGAAACAAATGAAAATAAATTAGTCTATGCTATTTGGTTTATCATTTACCTAATGCAATGCTCATTGTTTTCCTATTTTTCCAGATTTCCTATTTTGATTCATGAAAGAGTAGAGGGATAATCAGAGTTCTCAAGCAGATGATGTACTTGGTACCACTAGGAAATACAATAAACATTTCCATGAGAAGAAAATTTAGCATTTCCTAAAGTCAAAGGCTTTTTCAATATTAAAATGGCAATGCATTTAGTGATGTTATTTACCGTTGAATAACAGCTTCCAGTTATTGAAGTAATCACAATCTCAAAAATAAATAAATGAAGATTCTCTCTTAACATTAAGGGACATTAGAGGAATCTTCTCTGTAAACTGTCTTTCCTTGGTTATTCTCAGGCAAATTATCAAATCTATCTTAGTTTCTACTTCCTCTTCATTGTCCTTATGGAGCGATCCTAAGAGTTGTCACTTTAGAGAGTTCTAATGACTGAATGAAATAATCCAGGTAAATCACTGAGCACATGCGTGGCTCATTGCAAATTCTCAGTGTATGTTTGTCTCCATCACCTGCATCAAAAAATACACCATCAACATCTACTTTGAATTTTCTAAACATTCTTCAAAATAGTCTGCCATATTATCAATCCCTTTTGTCATTCAACTGATGCAGAGATCATGTTGTGTCCCTTCGAGTGGACACAGTGTTAGGAATGGATGCATCATGATTAAGAGTGCACAAGTAATGTTACCTACTACCAGAGGATAAAGAGAGCTACGCATTCCAGTATAATGACACAGGTGCTCTCTCAATAACAATAGTTTATAAATTCTCCTCTCTTGCCTTTTATTGACAACTGCTTACAGTGTGTAAAACATTGCTATAACCTGAAGATGCTCTCCAGCTACATAAGACATAGGCATAGCACAATGAAGAGGAGATCCATCTTAAATTAACAAACGTCTACATGATTACTGGCTACTAATTCTGTCATCCAGGATGTCTAAATTAGCACATATTAAATTAAGAGGGTTGGGAGATGGTTAAATACAGGGTGATCAATTTGATATTGCCATAAATACATTTTTGGGTCTGTATGTGTTGGAATAAAGATTGTAAATTTTTAATGACATGATTGATGTAGAATCATTACTCAATCTCTGTGTAGTATGGATTAGGGAAAAAAAAAAAAAACCTGGACTGGAAATGCCAAATATCCAGCAGTAGTCTGGGCCTTGTGAATTGGTACAAGTCACCTGACAGCCAGGCCTTCCTTAGTTTTCTTCTGAAACCTGTCAACTCCTATCCAGATGTAAAAATCCTAATTTCTGATAATAACCCGTCATCACAATCTGTGTTTTGTTAGCACTGTTCTCCCAAGCACTGCCACAGACTACAATCAACTCTATTGTCTGTGTTAGATTTCAACACTCTGCCTGGGCTCTATCTACAGGGAGACAATATCAAATCAGCACTCACAATGAGGACTTGCTACATGCAGCCACCAGCTCAGACTCCCTGAAAATGAGACTTCCTCTGTGAAAACTGAAAGTGCACAGAGTCCAGAGATTCCTGGAACCAGCATTTCCCATTGCTTCTAATCACAGCCTATGCATGACAAAATGGTAGACGGGGTCATCACAGGTGTCAGAATACATTATCCTAAACTAATTAACCCATTATCCCATATAGACACAGGTACTGTTCTTGGATGGAGAAGGAGCAAAAACATTTTTTTTGAAACAAGAAAAATGCAACACGATGAGTTCTGTTTCTAGCAGCTGTGCACACACATATTTTTGTTCAGACATGTATATGCACTTAATTAATTTCAAAATCAAGTTTCTCGAAAAAAACGAGTATGTTTTCAACAAATAGTACAGCATTTATAATATCAAAATTCATAAAAACTATAATGGATTTATTTGGCATGGTTATATGCAAAGACCTGGCTTTTCCCTATTATATTCTTGGATATGCATATTTTAAAAAAAAATATTTCACAAATGGTTCTAATTTCACTCTTAATCCACAAATCCTGGCTATGGTGAAAGCTTAAACATTCTGAAAGATTATGAAACAGGATATTCTCCAAGGCTGCTTCCTGTTCTAATGTGAATCCTTCCTTAATATGGGTGGTAATGTGAGGAAGTGCAATCACATTTTCTTAAAATCACGTGACATTATGCTTCAGCATCTTATGGCTTCTGATTTGAAATTGTTTCTAGGCTTCAAACAATTTTCTATTTTGAACATCAGAGCATAAATGTAACGTAAGCACGTAGTGCAAATGTAGGTGCTCAGAGCATGCATGTTAGGACACAGTGGCACAGACATCGAGTCCCTCCACACCGGAGAATCCTGAATTTCAGCACCCTAAACAGGAACTCTCCATGCTGCATTTATGTTTTATAACTCTATACCAGGATAGTCAGAAACCTACAGTGGGCATTTCTGAGGTTTACTAATTCAACACGGAGGGCCACTGGCTGAAGGCCCCACATCATTAGCAGAACTTTAAATGAACAGCACATAGCGCCTATCCTAGGTTATGCCCAGGTGGCATAGACTGGGAAAAACAGCTGGCCCATTCAGAGGGATCTGAAAAGATCTGACATGAGGGACTTCCAGCACTGCTCTCCCTCTCTTTCTATGGCTGGAATGGCCCCTCTCCGCATATCCAAATGCTGCCCATCCTTCTCTGCCTGGACATGGCTAAGGCACAGTGAGTGCCCTTGCTCATTTCCTCTTCCCCAAGTGCTGGCTGAGCACAGGCCTTCCTTCCCCCTGGCCCTGGGTTCTGGTGCCTTATCTCTTATTGCCACCGTGATTCCTCAGCTAATTAATCCCCTGGTTACAGAAATTCAACCACGTCTCAGAAGTGATCCTCATATATAATCATGGGCAGACAGGCTTGTTTAGGGGTAAAAACAAATCTCTTAAGGGCCAGCTCCTTTTGGAACTGCTTCAGGTAACTGTAAGAGGACAGAGAGGGAGCTGGGGAAGACCCCAGGCTGGCTTATCTAATCCCCCAGTGCCCTGGTACCCCACCTATCAAGTACCCAGCCTCCTGTTCCCCCTCCACACACCCTCCCCATTTCAGGCACTAGGGATACTAAGTGTCCATTCACAGCCTAACAAAATAGAAGAATTTCAATTGTTTTCTTGACTTATTGCACCCAGACTTAAGCACGGTCCAACTAAAGCATGAAATGCAAAAGTGCTTTTGTTGTAAGTTGCAGAATGAAACGTTTCTGTTCTTGGATAAGGAAATTTCAAGCATCAGCAACCAGGGGGTCACTGTTCTTTTGTGTATGGACCATGCCAGGGCCACTCCAGATCCAGCCGCCTTGATGGGGTCTGAATGAGGACAAGGGGCAGTGACATGGGGGGTGTGGCTTTAATAGTTTCTTTCCTTAACAAAGCCTTTCCTCCTCAAAAGGATTTCAGGTAATTTGAAGATTGATGTTAGAGGAAAACAGGAGGGGAACAGCTTTTGTCTATTCCCCTCAACAAGCTTCTCTCCATATAAAAAATAAATTCCACCTTTTCTTTTCTTCAACCAAACACCTACACACCTCAACACAATTATTGTCCTTGGCAAAATAAATGTAATATGGATGTCTTCTGTGACCACATACACGAGAGCTTCTGCCATACCTCTAATTATATATGTATAATCAATTCATTTTGCAAAACTTATTTTGTTGTTCATCATGTGTTTTTTTTTTTAAGACTCCCGTGTTCTCCTTTTAGGAGAATCTTTTATATGCTGGGTATTCACTGATGCATAGCTTATTCAAAATTCTCAAAACTTTTTGTATGATACTATGTGACACAGGAATTTAAATAGAATACTCTACTTGGTTTTAACTAATTTAGAAAAGCAGGTTGTCAAAGGAGACTGGCGTGATCTTCACGTTTATTGTAAGATGACCTTTTCCCAGTGACAGCGAAGCGTTGGCAGCACTAACTTCCTCATAAATGATACACCAGAGAAAGCTGTAGGGCTTTTAGCCACGGCCAGACATCCACGCTTGAGTTACGTATCAAAAGAGATTTTTCATACTCAGCCCAACTAATAGCACTCTGAGCATGAAGTGCTGAATTTTTAACACAGGAAACCTCTTCTCTGAACAGTCCTCTCCCCCAGAAGGCTCTGATCAACACATGTGATATTCAGAGTAAAATTCATGAGTGGACAAACTGATTCCCTCTTACATGGTGGATAGTCTTTTCAAAATAAAAGTGTAGATTCATATTTCATTTTCCAAAGAACTTTGGAAGAGTTCAAATCCGAACATTTTGATTCCAATCTCAGCTACCATCTACCTATGTGAAACCAGGATCATGGGAAGCTGGAACCGTGAACTGCACACCACCCCCAAGGATGGATGGCTCACCCCATGAAGAAGTGTGTGGCCCTTGGGTTCAGCAGTGGTGATATTCAGGCCCCCTTCCAGGTGCTCACCAAGCTGGCAGGACACAAGAGCCAAGGCTGGCTCCTGAGGCAAAAGCACACAGGCCAGTACTTACCCAGAGTGCACCCTATGCCAGCACCTGGCTATGCGCTCACATCCTTACTGCCCACGAGGAGCTGTGGCTACCGACATTTTATACAGAAGAAAACTAAGGAGCAAAGTTAAACAGAATTACCATATGACCCAGCAATTCCACTCTCAGGTACATACCACAAAGAATTGAAAGCTGGGACTCAAATAGGCACCTGTTCCCAAGTGTTCATAGCAACATTATTTACAAAAGTCAAAAGGTGGAAGTAACCCATGTGTCCATCAAATGATGATTAATAAGCAAAATGAGGTATCTAAATACAATGAAATAATCTTTAATCTCAAAAAAAGAAAGAAATATTGATACATTGTATTTCAGTATTTCTTTCTTCTTTGATATTAAAGATACATGTTACAGCATGGATGAATATCAAAGACATTATGCTGTGAAATAAGCCAAGTGGAGGATAAATACTGTATGATTCTCTTTATATGAGGTAATTAGAATAGGTAATTCATAGTTACATAAAAACAAAACAAAACAAAACAAAACAAAAACGAGGGGTTGTGGGTGATGAAGGGAATATGGGAAACTATTGTATAATAGTTGTCTTAGTTCATTTTCTATTGCTATAACTGTTCACCTGAGGTTGGGTGATTTATAAAGAACAAAGGTCACTGGTAAAACACTTGTTTAGCATGTGCAAGATTTGGTTCTGGTGGTGGGAAGTCCAAGAGTGTGGTTCTAGCAAGGTCCTTTGGTTGCTTCAGTTATGGCAGAAAGTGGGAATGCAAGTGGGCACGCAGGGAAGACACAAACACAAGCAGCAGCCTTGCTGTAAAGCAGCCTGCTCTCACCAGAATGACCCTCGCCCAAGACAAAGGCATTAACCCTCCACTTTCCCTTCAACCCCCCCCTTTCCCAGTCATGCCACAGTGGATGGCGGTTAAACTCGAACCTGAGCTTCAGAGGGGCAGGTCATTCTCAGGTCAGGGCATGGGCAGTTTGGGAGGCTGGAAACATTCTGGAAAAGGACTATGAGGAAGGTTGCTCACTATTGAGAAAGGACTGCACAATACTGAGCTGTCTGCCCCAAAATGGCTGAAATGGCCAATTTTATATTATGCAAATTTTATCACAATCTTTAAAAGGAAGGAAGGAAGGAAGGAAGGAAGGAAGGAAGGAAGGAAAGAAGTGTGGAAGGCACACTGTGCCCAGCTTCAGTTCACACACACCTCTGCCACATGGCGATGGACCCCCAACAAGGCCTCCTACAATCCTGCCCTCGACCGCCACCCTCCTTCCCTCCACCATCACCTGTGACTCAGGCTCACCGACCTCTGCACTCACAGTACCTCAGCCAGCTCTGGAGGACCTTCCCTCCACCTGCAGTCTGCACACCTCCCCTTCCACAGATCCTGCTTCACTTTGGATGGACAGAAGTAGAGGCAGAGTGAAGGCTGTTGCAATGCATCTCTGGGACTTTTTGTTTCTCTGGTTGTAGCTCCACTCCAACAGCTCTCTCACAAACAGCACTTTCCAAAGCTCCTCTGTCACTACATGTAACATATCACGTTACTGTATACTCTTAACAAGAGGAGGTGGCCTTATGCTTCATATCTCCCTCAGCACTTCAGAGAAGAGTAGTGCTATGGCTGAGATGTGGAGTCCCTCTAAAGCTCTTGTGTAAAACAATGCAAGAAGATTCAGAGGAGAAATGATTGGGTTGTGCAAGTCTTAACCCAATCAGTGAATTAATCCCTGATGTGGATTGACTGAGTGGTAAGTGAAATGGTTGGGTGTGGCTGGAGGAGGTGGGCATTGGGGCATGCCTTTGCGTATATATTTGTATTTGGCAAGTGGAGTCTCTCTCTGCTTCTTATCACTATGTGAGCTGCTAGCCTCTGCCACACTCTCCCACCATGGTGTTCTGCCTCACCTTGAGCCCGGAGGAATGAAGCCGGCCTTCTATGGACTAAGACTGCTGAAAACCTGAGCCCTCAAACAAACTTTTTGTCCTCTACAATTGTTCTGGTCAGTTCCTTTTAGTCCCAGCATAAAAGCTGACTACAACAAGTGGACACACAGGTGCGATGACTGTCCTCTGAACAGGAGCCCTGGGGGCTACTCCAGAGAATGGCCACCATTTATGACTTGCTACTGAGAAGCATTAAAGTCTACAGTGTTGCTCTAAATCGATTTGAATTTAGATTTTTCTGGAAAGGTAAATAAACTAGAATAATTATAACAAAATATTGAGTCCATTTTTAAAAAGTCATATTGAATGAGCACACATGTAAAGAGAGGCATAATGAGACCCTCCCAGGGGACTGATCAATCAATGCCACTTTCAGTATTGGTCTCTGAGCCTGGGAATCTTATGCAGGGTTCAGAAAGAATGAACTCAGTGTTGCTTCTGCAATTGTGCTCGGTGTCAAATGACAATATCATCCATCAAAGAGGCATCGCAGCAACTCAAAGCCAAGCTCGTACAAGGTGTATGCACAGCGGCTTTCTGGAACTGCAATTACTCTCAGAGCCTCAGAGCCCTGCTCCTTAAAGAATGAGCTGGCTTTTCATTTGTATACCAGCTTTGGGTTCATCAAGTAAAATGCAGCAACTCATAAAATGAAGAGCTTTTATTTCCAGTAGTTCACATAAAAAAATGAAAATTTCATATTACATATATTCAGGAGTTCATCCTCTATTTCATGGAGATTTTAGAATGTCAAAGTAATTGAAATATATCAGAGGGACTGGGACAGTTCTGACTGGAATAGGAAATCAAATCTCTTAGAAATGGCTGAAAGAGCCGGGTGCACTGGAACATGCCTATAATCCCAGTGGCTCTGGAGGCTGAGGCAGGAGGATCACAAGTTCAAATCTTGCCTCAGCAACTTAGCGAGGCCTACACAACTCATTGAGAACCTGACTCTAAATAGAATATTTTTTCAAAAGGGCTGGAGATGTGGCTTAGAAGTTAAGCAACCCTGGTCTCAATCCCTGGTCACCCCTAAAAAGAAAAAATAAAGTAAATAAAAGACTGGGAGCTCAAGCTGGGTCCAGGACCATCCCAAATGTCCAGTTACAAACAGATGTTGAACTCTGTCCAATCCTACCTGCCTGCATCAGAGAAGATAGCCATGGGGAATCAGACAGGCTGGTCATTCCATGGATTTGAGAGATCTTCCTGGGACAGAGTCTGAATGGAAGGAGGTGTTCCAATGGGGCATGCATCTGCCCTAAGATCAGTGAAAACCCCTACATCATAAGCAGTAACGTGACCCCAGAAAATCAGCCCAGGGCTGTCTCAGCCTTGTGGCCATGACAATTGATGTCACTGGCTTCAAGGGACACACCTGAGTTTCTGATCTTCTGATGGGGGCTTGTGCTGGAATGAGTGGGCTGATGGAATCATCTGAAAAGAGAAAACCCCAGGTCACACTGTGCTCAACTGACAGATAGATGGGTGTTTGCAGTGAGTGGCAACCTGGGAATATTTCATAGTCACTGGTTGTGTGATCTGGGAAGTGAGCCTCGCTTACCAAGGGCCAGAAGACACAGAAAGCAAAGCTCAAGCCGGAGGCAGCAATGTTTCTACCCTACCTAGCATGGATTTCCTATTAAGCGTGTAAAACACATATTTAAAAAGTGGTGTGTGGGGGGGTATTGACTGTATTATTCTGGAATATTCCTAAACCGATTATTTAATTTCAGTTAAAAAAAAAATCGATTGCTCTGAAAGCCAAAAGCCTCTTTCAATGAAGTACATTTAACTGTGGATATTCAGAATAGGAGACAAATAAGAAGGACAAGACTTCCAAGTTCATAAATAAGAAATACACACGATTTTTCTATATAGTTCCAGCCATCTTTGATCTATTTTTAACTCTGCTTTAGTGCTCAAGAGAAATTCACAAGGAAAAATGATTCAATAAAAAGCAATATCCTCATGGGAGAACAATCAAATAAAGCTTAGTTTGGAAACTGGTTTTGTAGTCTCCTAAATACAGAGCATGCAATGGATTGCCTAGATCTTTAGCATAACTATGAATATGAATGGGGACTTCAGAGTCAGCCCAAGATTATGTAGATAACTTAAGCTTTATTCAAGGCAAATTTTTCAAATAGATTTAGAAATATTTTCATAAAAAAAAGCTGTAAAGAGATTAATGATATTTTCAAACAATCGAAGATCATGGATTTGAGAGATCTTCCTTTGCTTTATTGTCTTTAAAATTACTCCGAACAATATGCGCTTAAGGTATCCAGAGCAGAATTATTAAAATCCTTTTGTTCAGATGACTCCATTATTCAAACATTATTTAGAAATACTAATTTATCTAGGAAATTACATATCATATGCCATCAGACTGCTTGCTGAAGCTCTATTTATACTGAACTTTCAGCAGTACCCTGCAGTAAGCTTGTCTTTGGATATCAAATCGTTTCTCTCAAATGGGTGTCCTACATTCTCTTTGACTGCTACAGTTCATTTGGTTTTAACTTCCCAAGTGCCCACCTCAAAGTTTCCATGATCAAAGAAGCAGGTGCAACTCTACCTGGGAAGCAGGTGTAAGATGAGGATTCCACAACGGTCCATCATATCTAAATACATGAAGAATACACCAGCTGAAGCATTGGGCAGGCAGCGGGTAATCCTGTCCCTACACCCATCAGCTGGTGTAGAGTAATACAGTTTTTAGCACAATTCCACCTCATGTCCCAGAACTCATCACCCAGCCTTATGATCTGCCCAGCCCCTCTACTTGTGGACCTGGGACTAGCCTCTCACTTTCCAGGAGAGAGCAGAGGCTCATTATAGGGGGTGCCAGGAGTAGCCTGTCCAAGTCAGCTCAGGAGATTTGTCCTTTGGACCTGGGGTGTGGACACCCAGCGATTCAAACCTTGAGCCTTGAACACCACACTAAAAATATTAAAATGTGGGATTTTCCAGAATCGGACACCCCAGTCACATATGAGTGGTAGGGCCTTGACAGTGGTCCTAACCACGTACACCTTGACGTCATTCATTTCATCAATGACCACCTGTCTTCACCATCCTTTTTGCCAATTAGCAAACCTGATGGTATGGACTTGGGTACTGATTTTTGACCACACCTCAATTGTGGACTCCTCCTGGGGTTTTTCCACTGATAATGATCTAACCCTAGGGTAAGAAATAATGTTAACTTAGAAATGCAGCCTCTCTTACACTGATACACCTTTAACGTAAATTACTCTACTCACAATATAACATGTGGCTTTCTCTCCTGCAAGCAATGGAAAATAACATCCTGCAAATACAACCATCTTTACAAGCTTACCCCAGTGCAGGAGAGGACATGAAGGAAAACGTTGATACCCTATTAGAAGTGATCATTCTGAATTTACAAAAGATGTGTAATCCAGTGTGTCCAGGCAAGAGGGACTGATGCAAGTATCTCTAAAAAAGCACACCAGGCCAAGAGACATGGGGATAGACCATGAATATACTGCATATATTTATGCAGGATGAGGGATGATGGAGGGTGTGCCTGGCATGGTGGTCCCCCCACAGTGAACTCAGGTCAGGAGAGCCATTACCATGGGGAATCTTTATCACAAGGCAGAAAATATTAATTATTAATGGGACAACTCAAGAAAGGGGCAAAGGACCAAATAACAACCAACTAGAGATAACAAAGAATTTTGATATCTCTTTCCCAAGCTTCTTTCCTGTGAGTATATCACAGAGCTGATATACTACATACACATTTCCCTTTTCTTCTTATCTTCTGGTCAATGTTAATTTTAGGGGTCATCTTGACTAGATTAGGGAATACCCAGAGAACTAGCAAAGCATAGATTCTGGGTGTGCCTCTGCGGGTGCTTCAGAGGACACAGGCGTGTGAGATAGTTAGTGGATGGGGTAGGGAAGATCTGCCCTCAGAGTGGGTGAGCACCATCCAATTGGCTGTAGGGCCACATAGAAGAAAAAATGAAGAAAGAGCGTCCCTCACTTCTCTCTTGGAGTAAGGACACTGTCCTCTTGCTACCCTTGGACATCAAAACCCTAGCCCTCTGGTCTCTGGACCTTTGGATTCCAGGACTTACACCAGAAACCCCTGGGGTTATCAGTCTTTTCCTTAGACTACAAATCATACCATCAGCTTCCATGGGTCTGAGGATTTTGGACTTGGATGGAGCCATGCTACCTACATCCTAGGGTCCCCAGCTTGCAGACAGCCTGTCATGGAACATCTCAGCTTCCATCACCATGTGAGTCACTTCCCCTGATAAGTCCCCTCCCATACATCTATCTGTATCCCTCTCCATTTACCTGTACCTAGATCCTCTTGGCAATATACTTCCCTTTTTTCCATTCCATATGTTGACTCCCGAAGCACCCACAAAAAGCCCCCTACATGTTACTCTCCATATCTGAGTAAGCTTACCAGGGAACCAGAATAACATTTATCATAAACAAAAGACACTTACTTTCCAAGTATTTATTAGAGAACATTTTACACATCAGTGTCAATTCCAAAATGTTTATTCTGTTAGTGAAAAGGATATTAAAGAACTCTGCCCTGTATAGCACATTTTTATTAAGCTACTGAGAACCTACTGTAGGGCATCCACCTTGCAGGGGTGAAAATATGTGGTTAACACAGTCATAGTCTGTGATCTGTGGATTTTATGCAGATTACTGGTGTGTATGTTGCATGTGTGTTGTGTGTGCCATATATTATATGTTCTGAGACATGAGTGTTGAATGATATGCATTTTGTTTATACGCATGGAATGCTGTCCCAGTGTGTGTGTGTGTGTGTGTGTGTGTGTGTGTGTATTTGTGTTTTGGTATGGAATAACTAAACTCTACAATAAATAAGAAAGCTACTCTGCATAAGAATGTTTTGTTCTATTGTTTCAAGTTAATTTTACTGACTCAAAAATAGGACAAAGATTCAAGAGGCTTGGACGAAATGGACATCTGCTAGCTCAGGAAATCAATATTAATCAGTACTTCACAGGATATATTTTTAAATCATCAAGGAAAAGTTGATGTACCCAGGGACTTTGCAGCAAGGGACTCTACATACCACCTGGGCAGGTGTGCCCATTGTTGTTTCTCTGCTGACAGGAAGAGACTGAGGGGGGTGGAGAATGGGAAAGAATTAGAAGTAGTCACTTTGCATAAAAGAAGGAGGCAATTCAAAGGAGAGGAAAAATTATGTTAGCAATTAATGCCTCTTTATGAAATAATAAAGCAATTAGTGGAAACTTGAACACAGTCACTAGTGTGAAGTGGCAGCCCCAGGGGGCTAGAAGAGGGAAGGTAGAAATACAAGTTCAGGACACTCTAGACTAAGATGAGTCAAGAGGAGCTCATATCCACACACAAAGAGGCCAGCTACCTTTTCCAAAAATATCAAATTAATATTAAATCTTGCACCAAATGCAAGACTTCCACTGCAAATCTAAAGGCACATATAATAGGAAACAACACAATAGTCTCTCTTTATATTTCAGAATCACCAGTGAATGGCTCTCAAAACCTTAACTCATACCCAGGAAGGTCCCTGAAGTCCTAAGAGGACTTAACCTCATTCTTTCTACCTGATGTGAGACGCGGTTGCCCACAGCTGCTCAGTGAGAATATGTTTCCCAGGAGCCTCCAGTTGGAATCGTGAGCAAAAGTTTCCCGGACCTCAGGCCCTGAGCACCCTCAGCCTAGAAGACACTCGGGTGGCACAGCCCTGGTTAACCCTAACATCCAACACCACTGCTGCTTTCCACGGTGGCCCGGGACGCTTCTTTCAGTTGAAGTTCTCCCCACCCAACGTCAACATTGCCACCTAAGGCCACTTCATCTCTTTGCCTTCATGGAGGCAGCTGTTTTGACCACCAGTGGAACACTCATAACAGCACTCATCAAACCTGAATGCACATTCAAATGGCCCCTGAGTCTTGCTAAAATGCAGATTCTGTCCCAGGCATTCTGGTGCAGGCTTGAGATCCACATATCTAACAAGCTTCCAGGTGGGAATGATGTCCTGGGCTCAGGGTTTCACTTTGAAGAGATAGGGTGTAGTGTCTCCACTGCAGAGAGCAGAGGACCCTGTCCATCATCCTGGAGAGTACCTGCTTCATTCACACTGCTTGCAAACACAGGAGCCTCCACACAGTAACATCGTGTTTGACAGAACCATCTGTAAAGAGTTTGCCTCCTGACTCCCCCCAAATTGGAAAATAAAAAAATCAACATTTGTCTTTTTCTACTCAAATGGCAGAAATACAAACACAGCCTCTCCCTTTCCATTTTATATCCTTTCTATTTCATAAGCCATTTTCACCTTCCTCATTTAATTTGATGCATCTTGTGGAAAAATTGAAAATTCCAAGGTAGTAGCAAAAACATGGCTGACTCCTGTGGTTTCCCCGGCTTGTTATCGGCACTAAAGTCTGATTGTCCTGGAGAGAATCTCAGAGAACAGTGAAGCCAACAAGGGTCAGGCTCAGAAATCCTGGGGCTGATCCTCTGCGAAGAGGTCAGGCAACATAGTTTAAAATCTGAATCTCACATTCCTTGTCAGAGCATGGAAGTGATGTCTCCCTTTTCAGAAGGAGATGGACCATTCTCTTTGCTCTGACTTGTGTTCTGGAGTGAAGTTTGAAAGAGGATAAGGCACTTTAAAAAATAAAACACTGATTTTGGAATATTCATTCACATGCATTAATTTAAAAGGCAGAGGAATCCTGATAAAATGATTCACCTTCTTATGAAAAGTTATAGCCTTTACTTCTGGTAAAAGGATAAAAACCTGTCTACGATATGGTACAAAATATGCTTCTAATTACCCCCAAATAATGCATACCACCCTGTTGTGGACATCAGCAAGACGCAGTAGCATCATGCTGAATGGTGAACCCTCACTTTCTGCTCCCTCCATTATATCAACAACACTTTTTACAAGGGTAATCTTGTAAGAGATAGGTTTTTCTTTGTTCCTTGAGTATTTATAGATTCAAGGAAAACTAAAAGCATTACTTGATTTACCATTGCAGAGAATATTGTTTAAAACTATGGTATTTTCATGCTTGAAATACCCCAGGAAAGTCCAATTAATGATATACAAAAGTGTGCACTTGGAATGTTAGTAAATATGTAAAAGGGTTGACAGACAAGTGTCATTTTTCTCCTCACGTTTCCAACATGAGGTCTGGATCTGCAGTACTGGATGTATGTTCCATATCTGCCAGTAATCAGGTGACTTAGAAAAATATTTTGAACTTTTATCATCCTCTTCCTCCTCAAAAATATCAAGGCTAACACCATAGCCTACCTCATAGGCTTATTGTAGATTTAAACATGATTCTCTAAGTGTTCAATTGATCTATGGTATAAAATCCACAGTATTTAATCAACAAATATTAGATCTTATTCTTTTAAAATGTGTTAATAAGTTAGAGTGTAGAAGTGTGGTTCCTAGAGGTAGTATCAGCATCACCTGGTACTGAAAAAGTACAAAGTCTGAATCAAAAGCTGGAGAGATGGAGAGAGCGGCACAGTGATTAGCCCTTAACAATGCCTCCCAGTCTTTCTGATGTGCTCTCAAGCTAATAAACCATTGGGATTACAAATATAACACTGACTCTTTAAATAGATATAAATTTCCAATGGTTTCCAGTTTTGCTTTACATATTGATTAATCTGGTAAATGCTGGTTAACAACTACAAAGCACAGTTTAAAGATGATCCAGGCATTTTTAACACTGGATCAGCATCTTTATGATACTTTGATGTTCTAAAACAAAATCCTTCCTTTGATTAATGAATTAAGCATTTGATAAATAATTTTGAAGTTATCTTTCTTGTTAGAGTAGGTCTCCATAAAAAATTAAGAGCAGAAATAAGCTTTCATGATTTAGTGCACAAAATGGGTACTGTAGTAAATAATAATACATTGCATATTTCAAAATTGCTCAAAGAATAGAGCTTGAATGATTTCACCACAGAATAACTTAAGTATATGAGGTGATAGATCTGTTAACCCAACTTGTAAACATATCAAACCATCAAATGGTACCCGCAAAAGTATATGTAATTATTATTTGTCAAATAAAAATAAAATTAAAAAGGAGTCTGGACAAGTGAACTTCTATTACAGAAACAGGCACATAGTAATCACTCAATGTGTCCTACTTATTAACGAAAATTTGCACCATTACAAATCTATCATCAGCGTGATGCTATGGTTTGAATATGGGCAGTGTCCCCCAAAGGTCCATCTGTTCAAGGCTTGGTCCCAGGCATGGTGCTACCACAAGATACCATGGACCTTTAGGAGCTGGGGACTGGGTGGAGCTTCATAGGTGACTGGGAACATGCCACTGAACATACCCTCAAAGGGGATTTGGGGACCTCAGCTTCTTCTTGTCTTTCTGGGTCTTGACATAAGAGGTCTGCTCCAGCCAAGTTGTGCTGCCCATGCCAGAGGCCAAAAGGATTGTACCATTTGGTCTTGAAGGGAACCTCTAGACTGTGAACCAAAATAAAGTTTTTCTCTGTACAAGTTATTTTCCTTGGGTATCTTGTTATAGTAATGGGAAACTAATATACATGAATCCAAAATTTGTTACCAAATTCCAAAAAAATATTCAAAGGAGAAATCAGTACTAAAAATTTTCTTTTTATAAAAATTTTAGAATAGAATTTACATATATTTCACAATTCTGTAATTTTGTAAATCCATTCATTCTCAGATCTAGTATTATTATTTTGATTTGGGCATTTGTATACTCCAGAGTAAATAGTTACTTTGAAATTTTCCTTTCCTTTCTATTCTGACATGGAAAAGGAAAGCAGTGGCAAAATAATAAAGATACACTTAGGTTGAGGAGTGAGCCAAGAGTGGGATTCAGAAGCAGGGTACTCTTCCCAAGAGCAGGAAGATGGGTGGTATTTATGCTTAAAGTATGGTACTCACTTTAGTGAAGAGGACTATGAAAAGCATATTTAAGATCCTATAGAAAAAAATTAAAACAAAAGCAAAAATTTTAAAATATACCCATAAACTATTTTATAAATGTTTCTTCATTATAGTGCCCTGTAAAATAATATAGAGTTTGGAATCATAAATGCTTGTGTGAGTTCATTGGTCAGCAAGATTCTCTATATTAACCCACAGTGTCCCTACAATACTCTGAAGTCACTCAAGAACAATGGCTATGATTAAGAGTGTTCTCAGCATACAGAAGTAAGGACTGCTGTGATTTACTGTAATACTTCTTTTCTGATCTTAATTCCAGGGATTAAATGCCACTACTTTTTGCTATTTTCATAAAACTTCCCGAATGCACAGATTCCCAGTAACATGGCTACTGACCCACTCTATTTATTGTCCACATTCCAGCAGGACCCTGATGTTCTACTTGAGATATAGATGCCTAATGAGGAGCAGTGTAAGTCATCCATCTCAGTGTCTTGTTAGTTACTTTCTGTGAAGAGCTCTTTCCTAATCAGACTGTCTGGGAACACTTAGGTCGATGTATTCTGTTTTGTAGAGCTCTCCAGCAATTCACAGGATGTTATTTTTAATGACAAAGTTCTCATAAACAATTCTCAATAGTTTTCCAGTAGACTAATAAGATTTTTCACCTGGCTGTCTATAATAAGAGTTAAGTGGATAAAAAAGAAAAAAAATTACATGCAGAATGGCCATTCTTTAAAAAAAAAAAACTTTAAGTTCTTTCTTTTAAGATTAGTTAAAATTATTGCTATTAATACTAAATGTAGCTCCCCAGACGTGTGGCACATAATCCAAGTCAATTCAGCAGCCAAGTGCACGATGCTCATTGGTGTCCTGGGTTCAGAGGATTAGATGGGGAAAACATCAGGTTGGCCCTCTCCAGTTTCAACAAGGCAGATGTGAGATATGAATTAATTAAATCACTGCATACATGTGGAGAGTGTTATTTGATTTGGACTTCACTCTTGGTGACTCTGAAGAGCATCCACATTTGAATATTACCCTTCCTGGTTCCTACGGCTGTGGGAAAGAGCACACCTATCTCTGGCCAGGGCACAGCCATTGGTCTGCCTTCGGGTTCAGTCCTGAAAACTTTCTCACAACTTCCAGAGGGTGCCAAGCTCTCATTCCCAAATCAATATTGTCCCCACGCGGCTTCTGAAGGCCTATTCTGACTTGTCACTTAAAAGCAGCTCAGGGACGTGTGGGATGCTCTGCACTGCTGCTGTTCAGAGGACCCCAAGAACAGGCCCAGGTGTAGATGAGCAAATGGCTCAACTGCAGGGATTATCCTGGTGTGGCATTTGTGTGACCAGCAAGCCACAGATGATGCCAAGGTCCAGCAGAACTCACAACCCTTCTGTCATGGAGGCCAACCTGCCAATGACCATAACTGAGTCCTCGATCTGGAACACCCCGTCTCAGAGACAGAAATTGTTACTGCTGTGAGTCAAATGGATGAATATTAGAAATTCATATATTTTCTCTCCACCCTGCACAGCCTCACTCCCCTTTAAAATGGAGTTTCTTTAAAGTCTGTGGTATCTGTGCTCACTTCAGCTACGAAAATATCTGTCTCCTCCTAAGTCCCTTTTTAGAGCATTTTCAAGGTGCCAGCATGGGTCTTTAGTGACATGGACCTCATCACTAAGCAGTGGGGTATGTGTCCTCCTGAGGGAGGACCTTGTTCCCCCACACCTTCATATCTGATAGATTCCCTTACTCCTGGTCAGTGCTTGATTTTTATTCCCAACAGTTGATGGGAATTCTACAGGGAGTCAAGTACATGTTATGGCCTAAATCTGGGGTCACTCTGCCCATGTTGAAATTCCTATGCCATTCATTCCTGTGGGCTTGCCCTCAGTTGAATATGGACATAAGGGTAGTTTATGGTCTGGTATGAGAATCAAATAAATGCTTTGAAAAGGTAGGGGTTCAATGAATATGAGCTATTGCTGTTACTATTTCAAGGTGGCAATGATGGAAATGGGTATCTTATAGATTCGGGGTCCAGTCATCTCACAGAAATGTCAAAAACCAGATTTCAAAGTACTAAGCTGTTGGTCCGACCCAAGTCCAGTGTGCACACGCAGTGGACAGCATAGGCAAAGGAGAGGGACAACTTCAGAATAGGCAGAAGTCCCTGCATGCACATGGCCTTCACCAGGATTGGCTCTGAGGCTCCTTTGTGGACTGATGAAATCAGAGCCCCGAGGTTGAGGCCTGGGGTGAGTGCTTTTAATAGTATGGTCAGAGTTGAGAGCGACTGGTTCCCAATGCTCTTGGGCCACACTTAAATGTCACTTTAAGCAGTTTGCTACCAGCTTCTTGGATAAAGGTAAGTAACCATGTAGAAAACTCCTTCCAAGTGTGAATTCTTTCCTAAGGCTGTCATGGTTCCAATTAAGGAAACACCACAATTTCTCTCGGTTGTTGTTGTTTGCCTCAAAACAAAGCCACCACCATAAAAGGACCTCAAAAGGTAGAACACCTTACCTAAACTGAATTGAGACTTAGTGACAAGTGTTTAGGGAATCACAGGAAAGCTATGTAGCTTCTCATTTTAGAGAATCACAAACACCTGTGATCTTGATTTTTTTCTATGAAGAGCCATCCATACAACGGACAAGAAATACATTTCTTGGGGCTGGGGATGTGGCTCAAGTGGTAGCGCGCTCGCCTGCCATGCGTGCGGCCCGGGTTCGGTCCTCAGCACCACATACAAACAAAGATGTTGTGTCTGTCGAGAACTGAAAAATAAATATTAAAAAAAAATTCTCTCTCTCTCTCTCTCCTCTTTAAAAAAAAAGAAAGAAATAGATTTCTTATCTTTGTTAAATGAATGCTTCACTCTGACACCTAAACTCAACTGATTCTACTATTTGCTCACTATAAACTTTTCTCAGAGCTGATGAAACCAAATGCGTATGAGATTTCAGTAGTCTGAACTCTCATAAACCATATTTGCCAACCTGTTTTTCACTATTGGGAATGAAAGGAGCCTTTTCTTACTTTTTTTTCAAAATTCCTCCCTCCACCCCCTGCAATATTATCACTCCAGATATACTCTAAATCTGGTTGTGTTCTGTGACTTTGGGGACATCACAAACTACTCTAAGTTTTTTCCCCTTCCTAACTAAACAGACAGACATGTTGCCTCTTTGGAGACACACTCCCACCCCCATTACAAACCCACACTGTAATTCAAAGGATTCTATCAGCCAAAGCATGGGC
This sequence comes from Marmota monax, assembly GCF_021218885.2. NCBI lineage: Eukaryota > Metazoa > Chordata > Mammalia > Rodentia > Sciuridae > Marmota > Marmota monax. The sequence goes on from NW_026693334.1 coordinate 580,951, forward strand.
TGTGGGGGCCGACCTCAGATGCAACCCAATAGTTCACACCCTCAAATCTCAGAGTCAGTAAATATTCAGAGTCAATAACGAGCTGTTATCAGTACTAGCTCTGCTGGCTCATGTCCAAACACTACATGTTCCGACGAAACAACCTGCTTTTAAAGGAAGGTGAAGATATGGACAATTATAAAATAAAATAAACTGCACTCATTATTTCCAGTGTCCCTTCAACTGGTCGTTCCAGACATTCTGCTCATTTGTGGGTAAACTTTCAGAAGGAGGATTGGTGGTGACATAAAGCAATAGGGAAAGCAGGATGTTTCCTCACTGACTCCAAGAACTGTGCTTTGCATAACCTCCACCACCTGAGATACCTTCACAGACATTCTTACTTAAATAACGGAAGATGGTGGAATGACATTCATACCTAGTGATTAATTTAAGGCGGCATGTGATCACTCAAGTTATTGAACTTGGGCTTTTGATAGAAATGTAAAGGTCACAGTATAGGTCTTAATTTGGGCAATTTCTCAATAAACTTAAGAAACAAGTGACTTCCATAGTAGTCTTCAATCATCTACCAAGAAGAAGCCCAGGCTACTTCCCCATCATCCCAAACCCTTGATAAAGCCTCACCTGACCTCTGATTTATATGCATCCTGCAAAGCCAAGGGCAACAGGAAGAGGAGGTGGAACACTGGAGAGCAGTAGGAGTCTACTGGAACTCTTCATTCTGAACTTGAGGTCTCTCATTTATTACTAAAACGACAGGCTACACGGGCTTTAAATTGCCTAGCATGAGAAATACATGTTCTAAATATGCTCTAGTGCCTAGAAATAGGTTTTCAAGTAAGTGGACTCAACAACAATTGCCTACTGTAAGTAGGTAGAGCATTTATTGCAGAATAAATTATATCTTTCAGGTTCATCTTAGCAAATTATTCAGGGACAGCATAATGGGCAGGGTATTCTCCTCATTTTCTGCATACATAAAGTCTGTACATCCCAGACCTTAGATCTTTATGTTGAAACACAATGGGAATTGATCAGAAAGGTTTTAGCAGCGTGGATTTCTTCTAACTAAATGCTAACAAATGACAATCAGCCCAATGTTTCCTGTACAGTTCATGTTTGTAACAATATATCTTGAGAGCTTGCTATTGCCTTATTTAGTGTTATTTTGTTGCATCTGACCTGCTCATTGATAAAATGGCAGATGATGTCAACAACTTTTTAAAGCCATAAGTAGGTAGAGCATTTATTTTCCTCTCCTCTGGAGTTAAGCTTTCCATTTCTGTTACCCGTGGTCATAAGGCATTGTCACGGCTCAAGGATCCCTCTTCTTATCTATCATCAGAAGGCCAACAGAGCTTAACACTACCTCACTGCACCTCAGCACAGAGGCCTGCATAATTCACATCATCACAGAAGGTTGAGCACAGTGCAATATGCTATTTTGAGAGAGAGGGAGAGAATACACATGTAACTTTTATTACAGTATATGCTATAATTATCCTATTTCATCATTAGTTCTCATTGTTAATTTCTTACAGCGCCTCATCTATGAGTTCAAGTTTATCATGCATAATTACACATGTAGAGTGGCTGGTGCCTTCTGCAGTTCCAGGCACAAACTGCGGGTTTGGAAATGTATGTTCTATGGTTAACAGGGATGACTGTACTGGACCAACCAGGGAAAGGGCTGCAAGACTTCACTATAAACATAGTAGAGATGAGGCCTTTCAGAATGGAAGAGTCCTTACCCACGTGTGCTCAGCTCAAGGCCACATTCTTTCCTGAGGATGTTCTCCCAGGTGCAGATCAGGGAGCTAGTTCAAAGTGCCCTGAACTTGGAAGCATTTCCTCACACTTTGCAAAAGATCCCTCTTTCTCAGTAGACTGTGTTTTGAACTCAGACCTCAACTAAGTCCCTCCAGTAAGTTCTAAGAACTCATAATCAAAAGTCCAACACATGAGAAAACACACCTCCATGAGAAGGGGTTTGTGAAAAAATACAAAAAAATCGAAATGAAGAAGATTAAAGATAGTGAATGATCAGATTCAGAAAAAGATATGCAGGAAATATTTAGTATGTTTAAAACTATAAAGGGGACTTTTAAATTAAAAAGAAGAAATTCAATATTCCACAGGAGATCTGATAATGAAAAAGTTGAACTTCTAGAAATGAAAAATAAAGCTCATTTTAATAGAACACTGATATTCTGCTGCTAGGAAAAGAAGACAGTGCATTCACCTGGGAATAATTTAGCAGCTTCTCAAAGAATTGAGTGCAAGCTTGCCATCTGAGTCAGTCATGCCACATCCAGGCACAGACTCAAGAGAAAATGATTACTACTTTACACAAAGATGGACAACAAGATTTTTCATAGCACATCCATATGTAAAGAGCAAAATTTATAAACAATAAGAATATACATCAAGGGCTGAATGAACACACAAACTGTGGTACATTCACAAAATGGAAAATTACTCAGCAACAACAAAGAGATGAGAAAGGCCTGCAACAACTGAATCTAAGAGTTCTTAAAAAAAAACATAGTAAATTAAAAATGAAATGACCCAAACTAGATAAAATGAATCTATAATAAAAGGTTCATTCAATAACATAACCCTGTAACTCCACTGGTAGAATTATTTGTGGGAGAAATAAAAACATATGTCTACACAATAACTTGTATGTGAATGTTCACGGTAGTCTTGTTTATAGTATCCAAAAAGTGGAACCAAGCCTAACAACTGTGTGCTACATATCTAAACAGTGGAAAATTATTTGACAATAAAACATAAATAAAGTTACTAATACTTGGTGCGACATGGATGAACCTTGAAAAGATTATGCTAAATGCAGGAGTTAATAATTAAAGACTACATATTGCATGAGTCTTTATTTAGATGTCCAGAATGTGCACAAAAAGGAAACCTAGGGCTGGAAAGCTTCCCCACCTCCCCTGGGCAATGAAAATGTTTTAAAACTTACTGTAGTCACCGCCTCAAGTCTCTGTGAGTACGCCAATAAAAGATCACATTTTATACTTTAAATGGTTGAATTGCATGGCACAGGAGTTATATCTCAATAAAATTGTTTTGGGAGAAAAAAAACCATGATAGTTCTCTTAATGATAAACATAAATGGAATTATATTAAATTAATAAAGTCACTTATTTACCCTATTTATTACCAGTGCAAAAAGACAAGACAAAGTAAAGAATTTTAAGATTTCAGCATTAGACAGATAGTAATTTTCAACACATAAAATCCCTAACAGCACCGACAAACAAATTACTACAAATAATTGGAGGGTTTAGCAATTTAGCATATAAATATATAAAAGGGTTTATACATTTACCATTAAGTATATAAAAAACAATTGCATTATTTAAAAAAAAAGAAATTCTTAGAGGATGCATCTAATAAAAAAGATAACATTTCCAACAGCAGGATAAACAGTAAGGACCCTAGAAATGAATGCCACCAAGAACAGTGCGAAGGCTTTATGAAAAAATGTCTAAGTTTCATGGAAAGATATTTTAAATGAATAAAGTAAGTTGACATAAAGTCCATGAATCAGAAGATTCGGAATCATAAAGTTATGACGATTCCCCAATTTTTCAGAAGTAGAACATATACACGTGAAAACTGGTACACTTCAGAGATGTCACCACAGTTTGTGAGACAGATGGCAGTCTACTCAATATTAGGATAATCCATCAGTAACCTGGAAAAAATTGAATGTCTAGATCTTGACTTGAAAAATAAATTGGTTTCAAAGAGATCGGATATTTCAACATAAAAATATACAGCTTCATAATTAGTAAAAGAAAATATGGGAAATTGGAAAATTTTACATAATTAGTAAAAGAAAACATGGAAAATTGTTTTAATGTCTTAATCCTTAAAACTTTTTAAAGATTTCTTAAATAATATCTTAGAAAGCACGAGTCATAAAGAAGCCATACTGGATGACCTAAGAGTGTTAAAATAAAGCACTTCTGTTCAAAGACAAGATCAGAGAGTTGGAGGACATGGGTATGACATATATACAAGTAACAGGAGTTCAGTGCCCAAATAGATTGGATTAAAATACTAAGAAAATTATAAAGTACCAATAGAAAAATAGGAGAAAGACATAAATAGGCATTTAGTAGAAGAATAAACATTAATAGCAAATAATTAGTAGTTCTATTATTGCATAAGTCAGATAAATCTAAACTTCACATTCACCAGAATTGCAACAACAGTGAAATAGTATGAAAACCATGAACTCTTGCTGAGTACGTGCAGCAATGCACTATACATTGCTGATGAGAGTGTAAATTCATACAACCACTCCTCAAAATTCTTTAGTATTTTCAGAGAAATTGAAATGTTCCAATCCTACAACCCAGTTTTTGCTCTTCTGTGCATGCCCAAGGGAATCACTGCTTGCCCACAGGACAAACTTAGTGTGACAATGTCCCTGGCCATATGTTTACAGAAGCAAAATGTAAAAACTCCACAAATTTTCTCCTGAAAAGGATAAACACCCTTTGGCATATTCACATGATGGAGCAGGAGGCATAAGTAAAAAAATGCACGAGATAGCAGCCCCCGTGTCAACACCGATAAATCCAAGAACCGAGTAGAATGGAAAAGGCAAGTTGCAAATCATGCATAACACATTTATGTGAAATTCAAAACAGGAAATCCAAGTAATATTTTGCATGTTAGGATGCATACACATGGAAAAACATAAAGAACTTCAAGGGAATGAATAAATACAAAATTAATCTCTGGTGTAGTGAGACAGAGGGGGAGGGAAAGAAGAGTTTTCAACAATTATTTTTCAGAAGATTTGACACATTAAAAAAACCCACAAATACACGAATATTACATATTCTCAATTGTGTATATTATGTTCATAATATGCATACCAGGATCTTCAAGGATTTGTTTCTAAAAGTTATTTTTAATTTACAATAACCTTAAATTCCCTTTACTTTATAACCGAAGTCCTATTAATAAATGCTAGCATTTTTTAAAATCTATCCTCAAGTCTACTATAAAGTTATCTTTATCATTGGATCCAATTAGCATCTTAGAGATTTGTACTTTTCAGACTTATAATGAAAAAATTCTCCCAGGGAATAATGAGGCATGTTAAATCTTCTGAAAAAATGGCAAACCCAATCCGCTGTCAGACCACTTCTAGCTCCTATATATTTTATTTCTTCCAATGCCCTCATTTTGAAGTCTCCATTGTTTCTTTAATAACAAATATTCTTCAGAGTCTGTTTCTTCATTAGTTTATCAGTTTTTCTTCTGGCTCCAAAAGTTGCACTGAAAACTAGGTGCTGATTAATTTTCTCCCTCTGGAATGCAAGTCCATTAGCCAACATAATAACTGTTTGAAATGGTTTGGTAGAAGCTTAAAATACACCTCTGCATCCCTACCCTGAAGGACAGGTTAAATAGAATCCAGCTAATTCATTTCCCTCCCTTGAATTTTGGTCTTACCCTTGCTGTTTTATTTTAGGATGAAGTGGTCTACCATGCACCTGAAAATCAGCTTGATAGACATTTTGTTACAGACTTAGAAGAGCAGCTTTGATAATCAGGGCAAGATCTTGTTAACATCCCTGTGAAGGGTTGCAAACAGGCAGGCTGTATTCCCATGCTCACTGCACTGGGTGACACACAGCATGACCATTACCTACATGCATTGGCCGAGTGGATGAAGGCGAGCTTGCCTCTTCCTCCTCATAACAAGGGCCTCACAATTCCATGCTCCTCTAGCTTTGTCCTTGGTGGGTGACCCTAGCACCCACCCACATAACCACAGGCGGATTCTGATTTTCAGACAAGCCCCACAGGATGCCAATAGGTTCCATGAGCCTCAAGCACTCTCAAGACTTAAAAGAATGCTAATAATTCCAAAGTTTAGATGACACTGAGGATTTTCCCTATTCCCACATTAATCTTTCTGGTAAAATTCTTCTCTAATACCTGATTACAAGGGAATTAAATGAAGCTCATTAGTACTAGAATGAAGACCTTGAAACTGCAATGTCTTTGAGTAACTCTCCAACCTCAGGGCAAAAGCAATTTTCATGGTGATGAGACTGTGTCCTAAGCAGTGTGATAATTAGCACATCACGGCTGCATTATCGCACACAAGACTCATGCACTGGGAACACCCTTTATTGTGGTGGAAAAGGGCAGTAGTCATATACTCTGCCTTAGGTCAGAAAATGGCAATAGTTACTATAACCTGTCCTTGGTCAATTTGGTATCATAACACCTAGCAAATGAAAGAGAAGATATAAGTAAATACATTGTTCTGTGAAAATCAGCGCATTTCCTATTTGTGCATGTCACATGTGAATCATCACATAACATTTAGATAAATTAACTATTGAAGAGGACCAGCCCACATGTATTGAATTTTTTCAGTGACAAACAATATGCTAATTGTTTCAATTTATTTCCACACCAACTCCTTGCAACAAGCTTCTAAGGTAAATGTTATTGTCCAAAATTCATAGACAGTGTAAAGAGATTCCCAAAGGAGTACATCATTTCCCTATTAAACACAGCAACAAGCAGAGCTGATATTCAAATCCAGAACTCACCCATTCCAAACATCATTGTCTTTACCACCATGCTTTTCCACCTTCTTAATTAGAGTTTCAGTGTTTGTTGGAACCTTATGATATGACAGGCAATGAGTGGGTCCCAGAAGACAAAATGCAGTTCTTTACCTTAAATGAGGCATGTTAAAATGACAATGAGTTCTCAACAGGTGGATACCATCGTTCACACATTAGGGAGAGAAGGTTAATTGCTAAATTTTGAGTACAGTCGGCAGTCAATTCCTTGGACAGATCTTTTCAATAAAATCTTGCTGAGAGTTGCATTCTCAAATAAGTGCCGAAGACTAAGCAACAATGTGTGACAATTTTTAAACTTCCTCAGCTCTTGAGGTACTAAACAAACAGATGTTGGAGAAGACTGGAGCTTATGAAAACCGCTTTACTGTCAACAAATCAGGCAACATCTTTGCTGCCTGCTGCTAGCACAGCAATCTCTTACATTTAAAATTCTGTGATAGTTTCTCCTGGATAAAAGGGAATTAGGATACATTCACACAGGATGAAGTAAAACAAATCAAACTGTTCTTGTTGAAGATGGGAAATGCCTGTGGTAAAAGCTAAGATCACAGTACTGGTTTATCCTACCAAAGGTTTAAATTTGTTAAAAACAAAATAAATAAATAAAAATAAAAAAATAACAGTTTCCCAATCCTACCTTGCCTACTTAGCCCATGTGACCTCCCAGAACCTCTCACCTCTAACTCTGAAACCTCTGCAGAATGCACTAACTTGGTTTCAGTCTGCAGGACTAACCTCCCTAACAGGGGCTACCATCTCTGATTTGGGCTGCTCCCAGCCTCCATGGGCTGCCATTCTTCTCTTGCCTACTCAACAAAACCCAGTCTCTGGCTGCACCTACCCGGCTGCACACAGAATGGACTGCTCAGTCTATATCCCTATTGTCTGCCCTATATCCAGTGCCAACCATCCTGTATGGACTCTGTATCCCAGCCACACTGCTCCACATCAACCCCTGCCTTTCCTGACAATGCATGTCCCTCTGAGAAGGCCCTTTATCCTATTTCTTCTCAATGTTTCACAGCTTGGACACAGAAATTTCCTTCTGTGAAACTGTTGCAGGCACCCCTTCCTGTTGTCCTCACAGCACCAACAAACTTGATCATGCTTTACCAGTTCCTTCCCTGACTCTCAATTTGGTAATGAATCTGTGGAGGGCAAGAGACACGTCATAGTCGCTTTTGCAGCACAAGGAGACCTTACTAACATGTCTGACCTTCAAAAGTACTTCACAAGCAAAGTCTTTTTAAATGGAATCAACCATTATTCCTGAAAGGTCCCCTCCAAATGCCAAGTGAGCTCTTGGTATAAAACACTCTGCTCCAGCGCCTTCTTTTTTTAATCTCAATTTTTTTGTCAAAGTAGGAAGCATCTAGATCATTTGAGGCAGTTTCAGTGTACTTAAAAACTTTTCTATGCTATTTTTTTCCTCAACTACAAAGCCCATGCTTTGACTCAATGGGAGAGTCCTGGAGTAAACACACACACACACACATTTTCATATTCTCTCTCTCTCTCTCTCTCTCTCTCTCTCTCTCTCTCTCTCTCTCTCATAGTTAAATAAGTACAAGGAGAACTAATATACCTTCCTCTGAAGTGCCATATCTCAGGACGTAATGGTTCTGTTCTGTTACTCCAGCTCAGGTGATGTCTCCACGTCATACATCCAGAAGTGACTTACTGGCCATAACAGGAGGTTTGAATGAAACAAAGGGTAGAAGAGCAAATAGCTGGAACAAAGGTATATTCACTGCTTCCTGTTTCTAGACAAGGGAACTGAGACTTTGAAACCCAAATGACTCTCCCTTAGTACACAACTCAGGGAGTTCCTGCCAAGACCAGGATCTTCTCAGCTTACTACCACATTTTTTACGCCCCCACTGCCTTTCCCATCACAGTGCTGAACACTTGGAATGGTGAGCCCTTGCAGTGTGTCCAATGCTCATTGTTATTTCATCAGCTGAAATATTACTGGTTCCAGTCCTTAATAGCAATCATAAAAAAGCCAGTGAACATAAACATGAGACTTGCTAAGACCCTTTGAACCCTCAGTAGCCAAAGGAAGATGGAAGAGATGTGAAGGATACACATGAGCCCTTATCAACAGACCCACAAGCAGGAGAGGACAGAACGTCAACGTGTGACTTACACCTCTCTGTTGGAATAACCTCTATTCACAAGAGCTACTAGCTTCTGGGTCTTAATGCACTGTGTCCCTGCTCTACAGATGTCATCTCTGCATGGTGCTCTTCCACTCAGGATTACACACTATCAGAGATCACACTCTCAGCTCCATCAGTGGGTCTAGATACACATCAAGATTTCCAGTTTGAGAGGGAAACTGATTTGAACTCTCTTCCACTGCATCTTGCCCATTTCTGCAAGGTAGTTTGGTCTACAATGTAAAGGAGACAAACATGGTTTATCCTAACACATCTTTTTAGCTCACGGTGAGAGAAACCACTTTATAATCTGTTGTAGAAAAATTAGGAAAGAGACTGCAATGAAAACATTTGCTGTGTATTTGTCAAAAAGGAAATATAAATGACTTGCTAGTTAGTCACAGTGCATAAGATTCTTTCCTAACATTTCTTACTCCATATTTGCAAATTTTTTGAAGACCATTACCCCCACTTTTAAGGATAAAAACAAATTCAGAGAGAAATTTAAAATATTTTCCAAGGGAAAGCGAGGTAATACCATAGAAAAACATGGTGGGGGTGGTGGTGGTGTGTGTGTGTGTGTGTGTGTTTGTGTGTCTGTGTCTGTGTGTGTGTGTGTTTTGCAAGGGATCAAAACCAGGGTTTCATACATGCTGGGAAAGTGCATGTGCCACTGAGCCTCATCCCTAGCCTAGCAATCCTGACACTGAGTTATAATTTATGGAAGTGCAAAATGCATATTTCACATCCATGAGAAAAAAATTTAAAATGCTATTAATGTAGAAGAAAATGTGAAGAATCTTCTGGATTAACTAAATTTTAAGGATTTTCAATTTTCTACAGATTAGAATGTTAAATTTCAAAATTGTTTAGAGTTACTTTTCCTAAAACCTTTTTTTTTATAATAAAATATCTGTATAATAAATGTTGATATATTATTTTTAGATATAACAAGAATATTAGTGTTTTGAAGCCTAACTTCTTTCCAAAATGTCATTTCAAAAGTGATAGAAAGATGTTAAGATACAGTTATTCATAGAAGAGATACCCAATAACTATAAACATTAAGTATTCAAACATTTTAAGACCCTACATAATATTCTTAGGTCAGATGACTATTATTCTCAAAGAAATTTAGAACAATGTGCTTAATACAGTAACTAGCATTTTATATAAGATAAATCTGTAGAATTACCAGTTGGCAATAAATAATCTGCAAGAGAATTGTAACTTTTTGAGAGAATATTGAGGATTTACTGTGGATGTATTTAATAATAATGACAGCATAGGATCCACTTTTTTAACCTCATTTGTGTAAGAATCAATTTTAGAAACATATTTGCATAAAAAAGTCTCAAAATAGCTATAATAATTGGATCAGAGAGGGATAATAGCAGAAATTCAGTTAAGCAATGTTTGCATCCTAGAGTGAAAGGGACTACATACGGCTGGATGGTTATTCAAACATGACTCAAGACACCAGATATGACTGAATAGCAGCACTGTGGTGTGGCATTTGATGACATTTGCTTGGGGAACAGAGATGACTGGCTTCAAAAATCAATGTCTAGACAGGTGAATTTGGGGAAAGTCAATTTTCTTCTATCTCAATGTTTTCACCTTTAAATGAAAAATTAAGACTGAACTCACAGAAGGAATTAGGAGTACATGGCATAATCCATGCAAACCATTCAATATTGTGTCTGATATATGGAAATTATTCAATAAATACATCTATTAATTATTATTAAGATCATTACCATAAAACTTTCATCATCCTCCATAAGACTAGAACAACCTTAATTCCACACGTAAGGACATAAACTATCTGACCTTAGAAATTCATGGTATCATTTTAAGAGGTAGACATTTCCATAAAAACTAAAACCAGAGTGAATATTAAAATGTAAGATTTTGGTCAGGCAAAGTCAGAGTAAAATATTTTATATTATATTTATATACTACATATAATATCTTATAAATGAAAATGCATACATAATACATGTGAATTTATATGGTCATACTAGTTAACTACAAGGGTATGTTCTAAGAAATACATTGTTGGGTGATTTTGTCATTGTGTGAACCATCAGAGTGTGTACCTTCATAAACCCCCATGGCTATAACATTTCTGGGTGATATAATATTAAGAGCACTGTTGGAAAAGGGTCTGTTGACCTAAATGTCATTGTGTAGGACACGGCAATATTACATATATATATGTAAGACAAAATAGGTAAGGTGTATTTTATCTTATGAAAGATGGAAATGTTTACAGACTAAAAAGCCTGGTGTTTTTACCCAAGAATAGCAATGGAATAACATTTACTACATTTTCATTTATCCATCTGTCTTTCAACACTGAACAGTTACTATGCTTTAGCCACTGCTTTGCCATGTACTCAAGTCCCCACCTGGAAGAATTACTGAGAGACCAGTGGAGGGAATGCAGGCTGGACAGCCAAGCACTTCCAAGTCTTAATGCTTGTGGGGATGAGATAGCAGCTTAATCCAGTTTGTGAATGTGCTCTGGATTGGCATTCAAAGAACCTGGGCTACTGTGCACTCATGGCTCATACAGGGACCCTGGATCCCAGGCTAGAAGAGAAAGGCTCAGAGAGCTAATGGCTGGGAGGCTGAAGAGGATTAGATGAGTATGTGCTGTCCTGTCCACAGAGCAACAGCTGTGCATGTTGCTGTTATTGCTGATGGAGGAAGACTTCAGTGGAGACTTGAGCAGAAATTCAACAGGCCACAAAGCATGCAGGTGAATATGAAGGCCTAGAAAGTATTCCAGAATGTTCCTCCAAATTTTTGTAGGAGAAAGGAAAAAGTATATATTAAAAAAAATCTTAAAAGTAGAGATTAGGCATTTGGAAATTTAAGAAAGAGAGATAACAGGAAAGATTGTTGTAAAATAAAAAAAACTAGAAACTTTTCTGAGGAAGGTCTCTGCTCTAAAATTTACACTGGAAGTAACCAGAAGAAAACCTTTTTTTTTTTTTCCTTTTTAAATAAAATTGTCAATGAGGGGGGGGGATATCAAAATATGTCTGTAGTCCTTCTGCTTATTTGCTCTTTTTATAGTGGAACAGGCATTCTCAAAGACTTTGGAAATGACTACTGCATTAGTAATTTGGATTTTAAATTTCAAGAAACTAATTGCCTTTTTAAATGACTGAGCATAACTTTTTTGGAGGAGTAATATCTATCCCCTCAAAATGATTCTTTCCATGGGAACTGCTACAGTTTGAATGCTCCTGTCCCTCCAGCACTCCTGGGTTGGAGCTGGACACCCCTCCCCCACCCCAGGCAGCAGTGCTGAGGGGTGGGCCTAAGGGCAGGCCTTTGGGTCACAGGGCCCTTTCCTCATGAATGGACCATCACTGCTGTGTAAGGGCTCTCACAGGCAGTTCACCTCTCTCCATCTTCCACCAGGTGAGCACCCAGCAAAAAGCTCACCGCAGATGCCACACCTTGATCTTGGACTTCCCATCCTCCTGAACTATAAAAAAGTCCATTTCTAGTCTTTACAAATTATCCAGTCTGTGGTATTCTGGTTCAGCAGCACAAAACAGACCAAGACAGCAACTGACAACTACTGACTAATTTAAAATAAAACCAGTATTTAAAGGAAAAGTAAAAATTTAAAACCAAAAACAAATAAAAATGATTGAATGCTCTGTGATTGCTATTTTTTTTCTAGCTGGCAAGCATGCATACACTGTAAATAAGTATCTAAAATCCTACACTCCCAGTGACTTTTACATTTGGCCAAATGAGTGTGTTTGGGAACTGGCATATGCGTAGAAATACTTAAATTATAAGAAGAATCTTATTTTATTTTTAATTTATTGTAATTATCATTACAATTTGGCCTTGGGGATTGAACCCAGGGGCGCTTAACCATTGACTCACATACCCAGCCCTTTATTTAAAGACAGGATCTCACTAAGTGCTAGGGCCTTGCTAAATTGCTGAGACAGGCTTTGAACTTGTGATCCTTCCCCCTCAGCCTACTGAGTTGCTGGGATTACAGGCATGCACCACTGTGCCCAGCAAGAAGAACCTTACTTTAAAAACTAAGAAGCAGTTATTTCAATATCTAACATATCTACTTTCCAAAATGAAACACTCTGGCAAACCTATTTCTTTATTTAAAAAGAGTAAATATAATTATTTAAATATAATATATTATAATTTAATGAAAAATGTATGAACCACTCTACTTTGGAATTAATTATATTCATATGTGATTTATTTCCTTAAGAAAACTCACCTATCATGCTTCTTTTCATGGAGGGGGGTTACTGGGATTGAACCCAGGAGTTTCACCACTGGGCCACATTACCTAGTCCTTTTTCAAAGACATATATATATATATATATATATATATATTTAAATTGTCTAAGACAGGGTCTCATTAAGCTGCTCAGGGCCTGACTAAGTTGCTGCACAAATACCTCCACTTCCTAGAATCAGAGCTACAGATTTCTGTGTCCAAATGGATGCATATTTATGTGTGAAGAATAAAATAGGCCATCTGCCCTGAACTTTTGAATGGGGTACAAGTCATCAAACAATAAAAATTATTGCCTCTCACAATGTTTCATAATTCAACTTTTTGCAATATATAATATGATTGATTAGAAAGCATCACATTAGATTTCTATCACTGCATAACCAATCACCACAAAGTGTAGCAGCTTGAAATAGTGCAGACTGCTTTAGCTAACAGTTACATAAGTTTTGTAATGGGTGGGCAGGTTCTCTGCTCAGGGTTTTATAGGGCTATCAGGAAATTTTCTGAAGGGTGAATTTCATTTTTAGGAGATTCTGGGAAATAATCCCCTTCAAATTCATTCAGTTTCTCAGCTAAATTTAATTCCTTTCAATTATAGAATTGAGGTTCTGGTTTCCAACATTTAGATGCCTACTGCATCATTAGCCATACAGCCCCTCCATCCTCAAAGCCAGCAACAGAAAACATATCTCATGTCAAATATCTGTGGCTTTGATTGAATTTCTGATTTCCTTTGTCTCTGACCTCCAGACTCAGATGTAAAGGGTTTATGTAACTAGGTCAAGCCCACCCAGATAATCTCCATATGCCATATAACATCACCTTATTATAGACATGAGGCTCTTCCTGAACACATCTCTGGGTTTGTACAGGCTGTGAACACCAGGCAGGACAGAAACCTTGGTGAATTTCCTACGATTCTGCCACCTCAAGCTGCACTGTTTAACAGGCTCACAGTCCTTGAGACCAGCTAGTGACGAGTGGGCTTTTAAAAAGAGACACACATCTGGAAGACCTGGGCGAGCCAAGAGTTGAGGGAACTGGCGGTAGCTGAAAATTCTGAAAACCATTTAATTTTCTTTAGTGAGGACTCATGTCGCTGCCAGGGACAGCAATATCAAGAGATGATATAAAATCAAGAGGCAATTTCCAAATAAATAAGAGGAGCCATTAAAACCTACGTCCAAAGGAAAAGATGAGAATCCAGAGAAGTTGGTCAGGTTCAGAACCAACTGAATGTCAGGCACTGACTTGGACTATGGTCACCTGAATGCCAATATCAAGGTCACCGTCTTCAGGGGTCTCACAATCCAGGGGAAGAGAGAATTTCAATACTTTGGCTGTGAGAAATATAATGTCAGCTAAGTACAGGTGTCAGGTGGGAGTCAGAAAGACAGGAATACAGAAAAGCTGTAGCACAGGTAGAAGAACAGGGGTCTGGCATCTGCAACCCAGGACTGGACTACAGCTATACATTTGCTATCTATGGGCTTTGATCAAGTTACTTAGCATATCTGGATGATTTGCTTATCCATATAATGCAAGACATAATATTTCCTTGTAGGTGGTTGTAAGGGTTAGGTGAGTAGTGAGTTAAGGAGCTGTCAGGGTCTACCACAGACCATCTCCTCCTCTCTGACTGTCACACTTGGAGTTTGGTTTGGGCATCAATGCCTCCAAGGTTTATGGAAGAGTCTGGACTATCTCAGATGCCCCAGAGCTATGGTGGGCTAAGTAAGGACCTCTGGAATTATTTTTTCATGTGTATTTACATTATATATAAGAAATAGAATTAATTCTCTATATGATTACATATAGACATATATATTAATTTAATATATAGCTGTGTGTGTGTGTGGGGGGTGTTTATTTGTTCATCTCTGTATGTATGTGTGCATGTGTATGAAGGGAAGAGAGAGAGAGATTAACGTGTGTCCCCTCCCTTCCCAATCTGCACATTCTTAGGCCACTTCTTTTTTTATGGTACTAGGGGTTGAACCCAGGGGTACTTAAACACTGAGCTACATTTCTGTATTTTGAGATAGGGCCTCACTAAGTTGTTTAGGGCCTTGCTAATTTACTGAGTCTAACATTAAGCCTGCCTCAGCCTCCCAAACTGTGGGGATTATAAGCATGGGCCACTGAATCTTGTTGAGACCACTTCTCACAACCATCAGTGAAATGCCACAGGACCCCAGAAAAGTCTACTAGGGTCATGATGTCATTGGGACACCAAAAGAACCTTGTCAACATTCAGACTTCATACTTACTGAGATCAATGCCTTCGTTTTTAAAATCCATTTGATTCCTATGTCTACTCATCAACTTCTCTGCTCAAACGATAGGTAATGCATCTAGTGCAGGAACTGAGACTGTGATTCCTCCTATGGTGAGATTGTTGCTGTTTTTCCATATCCTGAGGTCTTACCCAGAGGAGCCACCTGAGTCTGAGCACCAAATCAGGATGCTCTAATGCCTACCTGCTGTGTAGCCTCCTCCGGAGATCCTTCTCTCTTCTCTCCACAGGGACTTTAAAAAGAGTGGCTGCAGGGAGGCAGGGGCAGGAATCATGTAATTAGGACTGCCACCTGCTTCTCTGCAGCCTGCTGATGTCACACTGCCTTTCTTCATTAGTAGAGGCTGTGGCTCTACTGGCCTTGGGCTATGGTCTATGCCCTCCCTGATGGACAAGGTCATGTCTAGCTCCCTGCCTCTGAGGCTTTCCAAAGCCCTGTTCCCAGCTCTGTTAGAGGAATTCCTCAGTGAAGCCCCAAGGTGCCAAGTGACCCAACTCAGAGGCAGTGTGCTGCAGGACGGTCAGTCACACTGTGTCTGAGCCCACTGTGCCACTCAGGCTCCTCCTGGCTGGTTCAGCAGTCAGTGCAGCCAGACCCCTCATGTGGAGATGCCCTCCCATGGACCTGTTCTGCCCTGCTCCACCATGGCTGCCTTACTGACAAAGTGGACACAATGATGTCATTTATCTGGAAGGGTTATCACAAGTACGAAATGAGGTGACACGAAAAATTCTCAGAAAAGTACCAGCCCACAGGAAGAACACAGCAACTGTTAGTCTTACTATTGTCACATGTCCCCATCATCCTCATTGTTGTCATCATTGACATCACCATCATCTATCCTCATCAGTCTTCAAAGAATGAAGCTTAGCTGAGAAGCAGTCCATAAGGTGGGTCCAACAGTAATTAGAATTCAACATTTCTCCACTATGTTCCTGCTCCCCCAGGGAGTCAAGGAGAGTGGGCATCTATTGAGATGCCCTTAATTTTTCAGTAGCACTTATGCAAATGCCCACTTATCCTTTCACTGAAGGATAAAACATTTTGCAACAGGTTGCTTCTAGAATTATCCACAAAGGATTAATCACAACCTATCCGATGCTTTATTGAGCTATGATGACTCCCAAAAAAGGGAATGGTCCAGTTTGGACTAATCAAGAACATATTCAAAGGATATGAGCTCCTTAGATCAGTGATTGGAGCAATAGAAGGAGGTAACCAGGCTAAAGAGACAGGATGTTCTAGGAACAAGGCACTACATGGTCGTAGGAACTGAGACAGGAAAGCATGGTAGAGGTTGCAGAAGTTGAGAGTGTCCTCAGTATGTTTGCGTATTCTGCAAACTAATCTCATGCCATGTGGAGACGGGATTTGGGATGAATGTAGACATAGGATGACTTAGGAGGCTGTTATAGGGTCTTGGAGAGAATTCCAGGGGCACAGACTCAGGCAGGTCCCTGGACCAAAAGGCTCAGCAGGCTGCCAGTCCAAGACCCAGCTGACAGGCTTGGTGAAGCTACTACCAACAGGGGCTTGTTTAGTCCCTAAATAACAGGGGACTAGACCAGGACATCAAACAAAGAACATCTGCATAATGTGCCTGCCTCAGGTCTGGATGATTTGGGGGAATCTAGGAGAAATTATGGAACCAGATTATAATTATAGTAATGGAAAGAGGACCCAGGAGACTGGAAAGGTTTGATCTAAAAACAGGTTCTGGGTGCAGAAAGCCAATGCAGGAAGGAGACAAGCCACACAGCAGAACTCTACCTCTAGTAACAAGCACCTGTAGTTCCTTTTGGATGGCTGAGAAGACTTGGACGACTATGAATCAGTCTGAGTATGGAAACTATGGTGTACCTTGAATGTCAAGAAAAGTCTATGAAGAGTTTAAGAGGCCACAATGCTCCTGTTTGCAGCTATACTTAAGCTAGACAGCTAGATGCAGAAGCCGATTTGCAATAGCAAACATCTCCAGATCCTTCCCTCCCATGCCCAGCGTTCTCATTTACTCTCTGATGCTCTGCTATAAAGTTGACTGCTATAAATACATACTGATAACATTTTTGGTAAGTTCAAATATTGCTGTGACTACCAGTCTTAGGAATCAGAGGGAACGATTTCCTATCACTACTAAAGGCAGAAGAAAAAACAAGGTTATATTTATAAGTGAATTCTACTTGTTACATAAAAATAAGTCAGGAAAATATGACTTGATTTTGTTTCAGTTCCTCCAAGAAATTCTCCCACCCACCCTCTAGCATCACTAGGAGGAATGAGTCAACATCTAAATTATCACAGACTTCTTTAACTGTCCTCCTTTTGGAGAAATTGTTGATATTCTATTTTTGTTTAAATATCCCCTTTGATGTGATAACTAGGTTAGTCTCTCACCCTTAATGAAGACATGAATTTCTAAAGATGCTTTTCTGAAGCCATGCAAACAAGTAGGTTATGATTAAAAAAAAAAATCCAACAATAGTAGAAGGTATGTAGGGGTTGTTCTCTACAGATATATCAATAAAATGCTTGTATTATATCAATGTGAATTCATACACTAGAAATTTATAAAAATACAAAATAATCTACTTAGAGAAGACTGATATTAATTATGGTAAGGGGAAATAATTGGACAGTGTCTTTTTCACTTAATACTCTTATTTAATACATATTTAACATGGATTTGTAGATGAGGCGTCCTGGGCTATAAGCCAGGAAGTAAAGAATCAAAATTGTCAAGGGATCCGTTTTCCATCTAAATTGTCATTCAGTGCTGAGTTTTGTTCAAGATACTTTGGATCCAAGAAACCAACTCAAGAAAAATCAAATGAATGAAGAGGAAAGATTTAAGAAGTTAACAGATAATCTTATGCATGCAGCCCATCCTTAAATAAAATAACATGAAACGAACTAATTAAACTAAACTGAATCTCCCTAGTTTTCAGGGCCCATTCAGTTTTCTCTGTCGGGCTGCTCTCTGTCACTACAGAGCCCTACACGAACACACAAGCCACCATGGCTTCTGTGCCCTGCATGTCACAGATTTTAAGTCCCTCATTCCAATTTTACAGACTCGTCATCAGCTGAGTTCCCCTTGGGTCAGATGTCCACTTTAGTTCAGTCAGGAACCGGCTCCTACATGGTTCCCTAGACCTGCTCCTGGCAGGGGGTGGGGGAGTGAAAAGGAGTGGAAGACACACAGTACGTGACACCGTCACAGAGATAGATTAGGACATAAATCAAAAGGTAAACAGGCTTCAGGGAAAATAGAGGTCAGTTCAGTAGAGCCTGGGGAGCAATAAAGCCTGACCCCCTCTCCCTCTCAAGACGTGGGGGGCCTGCCCAGAGCTCTTCAGCTACGCACAGCCACATGCAGAGAAGCCAACGCAGGCTTACCTCTGTCCCCACAGTCACCCATCTGCAAACAGTCAACCAATTTGGAGGGAAGAATTCCCTTTCCTTTTCCTTATGCATCCTGCCTTGGCAACTGTGGATGCTTAGACAAGTCTGTGGTGAGTTTAAGAGACCACACTGAACCTCCCACCTGCCACTACCTATGCACCAAGTATTTGGAGGGATAACAGATACTTCTCTATGTCCTACAGAAGACTTATAATGAAAATGATATC